>NW_017619570.1:0-630000 GCF_001879475.1 Ipomoea nil
TTTGATCTTCTTCGTTGCACGATTTTTTTTTAAAATGGAAAAGGAATATGCACAACATCGCTCTAAACAGCTTGCTTTTAGTCTTGCCAAGTTTGATGACTGGAAATTGAGAATGCAGGCTCTTCTGTGCTCTATTCATGATGAAATGTGGGACGTCATAACTACTGGACCTATCACAGTGATGATGGCAAATGCACAGGCTGCTGCTCAAGGACCAGATGCTCCACAAATGATACCTAAGCCGAAAGAGCAGTATACCTCGGACGAAAGAACAAGAGCAAATCTGGACAATGTGGCAAGGAACATTCTTTACAACTCTCTAGATGATTCACTCTTCCCCAGAGTCAGAAAATGTACAAATGCCATGGAAGTATGGAAAGTTCTAATGGACTTGGGAGAAGGAGATGAACAAGAAAAGGACAACAAACTGACAATGGCCATGAAGAAGTTCGAAGACTTTAAAATGCAGCCAAACGAGACGATCATGGAGATGGAGCTAAGATTCACAAGGCTGATGGGAGACTTGTCAGACCTTGGAAAAGAACTCACCGAAAAGGAAATGAATCTAAAAATCCTTCGTGGATTGCCGAAGTCATGGGAGATGAAGGTCATCGCGATGAGAGATAATCGTGACATGAAAACAACACCCATAGCCAAAATCTTCAGTGATCTCAAAGCATATGAGTTTGAACATGAACCGAAAGATGCTGAGGAACCAGAAACAAGAAATATTGCCCTCGTAGCAAATCAGGCAGCGTCAACCCCTAACAGGTCGAAATCTAACTCTTGTGATTTTTTAACTGACGAACAATATGCCTATTTGTCAGGAAAATGAAAAGATTCATGAGAAAGAACAACTTTCAAGATCCACAACGGTCAGGCCACCGAAAGAGGCATGAAAGCTTCCCTCAGACTTCAAAGACCGAAACCACTGATTCACAGCTGTTGTGCTACAACTGCCGAAAGCCAGGGCACTTCAAAGCGAACTGTCCTTATCCAATGGTTAGCAAATCAAGATGGCAACGATATCACAAGCCCCTCAAGGGAATCTGGAGAAAAGCACAAGAGAAGTGATAACCAGAATCATCAAACTCCAGGAGTGAGGGAAGAAGAAAAGCAATGGTGGTTGCCGGAAAACACTGAAAAAGCTATACCCGAAAGTAGTACCTCAAGCTCAAGCTCAGAAGACGAAAGCAGTGATGAGGAGAAAGGACTACTATGCCTCTACAGCCAAGAATCAGAGGAACTATGCCTCATGGCAGATGAAGAAGAGGTAAACTCTCACTCTTCTTCTTGTTATCAGCCGAATCAAGTTCTTTAGCGAGTCAAACCTCCAGTGAATCTGTCACTGAAATGATGAGGAGGTTCAAGTTGATAAATAGCACTTACTCCAAGCTAAAAGAGGAGAACTCTCGGCTCATGACTAGCTATAATGAATTAGAGCAAGTTCGCATTGAGAACAATATGCTGATCATTGCTAAGGAGCAGCTCGAGAAGATGTTCTCGCTCTTAAGGAGCAGTGCACAGCAAAAGAAAAGAGAGAGCAAGAATTGCTTGAAGTGTTGGACAAGTTTAACAATTCATCCAACTTAATGGACAGAATGTTAAACGAATCCAGACTGCCCGGAGAGAAAAACCGGAATTGGTTTTAACTCCAGCTCCTCTTCACAAGTTGAAACGAACAAATCCACGAATGCATACTCACACGAGAATCTTGCAACCATATTTGTTCAAGGACCAACCCAGCTGCCCGAGCCTATGATGGTACATAACAATGTCACAGCACCACAATCAACAAGCCAACCGAAAGGAAAGGCTGTACAACAAATTGTGGAAACAGGAAAGAGAAAACCTAGTAAAGGCAATCCTAGACAAATATATGTCAAAAGGAATGGACCAAATGCAGTGGAAAAAGTCCACACCAAAAACTGAGTCAGCCTAACTGGAATTCTCGATCCTATAAAAAGACAAATGTTAACCAGAGGCAATATCGTCCAAAGAGTTCTGCTCAGGGAATCTCAAAGAACGAACAACCCGAAAGGATCCTCAGAAGATCTGGGTATGGCAATGGAAGGACTGGGCCTTCAGAAGAAGATTGGTTTGATTACCCGGAACTCCTCTCGAGGAAAGCTCTTGAGGTAACACATCGACGTAAACAAACCGATTATCGTTGGTATTATGAAAATCTTCCACCAAAAGAGCAACAAAGGAAGTATAAGGACAAAGTCTTTGCCAGTATTTATTACGATTATCGCACCTCCAACGGATACAGAGGACCAAGGATGAGTCATGTGCACTCTAGGTTAATGTGGGTTCCAAAATTGACTGCTAACCCCCAAGGACCCGAAACTAAGTGGGTACCTAAAAATGCATAATCTTTGATGCAGGAGAAACAGGTCATATGGTATGTCGACAGTGGGATGCTCAAGACATATGACTGGTGACAAACAATTTTGAGCAATTTCATAGAAATAAATGGACCCAAAGTTATCTTTGGAGGAGAAACAAGTGGCCAAACTCGAGGAAAAGGAGATATCATCAAGAAAGGAATAATCATACAAGATGTCTGTTATGTAGAAGGACTTAAATTCAACCTTCTAAGCACAAGTCAGTTCTGCGACAAAGGATACAAAGTAGAATTCTTTAAAGAAGAGTGCAAAATCATAAACACGAAGGATGGCAGGACAGCACTTACAGGCCAACGAAAGAAGAACATGTATGTAATTTCATTAAATTCTTCTAATACTAATATTGTCTTGTAGCAAAGAGTAATGCAGATCTCAACCAAGAGTGGCACAACAAGCTAAGCCACTTGAACATGAAGACAATAAACAAGCTTGCAAAAAGGAATCTTGTAAGAGGCTTACCTGAAACATCATACACGAAAGATAGGATATGCGATGCCTGCCAAAGGGAAAACAGCTAAAGTCGTCCTTTAAGTCAAAAGATGTAGACACAAATTCCTGATCTCTAAGCCTTCTGCACATGGATCTTTTTGGACCAATAGATCCAGCAAGTATAAGCGGAAGAAAGTACACCCTTGTGGTAGTAGATGACTTTTCAAGATATACATGGGTTCTTTTCTTGAAAAAGAAGAATGAAACAGAAACGGCTCTGCCAAATCTTTTGAAGCAACTTCAAACAGAGAAGGAAGTCAAAATAATAAGAATCAGATCGGATCAAGGAACCGAATTTGTCAACAAAGTGATAAAGGATTTCTATGCTCAAAATAGAATATTTCATCAACTCTCGGCAGCACGAACTCCTCAGCAAAACGGAGTAGCCGAAAGGAGAAATAGAACTCTAAAAGAAGCAGTACGAACAATGATTTCACACTCAGGTCTACCAAAGAGATTTTGGGCTGAAGCCATAAACACCGCATGCTATACACAGAACAGATCCTTAATCAACAAGTCTCACAACAAAACACCATATGAGCTATGGAAAGGTAAGACTCCAAATATTGGATATTTTCATGTTTTTGGTTGCAGGTGTTTTATTCACAACAATGGCAACAGCTATCTTAAAGCATTTGACGAAAGAGCTGACGAAGGATTATTCATGGGATATTCATCCATAAGCAAAGCATTCAGAGTTCTGAACAAGCGAACAATGGTTATCGAAGAATCCATCCACGTCAAATTTGATGAACAATCTGAGAAAAATCCTTCTGGATACAAGATACCTGCTATCCCAGCTCACAATGCTCAGAAATCCGTAGATGAAGACATCTCAGACGAAGAAGACTTACTTTCGTCTTACATGAAGTATCAGCCGAAAGTATCAGAACCCGAGATGTCATCTCAACAAGCAAATGGAAATCAGCCGATCAATCCTTCTAACAACGCTCCATCTGAACCAATGATCTACATAGACCTGCCTTATATCCCAGAGATGGATACTCAGCATTTTCAAGATGTCTTTGAGCCAGATCTTAGATGGTTAAAAGATCATCCACCAGATCAAGTTATTGGAGATATTCAAGAAGGTGTGAGAACAAGAGCGTCATTACACGAAAGTATGATGGCATGCTTCCTATCCCAAATAGAGCCAAAATCTGTAGATGAAGCTTTATGTGATCCTGACTGGGTAATAGCCATGCAAGAAGAACTTCATCAGTTTGAACGAAATGAAGTATGGGAACTAGTACCTAGACCATCACATCAAAACGTCATTGGAACTAAATGGGTTTTTAGAAACAAAATGAGTGAAGATGGACTCATTGTTAGGAACAAAGCTCGTCTTGTGGCTAAAGGATATTGTCAGGAGGAAGGTATTGATTTTGATGAGACCTTCGCCCCCGTGGCTAGATTGGAAGCCATACGAATATTTTTAGCTTTTGCAGCTTACAAAAATTTCAAAGTCTATCAAATTGATGTCAAAAGCGCCTTCCTGAATGGACTTCTTGAAGAAGAAGTATATGTTGAACAACCTCCTGGTTTTACTATCAACAATGACCTCGAAAAGGTGTATCACCTTAAGAAAGCCTTATACGGTTTGAAACAAGCTCCACGAGCTTGGTATGATACACTGTCATGTTTCCTAATCAATCGTGGCTTCACGAAAGGAGTGGTTGACAAAACACTCTTTCGTATAAAGGATAATGATCATATCCTACTGGTACAAATATATGTCGACGACATTATCTTCGGAAGCACGAATCCAGATCTATGTGAAAAATTCTCTAATCTCATGAAAGGAAAATTTGAAATGAGTATGATGGGAGAACTGAATTATTTTCTGGGCTTACAAGTTAAACAATGTCCTGATGGGATATTTATAAACCAAGCCAAATACACAAAAGATCTGATCCGAAAATTTGGCATTGATGGAAAAAGTTCCGTCAAAATACCTATGAGTACATCCCTTAGGATGGACATTGACAATGAAGGAAAGGAAGTTGATCAGAAAAATTTTCGTGGTATTATTGGCTCTCTTCTATACCTAACAGCAAGCAGACCTGACATCTCATTTGCTGTTGGTGTATGCGCTCGCTTTCAGGCTAAACCGAAAGAAAGCCACCTAAGTGCAACTAAAAAGATATTACGATATCTTAAGGGCACACAAAGTGTCGGTCTCTGGTATCCGAAAGAAGGATCATTTGATCTAATCGGATACTCAGATGCAGACTTCGCAGGTTGTCGAATTGATCGAAAAAGTACCTCAGGAACATGTCAGTTCCTAGGAGGAAGAATTGTGTCTTGGTTTAGCAAGAAACAACATTCCATTGCTACTAGTACGGCTGAGGCCGAATACATAGCAGCTGGAAGTTGTTGTGCTCAAATCTTATGGATGAGACATCAATTAAGAGACTATGGGATAAATGCCCAAGAAGTGAGCATTAAGTGCGATAATACAAGTGCTATAGCAATCACACACAATCCGGTTCTACACTCTCGGACCAAGCACATTGATATCAAGTATCATTTTATTCGTGATCATGTTGAGAAGAAAGATATTTCTCTCGAATATGTCAATACCGATGATCAACTGGCAGATATACTCACTAAACCTCTGAGTGAGACAAGATTCTCTCTATTAAGGCATGAGATCGGAATGATTGAAATGACCTAAAATTCAGAGAATCAAATCTGTAAAGATTCGTATCCTTGATTCTCGCAAGACTTGATCCATCCTTACACGCAAGTATCCTTATAAATAAGGTATACTAATTGCTTGTGCATACATCACTAACAAAAGTTCTAGTGTTTGTTCTTGCAGGTATGAGTACAGGTAGTGAAAGAACCAACACTGAGAATCAAGGTGGACAAAGTGGAAAAAGTGAGATCTTTAATGACAAACTCATCACCCAGGAGGAAGTGAACAAGTTCATGGAACGCTCTCAACATATTCAGAGTCTTCTTCGGGCTCCAACAGACAAAGAGTCAAAAGAGCTGTTTCCTTCTGCAGGCAATTCTATTGGATATGCCAAAGAAAACAGTGTGCTGGACAAAAGCGACAGTTTCGACTATTCACCGTCCAGCACCCCTCCTAAGATGCCCTCACCACTCAAATCCACCGCCAGCAGCAAGAAAAGGAAGATCTAAATAACTTTGTCCTTTTCTTAATATGTGATGTTATTCCACCATGCTTTATAATGAATCACCTTATCCTTTCGTGTCCCTTTGTTTTCGTGTCTCTCACGCAAGAAAGTGTCAGTATCCAAAAGATTTTGTATAGATCTCCACGACACTTATTTGCCTATAAAATAGTTTCGCCATGCATAAGACACACTCACTTCTTTCTAAGAAAAAGGATTGCAGGTATGAACAAAGGGAAAGGAAAAATGGACGAAGCAGAAAAAAGGGCTACTCGTCTGAAGCATCACTTACAGGAAGCAAGCAAGCTCCCTAATGCCACCATCATAAGCTTGAAAGAAGAAGGAGAGATGATCAACGTAACCTACTCAATGCCTAACACCGCCTCTAAAAAGGAAAAAGAGGTTCTTGACACTCTTGTCGACGAATCTAGGGCCAAAAAGAAGTATCATCTGGAACAAGCCAGACGGCTTGCCCATGAGAGAATCATGGTGCTGAAGAGCTCCAACAAAGACTCTTCGTCGACACCAACCTCTCGATGGTATCCCATTCCTGAAGTTCCTCCACCCAATGTTCAATCCTATGAGGATTTCTCAAGGGTCCACTCTCGGTTCACAGATCAGCCACCCGAACCCACTCTCTCTCTAGAAGAGTTGGATGAATACGCCAAAACAACAAATCTGGCTGATGTGACTGATGAGATGACCCGAATGGAACTTCACGTGCCCTATCGTTTCCTTTGAACCGTAGTAGGTTGAGCTTTTTATGTTTAAGTCTCTCTCTCTTTCTATCCTGTATGTCATGATGGTTGTGTTATCCAAATAAATGCATTGCATACGTTTTTTATGATTTCGGATTACAGGAATGATTACTGTTGAGTGCATTTATTACAAGTTATATCTGGTCAAAAAGAGTACAAGAAATTCATTATGAATTTATTGAATGCTAAGCACGTTGGAATTCAAGCCTTACAGAGAATCAAAATTTTAGTCTCAACTGAAATCAGCATTCTCTTGACCACATTAATGAGCATTGATTGCTATGTTGATAAACTTTCTGATAAGCCCTTCAATCCTTGGCTATAAAAAGGGAGAGAATTTCTCACAACTCTCACCATCTCCTCTCTCTCAATGGCACCTAAGAAAAGGTTCACAAGAAATGACTCTCGCAAGCTCCAAGAGGCCGCTAGGCGCCTCAGGGAGGAGCAAGGTGACTTATACCCAGGCAATAGTCCTAATGTTCCTATCAATCTCGTCTCTGATTCAGACTCATCGTTTCAATACGATGATATGGCTGGATTCATCTTTGAATCAGAGAATGAAGAAAAGATCTCAAAAGATCCAAGTGAGACAATCCCAAAAGAATGGATTGACAAGGACTACATGGCCTTTCTGGCACAAGAAAATCTGGAAGAGAAGTATGGCAAAGATGATGAAGCTGAGTCCTCTACTGGTTCCAACTTTCCGCGCTATAAAAGATGGTATAGGGAAATGTTTGGAAGGATGAAGAAAGATAAGCCTGAATGCTCTTCATCCAAGAAGGTTGAGAGGAAGAAAAAGTGATTTTCTGAAAATCATCATCTATGTTTCTGTATCTTCTCTTCTCGATTGTTGAATAAAAGCTTGCCTATCTATGTGCTAATAAGATGTCATGTTTTATCTTTGTAACCTTGTTGACAGCCTTAAAAGTTTGTTCTGACCGAAACTTACTCGAAATTTTTCTCAAAAATCCCAAGAAATAATTTTGTTCAAGGATTTGACCATCTTGAACAAAATAGTGAGAAAAATATTTCCTAAAGGAGATATCATGAAATGATCTCATGATTCATCTAAACGAATCTTGAAGACTGATCAGTTACCAATCTTTCGGGTGACAATGTTGATTGTTTATCATGAATCTCTCGGGCAACATTATGTGCGTCTTATGAAATTCTGAACAACATTCGGGTTTTTGAATCGTACTTAAGACGCTATTCCTTTTTGAATCTAAACCGTTCATAAAGTGTTATTGGGATCATACGACCGAGAAAATCGCCACTATCCCACTAGTCTGACAGGACAAAGACGTGCATTTAATGCACCTCTCAGCACTTGAGTGCTTTTCTCTCTCCTCATTAAATGAGGGAATGATCGTTTCAGATCTGCACACGTTCTTATCACATATCCATGATGATCAGTTACCTCTTGAGGAAGAGGAACCGCTGAGTTCTTTTTCGAAATTAGAATAAGTTTTCTTAATGGGCTGATTTAAGGACACCAACCCGGAGCTTTATAAACCCTGCTCAAACCTCTGTTCTACAACTCTCAAAATACATCCCTTCCTCTCAAAGCTCTCTATAGTCAAGCTCTGTATCATCAGTGGCGGCTCCTTCCGAAAAGAACCCAGAGAACCCTGAACCCTCATCCACTCCAGTAATACCAAGTTTTCCCACGGAAGATATAGAGTTTATCAAGTCCAGAATTCCATTTATAGTAGGAGGAAGTATGTGGGACGAAGAAGGGTTTCGTAAGTATGTCTTGGATAAAGCCTTTGGAGAACGAATAATCGCTCTTTTGTTAGAAACAGGTTTATATGGTTTGATAACTCGCCACTATGATGAATGGTACCCTCTTTACGTTACTCAGTTTTATTTGAATGCGTATGTGGCTTCTGATTTCTCGAGCATAACTTCAAGAGTTAATAAACATCACATTGTGTTTACTGCTGAGGATATTCGATCAACTTTTGGGTTTCCCAGACGAGATGAGTCCTACAAATCCAACCTGATATATTATCATCTAGATCCGGAGGATTTCTATGAATCCATACGACACAAGGAGGCCCCTTCCAAAGATGAAATTTCCTGGCCCCTCAAGAAAAAATGGTTCCGGTTGGATCATGAGTTCGCAGTAGACATCTTCAACAAGATTGTGGACCACAAGACTTCTGGCACAGATGATGTCACAAGGGAAAAGCTGAAAATGCTGCACGCCTTCCTTCATGAGCATAAGGTTGATTGGTCCAAAATAGTATTCAACAACATCGCCCACACCATCACATACCATCGCAGGAGTCCTGGTGACATTACAAAGAAGATGGGCTTCGGTTTCATTATAAGCCATCTTCTTGCCACAAAAGGAGTGATTATACGTGTTGGTGCTCCACCTGGTCAAAAGGTTTGTCACATGAAGCAAAAACCATCTGGATATGACAAACAGAAGGCGTTGGAATTGGGCATTCCTCTTGAACCCAATCTACCCAAAGGTAAGTCCAAACGAAAGTTAAAAACCCCCAAAGTAGACGAAGAAGCTCAACCAAAACCAAAACGGCAGAAACAAGAAAAACCTTCTTCTCGGGTTAAGACTCAAAAGACGGTCATCTCCCAACCAAAGACGAAAGGTGATCCTCCTCTCGAAACTTTGATCGTGCAGAACTCCTCTGAAGATGATGATGATCAACCTCTCACTCGTCTAAGCAAACGAAGTCGAATGAGACCTGCTCAAAACCGGGAACCCTTATCAAAAGGAGCAACATCACAGGGGGAAGACATCCCGAAAGTATCTACCTCTGAGGGGGAACTGAAAACTTCTCTGCCCGAAAGAAGTCCCGTTGTTCACAAATCCATCAATCCGAATGCATCTCCTGTTCCTCATCCACAAGAACCTACCTTAGCAGAGCAACTCCTACGAGAATTGACACAAGAACCTGCTACTGTAGAAATGGAGGAAAGATGTCAAAATCTTCCACAAGAGCAGGGCTCTCCAGAAGACATCCCGAAAGCAGCCTCTGATGCTCCAAATGATGCTCAATCTCTTCCACAAGAACCTACTATTGCAGAGCAGGTAATTCTGACACAAGAACCTGCACTAGTAGACGAGATGACAGCTGCTCAAACATCATTTGTCCCAAAACCATCTGCTCGTCAATCTTCTCCAGACCGGTACACCCTCGATAAATCTCTCAGAGAATCGATTGAAAGAGATTACAATCGAGTTCTACAATGGCACAAGTGGCGCACGGCACCTCTCAGAACCTTTCTCGAAACTTTTGAAGCCATGATCGACGAAGAAGAATTCGCACTTCAATGGCTTGAAACTCAGGACGTCACAAAGGCTGTGCGAATTGAGGAGATCCACCGAGTGTACTCTTATAGAATAACTCATCGATCTCTCGGGAAGGACAAAGCTCCCTTGGTAATTCCTCTTCATAAACCTCCCATGGATCCAGTGACTGAAGCCGAATTGAAACAACTTCGCTACATCATGCTGCTATCCAAAATTAAAGCCAAAATGGCCGAAGATCATCCTCGAGATCCCAAAGGCAGTGCTAGTGGAACGAAAGATGTTCATGGCAACGAAATCGATGAAGAGGATGAAGAAGAAAATGAAGACGAGAACAATGATGATGAAACAGAAGACGACAACAGTGGTACTGATGATACTGATGATGATGATAATGATGATAACAATAATCAACAAGGAGGAGAAGGTGCTGAAGAAGAAGAACCAGAAGATAGCCACACTATCCTGGTCGAAACGGACTATGCTAACTGTCCACAAAGACCACCTCTCTTGAAAATACCATCTGAAGACGAAGACTCGGATGAAGCATCCAGTAAAAATCCAGTTCACTCGTCTCGTGCTATCATTCCGCATCTGAACGAATCTGTACAACAACAACATAATCTTCCAGCTCATGAGGACAGAAAGGAAGCCTCACCTGAACATGGCCACTCGATGCATGGTGAAAATCCGGAAGCACCACATCATGATGAACACAAGAACTCTTCTCCAACACGCATTGAGGACGATTCTATCGCTGAGTCCCCACGGACCATTATGAACCTCATGCGAGAAACTGTTCATTCAGCTGAACTGATTCACAAGCAATATCTCGCCCTAAGGGAGAAGGACACGAGAGTATTGAATGACCTGTGTCAAAAAGTCAATCTACTCCTTGATGTACAATCTCAACCACAGCAACCGAATCTTCCTCACGACAAAACTCTTAAGCAATTGGTGAAAAGAGTTTCTGATCTTGAAGAGAGTTCAAACAAAGTCGCTAGGCAGCAACACGAGATTAAGCATTCTCATTACGGCCTCAAGGAACGTGTTGACCTAGCTTGTACCAAGATTGACACTTATCAAGACAATTCCTATCAACTTGGTGAATATGCTCTTCAAATTCTGGGATATGCTCAAGACATCCTGCTTGCAATCAGCCAAATCCCCTCTGTACCTCCTACTGCCTGCGCTGATGATGCCAAAAAGGGGGAAAATAGGAATGATGACAGAGATAAGGATGATGACAACCAACCAAGAAGGGATAACACGAAAGAAAGATCTTCGGAAAAGCGAGTCTCTCCTCACAAAGTCTCGGGTCACAAAAATCCCTCTCATCCACCTCCTAAGTCTCGTGGACAGTCCCATGATCAAAGACGCCATGGTCGCACTCAAGACAGCGAGGCTCGACAATCTTTCGGCTCTGAAGCCAAATATTTCTTCACAGGACTGTCAAGAAGAGATCAAGTAAAACTAAGACAAAGGCTCATGAAAAATACCTCAGTCACCATGGATGGCATTGGAAACTTCGTGGACTATGTTCCATACGAAGAAAGAAGCGGTAAGAGATTTGAAGGTTGCAACAATCCCATATGGTTGAAGAAGAAAGACAACCACACAAGGCAAAACTACATGAGCACTCAGAACGAAAGGATTAAAAGACAAAACAAGGAGTTGTGGGAAAAACACGATGAAGAGATCAGGAGAAGAGATGATGAAGCTAGAGAAAGAGAAAGGATTAAGAATCTCATCGAAGATCTATCAAATGTAACCAAAGACTCTCCTCAATATGTCATGCACAATGCAGCTTTCAAAGTGCATAAAGAGTCAGGCAAGAGCTATCAAGAAGGAATGAATTCGTTTGAACTGATCTCCTGGTGGAAGTCTGGAATAGTGGAAGGCAACAACATTCGAGAAGCCTACAACAATTACACGAGTCTAAACATCAAAGGAGGATATGAAGAGCTCGTCAGAAACAATCCAATCAGGACTTTCAGAGCAAGAATCAACGAGAAAATAGACTACGAGAGAACACAAAGAAGACAGAAAGAGAAGGACAATCAAGAAAGAAAGAAGGAAGCTCAGCAAAGGTTGAATCTTTTAGAAATGTAAGTTATCCTTTGTTTTGATTTCTTTTGACAGAGTTTTTGTAATGATTTTATCTGAATATCTATGAAACTCTCATTGTCACACATCTCGTGTCACTTGTCTGAGTTAAAAAGTCCTTGTCTTTATTCCTGCTGCTTCTTCGTAGAAAATACTTGTAAACTCTCGATAATGGCTGTGTTATTAATAGAAATATCCTTAAGGAGCACTTTCTCAGCCTTATAAGAAGAGTATAGGTTTTGGCATCATCAAAAAGGGGGAAATTGTTAGGAACCTTGTATTAGGATTTTGATGATACCAATGTAATGTAGAAAGTAGACCCCTAACTCTTACGTTTCTCTTGTATCGCTACTTTCGTTCTAGACGAAAGTTGCCATAACTCATATGTAATTCGTGTTAAGCTAGAACAAACACACGAAAAGAGTTATGAATAGAAGATAGGCTGATCAAGACGAAAGAAGACTCCACAGCAACGAAAGAAGGAGTTGTCATTAAGAAGACAGTTCTTTTCAAGACTATCCCAACAAGTATTCTTCTTCTCATCAACAAGAAGAATGTTCTACCTGTCTGATTTGACAACATCCTAGGACAATAAGGACCTCAACTCATGAGACACGCTCTCCAAAGAGCATTTAATGAAGCTGTACTATCTCTGGAGCTAAAAGACAAAAGCCATCAAGTCCTCCATACCTTCAACGGCTACATAGTACAAACCCTTTAATGGAGCATTAAATGCATGCGGCTCCATGGTCCTTGTCCAACGGATAAAAGGTTCGAAAAAATTCATCTCCCTCCAACGGATGAATTTTCATCACCTATATGAACCAACCTTCATCAACTAAGAAGGTGCTGGTTCATTATCACTCTACTCACTCTCTTGCAAAAAGTCCTTGAAAAGTTAACAATCTCAAAGCTTTTTGCGAACCAGTTAATTAAGGTGCTAAGGCATTTGAAGTAGATCATCCATCACTGCCCTACATCTTGAAAGAAGTCTTGCACTCTTGAAGCAATCATCCCACACCATCAAGACTTTACAGTTGGAGGAATCAAGAAATACTTTCTTACCAACCTCAACTTAGAAGAAGAAGTTGATAGAGGCGGAGTAAACTCTCGGAGTTGAAAAACCTTCAAAGGTTGTCCGGCTTAGTGATCAAGGAAGTCTTTGTGTAATTGTACTAAAGAGTGATAGTGCAATCCTTCCAGCAGTTGTGGAAGAAGAGTGGAAGTAGGCAACGTTTGGCCGAACCACTATAAAATCTCGTCTCCCTCTTCTCTCTACTTACTGCTTTATTTTACTGCTTGCATATCATCTTTTTCATCACTCCTCTTAACTTTTTATCAAACTCGTGCAACCCTCACTTTATAATCTTTCCGCTGTGCTTATCTTACTCAAAAGTGTTGTCAGGGTTTTTCTTTTAAAAACTAAAGAAAAACGAGAGTCTATTCACCCCCCCCCCCCCCTCTAGACTCACCACACAATCTATCGGGACCAACACAGTTATAAATTGATAACAAAAGAAAAAATAATAATAATCAAGTATGAACAAAATCACTATATTTTGTGACAAATGTTATAAATTGTTAAATTCATTATATTAATTCTTTGGGAATTAATCGAGCTCTCTAGCTAGATATTTTATGTTTTCAAAGGTATTTGAGATATTCTATACATAATAGAGGAAAGGTAGCCAAGGTCTACAAGTTTTTGACAGGATAATGAGTTAATGACCTACAATGCCCGGACGAGATTAATTCACTGGTTCAGTAAACAGTATTTGGGAAAAGAGACCAAGATCCGAACCTCGCCAATGACAGTGTGGCCCTGTCTGTTGAGCCCAGTGTTGTAAAAATCGGCCTAGGTGGCCGCTTAGGTGTTGACTAGGCACTAGGCGCCCCTAGGCCGAGGCAATTTTAGCCCTAGGCGGCTTTTAGTCGGCTAATCGACTAACCGACCGACTAGGCACCCTAGGCCCTGACTCGGCAGAGTTGAGCGCCTATTTTAGCCGAGTCGGACGCCTAACTCAACTGAACCATGATCCATAGTGCAGTGTGAACCTTGGTCCATGATAACAAAGATGCCCAAGGAGAAGAGACACAAAAGATATATATTCAAGTTTATAGGTTTAAGAATTCTATAAAACTCACAAGAACCATTCATTGAGTTTAGGAGACTCAAGAGCTCATCGAGATTCATTTAGATCTTTTTAAAGTTTCTAAGTTGAAGTTTTCTTTAATTTCAACCTTTGTGTTGTACTATTGTGTATCTCTATTAATTAAGGGTAGATAGAGGAAGAGTAACAGGAGATTACATGTGAAAACTTGGTTGATCAATGTTTGTTGTGTGATCAAAGCACTTGATATGTGATTCACTGTAATTGTATTGGAGAAATTGATTATAGTGAATTCCTCTTAGACATTAGGAGAAAAGTAGAGAATGATTACATCACCTTCGAACCAATATAAAATTACTTGTCTCATCTACTTTCCTTGCACTTTATTTTCACCATATCTACTCTCTCTCTCTCCCTCCCTCCCTGAGCTCCCTCCCTCTCTCTCTCATTAATTTCTTTAAAATCTATTTTCCACTACACAAAATCTTCTGAGTATATAGTTATGTTGTCAACATCACTTTACTGAATGTGCTGAAAGCTTAACTTAGTCGTTTGAAGAATCCCTAACTTTCTTTCAAAACTTAGAAAAATCAGAAAAGTCTATTCAAACCCCCAAGACCTTTCTTCATTAAACCGGAACCAACACCACTCAGAGCGTATTTCATATTTTTGTTTAAAGATTCTTGACTATGTAAAAGTTTGTTAGCTGCGCTGTACTTATTATTCCTCTTACACAAGTTCTTCCAAATCTTGTCTATATACTACTTGAATTAATAAAGCTGTGTACACTGTTTCATTTTATCGTAGATATCTCTTTAGTCTGTTTGCAAACTAACTAAAATTAAACAAAAGTAGGACTAACCTTAAATGCCATACTTTACTATTGTATACATTAAAATTTTTGAATGACTTTACCGTGTCTTACAATACAGATGCTTAAATAAGAAACAATTACTAATAAGACAACTAAAAAAAAAAAACTTTATATTGCAACTGGATAAGCCTGTTGTCAAAGTTAACATATTTGAAGATTAATTTTGAAAACACTAATTATGAAGGATCAAATTGAATAGTTATAACTTGATAACAAAAAAAAAATAAAAAATAATCAATGTTGTATGAACAAAATAACTATATTTTGTGACAAATGTTATAAATGTTTATATTCATTATATTAGTTCTTTGGGAATTAATCAAGCACTCTAGATTTTTATTTTTTTTTTCAAAGGCATTTGAGATATTCTATACATAATTGATCGAGGAAAGGTAGCCAAGATGTACAAGTTACTTTGACAGGATAATGATCTACAAATCTGGATATTAAGGGCAGTTTATATCATGGACTAGGATTCATAAAACATCATAGACTAAGGATTGAAACAAAGAGGTACAAAATTTATACTCGTAAGGTACAAAATTTCATAATGCAAAACACAAAAAATCACAACACAAGACACATAACATAACATTATAGACCGTGCTGGATTCAAAAGACAAGATACAAAATTCATACTTGTAAGCTACATAATTTTATAACACAAGACACAAAAATTATAACACAAGACACATACACATGTTATATATTTACTTATTTTTCAAATCTGATTTAAGTGCATAATTTGTGTTTAAAGGCACAAAATTTCACAACACAAGACACAAAAATTCATAACATAAGTCACAATTACTAATTTGTTCCAGGTACAGAATTCATACTCATAAGGTACAAAATTTCATAACGCAAGACACAAAAAGTTATAACACAAAACACAAACACATGAATCAGAATCCATAGTGCAGTGTGAACCATGGTCCATGTTATAACGGTTGGATATTAAGTGTGTAAATGGCGTGGCAAGATGAGGAAATAATGGCCTACAAATCTAGATATTAGGTGAACTCTGATATTACGTAATTGAAAGTATATAAATTATATCCAAATGCATTCTTGTCGTTGACAAAGCTATCTATATCTACAAGCTTACTTCATATTCGGACAATGTCAATTACTTAATCCCAGTATATAAAAAGATTCTTTAGAAATTTGAATGACCGGTATGTGAATTGTCGAATTTACGATTCAAACATAGCTGCCCTAAGCAGTCATGTTTGACGTGAAGGTGTTTCTTCAATTCATCTTGGCCACGCATACAATTTCAATAATAGATATGATTGATAATAACAATTCCTTAATCCGGACATCAAATCCATTCCAGGATTTCCAGGTTTGAACCAAATACCGTACCCATTTTGAATTTTGAAAGGATTTCGTTTTAATATACGGAGTATATCAATATTAAGATTTTACAACTCAAAATGTAAAAGTTGGAAAAAATTCTTATGTTAAGGTGGAGCATGCATGCAACCAAATGATATCATGGATTAGGGTCCACCTTGCATTGTAGATTATGGTTTAAAATGACATTCAAGTTAAATGTTTACATTTAACATATTATATGTCTGTAAATAAACTGAAAACACATAACATGCTAACTACACACACATAATATGTTAACGACAATCACATAATATATAGTTAACATATTATGTGCCTTCAATTTAATTACATGCATATGCATGATCTATTAACTGAAGACATATAATATGTTAGATTGTGGATCAAATAAAAAAGCCTCATCAGGTAAAAAATGCGGACAATTTCCAGTCATAGATGCCATCCAAATCAACAGTCCAAATTGAATTTTAATTAAAAACGCGCGGTGGCATATTTGTAATTTTGAGTAAATAAGTTAGCTTGTCTTTTATATGCGAGTGCACATTTTTCCTTCTTCGAGTGCACATTTTTCATTCTTCAAGTGCATATTTTTCTTCTTCGAGTGCATATTTTTATTTCAGTACTTAGTTTCTCCTTTGAGTGCACATCTTTGGCCTTCAAGTGCACGTTTTGTAGCCTTCAAGTACATGTTTTCCTTTCTAAGAGTTCATAATTAATTTCCTTCGGATTTTCCCTTTTAGTGTCCTTTTTTTTTCATCCCTTGCTTACTTGTGATCCTCTTTATGCCTTCAAGTGCTCAATTTAATGCTTACAAGTATATGTCTTATTATTGTGTAAAACAAAAACAAAAAACATAGCATTCAAGTGAACCTTTTTTTTTTCCCTTCAGTGTAGATTTTTAGCCTTCAAGTGCATGTTTCTTTGCGTTCAAGTGCACAATTCTGGACAGTATTTGTTATATCATGTGCATTATTTTCAATAACATATAACTAAATTTCTAATGAAATTTGTGAGATTTACAAACGATTTATATGAGTAATTGGTTTAATAACACTTAAGTTGAATAGCCTCCCTTTTTGGTACCATAAATTGCATCAATTGCACATCTATTGGCCTTCGAATGTAATTGTGTTTGCCTTCAAGTGCATATTTTTTTTACCTTCAAGTGCATGGTTTTGAGCTTTCAAGTGCACATACCGCATTTTTGCACGGGAAGTGGCATGCGCACCTGATCCTAAACCTAATATGTTAATTGCAAACACATAATTTTTGTACCAAAGTTCATAATGTAAGGTGAACCCTGATCCATGGTATAACTTAACAATTGGAGCACGCGTCCATTGGTCACGTACTGTGTGAATAGCGCGTGTTTATAGTTTACTCTTTTTAATTTTTGTGCACAAACTTACAACCCGTTTGGTTCGTGGAAAATATTTGAGAAATGAAATTGAAATTCATTGGAAAAGAAATTATTAGGAAGATTGATATGATTTTATTGTTTGGTTGGGTTTGAAGTTGTAAGGAATAATGAGTATAAAGATCGATATGTCCCTATACACAATAGTAATGATAATAAAAAATAATAGTGATTGTAAATTAAAAGACAATAGTTTTTAGCCAATTGTTTTCTTTAGTGTGTTATTTATAAGCACATTTGACTATTTTGTAAAAAGACAACATTTTGACAATGATTTTTTAAATTCGTTGTCTTTGTGCGTTATTTTTTAAAAGATAACGATTTTATTGCTTTGTTTTGATTGGTGTATTGTCTATAAATACACTTTGAATACACAACATTTCTACGATAGTGGTTTAAAAGTTTGTTATTTTTATACATTTTCTTTAAAGACAACGGTTTTATTTTTTCGTTGTTCTTGGAGTCCATTTTGAATACAGATCACTTTTATAACAATGGTTGTAAAAGTCTGTTGTCTTTGTACGATTTTTTTAAACGAAAATGATATTTTTTTTATCCGTTATCGATTTTATTTATCCGTAATATCACATTTTCATTTTTCAATACACAAGACTTCGTTTCTAAGATAAAACACCCGTCGCCCCGTCGGTAAATCATTAATTAATAACGTGTTGGTTGACAAATACCAACGAATCCTTCAATCATTGAATAGACACATCCCCATACTTCTGCGCCCATAAAATCCTTGCCACCCTCGTTCCTCTTCTCTCATCTCCAACTCTCACCAGAAGCTAAACTTAATACATATTTTCAAAATGGGTACACCATATTTGATCATCTCTCTCTTCCTCTTCTCGGCCTTACTTTCCAACGCAGCACAGACACCCCCCGCGGTGCTCGACACCGACGGAAACACCGTCCAAGGTGGCGTCAAGTACGTCATCGTCCCAGTCCAGCCGAGTCAGGGCGGAGGGCTCGACCTCGCCTCCACCGCCACCGGCAACCAGACCTGCCCGAAGAGCGTCGTCCAAGTCGCCCCAAAAGCGGCGGGCAACTCGGTCACGTTCTTCCCCGTGAACCCCAAAGACGCGGTTCGCAATGGGACGGATCTCAACGTCCAGTTCTCCGGCTCAAACGCAGGATGCCCGGAGTCTACTCTCTGGCAAATCGCTCACGACCCGGAGAACACTGACGTCACCCAGTACGTGTTGAGCGGTGGAGATAAGGGAAACCCGAGTTTCTCGACGGCGAGAAGCTGGTTCATGATTCTGAAGACCAAGAATGGGTACAAGTTCAAGTTTTGTCCGGTTTCGTTGTGCGACTGCAACCCTGTTTGCCAAGATATTGGCATTAAGGTGGAGAACGGACACAGGCGTTTGGTAGTGGACTTACGCCTTACACCTTTGGAGGTCAACTTTAAGAAGGCTTAAATGTTGTGGTATCAGAACCTAAGTTATCTTAGGGATAGGGATGTAGTAGTACAATAAACCATCCTCAAGAGAAAAATCGTCAAGAATAATGAAATAAACATTACTCCGTATACTGGTTATAGTACGTACTGTTATTTCTCTTTAGTTTTATACATATAGAGTGCTATTCATTATCATACCTAGTGTTGTGCAAAATATCATGCCCAATGATTTAACATTTCTATAATGTGATACGCTATTGGATTCATAGTACGTAATAATAATCCTTTTTTTTTTAATTAAAAAAATAGTGCCGTATTAAACTATGTTTCATATAGCTGTGTGGATCAACCGTGTGATGATTGTAAGGCTGATTAGCCTTTGAATTGACCTATATCAGCTTCGAATGCCAGAAAAGACCAAATTTGTAAGAACATATATTCCAATGTAATAAAATACATGTTTTCAAAACAAATATATAATACAATACATTTTTTTTTAATCAGAATTGAGGGGGGACACCCCAACAGAAACAAAAAGGGAGCGTCTCATGCTTCAACAGCGGGAGCTGGATTGATACGTCTCACTGAGGAAGCTCCAATCTTGTCGAGCGCGATCACGCATTCAAGCTCTGAAGGTGGCTCTTCAAAGAGATGAAACCCATGTTGATCCATAGTTGCCATTGAGGCTAATCTGTCTGCCAGCTTGTTTTGCTCTCTGTAGACATGCTCGAACCTAACCTCAGAAAAGCTTGCCGCCTCCTTTAAACACAAAACGCCAATGTTGTGATTCTGCCCTTGCCAGTCCTTGCCTCTTCTCAGCTGCAAAACTGTAGCCTTTGAATCACATTCAAGGATAATTTTTGTAGCCCCGTAGTTCTTCGCCATGCAAAGTCCATGTAAAACGCCCCAGGCTTCCGCCTCCTCTATCGAGCACCTCCCAATTCTGCATGTGTAGCCGCAACGCCAATCTCCAAAATCATCTCGTAGAACTCCGCCGCAGCATGCAATACCATTCCTGCTACAACTTCCATCCACATTTAGTTTCAACCAGCCTGGTGTCGGTTTCCTCCAGGCGAGACTCGTGTCGACTGCCGGAGTGTTCCTGCTCAGAGGCCTACGTTTCTTTGCGAACGCCCCGGACACCTCTGCGTCGTATTTTCGTAGCCAATCTAATTTAAGAGCGCTTGGGATCGAAAGATGGTTGAACACCTCATCGTTCCGCCAACGCCACATCCACCACAGCCTGACTCCAAACCGCTCCGGCCAGCCTTCGTCGAAGCCTTGTCTCACTTCGCCCTGTAGATTAATCGCAAACCACTCCTGCCAAGTGAGAGGTCGAAGCTTTTCTATCATGCGCCAATGTAAGGACTTGTTCCAAATTTGTCGCGCAGCTCTGCAGTCCCTAAAGAGATGATTTAAATCCTCGCGCTGTCCTGCACATTGAAAACAAAATTCGTTAGTGGTGAGGTGGCGCCTAGAACGCTCGACGTTCGTAAGGATTTTCTCGAGCTTCACAAGCCATAAGAACATCGAAACTTTAGCCGGCACCTGCAGCGCCCAGATCCTTCTCCAATCCTTGTCAGCGGAGACTCCGGGAGCGTTGCTGATGAGGGCATACGCAAACTTTACCGAGAATTTACCCCAGCAGTCCGGACCCCAGCCCCATTCATCCTGGACGCCCGCCTCCGTCAACCTGTAACCTGCAAGACGTTCCAAAATTTCGTTAGGCAGAGCTTGCGCTAACTTTTCCCAAATCCAACCCCGATCACGGTCCCAATAAGAATTTACAGTCCCATAAAGATCGGGAAGGCTCAAAGGAATCTGAAGGTGGTCGTAGAGAGGCCTGGAAGTTAGCCATTTATCCATCCAGAATTGAGTTGCATTCCCATCACGGACTATGTGAGTTAGACCCTTCTCCAACTCCGGCTTCGCCTCAACAATGCCCTTCCAGACATTCGAAGTCTTCCTTCTACCGGCTCCACTCACCAGATTGCCATATTTAGAAACCAGGACTTGCGCCCAAAGGGCCTGCGGCTCCGTCTGAATCCTCCAACCGAGCTTAATCATGAAAGCGGTGTTCGTGGCATGCAGGCGTCGTAGCCCCAAACCACCCGCCTCCCTCGGTTTTGTCACCACATCCCAGCTAGCCAGACTTAACTTGTCGCCTCCAGTCTGCTCATTCTTGCCCCATATGAAGCGCCTCGTTCTCTTCTCAACCTCGGTGCAGATACCCTTCGGGAGCGCTGCAGTTTGCATAGTGTAGACAGGGACAGCATTTAAAACGGACTTCGCCAGGGTGACTCTTCCGGCTAAGGAAAGAGTTTTAGCTTTCCACCCCTCTAGTCTTGCCGAAATGCGCTCAAGGAGACTTGCATAGGTATTGCATGTTACCCGCCCATGAATGGATGGCACCCCAAGATATCGTCCCAAGTCCTTCGTCTCGGCAATAGCAAATTTACTTGCAATCTCATTTGCAAGACCGGGTAGCGTGTTCTTGGAGAAGTGAATCTGAGATTTCTCGAGACTAACTTTCTGACCGGAAGCTCTGCAGAATTTAGCTAGACAATTCTGAACAACCTCCACTTGGTCCAACGAAGCCTCCGTGAAAAGAACCATATCATCCGCGAAGCATAAGTGCGATAGAACTGGGCCTGAAGACGCCAACTTGATTCCGTTCCATCTATCGCCTTCAACCTCAGCCGCAATCAGATGACTGAGCCGTTCCATGCATAACACGAAGATGGCGGGAGACATGGCGTCACCTTGACGGATGCCTCTTTCTGGCCTGAACGGGACAAGTCTATCCCCGTTCCAAATAATGGCTAACCTGGAAGTTTTGACACAGGTCATGATAATATTCCTCCAGTTGTCGTTAAAACCGGCCTGCTCGAGGGTGTCCTGGATGAAATCCCACGATAGCCGGTCGTACGCCTTTTCGAGGTCCAGCTTGATGGCCATATATCTTTTGTTGCCCCTTACCTCCCGCATTGTGTGGAGGACCTCTTGGTAAATGATCACATTATCAGAAATCTACCTGCCCGGGACAAAGGAACTTTGGAACGGCCCCACCATTCGTGGGAGGATGCTCTTCAACCTGTTGGTGATGGTTTTAGTGAGAATCTTATAGCTGACATTGCAAAGACTGATAGGACGGAACTGCTTGATGGTTTCCGGAGTCGGCACTTTGGGAATGAGTGCGACAAGGGTGTCGTTGATGCCCTCCGGGATCTGCCCATGTCTGATTGCCTCATGGACCATCTCATAGATACTGCCCCCGGTCACTTCCCACGTGTGCTGGTAGAAGCCTGCAGGAAGACCATCGGGGCCTGGAGCTTTGAAAGGCTTCATGTCGCAGACAGCCTCGTAGACCTCCTCCTTCGTCACGGTCCTGTTGAAAATGGTCCAGTCTATGCGTCTAAGCCGTGGGAACCTTGCTTCCAGAACCGGGGTTTGTGCCACCTCCCTGCAATCAGTAAACAAACTAATGTAAAATTTTTGAATATGATCTTTGAGCTCGGCGTCGTCAGCAATCCATGCGCCATTGTTGTCTAAAAGTCTCGTAACCCTATTGCGGGCCCTTCGAACAGAGGCCGCAGCGTGATAATATGTCGTGTTCCTGTCCCCCGACGTAATCCACTCCTCCCTGGACCGCTGGAACCACAACAGCTCTTCTTGATACAGGATCTCTTCCAATTCTAAGCGCAGTTTTCGCTCAAGCTTTATTAAGCCTCTGTGCATGTTTTCGGCCAAGGCTTTTTGGATGCCGTTCAGCCGTGTCATGATGACTCTTTTCCGGTTGTGGATGTTTCCAAAGACCTCTCTATTCCAGGCGGATAGGCCTGCAGCTGTCTGCTGGACATTTGCCATAAGGTTGTGGTTCCCGTTCCATAGGCGTTGAACCGTCTGAACCAAATCGTCGTGGGCGAGCCAAGCAGCCTGAAAAAGAAAATGATTGTGGTTAGTGTGCTTCCGGCCCCCTTGTAGGTTGATCAGGAGTGGAGCATGATCGGACGCAATTCGGGGTAAATGTTGGACAGTTGCCTCCGGGAAACGTAAGCGCCAATCCAGGTTACAAAGGGCCCTATCGAGACGGGCCCCTTTGATAGCATCCGTCGACCCATCCTTTACCCAAGTAAGCTTGGGCCCCGAGAAACCAAGGTCAATTAGGCCCTCGTCTTGTATCCAAGTGACGAAGTCCGAGCTTCTTTGAGATGAGTAAGAGCTATAGTGGCTTGTTTCTGCCTTCGATATGACTGAATTGAAATCTCCAGCCAGGAGCCACGGGCCTTTCAAGCCCTGCTTGGATTGAGAAAGCTCTCTCCAAAGCCGACGTCTTAGGTGGTGAGTCGGGCTCCCGTAGACTGGCGCAAAAACCCAAGGGTCCTGGCCAGATTAGGACACCTGCAATAACATGAACTGGGGGTGAGTATAAGAGATTGAAACTTGTACCGGGTCTTTCCAAAAGACCCAAATACCTCCACTAAAGCCCACGGCTTCCACACGGACCCAGTCGGAAAAACCGAGTTTCGAGCAGATCGTGTTGGCCTGATGGCCCGACACCTTAGGCTCAAAAATGCCCAACACATTGGGCTTGTAGACCTGGAGCAGGTTTTTAAGGGCGCGGTGGAATGACTTACCACTCGCCCCTTGGCAATTCCAGAGGAGCAGATTCATAAAAAACAAAAGTAAAGGAAGAAACAAAGAGGCAATCAGAACACCAAAAAAGGACAGGAAAACCATAAAGGACAAAAACTCAGTGAGCTGCTAAAGCCCCCACTTCCTCATCCTGCACTGGTATCCCATCGAGTTCCATAGCCACGTCGCCTTCTGCATCCAAGTCTTCCGGCGGGTCAGTATGGTGTTCCTTAGTGGGTTGCCAGACAGGTGACGGAACATCCCCTGCCCCCTCCCCATTGAACACTCTTGAAGCCTGAATCACAAGGCCACCTTGTTGACCACGAACCACCATGTGCTCGTCCTCCTCTGCTGCACGTCTAGCACCTTTCCACCCACCTCTTCGCACACCCGTCGACGGTTCTCCACCATGTCTCTGCGATTTGTGCACTTCGGATAGACCATTCGTGATCTGCTTCTCGTTGGCTATCACGTTCGGGCGTCTCACTCGGTCGTCCACTGTCTTCTCAGTGCATGTATCCTTTGCGCGCCCCGACGCGACCCCAGTCTGCTCAGCACATGCATCAGCCCCCCCATCTTCGTTATCCGCCCCATCTACTGCCAAAGGCGCAAATCTGGACATCTAGAATCTGCCCTCTTGCACAGAGCCATGCGCCTGGGTTTTTTCTCCCATCGCCCTGTGATTCCGGTCTGGACGTCTCGCCGCCGGTCGCGGTCGACGGCCAGGTGCAATCATCCACTCCCCGAATGGTTCTGCGCCCACCTGTACACCTCGTCTCTCTACAGCGGTCCGAGCAGGTTCACCGTCCTGTTCCTCCGCGGCTTTTAGGCGCTCGTCTCCAGGTTCCGATGCGGCTCCAGCCTTCTTTGGGCAATCATCCGGCGCATGCCCATAAATCCCACATGCAAAACAAATCAAATGTATACCTTCATAGGCGACTGATCTTACGCGACCTTTGTACTTGAATTTTGAAATCAGCGGCTTCGTGATATCCACCTCAATGCAGATCCTCGCAAACATTCCCCGTGAGAAACTACTCGTGGGCTGATCTACGCGTAGTGTCCTCCCCACTCTGTTGCCCAGTTTCCTTAGGAAAATTAGACTGTAGTATTCCGCCGGTAGGCATGGTATCCGGACCCAAACTACCACCTTCTCCGTGACAGCCGAGAACGGATCAAAGTCCGGCACCCAAGGCTTGACGATCAAATAGTGATCTAAAATCATCCACGGCCCCTCGTATAGATCGAAATCCATGTCCTCCACGGATCCAAAGCGCACGATGTAGTAGCCGTTATCAATAGCAATCATATCTAGACTCCCTTTAGGCTTCCACATAGCTGTGATCCGCCGTAACAAATACGCATAACCTACTGCCCTGCCCATCACCTTGATAATGACCGCACTTCTCCATGGTGCCCTGATCTCCTCCACTTCTTGCTTCGTGAGCCGGATGGTAGGACATAGAGGATCATCATCCTCCTCATCGGATTCAGCCTCCAGAATGTTTTCATCGACCTCTGCTCCGACATGCGCGCTCTGGGGATGGTGGCCGGTGACACTCTGAGCGTATGTCCGCGAAAGTGTCTCCGGTACCTGCGAAAGAGAAGGGGTCATTATAGGTAATCCAGAATCCGTCACCTGATGTACCTGCATGGACGCCGATGGGTTGGCCTCCACCATCTCCGCCATGGGAGTCTCATGCACGACGCTGACATCGATTCGATCCATCTCCGTCGTGGCTAACGGAAGGGTGAGTATCTCAGTCCCTGTGCGTTTGTGTTTCTTCGTGCTGCGTTCGAGGAGATCGTGATCCTCCTCCGATCGTTGCCCAGAGAGCTTTTCGTCATCCATCCCAGGGAGCGTGTATTCGATCTCTAGAGTTTCATATAATACAATACATAATAGGCCTAATAGGAAAAATCTATTAATAATTAATTAATAAAGCCCAATGGAACCCGCTTGGTTGTTATATGGTGGACCATGGTCCATAGTGCTATGTGAACTATGTTGTCAAATAAAACTATAATTAAATTAAAATGATACTTTAGTATTGCTGAAATTAAACTAGTGTGTGTGAAAAATTAAATTAAATATTAGAGTGCATTCAACAACACACAATATATTGGCAAATGAAACTGCAATATAATTAAAATGATACTTTAATGTTTTTTAAAATGAAACTAGTGTGTGGAAAATGAAACTAAAATCAAGAACCATACAATAATATATATTGTCGAATGAACGTAGAATGTAATTAAAATAATACTTTTGCATTATTATAATTAAACTAGTGTATGTGAAAATGAAATTACAAAATAGAGCTCATACAATAATGTATATTGTCAAATGAAACTGTAGTAAAATTAAAATTATACTTTGGTATTGCTATAATGAAACTAGTGAGTGTGAAAAATGAAACTGAAAAACAGAGCAATATTATCAAATGAAATAAAGTGTAATTAGAATTATACTTTCTTTTATGGACCACACTACTACATGGACCATGGTCCACAATAAAATTTGTCGAACCCACTCAAGGTGCTTCTACTGTTCAGCAATAGTTATTGTGTGGACCACGATCCACAAAGCTGTGTAGATCACGATAAAAAGAACACGTTGTTTTGCTCAATTTTATGTTTTCGCCAAAATAACTTTAATTGTATACATTTTTGTTAGAAATTAATATTTTATGTGGCTCAAATCCATGGAGAATAAGTCTTCTATCTAGCTTCCACGTTGCATGCACGTCCTTGCCTGTCTCGGTTCTTCACGCCAACTGCCGCAACACGTTTCCATGTTTCATGCGATTATTTCTCTGATTGTAATGTATAAATAGCTTAGTGTTTTGCTTTGTTCAACACACATCAATTCATTCATTCCTTTCTTCTTTCTCATACGTAGAGTATATATATATATATATATATATATATATATATATATATATATATATATATATTTATTTATTTATTTATATATTTTCCCATCCTTATTAATTTATTTTGTCATTTTATATATTTTCTTATTATTTAACTTCTATAATTCTCAATTTTCGATTCTTCGCTTCCGCATTATTCCGCTATATTCCTAACAAGTGGTATCAGAGCGGTTTATTTGAGAATTATTTTCAAAGATGTCGACTGTCACTAAGTTCGACGGAAAAATTAGCTTTTCTATCTAGAAGGTTCAAATGGAAGCCGTTCTAACCCAGAACGGTTTGAAGAAAGCGCTAGCTGGGAAGAAGAAGAAATCGGCTACAATGACAGATGAAGATTGGGAAGATTTGGATGACAAGGCACGTTCAACCATCCTTTTGTGCATGTCTAAAGAGGTTCTACGTGAGGTAGTAAGTGAGGCAACTGCATCAGATTTATGGTCCAAGCTGGATACGCTTTACATGGCCAAAACTCTGGCTAATATGCTACGCTTGAAGGAGCGTCTGTACACAATCCGTATGACGGAAGGTACTTCTATTAAATCTCACTTGGATGAATTCAATTCTATTTTATTGGACTTGGAAAATATTGATGTCATAATTGAAGATGAGGATTGCGCTGTTTGATTGCTTGTCTCTCTCCCTAAATCATACAAGCATTTCAAAGAAATTATGCTGTATGGTAATAGTAGTGATACCCTTACTTTCGACAGTGTTAAGTCAAACCTGTTGTCCAAAGAAAAGTTTGACTTTGAAATTAAGTCTGAGGACAAAGGTGAAGGCTTGACTGTAAGGGGTTGTTCACTTGAATCAGGGAGTAGCAATAAAAAATCTAGATCCAAGTCCAAAGGACGAAAGTCCAACAAATCCTGTAAGTACTGCAAGAAGCAGGGTCACGATGTGACTGAATGCTTCAAGCTGAAAAACAAGCAAGATAGAGAAAAGAAGTCCGCTGAAGCTAGTGTTGCTGAAAGTGATTCAGAAGGCGATGTTATGTTATCTGTTAGCTCCGGTTGCAAACGGAGCGAAACCGAGTGGATTCTGGACTCTGGTTGTACATTCCACATGTGTCCTCACAAAGACTGGTTCGTCTCTCTGGAACTGGTTGATGGTGGAGTTGTCTTACTGGGTAATGATACCCAATGCAAGGTTAGTGGAATTGGAAGTGTGCAGATTAAAACTCATGATAACGTTATCAGGACTCTTACCAATGTTCGGTATATTCCTGATTTGAAACACAATCTGATATCTTTGGGCACCTTGGAATCTCTGGGGTGCAAGTACATAGCTGAAGGTGGAGTTATGAAAGTCATCAAAGGCTCTCTTGTTCTCATGAAAGCTTCTCGTTCTGGAAGCTTATACGTCTTGCATGGCAGTACTGTGACAGGTTCAGTAGCGGTATCCTCATCGATGTCTGATGCTGATCTCACTCAATTATGGCATATGCGTCTGGGGCATATGAGTGAGAAAGGCATGCATCTCCTAAGCAAGAAAGGTCTCCTTGGTGATTCAGGTACGGGTAAATTACAATTTTGTGAACATTGTGTTTTTGGAAAACATAAGAGGGTTAGTTTCTCTACTGCTACACACCGTACCAAAGATGTATTGGAATATATACATTCCGATTTATGGGGACCGACTAAATTTCAGTCTATGGGAGGTTGTAGATATTTCATGTCTATTATTGATGACTTTTCCCGTAAGGTCTGGGTCTATTTCTTGAAACACAAAAATCAGGTTTTCCCTATTTCAAAAAGTGGAAAATACTTGTTGAGACTCAGACAGGGAAAAAAGTCAAGCTCAGGACAGACAATAGCTTGGAGTTCTGTGAGTCAGATTTCAATGACTTTTGTGCGGCAAATGGAATTGCCAGGCACAAGACCATGCCTGGTAAACCCCAGCAAAATGGTTTTGCCGAACGTTTGAACAGAACTCTATTGGAAAGAGCTCGTTGTATGCTCTTTAATGCTGGGTTATGGAAACGACGTGATTTTTGGGCCGAGGCCGTTTCTACTGCTTGCTATTTGGTAAATAGATCTCCACATTCATCCTTTGATTTCAAAATTCCAGAGGAAGTTTGGTCAGGTAATCCTGTTGATTACTCTATCTTAAGAGTTTTTGGATGTCCTGCTTATGCTCATTCTAGTACGGGTAAATTAAACCCGAGAGCTATCAAATGCATTTTCCTTGGTTATGCTTCTGAGTCAAAAGGGTATCGTCTATGGTCTCCTGATTCTCAGAAAATCATTCTGAGTCGAGATATCACTTTTGATGAAAATGCACTACTTTCTTCTGGAAAAGTTCCCAGTACAGATGAGACGCAGAGTACTGGTGAAAAGGTGGAGTTTGAGTTCAGGCCTATTGATAGTATTACTACCACTGATGGTAATACTAAAGATGATTCATCTACTAGCACCGCACCTCTCGTTGAGCCACAGCGAGAGTATTCCATTGCTATGGATCGTCCTAGGAGGACAATTAAAAAACCTGCTAGGTATGCTAGTGATGATGAAACCAACATGGTTGCTTATGCTCTTTCAGTCGCATAGGAAGTTGATGGTGATCCATCCTGCTATTCTGAAGTTTTTCATATTGCTAAGTTCAAGCAGTGCTCGAGTTTAGTCGGCTGTTTCAGTTGTTAATTCTACAATTAATTTGATTTAAGGTGGAGATTGTTAGAAAATAATATTTTATGTGGCTCAAATCCATGGAGAATAAGTCTTCTATCTAGCTTCCACGTTGCATGCACGTCCTGCCGGTCTCGGTTCTTCACGCCAACTGCCGCAACACGTTTATATTCCATGTTTCATGCGATTATTTCTCTGATTGTAATGTATAAATAGCTTAGTGTTTTGCTTTGTTCAACACACATCAATTCATTCATTCCTTTCTTCTTTCTCATACGTAGAGTATATATATATATATATATATATATATATATATATATATATATATATATATATGTATATTCCTTTGTATTCTCTTTATAAGAGATTAATATATATATATATATATATATATATATATATATATATATATATATATATATATGTATATGTATTTATATTTTTTCATCCTTATTAATTTATTTTGTCATTTTATATATTTTTCTATTATTTAACTTCTGTAATTCTCAATTTTCTATTCTTCGCTTCCGCATTATTCCGCTATATTCTTAACAATTTTAAATAATTAAATAAGATGAATCTCATTTAATTTAGACTTACAAATACAAAACCAAACAGAATCTTAGACAGAAAATCTTATTTGTTCTAATAGTTTGAGCATTATTTCAAACACAATTCTTAGCTCTTATTGTTTTGGAAGGAGCTGAGGTAATGGCTGGCTTATTGGATATTTGGATAATGCTGAATCATATAGATGGAATACTATAAACAATTTAAACTCTCTCAAACTTGAGCTCCAAAGGATCATCTGTAAGAGCCAAACGCCTCTGCCCATCCTCCACAACAATAATCCCCACGTTTTTGCAAATGACTTCACAATATTCACACACTGACGGACAGAACACAAACCGGTAAGCTTCACCAGATTTCGCAACCTTAAACCAGTTCTTTATAGTGTCCCGGCCAGGATTTCCTTTGACGCCGCCGTTGACAACGTAGTGGGTCTCACTAGACAACGGCTTGTAACGATCGAGTGTCCAGACAAAAGAGTACCCGGGGCAAGCCTCCACAAACGAGTAGCCTTTGGGAAATTCAACGTTCATGTCTGTCCACTCACGTATCACGCCTTTCTTGGGATTGACGGGGAAAAACGTTATGGGGATGCCGCCGTCGTAGGGTTCTTTTTGAACGACGCTGAGTGGACATGTGTAGTTTCCGACGCTAGCTAGGTTGAGTCCGAGGCCTAAATCTTGTCGGATTGGCTTGATGTAATAGTCGATGCCTTCTCGGACGGTCTTTCCGGTCATGTCGAGTACTGGGTTAGGCTGAGAAGCCGCTGCACAAAGCGGAGAATATTGCAGTGCTAGAAAGGAGAAGAGAAGGAAAGAACAAAATACGGTGGTTGACTGCATGGTGATTATAGCAATTACGTTTGATGTAATTTGCAGAAAGGTGAGGAAGATGTCTTGCTTAGCATTAACTTTATACTAAAAGCAACTTGAATTTCTTTATTATATATATGGTATGCTTATTTGATGGATTTTGATTTCAGAATGAGTTTAACTGCTATAGCAACCGGTTTCAGGTTCTGTCTTGCAGTCCCGTCTTTTTGTTTTTCCTGTGGGTTATAATAAGGATATAAATCAGTTAAGAAAAGAGTTACTTATCCGCTAGTTGAATCAAGATGAAATTTAATACTTATATTTAAAAATAAAAAGTTTGGTTCATCCTCTGTCCTAGGAGAGTGGTTTATGACCCCTCCCGATTGTATTTCGAAATTTTTCTAATACAATGGTTTCCTTGGTCCTCAAAAAAAAAAAAAAAAATTAATACCAATCAAACTGTAAAAATATTATATTTTAAAAAAAATATTATAGTACATTTTTTCATATAATTAAGTAATAAATACTTTATTATGAATTAATAATACATTTTTCAATATAAATATTACATTTTCACACAAGTTTCCGCCTTAAGAAAAATGTGCGTAAAATTTTCTATATCAAATCTTTTATATTATTGTAAAGTTTTCACTCGTGTTTGCACGAAATGGATTTGTTATAATATTTTAATAATATTTAGATCGATATATAATTATATAAATTATAACAACAAATATTATATAGTGCAATTGATGAAATAAGTTGGATAAATTATGGTTCCATTGAATACCCAATGAAATATACAAATTGGGACACATGCACAAAAATTCAGTTCTAAAACAATTCTTTGAGCTTGCTACATATATGGTTCTAAAATAAGTGACAGGATAATAGGGCTGGAACCCGACCCGGATCACAAGTGGGCATCCGACCCGGCACCACATGAAAACCAACGGGTAGAACCTCAACGGACAGAATTCCAACAGATGCCTCCTTTACTGCCATTGAAGCCAGCATTGAAACCCCCATTGATGAGAGAGAATTAAAAGCTTAGGCTCCCCATTTATGTCCCATGTTGTTACCGTTAGGACCCTAGTATAAATGGGGCTCTCCTCAGCTAGCAAAGGACAAACTGTATTTTCTATACTGAGACTAAGACAATACAACTATTGTTATAATCCGTTATTGTAATATTATTATTACCGGTAACATATTTACCGTCATTGGTGCTTTCATTGAGAGCCTGAGTCCAATATTCAAGCAGGCTACAACACACATAACTCATTCCTCTTTCAACAGCAAGCTTGAGAAAATGGTGTCCCGCAGCTCCCATGGTTCCCGCAACATGAACAATGGCAATGCCTCAGGTGACCTCCGGGACCAACTCACCAACAATCGCGGAGGGGACCTCCGAGAACAGCTCAACAACGGGAGGCCCGGGGACCTTCGAGACCAACTCAACAATGGAGGGGACCTTCGAGACCAACTCAACAATGGAGGGGACCTCCGAGACCAACTCAACAATGGAGGGGTGAACCAAGTCGTGAACCTCCAGGCTACCATTCAGCAAGTAGTGACGGCGGCACTAAATCAGGTGGCAGTGGGACTCCAAGGCCAAGTAGTCCCGCCACGACCTCAGAAAATAGAGGTAGAATCCCCACGGAGGGCGGATGCCCAGGGCGCAACCCGTGCAGCGAGGGACGCAGGGCGTCTCATCAGGACAAGGGGTCCAGGAGAAGGCACCCAAAAAAGCGGTCCGGCCAGACGGCAACCTGGACCCTCCCGCTCTGCCCTGGAACGGTTGGGACACGGGGCGCCCGCTCGGCAAAGGCCAGAATCACGTGCCGAGGGGTCCTCCGCTAGAGGCCCTCGCCAACACGAAGAAAGAGAAGCGGAAAGGTCGCCCACAGAAAGGATGGGCGAGTCTCGTGAGCCTGCCCCCCGCCGGCATGGTGACGAGTCGGCCCTGCGTCGACACTCGGATGAGCGACGCTTCGATGAACTAGCCCCACGCCGACACATGGAGGAGCGGCAGCCGGCCCCGCGCCGGCACCCTAACGAGTTGACCCTAGTCGAGAGGCTACAGAGAAGGATCGAGGAGTTAGCAAGAAGGGTGAAGGCACGGGAGTAGTCGCCGGAACCCGAGGTACGGATGGCAGCACCGTTCTCCTCAAGCATCATGGACGTACCTCTACCGAGGGATTTCAGGTTACCCGCCATCAAGGCGTACACGGGAGCTACTGACCCACGTGTCCACATGACAAGGTACAAGGCTGCTATGGTAATGATCGGGGCAGGGGATGCCATCATGTGCCGAGCATTCCTGTTCACCCTGGATGGAGCGGCCGATGACTGGTTCAACACCATCCCGGACGGGTCAATCCAAAGCTTTGGGGAGTTGTCCAAAAGCGTCCTGACATACTTCTCTGGTAGCATACAGCGTAAGAAACCCTTCTCTCATCTCTGTATAGTAAAGCAAGATAGAGGCGAGAGCCTCAAAGACTTCCTGATCAAATGGAAAAAGGAAGTCAATAATGTCTATGACTTCGACTCCAAGGCGGCGATCCCGATATTCATCCATGCCTTGAGGTCGGGGTATTTTCACAAGCAGCTGAATGGCCACCACCCTCGTTCTTACGAAGATCTGATGAGGACGGCTAGCCGCTATGCCGAAGCGGAGGACGTCGACAGGAAGAAGAAAGATGAGGAGGACGGTAGGAAAAACGGGAAACCTGGGAAAGCTGGTCCGCCCAGCCAGGCACCACGTTCGAACCACCCGGCCGCAGGGAAAGGCCGGGACCACGAACGGCCTCGCCAGGTTCCCTTGCGTAACCTAACTGCCCTTACCCATCCCGTCAGTGTCATCCTAAAACAGGTTGAGGAGATGGGAATAGTCGAGTTCCCACCAGAGTGCATGAAGGTCTACCCAAAAGGAGACCAAGCAAAGTACTGCAGGTTCCATAGGCAACCCGGGCACGACACGGATGAATGTAACGTGCTGAAGAGGCAAATAGAAGACCTCATCCAGCAGGGCTACTTCCGGCATTTTGTCAAGCGATCCAAGCAGCAGCAACAGCCGCAACACGATCCATAAAAAAATCCACCAAAAAATGTCTGGAGGAAGGAGGATGGCGCCGAGCCGTCCACCTCGAACGCCAAGAAAAGAGAACATGGCCAGATATCTGAGCAGGATGATAGCGAGAAGGAAACCGAGGTGGCGCCCAGGCGACAAAAGAAGCACACCATACACTTTATCTATGGTGGACCTGCGGGAGAAGTGGAGCAGACAGCTGTACGTGGGAGAAGTGGTAAGTCTTCCCAAAGGAAAGAAGCAGAGGTGGGAGGCCATCACTTTCTCTGACGAGGACCTCCCCGAGGGTCCCTTACCCCATCGCGACGCACTAGTGATTAAGATGGACATCAATGATATGATCGTACATCGTATTTCGGTCGACACGGGGAGCTCGGTCAATGTGATGTACTACGACGCCTTCACCAAGTTAGGGCTACCTAGAGGCCAGCTCAAAGAGGTACGAACTCCACTCTCTGGGTTTACTGGGGATTCGGTGGAAACAGAAGGGTCGGTGACCCTGCCCGTGGAGATAGGCACGAACCCCAACATTCACAAGCTGGACATGGAGTTCATCGTGGTAAGACTCACTTGTGCGCACAACATCATACTGGGGAGGCCATCACTAGAGGACCTCAAGGCCATAGTATCGGTGGAACACTTGTGTATGAAGTTCCCTACTCCGAATGGAATAGGGGTCGTCAGAGGGGATCGCCGGGCAGCCCGCAGTTGCTACGTGAAGACATGCAAGAAGATTGGCAGTAAGGACCTATAGGTCCACACGATCGCGGAGAAAATTATCAAAGAAGAAGAGGCCTGGCCCCGCACCGAGCCCGCATCAGAAACGGAAGATATAGTTCTAGATCCCTCCAGACCAGACCGAGTGGTGAAGAGCAGGCTTAAGCCCAGAGCTAAGGGCCCAGATAGTGGATGTAATCCGCCATTCCCACGCAGTGTTCGCATGGGGGCCAGAGGACATGCCGGGCATAGATCGAAGCATCATAACCCACAAGCTCGCAGTCGACCCCAGCGGAAAACCAGTGCATCAGCGAAAAAGGTATATGTCGGTAGAACGAAGAGAGTTCGTGAAAAAGGAGGTGACCGCGTTACTCCACGTGGGGAACATCAAGGAGATTTACTACCCACAGTGGTTGAGCAACGTAGTCTTGGCTCCCAAAGGATCAACATGGAGGATGTGCGTGGACTACACGGACCTCAATAGGGCATGCCCTATGGACCGTTTTCCACTACCCAATATAGATCAATTGGTGGACGAGACGGCAGGATGTGAACTCATGAGCTTCATGGACGCCTTCCGTGGGTACCATCAGATATCCATGCATGAGGGGGACGCCGAAAAGACCGCCTTCACCACTCCCGAGGGGATATTCTGCTACTTGGTCATGCCATTCGGATTGAAGAATGCCGGGGCCACACACACTCGCATGGTGGCAAAGCTGTTCAAGACAGTATTGGGACGAAACATGGAAGCATACGTGGACGACATGATCGTCAAAAGTCGCAAGGCCACCTCCCATGTCGAGGATCTCAGCGAGGTATTTTCCATTATGAAGAAATTTAATTTGTGCTTGAACCCAAAAAAATGCACCTTCGCCGTTGATGGGGGCAAATTTTTGGGCTTCATGGTCACTAGGACCGGACTAAATCGGCTGAACGTTCCCTTCCCTTCTTCCAAATCTTGAAAAAGAACAAAGGGTTCGAGTGGATGCCAGACCGTCAAAAGGCCTTCGAGGAGTTGAAAAAATACTTGTTGTCCCCGCCCCTGCTTGCAAAGCCAGAAGCAGGTGAAGCTCTAATCTTGTACTTGGGCGTGTCGCAGGGTGCGATCAGCTCCGTGCTGGTCAAAGAAGAAGGAGGGACTCAGCGCCCCATCTACTACGTGAGTAAAGCCCTACACGACGTGGAGCTCCGGTACAATGTGTTGGAGAAAACAGTATTTGCCATAGTCACTTCATCAAAAAGGTTGGCCCACTACTTCCAAGCTCACCCCATCCACGTACTCTCACACCAGCCGTTGGGGAGCGTCCTCCGGAATACTAACAGCTCCGCCAGGATGGCATGGTGGGCCATGCACCTCAGTCAGTTTGACATAGATTTCAAACCAAGGCCCGCCATCAAAGGCCAAGCTCTTGCAGACTTTATAGTGGAGTGCATAGCTCGGGAAGTGACGGACCAAGTAGAAACTGAAGATGGAGGGTGGTGGACCTTGTCCACAGACGGTTCTTCCAACAGCAAAGGTTGCGGCGGCGGCGTAGTGCTCGTCACTCTGGAGGGATTCCGCGCCTACTATGCTATCCGATTCCACTTCAAGTTATCTAACAATGAGGCGGAGTACGAGGCCCTCCTCACTGGGCTGCGGTTGGCGGCGGGACTACGAGCTGAAAAGGTCCGAATTCGATGCGATTCCAAGCTTGTAGTCAGCCAGGTGTCTGGGGAGTACGAAGCCAACGAAGGAAGCATGCAGAAATACAGAGACGTTGAGAACCTTGCGCCAGTTTGAGGGGTATGAAATACATCAGGTACCAAGGGAACAGAACGCCGACGCCGACATGCTCTCAAAACTAAGTATCGGAGTCCCCAGCCACATTAGGAAGATCTCTCGGCTAGAAGACCTCGAGACTTCAAGTATCGACGTTTCGTGGGTCTTCCCCATGCAGACTAGGGAGCCATATTGGATTGATCATATCAAGCGATACAAGGCAGATGGCACCTTACTGCAAGACGAGGCAGACGCAAAGGTAACAAAGTTACGGGCACCCAGCTACGTTGTCTCGGGCGATAAGCTATACAAACGCTCCTACAGCGGCACGTTACTGAGGTGTCTATATCCAGATGAAGCCAGGTTGGTGATGAAAGAAGTCCACGAGGGGGTATGCTTCGCGCACCAAGGAGCGTACACCATTGCACGGCGCATCATGTTATAGGGGTATTTTTGGCCCAAAATGCTGAGGGACTGTGCCGAGTATACAAAGCGATGTCCCAAGTGCCAAGAATTCCAGGTACTACCAGGTCGACCAGCGACGAATTACACCCCGGTAACCACCGCGATTCCTTTTTCAAGATGGGGAATTGACCTTGTAGGGGCCCTTCCCACGGGGACTGGAAGCAGGAAATACATCATCGTGGCCATCGACTATTTCACGAAGTGGGTGGAGGCCGAGCCCCTGGCAAGCATCACCGCAGCAAGGTGCAAAAGGTTCGTCGAGAAAAATATCCTTTATCGTTTCGGTATCCCTCTCCAGGTAATCACAGACAATGGTCGTCAGTTCGAGGCTCGAGAATTTTCAGAATTCTTAGCAGGATGGGGCGTTAAGCACAGCCGGGTGGCGGTATCTTATCCTCAGGCAAACGGGCAAGTGGAGAATGCGAATAGAACCATCCCCGACGGCCTCAAGAAAAAGCTAGAAGTAGCTGGCGGAGCCTGGGTGGAGGAACTCGACGGCCTCCTCTGGGCCTACCGCACGACACCAAGAAGGGCCACCGGAGAGACCCCGTTTGCACTCGCCTATGGATTCGAAGCTCGGGCCCCGGTGGAAGTAATCATACCTAGTAGAAGGCTGGAGGAGTTCGAGTCAGAACAAAATGAACTCTACCAAAGGGTGGATCTGAACTTCTTGGACGAAAAAAGAGAAGCGGCATTCTGCAAGATGGAGAACTACAGTCGTCAGCTAAAGTCCTACCATGACGCAAAAGTCTGACCCCGATATTTCCAAGTCGGCGACCTTGTGTTGCAAAGAAGGGAAGCCAGCCAACCCCTTGAAGGGGGAAAATTCGCAAAGAAATGGGAGGGGCCTTACGCCGTGGAAGAAGTCGTTCGCCCAGGAACATACAAGTTAAAAACGACAGGGGGAAGGATGATCGATCGGTATGGAACTCGGAACATTTGATCAAGTATTTTCTCTAAATATCCTGTAGTAGTAATCATTGGAACTAGTACTTGGTAATCGCGGTCTGTCCGCTCTACATGCTAAAGTTCTCTAAAATAATATTTTATTTTCATAGTCCGTCCATGTTATTTAGTAAAGCAAGTTCGTTATCATCTCGTACGAAATTTTCTGAAATAATATCCTCGTGGTTCGCCCATGTTGTTAAAAAAAAAAAAAAAAAAAAAGAAAAAAAAAAAACTCGGATGGCCGAGGCACGCGCCTCGGCCAAAGGTTGGTCGAGGCGCACGCCTATGCCAAAGGTTGGCCGAGGCACACGCCTCGACCACGGTTTGGCCGACTCGACTAACGCCAAAAAAAAACATTTTTATTTCGAAGTAATTGGTTTATTCTGAATATTCCAAAACAAAAGCAAGTTGTTCGAACATAGAGAAGCAAATTGTTCAAACATAGGAAAGCACATGAAAGCAAATTGTTCGAAGATGTAGCTAGAAAGCAAGGGAAAAATCTCAAGTATGACTACGAACTACTCATTGTCCGTAAGGTCCTCAATCACAATCTGATCAAGTGGAACATTGGGGACGTTGCTAGTGTCGATGCCGTGAAACTCGTCCACCAAAGAATCTTCACGAGCGTCAGCAACATCATCAGTGGATTCATTCTGGACATCAGGGTCAGGATTCTTCTCTATGACAGGCAAGCTGAGGGACACGGGATCAAAATTTGGAACCTTCTCCCTCAGCACTGGAAAAATCTCCTGTTGCTTCGTATACTGCCCAATGTTAAAAGCCACCTGTGCCTCAGCCTCGACCGCCTCTTGGCCAGCTTCAGTTTTGAGGAATTCCCGGATAGCCTCAGGAGTGCTCATATAATGCATTGCGTCCTCTTTGAACTCGGTTGAATTCTTGTAGGCCTCCACAGCCCGGCCAAGGGCGTCAGCATGGTCTGCACGGGTCCTCTCATGGTCCTCCCGCTCCTTCCCCAGGGCAAGTTTAAGCGCTCCGTGCTCTTTTCTTAGGGCCTCAAGCTCGCTCTCCAGCTTGCCCAGAGCCTCCTCCCAGGCCAACAGCGCTTGGTGCTCCTTCCTTAGCGCCCCAAGCTCGCCTTCCATTTTGCTCAGAGCCCCTTCTCGGATCGACAACAGGTTCTTCAGGCTCTTGTTGTCCACATCCCTAATTTTAACATCCTCAATGAGCGCGTCCGTCACCCGCCGTCGTTGGGCATGAATGATCTGTCCCTCTAGCAGGGCCTGAAAGTAACAGACAGAGTAAGATATGCCAGGGCAGGGAAAGAACATAAGTATGAGAAAACTGACCTCAAAAATGTGTCGAAGATAACGCTCTTGCAGCATGTTGACATCCATGGCAACGAGGTGTTCCAAGTCCGCAGGAGGAGAAATACAAGCAGCATACTCAACCACATCAAGAGTTTTATTTATTAACGATGCTCCCGGTGGCACGTCCGCTCCCAGTCGAATCAAGTTGGTCCGAACACGCGAGCCGGACTCAAGGGAAGTGTCTCCTTGCACCTCGGGGGGTTGAGGGGAAAAGGTAACAGACGTGGGTGTGCGAGTTGATGGAGGCTGCGTCACCCCCTCAACGACCTTGGATGGAGAAGGCGTAGGTGTGCGAGTTGATGGAGGCTGCGTCACCCCCTCGGCGACCTTGGATGGAGAAGGCGTAGGTGTGCGAGTTGATGGCTGCGTCACCCCCGCGGCGACCTTGGATGGAGTAGGCGTGCGTGCCGGCGGGGGCGGCATCACCTCCTCGGCCGTAGCTTGGCTCTTTTTACCTTTCTCTACCTTGCTCTTCTTGGCGGGGGGATCTTGCGATCGCGACAAGTATCGACCGGTTTTCAAAGACGAAGACATGGTACCTGCAACAAAAGAAGACAAGTTAGAGTTAGTGGTTGATGAATAAAGACTAAGTGATAACAGAAGAATACCCGTGGGTGCAATAGCAGCAGGTTGAGTCCACACGAAGCCTAAGCCCGCGAGCTTCCACTCGGTAGTGTAATCAACGATCGATAAAAGGCCATCCCCTAGTAAATCATCTACATCTCGGCGGAGGGAAGGACTCATGTCGAGGGTAGGAGGGAAACGTAAATGGGATCCCCATGTGACACGAAAGGGAGACGGACAACCCACCAGGGTGACAAAGACGTATTTGGGTTTCCAATCCTTGTTAAAAGTAGGACGGTCCTCAAAGAGTTTGAAATGCGGCCTGCTCGAAACCATGACAAATCCCTTACCCTCCTAAGAAGCCCTACCAACTATGAAAAGAGCCTGGAAAAGATCTAGCGTGTGTTCTATCCCTTTGTCCTTACATATAGAAAGAAAGCCCGCAATCACCTGGTGACCATTGGGAACAAGCTGGCCGGGGGCTATCTCGTAGTGGTTCATAAAATCTATCACAAACCTATGAAGGGGAAACCACAGCCCAACCTGTAGCGACAGAAGGTGGACCCCAAAATACTTATCGAGGGGTGGGTCGGAGATATTACCCTGAGGGTTAGGAGGAAGAGTCATAACGTCAGGACTAAGGAGACTTCTAATATCATCCCAATCCCGTGACCCTAGTTGAGGCCGTATGGACAGGACGAGGGACTTATCAAGAATGGAATATGAGGCCTTGCACTTTTTCTTCTTTTTCAGTTCGGGCCTAGGTGTGGGTGAGTCAACAACAAATGGAAGAGGGGGAAAATTTGCAAAAAGAGGGGAATCATGCTCAAGAAGGTATTCCTCATCAAAATCAAGTTCTCCGACATCAATCAAGGGAGTAACATCCATTATAAGCAAAAGACACTAACCTCACCTCGGTTATCGCAAAGACTTGGGTACAAAAACTGCCTGTCAGGAAAAAAACATATTAAAAAAAAAAATAGAGAACCGAGTCCTCGGCCACGGATTGGCCGAGACAAAACTCGGGTGGCCAAGGCGCATGCCCCGGCCACACACACACAAAAAAAAAAAAAAAAAAAAAAAAGAGGGGTCGAGGCGGCGCCTCGGCCCTCTGGTCAAGGCGACGCCTCGGCCGGATGGCGCCTCAGCGTTGCCTCGGCCAAATGGCTGAGGCGACGCCTCGTCCACTAGCCGAGGCGCAGCGCCTCGCATAAAAAAAAACGAAAAAAAAAAAGAAGAGGGGTCGAGGCGACGCCTCGGCCTCCTGGTCGAGGCGACTCTTAGGCCTGTGGCCGAGGCCGCGCCTCGGCCTGTCCTTAGCCACAGGCCGAGGCGCACGCCTCGGCCACAAGCCGAGGCGCAGCGCCTCGCATAAAAAAAAAAAAAAAGCAAACAGGCATGTATAAGCATATATATTAAATACATAAATAAATCGTAAAATTATAATGACAGCGGAGACTTACAGAGCTGTGACAAAAGTTGATGAAGAGGTGATCTCAAACTGCTCAGAGGCAAGGGCTTATATTGGAGAGGAGCCTGGGATAAAAAAGTTAAGTGAATATCATTAGAACCAGGAAAGGATTGGGAAAGCACAAATCAAGGATTTGGAAAGCAAAAATCAGGGATTTGGAAAATAAAATCACATATCCTAAATCAATCAGGATTCTACACAGGATCAAAATAAGATTCAGCTTTACTCCCAAGTCAACTCAAACACATCCGTTGACTAGGAGTAGGGGGGACTGGTGACAGGATAATAGGGCTGGAACCCGACCCGGATCACAAGTGGGCATCCGACCCGGCACCACATGAAAACCAACGGGCAGAACCTCAACGGACAGAATTCCAACAGATGCCTTCTTTACTGCCATTGAAGCCAGCATTGAAGCCCCCATTGATGAGAGAGAATTAAAAGCTTAGGCTCCCCATTTATGTCCCATGTTGTTACTGTTAGGACCCTAGTATAAATGGGGCTCTCCTCAGCTAGCAAAGGACACACTGTATTTTCTATACTGAGACAAAGGCAATACAACTGTTGTTATAATCCGTTATTCTAATATTATTATTACCGGTAACATATTTACCGTCAATAAGTCTATAAATGCCATATGTAGATAAACTGCCTTAATTAATACCAATGGTTTAGTATTGTTGGATCCATTTATAGATCATTAATTTAATTATTTGTTGTTCAATTATTGCAAAATCTTGAGCTACACTAATATACTGTTATTTAGTAAGTATAACAATATATTGTTGCGAAGTAATATATATATATATATATATATATATATATATATATATATATATATATATATATATATATAGGGATGCACTCAGGTGCGAATAAGTGCTCAGGAGGGAAATGCGAACGAATCAGCGCGCGACACGTGTCCAGATCTAATAACTTAAAAAAAACGCGGTGGCATTTTCGTAAATAATTGAACATCGAAGTGCAAGTAAAATCACATACAAGTGCACCTACTTTCACCTATAAGTGCATGTAATTTTGCCTTGTTAGCATTCACTTTCCGCAAACATTCATGCACATGGGTGTGCTTATAACTATATGTGCAACTATTTATAACTATAGGTGCAACTACTTATAACTATAGGTGCACCTACTTTCACCTATAAGTGCAAGTAATTTTGCCTTGTTAGCATTCACTTTCCGCAAACATTCTTGCACCTGGGTGTGCTTATAACTATCTGTGCAACTATTTATAACTATAGGTGCAACTACTTATAACTATAGGTGCACCTACTTTCACCTATAAGTGCATGTAATTTTGCCTTGTTAACATTCATTGATCTGAGTTCAGTGGGTAGTAATACCCCTGAAAACCACTCGCAAACATTCATACACCTAGGTGCAACTACTTATAACTATGTGTGCATCTACTTAGAACTATAGGTGCAACTACTTAGAACTATAGGTGCAACTAAGTATTGATGCTCAGTGTAAATTTTTACTTGCACCTATAATACATTTTACATGCACTTGTAATACATTTTACTTGCACTTCGATGTTCAATTATTTACGAAAATGCCACCACGTTTTTTTTTTAAAAATCAGTGTTTCTCATTCATTAGATCTGGACACGTGGACGAACAGAATTCATTCCTATTTCGCGCCTGGGCGAAGCATTCGCACCTGAGTGCGATTCTATATATATATATATATATATATATATATATATATATATATATATATATGTATGTATTGGGCGGGAAGTTAAAAAAGATACTTTGTTTTTAATAATAGTATTGATTGATTAGATTAATAGTAAAATAAAGGCCTGTAATTTTAATCTAAATTATTAATAACCGGTTCTTTTTCTTTTTGTTTGTTTGTTTGTTTGTTTTTTTTTGTTTTTTTTTTTTTTTTTGTTGTGTTTTTTGTAAAATCTTCCTTATATTCATATTCATTAGATTAATAGTAAACTAACGGGTAGAAATAATTTTAGAACATTATGCCTTCTCGAATGACAGATTATTTTCCATTTTTCTTTTCTTTTTTATACTGCTAACCTTATTTAAGTGTTTGGACGGGAAGTTAAAAATGAGGATTTTGTTTGTAATAATAGTACAGAAGTATAGATTATTAATAACCGGTTCTTTACCTTTTTTTTTGTTTTTTTTTTTTTTTGCAAAATCTTATATTCATTAGATTAATAGTAAAATAACAGCCTGTAATTTTAATCTAAATTATAAATAATCGATTCTTCTCCTTTTTATTTTTTTTTTTGCACAATCTTCCTTATATTCATATTCATTAGATTAATAGTAAAATAACGCGTACAATTAATATTAAAACACTATGACTTCTCGAATTACGAATTGTTTTCCATTTTTCCATTTTTTACTGCTAACATTATTATTATTAAGTGTTCGGGCAGGATGTTAAAAAGGATGCTTTTGTTTTTTATAATAGTATAGATAAAGATTATTAATAGCCGATTCTTTTTTTTTTTTTTTTTTTTTTTTTGAAAAATCTTCATTACATTCATTAGATTAATATTAAAATAACAACTTGTAATTTTAATCTAAATTATAAATAATTGAATTTTTTTTAGCAAAATATTCCTTATATTTATATCCATTAGATTAATAGTAAAATAACGTGTCGAAATAATTTTATAACTTTTTGGTTTCTCGGATTACGAATTCTTTTCTATCTATCTTTTTTTTTGTTTTTTTTTTTGTTTTTTTTTGTTTTTTGTTTTACTGTTAGCCTTGTTATTATTAAGTGTTTGGGCGTGAATTTAAAAAGTAGGATTTTATTTTTAATAATAATATTGATTGATTTGAGTAGTGACAGAATAATATTATTGAATAGGAATAGGAATTTTAATATTGTTGAATAGGAATAGGAATTTTAAAATTGTTATATTGTATTACAAATAGGAAAGTTGAAAACAATATATTCTATTAGGAATTGTTTTACACTATTTTACAATATTATGCAAACCTTAACGGGGCGTTTGGTTGGAGAGGGGGAATTGCGTGGGAAAGGAATTGCAATTCCATATGAGATGAATTACTGGGAATAAAGTGGGAATTTAAATTCTAGTGTTTGGTTTATAGGAATAGAATTACTGGGAATTTCAATTCCAATGTTTGGTATACATGGGAATTGAAAGGGAATAAGTTGTATAAAGTCAAAAATGTCCATTGTTGTTGTTAGGCATTAATTTTAGGTTAAAAAAGGAAGGGGTAATTTTTGACTCATCATTTCTTTTTTTCTTCCTAAAATCCCAGGAACTAAAATCCCAGGGGGGAACATGGGATTTTAATTCCATGAAAATGGGGGAATTGCAATTCCATGGAATTGCAATTCCTTTCAACCAAACAAGGGAATTTTGTGACCTTTTGAATTAGGTGGGAATTAAGTGGGAAGGGAATTTAAATTCCCTTCAACCAAATGCCTTGTAATAGTGTAGGACTGTTTTGGTCGGGAAGTTAAAATGGAGGATTTTATTTTTATTAATAGTATAGATGTATAGATTATTATTCCCTAATTGACTGATTATTATTGAAAAGGAAAAGAAGAAGAATCCCTAATTGATTATTATAGAAAAGGAAAAGAAGAAGAATCCCTAATTGATGATTTTTTTTTTCCCAAAATGTTCCTTTGACTTTTGATCATTCTCAATTTTGCATTTCGACTTTCAATTGCACCGAATGTGGTCCTCTGAATTTTAAAAACAACCCCAATTTGGTCCTCCGTTAGGTTTTTTGTTAAGTCATCGTCAATTTTGAGGGCATTTTGGTAACTTCAGTAGGTTCGCGCCTATTTCAACTTCCATACGCACTACTGGAAATTCTGAAATTTCCGACCACCTGAAAGTGATCTTAAATCAAGTTGAAAGTCTTGTTCCGACCACTTTTGGTATCCGGAAAAACCTTTGTTGCTATTTCCGACCACTTTTTGGACTTTTTGGTATCAACTTAATTTAAGATCATTTTCAGGTGGTCGAAAATTTCAAAATTTTCAGTAGTGACGTCTGACTTCGGGCCTATTGCAACTTCAATGCCAGAGATTAACCCCAAATCAAAAACACAAACCCTAAATTCTAAATTATACAAACCCTAAATTCTAAATTATACAAACCCTAAGTTCTAAACAATGACGATTCTGACGAATGAGTTGAAGTATCAACGACGATTCCATGGGGCTTCGAATGTCTAGGAGTAGTACCTTGCCAATATATGGTAAGCGAAGTTTTTTTTTTTTTTTTTCTGCTTCAATGTTTGTTTTTTTTATGGATTACATGTTTCTTTTAGACTCTGCAGTAATATTCCAAGTCTGTTTTTACTTTGTTTGTGCTATGTACTTTATAGTAGTGGAATAAGTTGTGGAATCACTTTTTAGTATGTGTATGTGTGTTCATATTTCCGGAAAATGTGTGTTGGGGACCACAAGACAGAATGTTTTTCTTAGTGTTGCATGATAGGGTGCTGAGGGGACCACTGGAGAGCATTAAATAAATCGGTGTTTGTGGGAGACCCCTGTTTATTTTTGTTTTTTTGTTCTTTATTGAACTGCAATTGCATTGCTTTTGTATTTAACTGCCATTCCATGTAATTTTTTAATATTTTTTGATCCATGTATATTTATTGTGCATAATTTGAATAATTCAGATGAGGTTGATGAAAATAGATTTACACTTAAGGTTAGACATGGTGGTAGTATATTAATGAGTGAGCCAATGACATATGTTGGAGGTCATGTAGATTATTTTGACTACATGGATGTTGATGAATGGGGGTTTATGACTTTACAAGACAAAGTCATAGAGTTAGGCTACACTGTTAGTGAATGTAAGTTTTACACAGTAGTGGATGAAGGTCTGATTGAAGTAATTTCAGATAGTGAAACATGGGACTTAATTGATTTCAGTGATAAGGATAGGGAAGTAGAAGTGTGGATAAACATTGGAGGGTTAAATTTTGAAGGAGGTGATGAGTATGAAGGGGTAGAAGTTTCTGATAATGAGTATGAAGGGGAAACAGATTCTGATAGAGAGAATGAAGGGGAAGTAGATTCTGATAATGAGTATGAAGGGGAAGCAGATTCTGATAATAATTATGAAGGGGAAGATGAATTGCATAGGGTAGGGGAGGAAGATGATATATAGTTTGAAAATGCAGTAAATCTAAATGTCGAATATCATGGTGTAGGATCAACCATTAATGTGCAGGAGGGGGAATCTGGTGGTGATAAAATGAATGTCCAAGTTAATTATTCTGATGATGAGACACCTCATGGAAGTGATGAGGAAGTAGACTCTGATATTTGGCCAAAGTTTAGGAGTTGTGACATGGACAACCCTAAGTTCTGTGTTGGAATGACATTTTCCCCCAAAAAAAAAAAAGATTTTAAGGAAGCAATAATCAACTATGCATTCAAAGAAGGGAAAGACATAAGGTTTGAAAAGAATGACAAAGTAAGATGTATTGTGAAGTGTAAGCAATTAGATGTCTATGGACAATAACTCTAATATGGATAAAGGAAGTGAACTGTTGGAGGGTTACATCATTCAGAGACACTCATGATGGTTGTTCTTGGGTCTAGGAGAACTCTACTGTCAGGTCAAGCAGATTAGCTAAGAGGTGGAAAAGGGAGATAGGTACCAATTCAACTTAGAAAGTTGCTAAGTTTAGGGAAAGAGTGGCAACTGATGAGCACTTCTACATCACCTCAAAGGTGTCTTATAAGGCAATGACAATGGCATGAACATCCATTAATGGTGAGTTAGAGGATTATTTCAAAAAGTTTTGGAGCTACTACATTGAGATTCAAAGATCAAATCCTAATATAATTTCTATTGTCAATATGAGTGATTGTGTAGAGGTAGGAGGCAAAAAGAGATTTCTAAGATGGTATTTATGTTGGGAAGCCTGTAGAAATGGTTTCTAACATTATAGGAAAATAATAGGTGTTGATGGTTGTCACTTAATGTAACACCCCGTGTTACAGCCTTCAAATCCGAATTAATTATTAAATTGATTCCCGTTAATTAAAATAATTAAAAGGGATTTTTTTTTTTGAAAGTAATTAAAAGGGATTTAATCCATTTGTAATTCTCTTAATTAATCCAGGCGGTCCGCAATGAATCGTGGACCTTTGCCTGAACTAGGAACCTTAAGCCCATAGGGAATAAGGAAAGTGGGCCTTATTATTCAGACTCTAAATAGGTTTCCCTTAAACATATAAATAGAGGATTAGGAAGCAGATAGAACCCTTCCTCACCCCCCTCTCACTCAAAAATACTCTCAGGTAATCCAGCCAAGGAAATCCCCCACCAACAAGCCTAGGAAGATCAATTGGGAGAAGAATCTTAGAGAAGAACCTTAGTAGCCAAGGATATTGATTAGGGCTAAGAGGTAACCCATGTCTTACAAAACCTATTTTCCTTGCTATATCTTATTTATTGTCTCCTTTGATAATTGTATGTGTGATTCTGTGATTGAGTCTTGATAGAGCCTTGCCTATGATTTATATTGTGTTTATGTGATAATCTTGATGATCTTGATGTTGTAATTGATTATATGTGTAATCTTGTATTTTAGTTATGTCTAGAGCTTATCCCTAGGGTTTATATCGTGAATCTCGTTGCTGTGATGTTCTTGGTATATTTGGGTGGGTTTATGCATGATCGGGTGTTGAGTCTAGCCTATGACTTGTTTTTAGGGCTTTGCATATAGATTTCTCTATGTTCTTGAGGTTCTGGATGCTCCCGAACCATTATATGTTGATATTGAGTCTTGGCATGTTTAGGAATCGTGTTAGAACGTATTTGGAATGGTTCTTGGTTTAATCTTTGTTAATTGAATCCGTGATGTTGTTGTTGCGTGTTAGAATGTGTTTGGACATGGTTTTGAGTTCCCCGAACGAACCCGGAACCGAATTTCTACCGTAGTACCAGTGAGGGGTAGGTGGGGGGACGAGTCCCCACCACCTACCCGCTGCCCGGCGTGCCAAATTCCAGCGGGCAGCCGGCGGGCTGGCCACCTGCTGGAATCATGGCTATTCGCCAGCGGGTGGCTGGTGGGTGGTCCTCCACCCGCCACCCACCCGCTGGAAAGTGGGTACGTGGCGTGGTGTTTTTTCCTGTTTGATGTTTCCCCGTGTCCCGTTGTACCCCGTTTGACATGTATGAGTTTCGTTTGATGTTTTGAATACCGCTCTAGGAATTTATGTGTAGTACGTGTCGTTGTTGCTATGTCTTGAATACTATTGATTGATTATGTGTTGATTGATTGAATGATGATGAGTATCGTGGTCATTACGCAATGATCGGTGTGACTAAGGATGATGATGATGTTGAGATTGTGATGGGTGGAAATGAATTGTTGGCGGATGACACAACGAGTGTCCGGTCATTGTACTAAAGGTACAGACCTAGCGGTTACTGTGCTGAAGGCACAAACCCACCTTCGACTAGCTTTCCTTGAGCATGGGTCAGGTTATATGTGCTGCGGTGCCATGTTGGGGCTATATGCGCTGACCCCTTGGTATTGGTACTAGAGGTACAGATCATGCGAATGGCACTGCGGCGCTATTATGATATGAGGTGGTTGGTCTGTGGGGGCATGTAGTTGCCCGGAGGAATAAGGGAGGCGATATAAGGGTGGCCTGGAGGTACAGGTTAGAACTGATATAAGAACGGAGGGGAGGCACATGGTTGGAACTTGGTATAAGGTTGGAAGATGGATTGTGTGCCTTGATGATTACTTGCTAATTGATTGTCTTTGAACCCCATTGTTGTCTCTATTTGTTATTTATGAGCCTATCCGTCTATTATGTCTTGTATTGCGTTCTAGGATGTATGTTAGTCTTTATGATCATTCTATAGTGTCAAGTCTATTGTTATGTCTTGTGTCTTGATCTTGGTTTAAAGCTAGGGTTGCTTAGGATATATATGTATTCCAGTTTCAAAATGATTTCCTTATATCTAATTATATTGTACTTAACGCTTTGGAGTGGGTTACCAGCATTATTCGCTGATGGCTGTTACACCGATTGTTTTCAGGAACAGTTGAGTAGCTTCGGAGCACGCTAGTTGGATTCGTGGACTTAGTTTAGATAGTTCTATCTTTGATGAGATGGCCTGTGTGCCTTGATTTGTATTTGGATATTAATTAGGCTTTGTTAGTTAGTTTAGCCTGTGCATCTGAGTTCTCTAGCTCAGATGTGGCATAGCACCCCGACTATCATGTTTACTTTATGCTCTGTTTGGGAATAAATAATAGATTTGCCTTTATTTCATAAGCTTTAAAAGTTTTTAAAATTTGGGGTGTTATAGTTGGTATCAGAGCCTAAGTTTGACCCTAGGATGAGATCCTAAGATAAGACTTTAGGACAATAAGCTCGAATTCTAGGTACTTCGTCACATAAGATCTAGGAATACTAGGACGCGTGGCGAAGCAGTGAGTTTAATTACCATCCTATGTTTAACTTTCCTTAACATTTATCTATATATATCCTGTGCTTAGCATAGGAGATTCTTACAGACAGAGACGCAAACCCCTGACTTACACCCACGTCCGGTGTTGAATCTGTAGATAATCGGAATGGCACCAGCAGGAGAACAACCAGAGTGTAACACCCCTGATTTTTCAATATTTTTAAAACTTAATTTCAAAGGTAAACATCTAATCATCAAGACAAACATCAAGCGGAAGCTATATAAAAATCGGAAAGCGTTATGCCACACCCATAAACCATGGGTGCACAGGCTAGTCAACAACCAAAACAATAACAATTCTAAGGCACACAGGCCAGCAAAAGACAAACGTCTAGCATGGGATCTATCCTATCTAAAGTCCACATCTAGCGCGCTCAGCATCTACTCAAAACCTGTAAAATCAAGGGATAACACCCAGTCAGCGAATAATGCTGGTAACCCATCAATACGTGTTAAATAGCATAATATAGATATATATAATCAAAACTATTTGAAACGGGGAATACAATATATATCATTTCAAAATCAAGGATGGGAAGTCAACATCAAAGACCATTACACTCTCAACAAAAACGAGGATCATCAACCTCATAACAAAGACAAGACCACAATTAACATAGACAATACAACTCAGGAGGCATCCTACCATTGACAAGGTAGAACACATCAAGACATGCTCATAAGCAAAGAAATCACATTCACACAGTGACAACTACATGTCACAAGTTTCATAGTTCCAACCTTATGCCCTGTTCCAACCTTATGGCTACCTCCGGCCTTATCACAGTTCCAACCGTTACCTCCTAGTGCCACCCTGTACTTCTGAGTATAACCTTTTGCCTCCGGGGATTGTCGCCCCCCACCTACACCACCCACATTACCACTGAACTCTCAGTACACGAGGGTACCATTAATTTCATAATCACAAAACCGCCAAACTCGTGAGCAAAGCTCAAGTAACAAACCACCAATCTCAATCATAGTCACACAAGGTCATCATCATTACCAAGAAGACTAAGACTCAACAATAGCCTCAATCAAGTATCAACAAAGGGTACAACGATTTACATACGATCGCATCATAGGAATCAATCAAGAGATCACAATAAAGGCATGAGACCATACTCAACAACATAAGATTACAATCCAATACCAAATGATTGTCAACACAAGTTGCCAATCTCAATACGAAGGAACAATCCACACATACTAGTATATCAACATCAAACTAGCATGCTTGTCAAACGGGTAAACCAAAATTAGTTCCAAAGAACATTCAAGACTCACATTAGCCCAACGAATCACAAAGTTGGACTCTTAGCACGATTCAAGACACCAATTCCTAACATGGATTCCTAACACACCGTTCTAGACATACGAAACATCAAGAAGACTCACAAATAGCCCATTAAATCAACAACGGGAGGTCAAAACATCAATATCGAGAAGAAAGAATCACAGGGAACAAATCCCCGGCCAACATCCTCAATGTACCCCGCGGGTGGGGCCACGGGTGGACCTCCACCCGTGGTTCCGCTCGCAGGTACACACCCGAGGGACACCGGTTCCCCACGGGTGGGGCGGCGGGTAGGCCTCTGCCCGCGGGTACACACCCTGTACACATTAATCCCTTTGGGGATTTTCATCACCAAGGTCAAGTTCAAGTCCAAAACACCCAAAATCTCACACACAACAAAGATATGACTTGAACCCAAGAAATAGCCAAGCAATGGCATTCAAGAAAGCTAAGAACAAGCTCTAAACATGCATCATCACAAGATCATGCATCAAATCTCACAAATCATCACAAGAATAACAAGTAGAAGCCAAGAATCATCATATAAGTAAGAAAATAGGTTTTGTATAGCATGGGTTACCTCCTTCGCTTAACCATCCAAAAACAACGCCAACATAGGCTCAACTCATAAAGCCATGCTATCGGGAACCTGTGGATTAAACCGGATCTTCACTAATTAAAACTAAATAAGCTCATAAAGGGAATTGAACCTTAGCTTATCTTAGGATTAACCACAACTTTACCATCCAAGCTAAGCTTCTCTCTATTATAGTAATCGCAACATTAATACACTAATAGATAAGCTAATAACCAAGCTCAAGAGATAGAATTAATATTTAAAACTAATAAGCTAAAGGGGATTTAAACCCTAACCATCCACCACACTAAACATACACCAAACTTGTAACACCCCGTGTTACGATCCCTAAAACCAATTAATCATTTAACCAATTACCCAAAAGAAAGAATTAAATCACAATAATTAATTAGGAGAGGCCCACCATAGTCCATGGGCCCTTACCCCTAAACCCAATCCTTAGTCCTAAAAGGAATAGAGTTAGCAAACCTATAGTAATTAGGCCCTAAGTAAGACTCTTAGATATATAAATAGGGAACATAAGGAGGCACCTAGAACTCCCACCACAATAATCTCTCACCACACCAAGAATTCCAAGAATTCCCCTAGGAGAAATCAAGAAAGAAGAAAGCTTAAAGAAAGACCCTTCATAGCCAAGGAATTAATTAAGGCTAAGAGGTAACCCATGTCTCAACAAAACCTATTTTCATAGCTATGATTCCCCTCTTAGGATTTCCCCCATATTCTTGTGTGTTGATGATTCGTTATAATGATCTTGATAATTGGTGTTATGATTCCATGGGTAATCTTGATGATAAGAGGTTCTTGATGATTATGTGGTGTTCTTGGTGTTCTTGATGATTATATGATGTTCTTGATGTTTATATGATATTCCTACCGAATCTTGATATTAGAAGATGAATTGTGTTATTGTTGATTTAAAAATAATTAGAACCCTAGGTTATATCGTGGAATTCGTATGGTATTATTCTTGGTAGATTGGTGGGAATTTGTATACTTGGGTGTTGATTATGTTTAGAAAAGCATGATAGGTTATGTGCCGTATGTTTCTTGATTTTGATCCGTTAATTGTCTACGTGTGTTATGAATCGCGTTTGAAAGTGTCTAAGCATGGTTCCGGGTTCCACGGTGGTTCCCGTGGCGTTTAATTGTGAAGAAGAGTCAGTGGGGGGTAGGGGACCCGCCACCTACCCGCGGCTAAAAGTGGCATCGCCGGCAGCGGGCAGCTGCCCGGAATAGTTGCAGCCGGCGGGTGAACCCACACCCACCAGCTACCCGCTGGTTTGCACCCCAATTCGGGATTTTGGCTTCCCCGTTTGATGTTCCCCCGACCCCCGTGGTGTCCCAACGGACTCCGTCTATCGTGCCTATGTCTAGTTTGATATTTCGGGTACCGTTCGTAGGTTGTATGAGTCTTATATATTGCATGCTAGTTGAATTGGTATCCCGTTGACCTAGGTGAAAGGATTATGAACCCCTTAGGACTATCCTTAGTATATGACGGATCACGCATAGGTTTTGTTATACGTTTTCTCCCCCTTCCCAATGTGTTAATGTGGGTTGCATGTGCTTGCTATGTGTTATGTGTGCATGATACCCCAATTTGGTTGCGATCAAATTGTCTATACGGGCAGTTGGATGGGTTGAGAACCATACTGACTGTTAACTAGGCCAGTTGCGATCGGTCAAGTATATAAATATTATATACGGCTGCGGTCCACCGTTTGGTTGCGATCAAATGGATTATACGGGCAGTCGGATGGGTTGAGAACCATACTGACTGTTAACTAGGCCGGTAGCGATCGGTCAGGTATATAAATATTATATATGGCTGCGGTCCACCGTTCTACATGAGCTGCGGTTCATTTCCTGGCTGCGGTCAGATGACATACTCTTGGGTTGCGGTCCACTGTTTGGTTGCAATCAAACTATGATGAGCTGTGGTTCATCGGTCGGTTGCGATCGACCCCTCCGTATTGTGTGACGGGGCAGGGTGCTGCGGGGCCGTGTCAGAGCTATATGCGCTGACCCTCATGTATGGGCATGCGATTGGTCCTGTGGCGCCAACAAAGTGTGTTTATGTGATGAGATATGGATGAGTTGTGATTACGAGTATCTTGGGGATGTGACTACGGGATTTACGTTGGGGATTGTTATGTTGGGTTATGATTATTGATTATGCTCAGCCTTATCTACCTTGCCTGTTGTGAACTATATATGCTTGCTATAACTGCTGTTTGTGCTTAGCTCTATGTGTCGAGTCTATCCCTGTCTTAAAAGCTAGAGTTTGTAGGGTATATCTTCATGTTCAAAATGGTTTTGGTATATCTATATATATATCTCTATATGTATTATATTTCAACGCGTTGGAGTGGGTTACCAGCATCTCTCGCTGAACAGATATATTTGGCTTTCAGGCACGGACGAGTAGATCACTGGAGCGCGCTAGAGGTCGGGGCGTAGATTAGATAGTTTTTCCCTTTCGGCCTGCGTGCCATGATTTGTATTGATACTGATTGAGACTGTTAGAACTTAGCCTGTGCACCTGAGTTCTTTAGCTCAGGTGTGGCATAACACCCCGTGTCCTTATAAACGTATTTTGGGATTTATAACTATTTACCTTTATTGTATTGTCTTTAAAAGTTTTAAAAATCCTGGGGTGTTGCATTTGGTATCAGAGCCTAAGTTTGACCATAAGATAAGACTATGAAGAACAGACCTTAGGACTTGAACTCTAGGTACTTAGGGACGTAGGACTCGGGGATCTTAGGACGCGCGGCAAGATTGTGAGACCTACACATAAACCCCCACACTTTATCCCTCCCTTATCTAAAGCTTTCCCTCGCTTATCACATCGAAAGAGCACCAAACTCCAATCTAACTTTCTTATAAAACGTTGACCCAGAAAGACGACAGCATGGCACCAAACAGGAGACAATCAAGGACTCCAGAACCCACCGTACACGACCCCCTGACTCAAACCCTACAACAGCTAACACAAGTCGCCCAGGCTCTAAGCGACGTGGCTCTCTGCAACAACAGACCCCCGCTCCCTCCATCAAACGCGAACTCAGACGTCTCCCGGCAAGTTTCCAACCATCGACCGCCCACGTTCTCAGGAGAAGAGGACCCCGTGGTCCTAGAGGAATGGATCCGGACCCTCGACAAAATTCTAGGGCTCGTGGAATGCCCAGAAGAACGTCGCGTGGAGATAGCCTCATTCTACTTCGGACACGAGGCCGATCTCTGGTGGATCCATGAGGGGCCCGCTTATCAACAAGAACCAGGGTTCGACTGGGAAAGCCTCAAGACGCGACTACGAGAACGATTCTATCCAACACACGTAAAGGCGTCCATGTACGAAGAGTTTCTTCATTTGAAACAAGGGACAGCTACCGTCATGGAATACCACAAACGGTTCCTTGAGCTAGCACGTTTCGCACCCGAACTAGTCCCCACCGAGGTAACCAAAATAGAGAGGTTCGTGTCGGGCCTCAACTTTGAAGCCCGAAAAGCACTAGTGGTAAGCAGACCCCGGACTCTCAACGAGGCTTACTCCAGTGCCGCTAATCTCTACCGAATCCAACTACTCCAACGTGGGGTTCAGGAACAAATACGAAAGAGGAACACCGGAGGAGGGGCGCCATTGGTAAAAAGGGCAAGGAACGACACCAACACAAGACCGAGTAACATGGCCAACCAAAGGCCACCCCTGGGCAACAACGACACTAGCGCCCGAAGCTTCCCTTGCCCGAAATGCAACAAGAACCATAGAGGCAAGGATTGCATGGGCAATCCCTTACGATGCTTCAACTGCAGAGAGGAAGGACACAAGGCCTTCCAATGCACCCAACCCCAAAGACACGCACCACTACCACAGGTCAACACGGGGGCACCGCTCATCACGGGAACTACGGCGCTCCCGGAAAGATATACGTCATGAGCCGCACCCAGGCCGAACTCGGGAACGAGGGCAACCACGAGGAAGGGAACCTAGCCCCAGGAGACGAAGACCTTACCAATCCCGCGGAAGAAAATCAAGAGGAGGAGTTCTGTCTAGGGTAGTTCGGCAATTTCCTTGTAATCACCTCCGTAGTAGAATTACTTACTTAGCTTAATTACTTCGGAAATATTATAAATAAAAGATTAGTTCGAAATTCGGTCCTACTTACAGGGGTAGAACTAAAACTGTACAAACTAGCCAAGCCCCCACCACTAGAAGACAAAAGAAGGAAAAAGACAAAGGCACCATCATCAAAGAACCTAGTGTTATTAATAGGAATTGAACCCTTAACCTCCCACTTACAAGGCCATGGTCTTAACCACTAAGCTAAGGGTGTTTCTTGAAACCTCAAGGGAACACTCCCTTGTTAAATCCCTACAAACCCCTAAAACCCACAAAATCCCCAAATCAAAAACCCTTCTTCTTCTTCTTCCTCTCCTTCTTCTTCCCCACTTCCTTCCCTTCCCTCTTCCACTCACCTCACTGCCCCCCCCCCCCCAGCGTAGAATTTCCGCCAGCCACACGACGCCGCCACCAACTGAACGTCACCACCGGCCGACCATCCCCCGCCAGCCCCACGCCGCTGCGCCATCGCCCAGCCACCTTCGCCCGGAGATCGCCCGTGTCACGCCCAGCCGCCGCCCAGCTGCAACCCGCTGCCGCCACGGCCCAACGCCACCACCACGCCATTGGCCCTCACCACACCAACGCCGGAACCCACCTAGTCGCCACCTCCCTCGCAAGCGGACCTCGCCGGAAAAGCGTGCCGGAGTTCCGCCGCCGTCCCACCGGAAAATTTACCGAACAATTTCGCCACCAAGAAAAGCTTCACAGTGCCGAAAAAGCCCCTCAGAACCCGCACCCCGGAATGGAGCAACGCCGATTACACCATGATCGGAGGTAAAGCCCTTGAACCCGACCAATTCTCTCCGGAATTGGTTGATATGCTTAAACACCAAGGGCTCTTGGATACATATCTCACCATCAAGGGGGATACGTACCCCGAATTGGTGAAAGAATTCTATCAACATCTTGTAGCCACCAAACGGGGTGATAAACTGGAAATCACCACCAAGGTCCGCGGTAAGGAAATTATACTTTCCGAAGGCCGTTTGACCAAGCTATTGAAATTGACCACCACGGGTGTGTCAAACTACGACTGTAAGGGGTGGATTGATACCCAAAACACGAGGTACAAGGACTATCTCGGGTACCTACTCGGGAAGGAGGACGGATTCACCGCGGCCACACGACCAAATAGGAAGTGGCTATCGACGGAGCAAAAGATATTGGTTATGATTGTAACCGATAGCCTCTTGCCCACAAACAATAAGAGCAAGGACGTGGGGAGCCTAGAATGCGCCTTCGCCTATCTCTTGAAACATAAAGTCAAGTTCAACCTACCGGCACTCATGTTAAAACACATGGATTTTTGCAAAACAAACAACCGACTTAGCCTACCCTACGGAATGATCCTAAGCTGGATCATGGAGACAAAGGGGTTAGACCTAAGCCACACTGAGGTTAAGACCGCAAACGGCATGGTCTTTAACGCCCAAAACCTCCGCCGCAACGACATCTACTACATCGAAGGGGGACATTACCTCACCCTCGAAGAAATTTGCCAAAACCCCGAGGAGGAACGAAGAGAATTGGTCGACCAATTAGACATCTCCAACAAGAAGCTCAAACGGGCAATGCAAGATTGCGGAATCCTGGAGGGAAATGAGGACCAGGAGGAGGATGACGAGCCTGACCCATCGTTGCACCCACGATCAAGAGGGAACCCAAGGGAGCAAAATGAGGGCTCGATCAATGAGCGCATACTCGCAACTCAACCCACAAAACCAAATCATGGAGGAAGGGTTCTCATCCTTGATCCGTACGATGCGCGCACTAGATCAGAGGGTGGCAGCGATCGAGGCCACCTTGGGCACTCGCGGGGCGTCCAGCTCAGGAGCAGGAGACTAAGGTAGACCCAAAACTTTCCTATCACGACACCACCAGAAGTCCAACCTACCCCAGCTAAGGCAAAACGTGGGGCCATATTCCTAACCGGGAGGCCAAGATGCGGGATGCCTAGGGGTGAAAGGATGGATTAACACACCGGGCTTCGGGGACGAAGCCCCTTGTAAGGGGGGGGGGGAGAGTGTAACACCCCGTGTTACGATCCCTAAAACCAATTAATCATTTAACCAATTACCCAAAAGAATGAATTAAATCACAATAATTAATTAGGAGAGGCCCACCATAGTCCATGGGCCCTTACCCCTAAACCCAATCCTTAGTCCTAAAAGGAATAGAGTTAGCAAACCTATAGTAATTAGGCCCTAAGTAAGACTCTTAGATATATAAATAGGGAACATAAGGAGACACCTAGAACTCCCACCACAATAATCTCTCACCACACCAAGAATTCAAAGAATTCCCCTAGGAGAAATCAAGAAAGAAGAAAGCTTAAAGAAAGACCCTTCATAGCCAAGGAATTAATTAAGGCTAAAAGGTAACCCATGTCTCAACAAAACCTATTTTCATAGCTATGATTCCCCTCTTAGGATTTCCCCCATATTCATGTGTGTTGATGATTCGTTATAATGATCTTGATAATTGGTGTTATGATTCCATGGGTAATCTTGATGATAAGAGGTTCTTGATGATTATGTGGTGTTCTTGGTGTTCTTGATGATTATATGATGTTCTTGATGTTTATATGATATTCCTACCGAATCTTGATATTAGAAGATGAATTGTGTTATTGTTGATTTAAAAATAATTAGAATCCTAGGTTATATCGTGGAATTCGTATGGTATTATTCTTGGTAGATTGGGTGGCAATTTGTATACTTGGGTGTTGATTATGTTTAGAAAAGCATGATAGGTTATGTGTCGTATGTTTCTTGATTTTGATCCGTTAATTGTCTACGTGTATTATCAATCGCGTTTGAAAGTGTCTAAGCATGGTTCCGGGTTCCACGGTGGTTCCCGTGGCGTTTAATTGTGAAGAAGAGTCAGTGGGGGGTGGGGGACCCGCCACCTACCCGTGGCTAAAAGTGGCATCGCCGGCAGCGGGCAGCCGGCGGGCGGGCAGCTGCCCGCCGGGCACCCGCTGCCCGGAATAGTTGCAGCCGGCGGGTGAACCCACACCCACCGGCTACCCGCTGGTTTGCACCCCAATTCAGGATTTTGGCTTCCCCGTTTGATGTTCCCCCGACCCCCGTGGTGTCCCAACGGACTCCGTCTATCGTGCCTATGTCTAGTTTGATATTTCGGGTACCGTTCGTAGGTTGTATGAGTCTTATATATTGCATGCTAGTTGAATTGTTATCCCGTTGACCTAGGTGAAAGGAGTATGAACCCCTTAGGACTATCCTTAGTATGTGAAGGATCACGCATAGGTTTTGTTATACGTTTTCTCCCCCTTCCCAATGTGTTAATGTGGGTTGCATGTGCTTGCTATGTGTTATGTGTGCATGATACCCCAATTTGGTTGCGATCAAATTGGCTATACGGGCAGTTGGATGGGTTGAGAACCATACTGACTGTTAACCAGGCCGGTTGCGATCGGTCAGGTATATAAATATTATATAGGACTGCGGTCCACCGTTTGGTTGCGATCAAATGGATTATACGGGCAGTCGGATGGGTTGAGAACCATACTGACTGTTAACCAGGCCGGTTGCGATCAGTCAGGTATATAAATATTATATAGGGCTGCGGTCCACCGTTCTACATGAGTTGCGGTTCATTTCCTGGCTGCGGTCAGATGACATACTCTTGGGCTACGGTCCACTGTTTGGTTGCGATCAAACTATGATGAGCTGCGGTTCATCGGTCAGTTGCGATCGACCCCTCCGTATTGTGAGACGGGGCAGGGTGCTGCGGGGCCGGGTCAGAGCTATATGCGCTGACCCTCATGTATGGGCATGCGATTGGTCCTGTGGCTCCAACAAAGTGTGTTTATGTGATGAGATATGGATGAGTTGTGATTACGAGTATCTTGGGGATGTGACTACGTGATTTACGTTGGGGATTGTTATGTTGGGTTATGATTATTGATTATGCTCAGCCTTATCTACCTTGCCTGTTGCGAACTATATATGCTTACTATAACTGCTGTTTGTGCTTAGCTCTATGTGTCGAGTCTATCCCTGTCTTAAAAGCTAGAGTTCGTAGGGTATATCTTCATGTTCAAAATGGTTTTGGTATATCTATATATATATCTCTATATGTATTATATTTCAACGCGTTGGAGTGGGTTACCAGCATCTCTCGCTGAACAGATATATTTGGCTTTCAGGCACGGACGAGTAGATCACTGGAGCGCGCTAGAGGTCGGGACGTTGATTAGATAGTTTTTCCCTTTCGGTCTGTGTGCCATGATTTGTATTGATACTGATTGAGACTGTTAGAACTTAGCCTGTGCACCTGAGTTCTCTAGCTCAGGTGTGGCATAACACCCCGTGTCCTTATAAACGTATTTTGGGATTTATAACTATTTACCTTTATTGTATTGTCTTTAAAAGTTTTAAAAATCCTGGGGTGTTACAAAACTACTAAGCTATTTAACCTTTTAATAACTAAACTAATACTAAAACTACTTAACACCTAATAAACAACAAAGATGGCCAAAGCAAAGCTCACCTCTCCTTCTTCTTCATTACGTACTGCCATGAAACCGTGGGTGGAACCACGGGAGCTTCCACCACCCGCCAGCACCACGTCTCACCAAGCTGCATCCCGATCACCCAAAGCCCACGCGTTGCCGGGAGAAGAGGAAGGACGCCATCACAGTTGCCGAATCCCGCCGCCGAACTTCGTTGTTCTACCGGAAAGCTTCGTTGCCTCGCTCCTCGCCGTTGTTACAGCTGAAGATCACCGGAGGGGAAAAGGTTGTAGCTTGCTGCCGAAGAATAGAACTGCTCGCAGGAGAAGGATCCAAGATGCCGTTGCCTCTCGTTGGTCGGTGCTTCTCTTCACCGTGAACACCCTTCATCGTCACCGTCGAGAACCAGCCTCGCCGGACTGTTGTTGGAAGACCAAGCCACCACCGCCGGTCGTTCTCTGCCTCGCATCGATGCCAGAACGCTACCTGTGACGCCGGAGAAGCCAAGGTACCACCACCGCCGTCCTTGCTTGACTACGCCGGAAATCGAAGGGAAGAAGGGAAAGAGAGTTTGCTGGTCAGATTATTTTGGGGAGGAGGCACGAAACCATAATACATATATATATATATATATATATATATATATATATATATATATATATATATATATATATATATATATATATATATATATATATATATATATATATATATATATATATATATATATATATATATATATATATATATATATATTTATTTATTTATTTATTTATTTATTTATTTATTTATTTATTTATTTATTTATTTATATATAGTATACTCTATAAATAGATAGGGCATCATGCTAACTTGGGTTGGGTCAAAAGTGGGAATTGGACTTAGGTTATAAATGGTGGGTTGGGTCATGGTTCAAGACCACACTTTGGGTTGGCTAACTCTTTTGGATCAAGGGTCATACAAAATATATATACATTATTATATTTTGGGCTTAGTCATTTTAGGAAGCAAGATACATATTTAATAAAATAATTAGACAAATCCCATCTAAAAGATAATTAGGTTTATATAAATACTTTTAGCAAAATATTTAATATCGGGATTATAATTTATTTTAGGAAAATACGGGGTGTCACACAGAGACCTCGGAACCTCACACACACGATCTCTTGACTCAGAACCTGCAATGATTGACTCAGATCGTTCAAACACTGAACCACGCCTTAACAACTAACAATGATCCAGCCCCAATAGACGGAGACCACGACCTAGCACGTCGAATTAGGGAATACGACCCCCCTTCTTTCGCCGGAGAAGAGAATCCTGCGACACTCGAAGAATGGATTTGGACTTTCAACAAGATCTTCGAGATAATAGGTTGTCGAGAGGAGCATCAAGCCAAGATAGCCTCACTCTACCTTCGGTATGGGGCCGATGTATGGTGGGCACAGGCAGGACCGGAACCGGGCATGAGCTGGCCGGTCTTACAAACCAAACTGAGGGAACGTTTCTACCCCCAGCATGTCCATACGGCCATGAGCGAAGAATTCTTACACCTAAGGCAGGGGAATGCCACAGTAGAGGAATACAATAAGAAGTTCCTAGAGTTGGCTCGCCTCACCAGCGGGTTGGCCCCTACAGAAACCATCAAGGTGGAAAGGTTCGTTATCGGGCTCAACATCGAAAACCAAAAAGCCTTGACCGCAACTAAACCAAAGACACTCGAGGAGGCCTACACCAAGGCAGCCAAGCTCCAACGAATACAACGCAACCCACTGAGAACACCCGAGGCACACAAAAGGAAAGTCGAGAGAAGCCCCACGATCCCTCCACAGAGATTGAAAGTCGCCAAGGTCACTCCACCACAAGGTCGGGGGGAGACAACGGCGCAGGTCCCAGGAGAGGGGACGGAAGTCACCTAGGGAAGGATCCTTGCCATCACTAAGGCCCGAGTCAGGGATGGCGACGTGGTAACCAGAACATTCCTCGTGCACGCCACTCCCACCGTCGTACTATTTGATTCAGGAGCCACCAACTCATTCATAGCAGCTGAATTCGCTGCAAGGCTCGGCCTAACCACGAGCACATGGGTACAACTAAGGGTCAAGGTGGCGTCAAGCGAAGTGTTGAAGTGTGATTGCATGTACAAAGACATAATGATCACCATTGGTGGGATGGAATTTCCCAGCAATCTAATCTAGTTCAAGTTGGACGGAATACAGGTAATCTTAGGAATAGACTGGTTGGGAAAATTCAAGGCACAAATCCTATGCGGTGAACAAAAAGTGGTCTTAAGGGGACCGAACGGAAAAAGGATATCCTACTGCGGATCTACCAAGAACTCGGAAGTCAAGCTAGTAAACATGATGAAGATGAAGAAATACTTAACGAAAGGGTGCAAAGCCTTTCTATGCTTAATTGAGGATCTGGATGCTGGAAGTAACGAACCGCAGTCAATTCCGGTAGTGGACGAATTCGCGGATGTCTTCCGATACGAGATCCCCGAGGTACCCTCGCCCAGGGAGGTGGAATTCACCATGGATTTAATGCCGGGCACCGCCCCCATCTCAAAGGCACCCTATAGAATGGCACCAAAAGAAATGCAAGAACTAAAAGCACAATTACAAGACTTACTAGATAAAGGGTACATACGCCCAACACCTCACTGTGGGGAGCACAAGTACTATTCGTCAAAAAGAAAGATGGGAGCATGCGATTATGCATTGATTACAGGGAATTGAACTAGGTTACCATAGAGAAAAAGTATCATATCCCTCGAATATACGACTTGTTCAACCAACTCAAGGGAGCAGGAGTATTCTCAAAAATTGACTTGAGATCTGGATACCATCAAATCAAAGTAGCCAACCAGGACATCCCGAAGACAGCCTTCCGAACTCACTACGACCACTATGAGTTCACAGTAATACCATTCGGGTTGACCAATGCTCCCGCAGTATTCATGGATCTTATGAATCGCGTATTTCGGCCCTACCTAGACAACTTCGTGATTATATTTATCGATGACATCTTGGTCTACTCACAAGACAAGGAAGAACATGAGAGGCACCTCTGCACAACCTTACAAACCCTGAGGGAAAAACAGCTATATGCCAAACTCTCCAAATGTGAATTCTGGAAGAACAGCGTGGCATTCTTGGGCCACGTGATAACCAAAGAGGGAATCAGGGTGGACCCAACCAAGATACGCGCAGTCAAAGACTGGCCTACACCAAAGACAGTTCCAGAAATTAGGAGCTTCCTTGGGTTGGCCGGTTACTATCGAAGATTTGTACCCGATTTCACCAAAATAGCCCAACCCATGACGAGACTCATGAAGAAGGAAATTTCCTTCCGATGGGACGCTAGTTGTGCTTCGGCTTTTCAGGAACTAAAGGAAAGATTGACCACAACCCCAGTATTGGCGCTATCCTCGGGAATAGAAGGATTCGAAGTTTTCAGTGACGCTTCTAAAAAGGGGCTGGGATACGTGTTAATCCAAAATAGCAAGGTGATAGCATACGCGTCTAGGCCACTCAAAACCCACGAGGAAAATTACCCTACTCACGACCTGGAATTAGCGGCCATTGTGTTTGCTCTAAAAATCTGGAGGCATTACCTATATGGGGTACGATGCAAGATCTACACAGACCATAAAAGCCTAAAATATATCTTCACTCAGAAGGACCTGAATATGCGACATAGGAGGTGGTTAGAACTTGTAAAGGATTACGACCTGGATATCCAATACCACGAAGGAAAGGCTAACGTAGTGGCAGACGCACTAAGCCGAAAAACGAGCCACTCCCTTAACACCACGTGGGTACTGGCAGACGAACTATGTAGGGAATTCCATAAGTTAAATTTAGAAATAGTGGAGCAAGGACGAACGGATTCAGAGATCCAACTATTTAATCTCAGGATCATACCCACACTATTCGAAGAAATCAAAATCGGACAACAACAATATCCTAAATTTGGAAAGATTTAACTCGGCCTAGTCGAAGGGAAGAAGGGGCCGTTCGAACTATTTAATGACGGCAGCCTCCGCTACAAGGGAAGATGGTGCATACCCGCAACGCACCCCCACCTAAAGAGACAAATCCTAGAGAAGGGGCATGGTTCACCTTACTCCGTTCACCCTGGAGGCGATAAACTGTACCAAGATGTGAAGAAGTTATTTTGGTGGCCCAACATGAAAAAGGAGGTAGCAGACTTTGTGAGTAAATGCCTGAATTGCCAAAGAGTAAAAGCTGAGCGGTGCAAACCCAAGGGACTCGTACAGCCCCTCGAAATACCCCAAGGGAAGTGGGATTCTATCTCAATGGACATCGTGGGAGGTCTACCCACGACACCGACTGGAAAATACAAAATCTGTGTAATAGTGGATCGATTAACCAAGACAGCGCAGTTTATTGCCATGAAAGAGACTTGAACAATGACACAACTAGCCAAATCCTACATCAATCAGGTAGTCAAATATCACGGGATCCCACGAAACATCATTTCTGATAGAGATCCTAGATTCCTCTCGCAGTTCTGGAAAACACTACAATCGGCCATGGGGACTAGACTAAAATTGAGCACCGCCTTCCACCCCACTACCGACGGCTAAACCGAGAAGACGATCCAAACCCTCAAAGATATGTTGAGAGCCTGTATGTTAGACTTCCAGGGAACATGGGAGGAACATCTAGATCTAATCGAATTCTCTTACAATAACACCCATCACGCAAGCATCCGTATGGCCCCCTACGAAGCACTATATGGCCAAAAGTGTAGGACTCCCATATGTTGGGAGGACATGGTCAATCCAGTGACTCTGGGGCCACAGTATTTACAAGACACCATAACAAAAGTCATACACATACAAGAGAGAATGAAGGCTACATAGGACCGCTAGAAATCCTACGCCGATCTAGGTAGAAAACAAGATGAATTCTCCGCGGGAGAGAAGGTTTGGCTAAAGATTTCACCCACTCGGGGAGTGATGAGATTCGGAAGGAAAGGGAAGCTAAGTCCTAGATTCGTTGGTCCCTACGAAATCCTGGAGAAAGTCGGGAACTAGAGCGGGTACACAACGTATTCCACGTGTCGCAACTAAAGAAATATGTACACGACGCGTCTCACGTATTACAACCCGAAATCGTGTGCTTGGATGATGCCCTGTCCTACGAGGAAAAACCTGTGAAGATCCTGGACACAAAGACAAGAGCAACTCACTGGAAGACCATAGAGATGGTTAAAGTCCTCTGGTCCAATCACGGAACCGAGGAGGCGACATGGGAACTCGAAAGCACCATGAGGGAACGCTACCCCGAACTATTCGCACAAGGTAACATAGACTGAACCTTAGGCTAAGGAGTTAGGTTCGTCCTCATCACCTTTAAGCTTCAGAGACGAAGCTTTCTGTTAGGGGGGAGGATGTAACACCCCGTGTTACGGCCTTCAAATCCGAATTAATTATTAAATTGATTCCTGTCATTTAAAATAATTAAAAGAGATTTAATCCAATTGTAATTCTCTTAATTAATCCAGGTGGTCCGCAATGAATCGTGGACCTTTGCCTGAACTAGGAACCTTAAGCCCATAAGGAAATAGGAAAGTGGGCCTTATTATTCAGACTCTGAATAGGTTTCCCTTAAACATATAAATAGAGGATTAGGAAGCAGATAGAACCCTTCCTCACCTCCCTCTCACTCAAAAATACTCTTAGGTAATACAGCCAAAGAAATCCCCCACCAACAAGCCTTGGAAGATCAATTGGGAGAAGAATCTTAGAGAAGAACCTTAGTAGCGAAGGATATTGATTAGGGCTAAGAGGTAACCCATGTCTTACAAAACCTATTTTCCTTGCTATATCTTATTTATTGGCTCCTTTGGTAATTGTACGTGTGATTCCGTGATTGAGTCTTGATAGAGCCTTGCCTATGATTTATATTGTGTTTATGTGATAATCTTGATGATCTTGATATTGTAATTGATTATATGTGTAATCTTGCATTTTAGTTATGTCTAGAGCTTGTCCCTAGGGTTTATATCGTGAATCTCGTTGCTGTGATGTTCTTGGTATATTTGGGTGGGTTTATGCATAATCAGGTGTTGAGTCTAGCCTAGGACTTGTCTTTAGGGCTTTGTATATAGATTTATTGATGTTCTTGAGGTTCTGGATGCTCCCGAACCATTATATGATTGATATTGAGTCTTGGCATATTTAGGAATCGTGTTAGAACGTATTTGGAATGGTTCTTGGTTTAATCTTTGTTAATTGAATCCGTGATGTTGTTGTTACGTGTAATAATGTGTTTGGACATGGTTTTGAGTTCCCCGAACGAACCCGGAACTGAATTTCTACCGTAGTACCAGTGGGGGGTAGGTGGGGAGACGAGTCCCCACCACCTACCCGCTGCCCCGAGTGCCCAATTCCAGCGCCCGCCGGCCACCCGCTGGAATCATGGTTGCCCACCGGCGGGTGGCTGGTGGGTGGTCCTCCACTCGATGGGAAGTGGGTACGTGGCGTGCTGTTTTTCCCCATTTGATGTTTCCCCGTGTCCCGTTGTGTCCCGTTGTACCCCGTTTGACGTGTATGAGTCTCGTTTGATGTTTTGAATACCGTTCTAGGAATTTATGTGTAGTACATGTCGTTGTTGCTATGTCTTGATTACTATTGATTGATTATGTGTTGATTGATTGAATGATGATGAGTATCGTGGTCATTACGCAATGATCGGTGTGACTAAGGATGATGATGATGATGATGAGATTGTGATGGGTGGAAATGAATTGTTGGCGGATGGTACAATGAGTGCCCGGTCATTGTTCTAAAGGTACAGACCTAGCGGTTAATGTGCTGAAGGCACAAACCCACCTTCGACTAGCTTGCCTTGAGCATGGGTCAGGATATAAGTGATGCGGTGCCTTGTCGGGGCTATATGCGCTGACCCCTTGGTATTGGTATTAGAGGTACGGATCATGCGAATGGCATTGCGGCGCTATCATGATATGAAGTGGTTGGTAGGTGGTTGGTCGGTGGGGGCATGTAGTTGCCCGGAGGAATAAGGGAGGCGATGTAAGGGTGGTCTGGAGGTACAGGTTGGAACTGATATAAGGACAGAGGGGAGCGTCAAGGTTGGAACTTGGTATAAGGTTGGAAGATGGATTGTGTGCCTTGATGATTACTTGCTAATTGATTGTCATTGAACCCCATTGTTGTCTCTATTTGTTATTTATGAGCTTATCCGTCTATTATGTCTTGTATTGCGTTCTAGGATGCATGCTAGTCTTTATGATCATTCTATAGTGTCAAGTCTATTGTTATGTCTTGTGTCTTGGTCTTGGTTTAAAGCTAGGGTTGCTTAGGATATATATGTATTCCAGTATCAAAATGATTTCCTTATATCTACTTATATTGTACTTAACGCGTTGGAGTGGGTTACCAGCATTATTCGCTGATGGCTGTTACACCGAATGTTTTCTGGAACAGTTGAGTAGCTTCAGAGAACGCTAGTTGGATTCGTGGACTTAGTTTAGATAGTTCTAGCTTTTATGAGATGGCCTGTGTGCCTTGATTTGTATTTGGATATTAATTTGGCTTTGTTAGTTAGTTTAGCATGTGCATCTGAGTTCTCTAGCTCAGATGTGGCATAGCACCCTGACTATCATGTTTACTTTATGCTCTGTTTGGGAATAAATAATCGATTTGCCTTTATTTCATAAGCTTTAAAAGTTTTTAAAATTTTGGGTGTTACACTTAAGATCAAAGTATGGTGGCTATTTACTTACTGCAACTGCCATGGATCCGAATGATGAGATATTTCCAATTGCGTATGCAATGGTTGAGGGTGAAAACAAGGAATCATGGAGCTGGTTTTTAGCATTATTAAAGCATGATTTGGGCATTGATGTTGTATCAGAAAATGAATACATATTCATTTCAGATAAGCAGAAGGGGTTGCTGCCTGCATTTAGTGTTGTGTTACCAAATGTGGTTCTTAGATTCTGTGTAAGGCATTTGTATGCCAATATGAAGGCCGCAGGCTTTCATGGGAATGCTATTAAGGACACACTTTGGGCAGCAGCCAGAGACACCACAGTAAATTGTTTTAAGGAGTCAATGAGAAAGATGAAAGAGCTTGACAACTTAGCATTTGGTTGGTTGGGAGACAAACATCCATCTGAATGGTCCAGGTCCCACTTTACTACTTCTGCCCTTTGTGATATTCTAGTAAACAATATGTGTGAGTGCTTCAATGCCATGATAGTTAAGGCTAGGGAAACACCATTGATCAGTTGCCTTGAGAGTCTTAGGACTTTATTGATGACAAGGTTATTCAAAAATAAACAAGATGCAGATGAATGGACTGGAATTGTTTGCCCTAATATTGTGAAGAAAATTGCATTAGAAGAGAAATTTGCAGGAGGTTTTATACCCTTACAGTGTGATTTGAATTTGTTTGAAGTTAAAACAAATGCATACTAGGGAGCAACACACTGTGGATTTGGGCAGAAAAAAACATACTCATGCAGGAAATGGGACTTAACTGGAATCCATTGCAGACATGCCATATGTGCAATCTGGATGAAGAGACACAATGTATTGGAGTATGTTGATAGCTGCTACAATGTTGAGACCTACTTGAAAGTGTATGGATGTGGAATAAATGCAATGGCTGGACCAAATGAGTGGCCTCATACTCATAGAGAAGCACCTTTGCCACCTGAATACAAGGCAAAACCTGACAGGCCAAGGAAATTAAGACTGAGAGGAGCTGATGAAAAAAAATAAAATCACCAATGATGGGGTCCATATGTCTAGAAGGCATATTGTATAACATTGCACCTTCTGCAAGCAAAGAGGTCACAACAGCAGGAAATGTCCTCTCAATTCCAATAAAGCTGTAAGTATGATCTCATTAGTTTAGGTTGTATCATTTGAAATTTTGGCATGTAATAGATTCCATTACAATGCTTGCAGAAACCCTCTCAGAAAAAAAAAAAGAACCAAACCAAAGAAAATGGGAACAAAGCAACGAGTTCTAGTGCCAGTTCAGAGACAAGAAGTTACTACTGAGGATCAATAGGAAATGGTTGATGTAATAAGTACGTTTCAACTTTAATTATCTTACCTAATACCTAAGCTTACTTGTTATATATGTTAAATAGGTTCCAATGCAAGTTCTTTTAGGAGATCAACAGAAATGATCTTGGCTTGACACTTGTCACCATCCTAGGCCCTTAGCAGTTAGAAGTTGATTTGCCGTTGTAACTGCTTTTCCCTCTTCTTTTCTTCTTCTGTGTTTTTCCCTCTGCTGTACATAAGAACATATGAAAGGCTTTGATATGGTTAATGAGAATTTCTTTTCTTCCCTTCGTTCCTTCTTTCTTCACGCTTCTTGTGGTTCCACAACATGGTATCAGAGCACACTAATTAGGAGCTTTCACCCACCCTACAAATTGCGACAACAGCTTGGCCTTCTCTGAGCAATCGAACACCAGCGATGGACAACACAGCAGGAAGCCCAACCGTCAACACCAATGCGACGAACTCAACACCTCCTACTGATACTCCGGCGAGTGGATTGAATGGAAATGAGGTAACCTTTGATCCTCAGTCACAATCCAATCCCTACTTCCTTCACATCAATGAAAATCCGGCTTTAGATCTGGTTTCTACCCCTCTCGAGGGTCCAAACTATCACTCGTGGGCTAGGGCAATGACAATGGCCCTCTCATGTAAAAATAAGGTTCCATTTATCAATGGAAGCATTATGAAGCCTAGTGCAGATAACCTAGACAGATTCCTAGCCTGGGAAAGGTGTAATAACATTGTTTCTACTTGGATTGTGCGCACACTTTCCCCCACCATTGCTCGTAGCGTGTTATGGATTGACACTGCTTATGGCATTTGGAATGATTTGAAAAGGAGATTTAGTCAGCAAGACTTGTTTCGAATTGCTGAAATCAAGTGTGAAATATACCAAACCAAGCAGGGGGGATAATTCTTTGAATGAATATTTTACTAGACAAAAGCTTTTGTGGGATGAGCTGAGCATTCTTAGGCCTCAAATGAGCTGTATTTGTAACACAAATTGCGAGTGTGGAAGGAAAATCGATGAGTTGAATGGATAAGCAGAAAAGGATAGATTGTCTATATTTCTCATTGGATTGCATGAGAAGTATACGGGTGCTATGAATCAGATCATGTTAATGAGGCCACTTCCAGATGTTAATGAGGCCTATTCCATGATTGCTCAACAAGAGAGACAATTCCATATGGCCTACAATGGTTTTGGGAGTCAGTTGTACCAGGCAGGGGAGAGTAGCACTGCTGCCAGTGCTCTACTAGCTAGAACAGACACTAATCATCCTCAGCAAGGCTTCAAGAAACTATCAGGGTTCAACAAGAAACCTGTGTGTACATATTGTGGGTACACAGGTCATACTCAGGACAAATGTTATAAGCAGCATTGATATCCTCCCGGATGGAAACCAAGGCCAAGAAATAAATCTGTGAACCAGATCCAAGGTCCACCAGCAACACTGCATCAGAACTCTGATGGGAATATGGCATTCACTCAAGATGATGTAAAAAGGTTCATGGAATTCATACAGGCCAAGAAACCAGTTGGAGAGAGTCCCAACTCACCTCTGGACTTCAAGCAGCCCTCATAGGCCCTTGCCAACACTGTGTCAGTGGAATTTCATAATGAAGGTATGCCTCCTTCAGTAAGTTCTGTTAAATATGGTAGAACAGATTGGATTATTGATAGTGGTGCTACACACCATATTATGTGTGACTTAGAGCTGTTAAACAATCAAAAAAGGACACAAAATATGTTTGTTAGCTTGCCAAATGGGCAACAAGCTGCCATTGATTTCACAGGATCAGTTTGCCTATCTGATGATTTGATCCTGCACAATGTCCTCTATATCCCAGAGTTCCATTACAACTTGATGTCTGTGAGTTCTTTCACTAAGCACTCTAACCACACTGTGAAAATGTACTCTGATCAATGCATTATACAGGATGCTCCCCATGGCAAGATGATTGGAAGAGCTGAGCTAAGAAATGGACTATATTACTTAGTTTTTCCTATTTCTGCACATTCTGTATGTAGCTCTATTTCTGTTGCAAATAGATGTATTCTATGGCATGCCAGGCTTAGGCATGCCTCACATTCAAAAATATAATCTCTTAGAGAAATAGAACCAATGATTCAGTTTAACAGGGATATGATATGTGATAGTTGCCATTTTGCAAAACAGAAAAGGCTTCCTTTTCAGTCTAGCAGTTCCTTGACATCTAATTGCTTTGATTTACTACATATGGACATATGGGGCCCTTATAAAGTGCCCACCACTCATGGCCATCATTATTTTCTCACAATTCTGGATGATCATAGTAGAGCTGTGTGGATTTATCTGATGAAATCCAAGGCAGAAGTAAGAGGACTGATCATTGAGTTCTTCAATCTTATCAAGAATCAGTTTGGGGCAAACATAAAGTGCATCAGATCAGATAATGGATTGGAATTTAAGATGGTGGAGTTCTTCAAACAGAAGGGTATCGTACATCAGATCTCATGCAATTACACACCTCAACAAAACAGTAGAGTGGAGAGGAAACATGGTCACTTGCTATCTACTGCTAGAGCCCTAAAATGTCAGGCCAACTTGCCAGACAGGTTTTGGGGAGAATGTGTCCTACATGCAGCTTACATAATCAATAGACTCCCATCAGCTGCCATCAACAACCAAGTTCCATACCAAGTCCTGATAAAAAGGATCCCATCCTATCAACACTTGAGGGTCTTTGGATGCTTGGCATATGCCACTAATGTTGGGCCAATGACAAAGATGGGATCCAGAGCCAAGAAGTGTATTTTCCTTGGCTATGCAGGTGGAAAAAAGGGATACAAGGTATATGACCTTGTGTCCAAAGAGCTATTCATATCCAGGGATGTTGTCTTCCATGAGCTGGTTTTTCCCTTTCAACACTCTGTGTCTCCAAAAGTAGGGTCTGAAATCATACTTCCTACCATGATTTCTGCACCTCTTGAGGATCATGAGGTGCCTCAGACTCAAGACCAAGCTAGTAGAGAAAATGAACAAGCTTGGCCTCATCAGGTTCTCACCCCTCAACAGTCACCAGCTAGGGAAGGTGATCACATCCACCCTCATCCAGATCAATCACCAGATGTGCTGCAAAGTCCAGCAAGCAGTCATGATGAGCATATTGAGTTGTCTCTTGAACTGCCATCTAATTCTACTCATAATCATCAACAACAAGACAATAGGAGATCAACCAGGCACAGGCAGGCACCAGGATACTTACAGGACTATGTCTGTCAGAGTACCAAGCTGAAAACCTCTCCTCATGCCATGAGCAAGGTGGTAGATTACAGTGGTTCGACACCATCTTTTCAGTCATTTGTGATGAATATATCCCACCAATCTGAACCTGGAAACTACTATGAAGCAGTAAAACATGAATGCTGGAGGAAGGCTATGCAAGATGAGATTGATGCTTTGCAGAAAAACAACACTTGGCAGCTGGTGGATTTACCCCCTTTTAAAAAGGCCATTGGGTGCAAATGGGTGTATAAGGTGAAATATAAAGCTGATGGCAATGTTGAAAGATATAAGGCTAGGCTTGTGGCAAAGGGATACAATCAGACTCTTGGCATTGATTACTTAGACACATTCAGCCCAGTTGCCAAGATGACCACCATTAGAACATTGTTAGCAGTGGCAGCAGCAAAGAACTGGGAACTTAGAAGAAGAGGTCTACATGCAAATGCCCCTTGGATATTCTGGAAACAATAATAACCAAGTGTGCAGACTAATCAAGTCCTTGTATGGCCTAAAATAGGCCAGTAGACAGTGGAACACCAAGCTTACACTTGCCTTACAAAGTATGGGATTTAAGCAAGCAGTCCCTGATAACTCCTTGTTTACCATAGGTAAAGATGAGTCCTTTGTGGCTCTATTAGTCTACGTTGATGATATTGTAATTGCAAGTGCAGATTTGAAGATCATACAGGAAGTCAAAACACAACTCAGCACAAATTTTCAAATAAAGGATTTAGGTCCTTTGAAATATTTCCTTGGCCTAGAAGTGGCAAGGCATAGTAAAGGCATTGCAGTGTGCCAGGGAAAATATACTATTGAGCTTCTTGAAGACACAGGTTTTACAAATGCAAAGCCTGTTTATAGTCCTACAGTCCCTTCACACAAGTTAAGCAAAGATGAAGGTGAGCTACTAGAGGATAATAGTCACTACAGAAGGATAATTGGCAAGCTACTATATCTAACTGTCACCAGGCCTGACATTAGCTTTGCAACAAAACAGCTTTCTCAATTCCTTGACAAACCTACAAGTCTGCATCTGCAAGCTGCATACAGAGTGCTGAGGTACTTGAAGGCAGCTCCTGGTCAAGGCTTGTTCTTCCCATCCTCCTCTGATTTACTCCTAAAAGCCTTCTCTGACTCAGCCTGGGGAGCATGTGTTGACACCAGAAAATCTGTGACTGGCTTCTGCATTTTCCTTGGGAATGCCTTGATCTCTTGGAAGTCCAAGAAACAGCCCACAGTCTCCAAGTCCTCATCAGAAGCAGAATATAGGGCTCTAGCAACTACAACTTGTGAGATTCAATGGTTAAAATTTCTACTGGCAGAACTTGGAATACAGAATTATGAGGAGGTGGCCATATATTGTGATAGCAAGTCTGCTATTGCAATTGCAGAAAACCCTGTATTTCATGAGAGGACTAAGCACATAGAACTTGATTGTCATCTTGTGAGAGAAAAGCTACACAAAGGGCTCATAAAACTCTTTCACATTTCCTCTGAAAATCAGTTGGCCGATCCGTTCACCAAGACTCATTGTCCAGCATCTTTCCAGAGTTACATTTCCAAGCTTGGCTTGCTAAATCTATACAATCCAGCTTGAGGGGGGCTTTTAGGAGATCAACAGAAATGATCTTGGCTTGACACTTGTCACCATCCTAGGCCCTTAGCAGTTAGAAGTTGATTTGCCGTTGTAACTGCTTTTCCCTCTTCTTTTCTTCTTCTGTGCTTTTCCCTTTGCTGTACATAAGAACAGATGAAAGGCTTTGATATGGTTAATGAGAATTTCTTTTCTTCCCTTCATTCTTTCTTTCTTCACGCTTCTTGTGGCTCCGCAACAAGTTCAGAGACCAGAAGTTACTGTCTTGGATCAGGCAGTGCATGTTGAGGCAGTCCATGTTGAGGCAGTGCAAGGAGAAGTTCATGTTGAGTTTCAGCCAGTCAACAATGAGGTTTGAACATCACTTTTGTTTTTGCTAACAATCAATTTTCGTTTTTAGGTCATTCAAATTGCACCAGATGAGATACCAATACCTACACAACCTGATTATAGAGATGCACAAGATGATAGCATTCAAGCTCCAGTTGGTGAAGGCCATAAGATTTTTGGAACACCTCCCTCTCCCAAAAAGACACTTGGGCTTCCAAAAAAAACATGAAGATGGTTGCTAAGAAATCTGTTGTTGCTCCTAGAAGGAAGTATTTGACAAGGTCTTCAACAAAACCAAAGTTCAATTCACTGGAAATAGCACTATTGATGACCCAATTCACATTGACTAAGCTGTGTGCAAATACTAATTCTATAATTTGGAGTCAATGTTTTTGTTGTAAATGTTTTTGGTATACGTACTGTGGAAGTAGGAGGTATTTTGGTGTCAATGTTTTTGGTATATAAAAGTAGCTAACTGTGTATCAATTGTCTAAGTTGCAAACAATTTTGTGCAACTCTTTTGGCTACTTATCTTCCAGTATATGCAACTCTTTTGGCTACTTATCTTCCACTATATGCATTTTCCAGTTTATGCAACTCTTTTGGCTAACTCTTTTGGCAAACAATTTATGCATTTTCCAGTTTACCAAAGCATTCCAGTTTCAGAGTTTCACATTATTGGAGACTAAGTAACCAAAATAAACACAACTAATATTGCAAATTTACCAAAATAATGCATTACATTTTTTAGAATTAGTTCAAACCATAAATTATTATGGATAAATAAATTCCTAATTTAAGGAATTTAGATGTAGTAAAAATTTAAAATTTTTAATTATGATGTAACTCAAAGATATTGGACGATTGATAAATATGATGTAACCCAAAGATCAAAATGCTAAATAAAGTGTTTGGTTATTCAACAGTTTGAAACAACAATTTGTTCCAAACCGCTGAAAATACAAACGTTGCAATTTACAATATTTTCACTTAGCATTTTTGAGAATGAATTCCCCCAAAACACCTCGATATATAAAATAAAATAAAAAATTATTCTAGAGTCACTTCGACTACTTGAATAACAAGCGTCAGTTTCGCTGGCTCACTGTTTGCCCATCAACGGATGGTCAAGCTTAATTTTTAAATTAGAGCCTTAAGGCTCCTCTTATAGGAGTCTCAAGGCTCCCATGCCACTTTTCCTATCGATGTGAGAAAAGTGACAAAAGTAAGGGGAGCCGAATGTTCGGCTCCCCATATGTTTTATTTTATTTTTTTAAATTTTATTTCTTTTATTATTATTATTATTATTATTATTATTATTATTATTATTATTATTATTATTATTATTAGAGTAAATTTCAATTTTGGTGCATTGACTATTAAGCTTGTGTTAATTGTAACACTTAGACTTTCAAAAGTGTTAATTTAGTACCTTGAGTATGTAATTTTTATCAATTTTGATCACGCCAACCAAATTACCGGCCAAATATGACAGGAAAATTTTAACTTACCAATTAATCTTAAATAGTAAGGACAAAAATATATTTTAACCTAATCTCCTTCACCTACCTCCTTCTCGATCTTCATCACGTCCGATGGATTCAACCGCCCGATGACCACGTGTCAGCTCCTCCGCCTGATACGCATGTCCAAGCTCAGCCATCTCTGCTTCATTGTAACTGTACGTGCGTTTCCGGAAGAAGAAGCAAAGAAGGAGAAAGAAACTTCCAGCCTTGTACTCGCCGTCTGTACTGTCATCAGATTATTATTATTATTATTATTATTATTATTATTATTGGTCATTTGGGTTATGGCGTCCACAGAGTCGTCATTGACAAAAAAAAAGAAGTTTGGTTTGTTTAACTAAAATTTGAGGCTGGAACATAGAAATTAAATTGGGAAGAATGTGCAGTGACGACGTACACAGTACGCAGTAATATGCTGAAAATATTTTTGCACAAAAAAGCAAAGTACATGAAGGGGCCAATGATTCATTGGCTTGTCGGCCGAGAAAACGTTATCCTCACCACACGAAGAAGAAGTGAGGAGGAGATCGGAGAAGAGGAGTTAATGGCGGACATAACATGAAGAAGCGAGAAGGAGGGTGGACATAATATGAAATGACACTTTTGCCCCTTTCATTAAATCAGTTAAAATTTTCCGGTCACATTTGATCGATAATTTGGCTGATGTAACTAAAATTGATAAAAATTACATAGTCAAGGTACTAAATTAACACTTTTAAAAGTCAGGTGTTGCAATTAACACAAGCTCAGTAATCGGTGGATCAAAATTGAAATTTTCTCTTATTATTATATTATGTATACCCTTAGGTCATTTTACATGTTAATCTAACCAGCTATTTTTTTCAAATATCTTTTTACCCACCGTTGATATAATTCACTGGTCAAATCTGCTAACGCTAACCGCTAACTGCTGATTGTCAAACAAGGATATTGCGCGGTAGTTTCCCACTTCAGTTTGTTGTGTAAGTTGAATACTCTCTTTGTCAACAAATCGCTCAAGTAGTTAATATAATTGACTTTATCAATTATTTTTTTTTAATTTTTTCATGGTATTAATCAAATACTTGGTAAATAAATATATAACATTATTTTGTATTATAACTTTGATATTTAATTAAAAAATAGTGCACAAAAAAAAATACTCCCTCTGTCCCATTTTGTTTGTCTTACTTTCCTTTTTAGTTTGTCCCAAAATGTTGTCCACTTTCCAAAATTGAACATCACCATCATTCTACTTTTTCCCAAATTACCCTTATGACTTTTGCTTTTATTTCCAAAAGTGAAAAAGTGAATGGCATAATTGGAAAATACATAACATTTACTTTAATTCCTTAAAAAGCGTGCAAAAAGTAAATGAGACAACCAATTCGGGACGGAGGGAGTAATAGACAATGTAGTGAATATAATCAATTGATGAATTTGAATATAAAGAATTTTTACATTCGAGAAAAATAAAGACAATATAACTAATGAAATTATTTCTCTTAATTAATTTATTGATAATGAATATTTTTTTTTTTGAATAAAGACATTGTAGGGACAATGTAGCAAATATAATCAATTGATGAATTTGAATGTAAAGAATTTTTATATTGGAGAAAAATAAAGACAATATAACTAATAATTATTTCTCCCATTTAATTTATCGATAATGAATATTTTTTTTTTTTTGAATAAAGGCATTGTAGACACATAATTCTAAATTAAAGAAATGCATATGTATTATTTTTTGTTGTAGCTACTAAATTATTATTTAATTTAATAAGATTAAAATAGACTACTAATTATGTCAACTTTGATTGGGATGTGGTTCGAACCTATGACCTTTTTTTTTTTTTTTTTTCGAAAACCTAAGACCTTTCTTATTGAAATCAATGAGTAACTTAACGGTGAACTAATAGAAATTAACAGAAAAGATAATATTTAACGGAAAAGTTAACGGATAATCATATAATTAAGGATAAATTATGAAATCTCAAGGAAAAATTAAAATATGATCAATCTTTTTTGTTTCTAAAATCTGATCAATCTATTTTCTCTTATTATTATATTATGTATATCCTTAGGTCATTTTACATGTTAATCTAACCAGCTATTTTTTTCAAATATCTTTTTACCCACTGTTGATATAATTCACTGGTCAAATCCGCTAACGCTAACCGCTAACTGCTGATTGTCAAACAAGAATATTGCGCGGTAGTTTCCCACTTCAGTTTGTTGTGTGAGTTGAATACTCTCTTTGTCAACAAATCACTCAAGTAGTTAATATAATTGACTTTATCAATTATTTTTTTTAATTTTTTCATGGTATTAATCAAATACTTGGTAAATAAATATATAACATTATTTTGTATTATAACTTTGATATTTAATTAAAAAATAGTGCACAAAAAAGATAATAGACAATGTAGTGAATATAATCAATTGATGAATTTGAATGTAAAGAATTTTTACATTCGAGAAAAATAAAGACAATATAACTAATGAAATTATTTCTCTTAATTAATTTATTGATAATGAATATATATTTTTTTTTTGAATAAAGACATTGTAGAGACAATGTAGCGAATATAATCAATTGATGAATTTGAATGTAAAGAATTTTTGTATTGGAGAAAAATAAAGACAATATAACTAATAATTATTTCTCCCATTTAATTTATCGATAATGAATAATTTTTTTTTTGAATAAAGGCATTGTAGACACATAATTCTAAATTAAAGAAATGCATATGTATTATTTTTTGTTGTAGCTACTAAATTATTATTTAATTTAATAAGATTAAAATAGACTACTAATTATGTCAACTTTGATTGGGATGTGCTTCGAACCTATGACCTTTTTTTTTTTTTTTTTTTTTGAAAACCTAAGACCTTTCTTATTGAAATCAATGAGTAACTTAACGGTGAACTAATAGAAATTAACGGAAAAGATAATATTTAACGGAAAAGTTAACGGATAATCATATAATTAAGGATAAATTAGGAAATCTCAAGGAAAAATTAAAATCTGATCAATCTATTTTCTCTTATTATTATATTATGTATACCCTTAGGTCATTTGACATGTTAATCTAACCAGCTATTTTTTTCAAATATCTTTTTACCCACCGTTGATATAATTCACTGGTCAAATCCGCTAACGCTAACCGCTAACTGCTGATTGTCAAACAAGGATATTGTGCGGTAGTTTCCCACTTCAGTTTGTTGTGTGAGTTGAATACTCTCTTTGTCAACAAATCGCTCAAGTAGTTAATATAATTGACTTTATCAATTTTTTTTTTTAATTTTTTCATGGTATTAATCAAATACTTGGTAAATAAATATATAACATTATTTTGTATTATAACTTTGATATTTAATTAAAAAATAGTGCACAAAAAAGATAATAGACAATGTAGTGAATATAATCAATTGATGAATTTGAATGTAAAAAATTTTTACATTCGAGAAAAATAAAGACAATATAACTATTGAAATTATTTCTCTTAATTAATTTATTGATAATGAGTATTTTTTTTTTTTGAATAAAGACATTGTAGGGACAATGTAGCGAATATAATCAATTGATGAATTTGAATGTAAAGAATTTTTATATTGGAGAAAAATAAAGACAATATAACTAATAAATTATTTCTCTGATTTAATTTATCGATAATGAATAATTTTTTTTTGAATAAAGGCATTGTAGACACATAATTCTAAATTAAAGAAATGCATATGTATTATTTTTTGTTGTAGCTACTAAATTATTATTTAATTTAATAAGATTCAAATAGACTACTAATTATGTCAACTTTGATTGGGATGTGGTTCGAACCTATGACCTTTTTTTTTTTTTTTTTTTGAAAACCTAAGACCTTTCTTATTGAAATCAATGAGTAACTTAACCGTGAACTTATAGAAATTAACGGAAAAGATAATATTTAACGGAAAAGTTAACGGATAATCATATAATTAAGGATAAATTAGGAAATCTCAAGGAAAAATTAAAATCTGATCAATCTGAGCCATTCATTTGATTAAAAAATTTAACCGTCATTTTTTCTACCCATTATAGGTCTATCTCTCTTTGGCTCTTATTAGTATAGTAGAAATAATAATTTAGTAGCTACAACAAGAAATAATACATATGCATTTCTTTAAATTAGAATTATGTGTCTACAATGTCTTTATTCATAAAAAATTATTCATTATCAATAAATTAATGGTATCCGGGGTGGACTTCCAAGTGGAAGGTTGTGATTTCGAGCCTCAGTGGAGGCGTTATTGGCTCTTTGTGTTTCAGTAGGTTGAGAAAGTATATGAACAGATACTACAGTGTAATAGAGCTAGTAGCATTCAAAAAAAAAAAAAAGATAAATAATTTCATTAGTTATATTGTCTTTATTTTTCTCCAATATAAAAATTCTTTATATTCAAATTCATCAATTGATTATATTCGCTACATTGTCCCTACAATGTCTTTATAAAAAAAAATTTATTCATTATTAATAAATTAATTAAGAGAAATAATTTTATTAGTTATATTGTCTTTATTTTTCTACAATGTAAAATTCTTTATATTCAAATTCATCAATTGATTATATTCACTACATTGTCTAGTATCTTTTTCGTGCACTATTTTTTAATTAAATATCAAAGTTATAATACAAAATAATGCTATATATTTATTTACCAAGTATTTTATTAATACCATGAAAAAAATTAAAAAAATATATAATTAATAAAGTCAATCATATTAACTACTTGAGAAATTTGTTGACAAAGAGAGTATTCAAATCACACAACAAATTGAAGTGATGAGAACTATCTCGCAATGTCCTTGTTTGACAATCAGCAGTTAGCAAATTTTACCAGCGAATTATATCAACGGTTGGTAAAAAGATATTTGAAAAAATTAGCTGTTTAGATTAACATGTAAAATGACCTTAGGGTATACATATATTTAATAATAATAATAATAATAATAATAATAATTATAATAATAATAATAATAATAATAATAATAATAATAATTGTTTAAAAAAAAATAAATATAATTAATCCAATCATATTAACTACTTGGGGGATTTATGGACAAAAAGAGTATTCAAATCATACAACAAATTGAAGTGGAAAACTACCTTGCAATGTCCTTGTTTGGCAATCATCAGTTAGCTCTTCAATATTAGTATATATTTAATATTGTATGCCCTAATTTTTATTTGCTCTTCCTTATGTCCCGTATTTGGTTTCAACCATACCTATACAATTATTTTATTGACAATTATAATCAATCTTGACTATATTATCTTGCATTTGTAAACTTAGAATTACCTATTTAAATACACAAATTCAACATTTAATTATTTATGCATGAACAATTCCAATATAATCTTGTCTTGATATACTTTAAAGTACTTATTAAAAAAAACATTGGACGTTATCTCAATCGCGCAATGCGCGTAAAAAAAAACTAGTCTCTTAATAAGTGTTATTGATTATTATAGAAAAGAAAACGAAGAAGGATTCCTAATTGACTGAAAATGAAAAAGGAAAATATTATTGATTATTAATCCTTAATAAGTATTAATGATTATTATTCCTTTTCCATTGAACGATTATTATTATTATTATTATTATTATTATTATTATTATTATTATTATTATTATTATTATTATTATTATTATTATTATTATTATTATTATTATTATTATTATTATTATTATTATTATTATTATTCCTTTTCCATTAAACGATTATTATTATTATTATTATTATTATTATTATTATTATTATTATTCCTTTTCCATTGAACGATTATTATTATTATTATTATTATTATTATTATTATTATTATTATTATTATTATTATTATTATTATTATTATTATTATTGTTATTGTTATTGTTATTGTTATTGTTATTGTTATTGTTATTGTTATTGTTATTGTTATTGTTATTCTTATTGTTATTGTTATTGTTATTATTATTATTATTATTATTATTGTTATTATTGTTGTTGTTGTTGTTGTTGTTGTTCCTTAATAAGTATTATTATTCCATAATTGAATAATTATTATTATTCCTTGATAATTATTACTGATTATTATATAAAAATAAATGGAAATTACTTAATAAGTATTACTTATTATTATTTCTTTTCTATTGTTTAGACGGAAGTGTTTGTGCGAGAATGCAATTAAGTAGGATTTTGTTTTTAATAATAGTATAGATAGATTAGCCAATACAAAAGCAACCTTATTAGCTATGGTTTTTTTTGAGGTTTTTATCATGTCAAGTAAAATATGGCTTGGATTGTGGACTAGGTCAGATTTTTATTATTTATGGGGGTGTATTCAATCATGACTTTTGTAGACTTTTAAAAACTTTTAAAATTATAGATTTTAATAAATTTTGATTGACTTTCATAGAGCCGTTCAAAATTTTTTAAAACTTTGTAAGACTCTATAAAATATATAAAAAACATTCATAAACTTTTATCAACTTTTTTATTTTAAAAATTCTACAATAGTCATTGAAATTCTATGATTTTGATTCTTATCATTTACAATTTTCTTACAAAATATGTTATAATATATCATAAAATTCTTATTATTATATAGTTCTTTACCCACATCAATATTCTCAACTTTATTATTTTTATCCATAGTATGGTGAGACTTACTTATATATTATTAATAAGCATCAACCAAAAAGCAAAAAAGAACTATTTCATAAGAAATTTATAACAATATTGAACACTAAAATTTATAGTAACAAAATTGTACAAATAAAATATTTAAAATAGGCAATAAGCAAATAGCTATTATTTGCAATAGCCATTTGAGATTGCAATCAGCAACAAGGTGCTACTGTTTGCAACCACAAATTGCTATTGCGAGTAGTAGTTCGTTATTCGTAGTAACCTATTGTTAAAAAAGTATATTACCAATATAAACATAAAAAGAATAAAAATCAAAATATATAAGTATTTATATGAAAATTTTCTTTGTTCATGTATTTAGGGAGAATTAGAAAAAGTTTAGAATCTAGGGATAAAAAGTTCGTAGAGAAAGTTTAGAAGTTAGGGATAAAAAGTTCGTAAAAAAAATAAAAAAAAATCACAAGCAATAATGAAGTAAAAATAATATTATTTTGAATTTTTAGAGGAATATTGTAAAGTTTAGGAGAGAGAAAAAATTGGTAGAGTTTAGGTATGAAGAAAATATAGGATAATGAAGAAAAAATAATTTATTAAATTTAGGTATAAGGTTTATAAAGTTTAAATAGGGAGAAAAAATAGAGATTAAATAGAGAGAAAACATTCAAAATTGGTAGAAAGAAAATTTTGAAATCTTGGGGTTATGGTTGGATTTCAACTATTTATATTTGAGAAAAAAATGTCTACGAAAGTTCTAAAATTTAAAACTCTACAAAAATTTATAACTTTTTGAATAGTGCATGAATTTTAAAGACTCTTTAAAAGTCTTAATCGAATACCACATGACTTTTAAAGATTATTTAAATATCTTGATTGAATACCATCTGACTTTTAAAGAATACCTACAAGTTTGAATTAAATACCTCCAAACTTTTAAACTTTCATAAAAGTCTATGAAAATCATGATTGAATACACCCCTAATTAGTCTCTCAATCTATACAATATTTGTAGTTGATTATCAAATAAATTCTTTTAATTTCAATTCACCGTAATATTGATTAATAATATTAATAAATGAATTGAATATAAATAATTTTATTCATGAACAGAAAACACAACTTTTATTTTAATCCATATAATCAACCATTTTATATAATCAACCATTTTATATTCATACACTAGAATGTAACAAAGAAGATATCATTTATTCAAGAGAAAATGGTCAAATAAGCTCTCGAATCATACCTAAAAATTTAAGGGTTTAATTGACTTTTGAGAGCTTATTTAACCTTTTTCCATTATTAAAACATTATAAGACTGCAAATTATAAGTTCCCCAATGAAGGATGGGAAAATATATTAAAGCTAGCAAGTGTATGAGCAAGCGCAAAATGGGTTATAACCGACTTGCTCTACACATTGTGCTCCATCGAATTTCGCACCAAAAGTCCTCTGGCAGAAGGGCTTGCATTGTGGCTCTATATTTCCTCCCTCGCAAGGGATTTCTCGATGAATCTGGTAACACACCGTAGCGTCTATTGATGGAGCCGAGACCATAACTGCATGCATATATATACAAGTTTGAGAAATAAATTAAATATCATAAGTTATTGTTTGTTTCGAAAGTATATATATATATATATATATATATATATATATATATATATATATATTCTCTATATGTATTTATATCAATCAGGTGAAATAACAAGGAAAAGAGGAAAACAAAACAATAGAAAATCAACCTCAATATGAGTAGAAAGTACGTAAATACAATTTTTTTGGGAAATATGAAAAAGTAAATAGTCACTAGTTATTGTTTGTTTCTAGGAGGAACATTAAGGCATCTGCAATTGTGATTTTTGAGAAAACAAAAATTATGTGGAGGAGAGAGAGATGAGAGAGAATAAAATTGTTCTCCCGGCAATGCATTGATTTTTATCTGAATTATATGGGATCCACCAAGGAAAAACAAGCTTCTGGCCTAGTTGGCGTGAAGTGAACCACAGCTCCCAGTGGGAGCGTAAATGAACCTTTTTATCATATTTTTTTTTTTTTTTGATTTTTCAAATTTGTTTTGCTTTTTCTTTTTTTTTTTTCTTTAATTTTTTTCTTCCCTCCCATCTCCTCTTTCCTAAGTCACACTTGCAAAAATTCCTCAAAATCTACAACGGTTAAGGATGCTCTAAATGTAATTTCGGAAGTATAGATATATATTCTTGATATGTACGTATTTATATCTATCAGGTGAAATAAAAAGGAAAAAGGGAAAACAAAATGATAGAAAATCAACCTTAATGCGAGTATAAAGTACGAAAAACCAATAATCATTCCTTACTTATGTTAGGTATGTAGTTATGTTTGAAAAACTATATTTTCAATCATAAATATATATATACCAAGTTGTAAAAACATATTGAAATTTCAACCAGTATAAATGTATACCTGAAATAATAACAACAATTGCAACTATGTATGCCGGAGATGAAGAGAACTTTGTAAACGCCATTATAAAAGCACCAAATTTGCTAAAAGAAAATAGTGTATTAATTGGTTTATTATATTGCTTGCATTCTCAAAGCATCCGGATCCCTCTACTTATACAAAAAAATTGTCGTGTGAATTTGTGATATATTAGTAAACTGCCCTAATAAAGATATTTTTGTCCCCATTTGTATCGCAATTAATCCATTTATTTACTACCTTAATTGACTGTGAAAGATTTTTGAAAAGGAAACTAATTAATAAAATTGCAATTATATTTATATACTAATTAATGTTTAAGTACGTACTTGTTATAAATATTTTATTATTATGGCCATTAAACTATTTAGACCTTTCACTTTCTAGTGAAAATTTGGCAGATTTGTTCACTAAGTCCATGCCTACATCCACTTTTGAGAAGTATGTTTATAAAATTGGGATGAGGAGGCTAGGAAGACAGTTGTCTTCAGGGGGAGCGATAAACTCGGTCTAGGAGACTTTTAAATCCTGAAGATGATGCCCAGAAGGCTTATGGTTGTACTCTATTTCCCTTAGCTAAGGTTTTTTTTTTTTTTTCCACTGAGTTTTTCTTAGGCTAAGGTTTTTAACGAGGCAACCGATGCAACACATGATTGATAGTACATGTACTCATTTCCTCGATTAGGTTTTTCCCACAGGATTTTTCTAGCGAGATTTTTAACGAGGCATGAGTATAGTTATTTAATGGCCAAGGGGGAGTGTTATAAATATTTTATTATTATGGCCATTAAACTTGTGACCTTTTGTTAGCCTTTACTTATTTCATCACTTATGTTAAAGGATGTGAAAGGTTGTAATCATCCCTATAAATTGAAGGTGAAGGCTTAATGAAAAGATAGTCTCATGTGATTGTGTTCTTCCTCTCCCTTTTACTTATATATTCTATATACTCATATACATACAATCTCCAAGCATTACCGTGTGAACATCATGCGAGAACCAACGAGTTGATAGGCCGAATTACAACAGTACTCAATTAAACCCAGCCCTATACTATTGTAAGATGTTTAATTTAATCCCTATACAACTATAATAAAAAATGGTCTATGGTCAATGGTCAATTTAGTATATATGTATAGTACTATTGAAATTTGAACTTATAAGCATAATTTTAACCTTGTTAGCTAAACTGTTAAATACTTTGAGATTTGAACATATAAGCATAATTTTTACCTTGTTAGCTAAACTGTTAAATACTTTGACATGACTAAATTATGGAGTTCTACTATGCATACTTTCAAATTCTACTCCCTTATTTATACTTCCTGAGGTGGGAAACAAGGATTGGTTATTTTCATCATGTTGGTCCACAGAAAAATGTCTACATCAAGAACATGTGAGAGGGAGTACAAATTGGGAGTATAAAATGGGAGGGAGTACACCAAGTATTTTCCTAAATTATATGATGACAGTGTGACGGTCAAATCACTAATCACTAATCACTAATCACTAATTAGTAAATAGCACTCCCTCACTCCCGAAATGAATGTCCTACTTGGTTTTGGCACGGACTTTAAGACAAACGATACTTTAGTTTTGCTGAAATGAAACTACAGTATGTATAAAAAGAAACTGAATAACATGTCTCACATATTGAGTGTTATATTGTCAAATGAAACTGTAGTTATATCAATATGATATTTTATTTGTGTTTTAATAAACCACAGTATATATAAAATGAAACTAAATAACAATTTCACATATTTGAGTGTATATTGTAAAATAAAATCGTAGTTGAATTAAAATTATACTTTAGTGTGTTGTAATAAGACTAAAGTGAGTATAAAATGAAATTCAATAACGAGTCTCATTGTAATAAGACTATTGTACATATAATGTCGGATGAAAGTGTAGTTGAAACAAAACGAAACTTTAGTTGTGTTGAAATGAAACTACAATATAAATAAAATGAAACTGGATATGTTAAACAAACCAAACTAATTACACAGAACGGGTGCCGCTTCTTTTCAGTAAAAGAAACGACACCGTTGTGGACAATGGTCCATACAGTTGTGTGGACCATGACCCACTATAAAATTTTGATGAAATTCAAAAGATAACATTATGGAAAAATGAATTCGTTGTAGTCTAGTGGTTAGGATACTTGGATCTCACTTGAGAGACTTGTGTTCAATTCTTGGGAATGGAAATATTATTTTTTGTTCTTTTATTTTGCACTGCTAGTCCACGGCAAGGGGAAAAAACACATTATGGGATATGGGGTGAGAGGCTCGAATTCTCAACCTCAGGATCACTCAGAAGCTATGAGACCTACGCGCTAGCCAACTCGCCACCACCCCATGTTGATACTTAGTAATGACCATTACGCCCCCGTACATTCCTTTTTCAAATTTCCAGTGCAGTTATGTTAGGGAATTATATGCCACTAGATAATGCAAGATCGATGGTGTTCAATGGCGATTGTTATACCGTGGACCATGGTCCACACAGTTGAGTGGACCATGTTCCGAAAATGGCGTCGTGTCTTTAAGTAAAGAAACGACCGCCGTTCAATTTTAACAAATCTCATATTTTTTGTATGCTTATAATAAAATGAAACTACAGTGTATTTCAAATTAACCTGAATAATTTGTCTCGCATATATTGTGAATGAAACTGTAATTGAATTTAAATGATACTTTACTTCTGTTGAAACGAAATTGCAGTATGTATAAAATGAAACTGAATAGCGTGTCTCACATATTGAGTGTATATTGTCAAATAGAATTATAGTTGAATTGAAATGATACTTTAGTTTTGCTGAAATGAAACTACATTATGTATAAAAAGAAACTGAGTAACACGTCTCACATATTGAGTGTTATATTGTCAAATGAAACTGTATTTATATCAATATGATACTTTATTTGTGTTTTAATGAAACTACAGTATATATAAAATGAAACTGAATATCAATTTCACATATTTGAGTGTATATTGTAAAATAAAATCGTAGTTGAATTAGAATTATACATTAGTGGTGTTGTAATAAGACTAAAGTGAGTATAAAATGAAATTCAATAACGAGTCTCATTGTAATAAGACTATTGTACATATAATGTCGAATGAAAGTGTAGTTGAAATAAAATGATACTTTAGTTGTGCTGATATGAAACTACAATATATATAGGATGAAACTGAATATGTTAAACAAACCAAACTAATTACACAGAACGGGTGCCGTATTTTTCAGTAAAAGAAACGACACCGTTTTGGACAATGGTCCACAGAGCTGTGTGGACCATGGCCCACTGTAAAATTTTGCTGAAATTCAAAAGATGATTGATGGATGGTATACTAGGCCTAGGCCACATGGACTGTCCCAAGAAATTAACTGGATCAAAGAAGCCCAAGAAGGATACCCAGTATGGATCAACTCAAGAGTTCGTTAAGGATTGGGCTTATTATTTCTAATATAATCAGAATTAGACTCATTATTTCTAGTATTTTTTTTGAAAGCCAAAACAAACTAGATTTCATTAGCCAAATCAGGCAGAACAAAAGGAGGCGGAACATCCCTTCAAACAGACCGTGCAATACTTGCACTTACATGCTTCGTTAAAGAGTGAGCCGCTTGATTCGCGACCCTACATACAAAACTGATCTGAGTACCAGGCATAGTAGAAAGTAAACGCAAACAAGAGTCTAAGTTAAAACCAACATAAGACCGGAAAGAACTAACATTACTAAGACAAGAAATGAAGACAGAACTATCTGTGTAAACTTTTATCAAAGTGTAACCGTTATCCTTCAGCCAAGAGAGGGCTTCACATACCGCCATTATTTCCGCCATTAGAGGGTTATATGGACATGACATAGGGCCATTTACCGCTGCATCAAAACTCTCATCTTCCCACACAATAAAACCATAAGATGCCGCATGGCTTGGACCATGAAAACCCGCGTCCACGTAGCAGGTTATACCCACACGTGGCACAACTGGTGACTGACCAAGCTGCCGCGTAGGCTGCCTCGCCATGCTACCGTTCCATGCTGCCCATTTCGCCGCAAAGACACGGCACAACGCCTGAGGAGTCGGAAGCTTGCCATCCCACACCGCCGAGTTTCTCGCTGCCCACAACTCATGTAACAGGCCGCAAAACAGACCTTGCGTGTCACGTGAGTAACCGGCAGCACCATCCAACCATAACTCTGCCCATTGCATAAAATCAACACCATTAATTGGGGGAAACGGGAGCTGCGAAACAATCTAAACACGAGAAGCATGAACACACAAACAAAAAATATGCATGACATTTTCTTCTAACAAACCACAAGCCGGGCAAACATTCAAAAGGTCCACCCTCCTCCTAATTAAATTATCAAGTGTGGGCAAAATATTAGAGAGGGCTCTCCACATAAAATTCTTCCATTTAGGCAGGATGTTAAGTCTCCAGATGCCATTCCAAACTATAGAACCAGGAGCATATACTTCCCTTAGTTGTCTATATCCGTCCTTAACCGTATAGCATCCCCTCAGATCACCTTCCCAAAACCACAAATCATCATAAATCACATTAACAGGCAACTGCATGATTAGGGAGGCTTCATGCAGCTCAAACAACTGCTGAACAAAAGGAATGTTCCATGAATTTAAATCGTTATCAATGAGATCCGATACCAATAGGTTCTAATTTGTATCAGCCTGACCCGTACTCACAAAAGGCCCCTGAGTACCCGGCAACCAAGGATGAGACCAAACTTGAGTCGTTCTGCCATTTCCAATTCTTCGTCTACACCTTGATTTCACAAGTTCCTGACTTGCCATTATGCTCCTCCACACATAACTCGGATTGCCCCCTAAAACAGCATCATAGAAGGTAGTTGTGGGATAATATATCGCCTTAAAAACCCGGGCTACAAGAGAGTCCGGGCATGTAAGAAGTCGCCACCCCTGTTTACTCAACAAAGCCAAATTAAACTGATGTAGTCGTTTAAAACCCAGGCCTCCATACTTTTTGGGCTTGCACATCCTGTCCCAAGCATACCAATAAATACCATCCTCCCTCTCATTTCGGCCCCACCAATACCTGTTCATCAATCTTTCAAGAGAGGAACATAAAGTTAAAGGTAGCAGAAAGATACTCATCGTATAAGTGGGCATAGCCTGAGCTACGCTCTTCAACAAAACCTCTTTCCCTGCCCTGGGTAACGATTTCTTATTCCAGGACCCAAACCTTTGCTTTAGCTTCTGCTCAATATATGCAAATACTGCCTTCCTATTTTTTCCAATGACCGATGGCAAGCCCAGGTATTTACCAAAATCATCTGCAAGACCAACCCCCAGAAACCCCGCAATATACCCCCTCACGTCACCAAGCGTGTTTCGGCTGAACGAGACACTTGACTTATTAATATTTACCGCCTGCCCAGAGTAGGCCTCATAAATTCCAAGACATCTCTTCACTTCCATGGTTTCCTGCAGATTAGCTTTAAAGAAAAGCAGAATATCGTCTGCAAAAAACAAATGTGAAATTGGAGGAGCCCCCCGGGCCACCCTGCACCCGTGAATTAGACCTTTAGCCTGAGAATCCTGTAACAGCAAGAACAACCCTTCCGCACATATTATATAAAGATAAGGAGACAGAGGGTCACCCTGCCTTAGCCCCCTTGAAGGTATAATCTCATCAGTCGGCGTACCATTCACTAACACCATATACTGCACCGTCTGGACACACAACATAACCAGCTGGACCCATCTCTCATCAAACCCCAAACCTAGGAGCATCTGCCTCACAAAAGGCCACTCCATCCTATCATATGCCTTAGCCATGTCCAGCTTTAGGGCCGCCCACCCAACCTGCCCCAACTGTTTCCTTCTTAAATAATGACCAACCTCAGAAGCAATAAGAATATTGTCCGAAATCAGTCTGCCCGGGAGAAAGGCACTCTGTGAATCAGAAATTATACCCTCTAGCAGCGGCTTCATACGATTTGCAAACATTTTGGCATAATCTTATATAAAACATTATTTCTAGTATAATAGAATTATGTTTTATTATGTAACTAAGACTCCCAATATGAGGCAGTCTATAATTCTGATTCCTTATAGGGCTCTAGGCCCAAAATATGTATAAATAGACCCTACACATAGAGGAGGGGGGACACTCAATATTCACAAGCAATATTCATACAAAATTCCTATATTCTCTCTATATATTTTCCTTATATTTTTCCTATATTATCGTTATTCTAACGGTAGTGTTGGCCTGCCGTTGACTGTCCAAAAGTCATAAAACCAACAATGACATTGTGACATAATGAATTCTTGTAGTCTAATTGGTTAGAATACTCGACTTTCACCCGAGAGACCCGGTTTTAATTCCAGGAAACAGAAACACTATTTTTTGTTATTTTATTTTGCATTGCTAGTTCACGGTGAGGGGAAAAAACACATTGTGGGATATGGGGTGAGAAAGGTTCAAACTCTCGACCTCAGGATCACTCAGAAGCTATGAGACCTACGCGCTAGGCAACTGCGCCACCACCCGATGTTGATACTTAGTAATGACCATTACGTCCCCCTACATTCCTTTTTGAAATTACCAGTGCAGTTATGTTAGGGAATTATATGCTACTAGATAATGCAAGATCGATGGTGTTCAATAGCGATTGTTATACCGTGAACCATGGTCCACACAATTGAGTGGACCATGTTTCGAAAATGGCGTCGTGTCTTTGAGTAGAGAAACGACACCCGTTAAATTTTAACAAATCTCATACTTTGTGTGTACTTATAATAAAATGAAACTACAGTGTATTTCAATTTAACCTGAATAATTTGCGTCGCATATATTGTAAATGAAACTGTAATTGAATTGAAATGATACTTTAGTTGTGTTGAAACAAAACTGCAGTATGTATAAAATGAAACTGAATAACATGTCTCACATATTGAGTGTATATTGTCAAATAGAATTGCAGTTGAAACGATACTTTAGTTTTGCTGAAATGAAACTACAATATGTATAAAAAGAAACAGAATAACATATCTCACATATTGAGTGTTATATTGTCAAATGAAACTGCAGTTATATGAATATGATTCTTTATTTGTGTTTTAATGAAACTACAGTATATATAAAATGAAACTGAATAACAATTTCACATATTTGAGTGTATATTGCAAAATAAAATCGTAGTTGACTTAGAATTATAGTTTAGTGGTGTTGTAATAAGACTAAAGTGTATATAAAATGAAATTCAATAACGAGTCTCATTGTAATTAGTCTATTGTACATATAATGTTGAAAGTGTAGTTGAAACAAAACGGAACTTTAGTTGTGCTAAAATGAAACTACAATATAAATAAAATGAAACGGAATATGTTAAACAAACCAAACTAATTACATATAACGGATATCGTTGCTTTTTAGTAAAAGAAACGACACCGTTTTGGACAATGGTCCACACAGCTGTGAAAAGATGACATTCAAAAGATGACATTGAGAAACAATGAATTTGTTGTAGTCTAATTGGTTAAAATACTCCGCTTTCACCCGAGAGACCCGGTTTTAATTCCAGGTAATGGAAACACTATTTTTTGTTATTTTATTTTGCATTGCTAGTTCACGGTGAGGTGAAAAAACACATTGAGGGATATGGGGTGAGAGAGATTCAAACTCTTGACCTCAGGATCACTCAGAAGCTATGAGACCTACGCGCTAGACAACTGCACCACCACCCCATGTTAATACTTAGTAATGACCATTACGTCCTCGTACATTGCTTTTTTAAATTACCAGTGCAGTTATGTTACAGAATTAGATGGCACTAGATAATGCAAGACCGAGGGTGTTCAATGGCGATTGTTATACCGTGGACCATCGTCCACACAGTTGAGTGGACCATGTTTTGAAAATGGCGTCGTGTCTTTAAGTAAAGAAACGATCGCCATTAAATTTTAACAAATCTCATATTTTTTGTGTGCTTATATAAAATGAAACTATAGTGTATTTCAACTTAAGTTGAATAATTTGTCTCGCATATATTGTAAATGAAACTGTAATTGAATTGAAATGATACTTTAGTTGTGTTGAAACGAAACTGCAGTCTGTATAACATGAAACTGAATAGCTTGTCTCACATATTGAGTGTATATTGTCTAATAGAATTGTAGTTGAATTGAAACGATACTTTAGTTTTGCTGAAATGAAACTACATTATGTATAAAAAGAAACTGAATAACATGTCCCACATATTGAGTGTTATATTGTCAAATGAATCTATAGTTATATCAATATGATACTTTATTTGTGTTTTAATGAAACTACAGTATATATAAAATGAAACTGAATAACATTTTCACATATTTGTGTGTATATTGTAAAATAAAATCGTAGTTGAATTAGAATTATACTTTAGTGGTGTTGTAATAAGACTAACATGAGTATAAAATGAAATTAAATAACGAGTCTCATTGTAATAAGACTATTGTACATATAATGTCGAATGAAAGTGTAGTTCAAAAAAAAAAAACGAAACTTTAGTTGTGCCAAAATGAAACTACAATATAAATAAAATGAAACTGAATATGTTAATCAAACCTAACTAATTACATAAACGGGTGCCGTTTTTTTTCAGTAAAAGAAACGACACCGTTTTGGACAATGGTTCACACAGTTGTGTAGACCATGGCCCACTGTAAAATTTTGACGAAATTCAAAAGATGACATTGTGGAACAATGAATTCATAGTAGTCTAGTTGGTTAAGATATTTGGCTCTCACTTGAGAGACCCGAGTCCAATTCCTGGCAACGGAAATACTATTTTTTGTTCTTCTATTTTGCACTGCTAGTTCACGGCGAGGGGAAAAAACATATTGTGGGATATGGGGTGAGAAAGGCTTGAACTCTCGACCTCAGGATCACTCAGAAGCTATGAGACCTATGCGCTAGCCAACTGCAACAACCCCCCATGTTAATACATAGTAATGACCATTATGTCCCCGTATATTCCTTTTTTAAATTACTAGTGCAGTTATGTTACGGAATTAGATGCCACTAGATAATGCAAGATCGATGGTGTTCAATGGCAATTGTTATACCTTGGACCATGGTCCACACTGTTGAGTTTTAATAAAGAAACGACAGCCGTTAAGTTTTAACAAATCTCGTATTTTTTGTGTGCTTATAATAAAATGAAACTATAGTGTATTTCAAATTAACCTGAATAATTTTTCTTGCATATATTGTAAATGAAACTGTAATTGAATTGAAATGATACTTTAGTTGTGTTGAAACGAAACTGCAATATGTATAACATGAAACTGAATAGCATGTCTCACATATTGAGTGTATATTGTCTAATAGAATTGTAGTTGAATTGAAACAATACTTTAGTTTTGCTGAAATGAAACTACAGTATGTATAAAAAGAAACTGAATAACATGTCCCACATATTGAGTGTTATATTGTCAAATGAAACTGTAGTTATATCAATATGATACTTTAGTAGTGTTTTAATGAAACTACAGTATATATAAAATGAAACTGAATAACAATTTTACATATTTGTGTGTATATTGTAAAATAAAATCATAATTGAATTAGAATTATACTTTAGTGGTGTTGTAATAAGACTAACGTGAGTATAAAATGAAATTCAATAACGAGTCTCATTGTAATAAGACTATTGTACATGTAATGTCGAATGAAAGTGTAGTTCAAACAAAACGAAACTTTAGTTGTGCTGAAATGAAACTACAATATAAATAAAATGAAACTGAATATATTAATCAAACCAAACTAAATACACAGAACGGGTGCCGTTTCTTTTCAGTAAGGGTCTGTTTAGAAACCCGGAAAATGATTTCTGGAAATCATTTTCCGCATTTCTGGTGTTTGGCTAGACATAAAATTGAGTGGTCAACGGAAAATGAAGATTAGTCAATGGAAAATGAGGCTAATTTTCCGGAAAATGACTTCCCCCAAAAAATGACTTCCCCTTTTTTTGTGGGAAGTCATTTTCCATCTTCTAAACACTCAAACTGCTTTAATTCCTCTGCCTCCTCCATCAACATTCAACGAAGAAAACTCCACCAACAATCCAACACCTCTTCCAACAATTCTACAACAATGAAACCAAAGCCCAACACCTCCTCTTCCGGAACTGGTTTCCGCAGTTGGAAACCAGAGAACTGGTTTCCGATGCGGAAACCATTTTTCTGATTTCCGCATCGGAAACCAGTTCTCTGGTAAACTGGTCCGATGCCTGGTTTCCGATGCGGAAACCATTTCTCTGATTTCCGCATCGGAAATCGTCACTGGTTCATGCGGAAATCCTGGCTGCGAACGGAAACCCAGCCGAAAATCAGTGATGAAGTGGGAAGAAGAACACAGTAGAGTTCTTGTGCTCATTTGTTTTGACTGAATTATTCTTCTATTTTTCTGAATTGTAAGTCATGAAAGATGAACACAGTAGAGTAAAAATAAAAATAATTGAAGTATTCAAAATAACTTATTGTTGGGTTAAAGTTGTTATTCTAGAAAATGAACTTATCAAAAAAATTGAAGTATACAATTTTGTTCATTTTCTGGAAAATGAACCAAACAAGCAAAGATTGTTTTCTGTTGTGCATCCAAACACAAGAAAGGAAAATATTTTCTGCAAAATGACTCATTTTCAAGAAAACATTTTCCAAAAGTCATTTACCTGCTTTCCAAACGGACCCCAAATGAAACGATACCGTTTTGGACAATGGTCCACACAGCTTTGTGGACCATGGCCAACTGTAAAATTTTGACGAAATTCTAAAGATGACATTGTGGAACAATGAATCCGTTGTATTCTAGTTTGTGGAACAATGAATCCGTTGTATTCTAGTTTGTGGAACAATGAATCCGTTGTATTCTAGTTAGTTAGGATATTCGGCTCTCACTTGAGAGACTCGGGTTCAATTCCCACCAACAGAAATATTATTTTTTGATATTCTATTTTGCACTGCTAGTTCACGGCGAAGGGAAAAAACATGTTTTGGGATATAGGGTGAGAGAGGTTTGAACTCTCGACCTCAGGATTACTCAGAAGCTATGACACCTACGCACTAGCCAATTGCACCACCACCCCATGTTGATATTTAATAATGACCATTACGTCCCCGTACATTCATTGTTTAAATTACCAGTGCAGTTATGTTAGGGAATTATATGTCACTAGATAATGCAAGATCGATGGTGTTCAATGGCGATTGTTATACCGTGGACCATGGTCCACACAGTTGAGTGGACCATGTTTCAAAAATGGCGCCGTGTGTTTAAGTAAAGAAACGACACCGTTAAATCTCAAATTTTGTGTGTGCTTATAATAAAATGGAACTACAGTGTATTTCAAATTAACCTGAATAATTTGTGTCGCATATATTGTAAATGAAACTGTAATTGAATTGAAATGATACTTTAGTTGTGTTGAAACGAAACTGTAGTATGTACAAATGAAACTGAATAGCATGTCTCACATATTGAGTGTATATTGTCAAATAGAATTGTAGTTGAATTGAAACGATATTTTAGTTTTGCTGAAATGAAACTACAGTATGTATAAAAAGAAATAGAATAACATGTCTCACATATTGAGTGTTATATTGTCAAATGAAACTGTAGTTATATCAATATGATTCTTTATTTGTGTTTTAATGAAACAACAGTATATATAAAATGAAACTGAATAACAATTTCACATATTTGAGTGTATATTGTAAAATAAAATCGTAGTTGAATTAGAATTAAAGTGTGTATAAAATGAAATTCAATAACGAGTCTCATTGTAATAAGTCTATTGTACATATAATGTCGAATGAACGTGTAGTTGAAACAAAACGGAACTTTAGTTGTGCTAAAATGAAAATACAATATAAATAAAATGAAATTGAATATGTTAAAAAACCAAACTAATTACATAGAATGGATGTCGTTTCTTTTCAGTAAAAGAAACGACACCGTTTTGGACAATGGTCCACACAGCTGTGTGGACCATGGCCTATTGTAAAATTTTGCCGAAATTAAAGAGATGACATTGTGAAACAATGAATCCGTTGTAGTCTAGTTGGTTAGGATACTCGGCTCTCACTTGAGAGACTTGGGTTTAATTCCTGGCAATAGAAACAATATTTTTTGTTGTTTTATTTTGCACTGCTATTTCACGGCGAGGGGAAAAAACACATTGTGGGATATGGGGTGGGAGAGGCTCGAACTATCGACCTCAGGATCACTCAGAAGCTATGAGAACTACGCGCTAGGCAACTGCGCCACCACCCCATGTTGATTTTTAGTAATGACCATTACGTCCCCGTACATTGGTTTTTTAAATTACCGGCGCAGTTATGTAAGGGAATTATATGCCACTAGATAATGCAAGATCGATGGTGTTCAATGGCGATTGTTATACCGTGGACCATGGACATCACAGTTGAGTGGATCATGTTCCGAAAATGGCGTCGTGTCTTTAAGTAAACAAACGATCGCCGTTAAATTTTAAAAATTTTCATATTTTTTGTGTGCTTATAATAAAAAGAAACTACAGTGTATTTCAAATTAACCAGAATAATTTGTCTCGCATATACTGTAAATGAAACTGTAATTGAATTGAAATGATACTTTAGTTGTGTTGAAACGAATCAGTATGTATAAAATGAAACTGAATAGCATATCTCACATATTGAGTGTAATTGTCAAATAGAATTGTTGTTGAATTCAAACGATACTTTAGATTTGCTAAAATGAAACTACAGTATGTTTAAAAAGAAACTGAATAACATGTCTCACATATTGAGTGTTATGTTGTCAAATGAAACTGTAGTTATGTCAATATGATTCTTTATTTGTGTTTTAATGAAACTACAGTATATATAAAATGAAATTGAATAACAATTTCACATATTTGAGTGTATATTGTAAAATAAAATCGTAGTTGAATTAAAATTATACTTTAGTGGTGTTGTAATAAGGCTAAATTGTGTAATTAATATCGAATGAAAGTGTAGTTGAAACAAAACGGAACTTTAGTTGTGCTGAAATGAAACTACAATATATATAAAATGAAACTGAATATGTTAAACAAACCAAACTAATTACACAGAACGGATGCCGTTTCTTTTCAGTAAAAGAAATGACACCGGTTTGGACAATGGTCCACAAAGCTGTGTGGACCATAGCCCATTGTAAAATATTCCTGAAATTCAAAAGATGACATTATGAAACAATGAATTCGTTGTAGTCTAGTTGGTTAAGATACTTGGCTCTTAATTGAGAGACTTGGGTTTAATTCCCGGCAATAGAAACATTATTTTTTGTTGTTTTAAAAAAAAAGATCCAAAAAAAGACATAAACAATATTTTTTGTTGTTTTAAAAAAAAGATCCAAAAAAAGATGTTCGAACTCTGGACCTCAGTATCACTAAGAAGCTATGAGACCTACGCGCTAGACAACTACGCCACCACCCCATGTTGATACTTAGTAATGACCATTATGTCCCCGTACATTCTTTTTTTAAATTACAAGTGCAGTTATGTTAGGGAATTATATGCCACTAGATAATGCAAGATCGATGGTGTTCAATGGCGAATGTTATACCGTGGACCATTGTCCACACAGTTGAGTGGACCATGGTCCGAAAATGGCGTCGTGTCTTTAAGTAAAGAAACGACAGTCGTTAAATTTTAAAAAATCTCATATTTTTTGTGTACTTATAATAAAAAGAAACTACAGTGTATTTCAAATTAACCAGAATAATTTGTCTCGCATATACTGTAAATGAAACTGTAATTGAATTGAAATGATACTTTAGTCGTATTGAAATGAAACTGCAGTATGTATAAAATGAAACTGAATAACAATTTCACATATTTGAGCGTATATTGTAAAATAAAATCGTAGTTGAATTAGAATTATACTTTATTGGTGTAGTAATAAGACTAAAGTGTGTATAAAATGAAATTCAATAACTAGTCTCATTGTAATAAGACTATTGTACATATAATGTACAATGAAAGTGTAGTTGAAACAAAACGGAACTTTAGTTGTGCTGAAATGAAACTACGTTATAAATAAATTGAAACTAAATATGTTAAATAAACCAGACTAATTACACAGAACGAATGCCGTTTGTTTTCAGTAAAAGAAACGACACCGTTTTGGACAATGGTCCACACAGCTGTGTGGACCGTGGCCCATTGTTAAATATTGCCGAAATTCAAAAGATGACATTGTGAAACAATGAATCCATTGTAGTCTAGTTGGTTAGGATACTCGGATCTCATCTGAGAGACCCGGGTTTAATTCCCAGCAACAGAAACAATATTTTTTGTTCTTTTATTCTGCAATGCTAGTTCACGACGAGGGGAAAAAACACATTGTGGGATATGGGGTGAGAGAGGCTCGAATTCCCGACCTCAGGATCACTCAGAAGCTATGAAACCTACGCGCTAGGCAACTGCGCCACCACCCCATGTTGATACTTAGTAATGACCATTACGTCCCCCTACATTCCTTTTTGAAATTACTAGTGCAGTTATGTTAGGGAATTATATGCCACTAGATAATGCAAGATCGATGGTGTTCATTGGCGATTGTTATACCGTGGACCATGGTCCACACATTTGAGTGTACCATGGTCCGAAAATGACGTCGTGTCTTTAAGTAAAGAAACGACCGCCGTTAAATTTTAAAAAGTCTCATATTTTTTGTGTGCTTATAATAAAAAGAAACTACAGTGTATTTCAAATTAACCAGAATAATTTGTCTCGCATATATTGTAAATGAAACTGTAATTGAATTGAAATGATAATTTAGTTGTGTTGAAACGAAACTGTAGTATGTATAAAATGAAACTGAATAACAATTTCACATATTTGAGTGTATATTGTAAAATAAAATAGTAGTTGAATTAGAATTATACTTTAGTGGTGTGGTAATAAGACTAAAGTCTGTATAAAATGAAATTCAATAACGAGTCTCATTGTAGTAAGACTATTGTACATATAATGTAGAATGAAAGTGTAGTTGAAACAAAACGGAACTTTAGTTGTGCTGAAATGAAACTACATTATAAATAAATTGAAACTAAATATGTTAAACAACCAAACTAATTACAAAGAACAAATGCTGTTCGTTATAGACTAGTAGGTTAGAATACTTTGCTTTTACCAGAGAGACCCGGGTTCAATTCCTGGCAGCGGAAACACTATTTTTTATTCTTTTATTTTGCACTGCAAGTTCAGGGCGAGGGGGAAAAACACATTGTGGGATATGGGGTGAGAGATGCTCGAACTCTCGACCTCAAGATCACTCAGAAGCTACGAGACCTACGCGCTAGGCAAGCTGCGAGACCTACGTGCTAGGCAACTGCGCCACCACCCCATTTTGATACTTATTAATGAACATTACGTCCCCCTACATTCCTTTTTGAAATTACCATGCAGTTATGTTAGGGAATTATATACCACTAGATAATGCAAGATCGATGGTGTTCAATGGCGATTGTTATACCGTGGACCATGGTCCACACAGTTGAGTGGACCATGTTCCGAAAATTAGAGCAATTGGACCTTTATTGCAATAGTGAAGGACACGTGGAAGTAAATGAAGATCCACACGTGGGAACTCTAAACTCTCAAGCAGAAGTACAAGTTCGAGAACAATCTGATGAGCAAAATGAGTTTACCTCCAACTTACCTACTGAACAAGGAAACATGGAAAATCCATGCAATCTACAACCTGACTTGAGATGGCTCAAAAATCACCCTCCAGAGCTAGTAATTGGAGATCCACGAGAAGGAGTAAAAACAAGATCCTCAAATATATATGCTTTATTTTCTTGTTTTCTTTCTCAGGTGGAACCCACAAGTATTGAAGCAGCTCTAAATGATCCGGACTGGATTAATGCAATGCAAGAAGAGCTGGATCAATTCAAAAGAAATGATGTATGGGAATTAGTTCCAAGACCCGAAAATTACAATGTAACTGGAACAAAATGGGTCTTTCGGAACAAAGCCAATGAAGAAGGAATTGTTGTTCGAAATAAAGCAAGATTAGTGGCAAAAGGGTATTCACAGGAAGAAGGAATAGACTTCGACGAAACATTTGCACCCGTTGCAAGACTTGAAGCTATCAGAATATTTCTAGCTTATGCCGCGTACAAGAATTTCACCGTCTACCAAGTGGACGTGAAAAGTGCATTTTTAAATGGCTTACTTGAAGAAGAAGTCTACGTCGAACAACCACCCGGTTTCGAGGTAAAAAGGTGATATTAATAAGGTCTACAAATTAAAAAAGGCGTTATATGGGTTAAAACAATCACCGAGAGCTTGGTATGACACCTTATCAACGTTCTTAATTAACTGTGGTTTCACAAAAGGCCTTGTTGATAAAACCTTGTTTAGAATTCAAGAAAATGATCACATTTTATTGGTACAAATTTATGTTGATGATATTATTTTTGGAAGTACTAATAAAACTTTATGTGAGAAATTTTCCAAGCTAATGCAGAATAAGTTTGAGATGAGCATGATGGGAGAGTTGAACTACTTTCTTGGTTTACAAGTAAAGCAACTCAACGAAGGAATATTCATCAATCAGGCCAAATACACAAAAGATCTTATAAAGAAATTTGGTCAAGATGGAAAATCCTCAATCAAGATCCCGATGAGCACGTCTTTAAGATTGGATAAAGATGATGAAGGTAAGGACGTTGACGAAACGAAATATCGAGGAATGATTGGATCATTACTATACTGTGGGAGTACGTGCTAGGTTCCAATCAAAGTCAAAAGAAAGTCATTTTCTTGCCACCAAGAAAATCATTCGATACCTAAAAGGAACAGTCAATGTGGGATTATGGTATCCCAAAGAATGTAATTTTACACTAACTGGTTTCTCAGATGCAGATTTTGCACGATGTAAAATCGATCGAAAAAGTACCTTAGGGACATGCCAGTTCTTAGGGGGAAGATTGGTATCATGGTTTAGCAAGAAGCAAAACTCCATAGCTACAAGCACAGCCGAAGCTGAATATATAGCTGCTGGGAGTTGTTGCGCACAAATTCTTTGGATGAAACAACAATTGAGAGAATATGGCGTGAATTGCGAAAATGTCAACATACTGTGTGACAATACAAGTGCTATAGCTATAACACACAATCCCGTGTTACATTCAAGAACAAAGCACATTGATGTGAGACATCATTTTATCCGAGATCATGTTGAAAAGAAGGAACTGACAATAGAATACATTCCGACGGAAAATCAAATAGCTGACATTCTCACAAAGCCACTGTGTGAATCAAGATTTTCGAAATTGAGACACGAGATGGGCATGATTGAATTGAGCTAAGTTTCTAAACTCTATTTAAATTAAGAGCTCAATTTTTCATCTGTAAATATGTTACTTTATTTGATTTAAATAACTTATTTCCGTGCCTATGTGTCCCACATGCAAAAATATGTCACATCTTAGTATTTATGTCTACCTATCTTAATTGCACATTGATATACCATCAAACATGCATGCCTCTTCAAACGTATATATGCATATATATATATATATATATATATATATATATATATATATATATATATATATATATATATATATATTATATATATATATTATATATATATATATATGTATATATATATATATATATATATATATATATATATATGTATATATATATATATATATATATATATATATATATTATATATATATATGTATATATATATATGTATATATATATATGTATATATATATATATATATATATATATATATATAATATATATATATGTATATATATATATATATGTATATATATATATGTATATATATATATATATATACACACACACACACACAATAAAATTTGGTTAGATTCACAAAATCTTTACCATTAAAGGGTTGACAAGATAGTGTGATGATGATTTTCTTCATAAATGAGAACACCTTTCTATGGTAGTTGCACACAATAAATTCTCTAAAAAGAACCAATTCTCTTTTTTCTCTTAACTATACACAAACGCATATACATATATATTATTTTGGGAACAAATTTAGTGCTCTGTGAATTTTATTTTAGGTAAAATCAGTTTGAGTATCTAAATTTTTGGCGCCACATCCGCAGACAAATTGGATGGAGAATATATAACATAAACTAACTATCAGTTAGGTCAAAGGTTGGAATCTCTTGGAATATAAAAAATAACCCTTACCTTTGTAGAGACCAAATAAAATTCTTAAGGATATTTTTGTAAAGACACCTCCTCCACCCAATCGGTCGAAGAGTCACCTTCTCCAAAACTTCAAAAACCTTTCATCTTCCAAAGCCGAATCACTCTCAAAACTCTACCTCTCTCAATCTTCATCAAAATACCAAGCACATTATGGAAACCATTGGAGATTCAAGCTCACAACCTAACGAGGAACAATCTACACAAATCAATCTCACCAAGCTAGCCATTGGAATCAAAGCCGGAGGAAGTTTGACCCCCACGGATTTCTCAAAGTAGCCAAGAACTCCGAACTGGCGCAGAAAATCATTCATGCACTTCAAAATAGCGAGATTATGAGGTTATGTTCCTATCCATATTCTGGTTTCTATGATGAAGATGTAGCAGATTTCTATGTCAATGCCAAAGTTGTTGGTTGGACTATTGAGGCTACCGTAAATGGAACTCTCATCACCTTTGATGAACAAGAGTTACATTCAACTTTTGGACTACCTATGTCCAGTCCAGAACAACCTTTGTTGGACTTAGACATACATGTATATGATCAAGCCGAAGTCTGGGCAGAAATAAGACATGAGAATGCATCTCTTGAGCCCAATCTTTCCGGTCACAAATCTGACTTGAAGGTTGAATATGAAATGCTAGTCAAAATTATCTACAAATGTATCTTGTGCAAATTAAATAGTATGGAGGATATATCACCTACAAGAATTGGATATTTGCATGCCTTGATGACTGGTGTTAAGGGAGATTGGAACAAATTGATATTGAGCCGGATTGCTCATTTTGTAAAAGGAGCAAAAATTAGGAATGGCAGGTTCAACTGTGTACTAGGTTTCGGGTTACTCATTGGAGAAATAATCAAGAGAAATGGATTGAAAATGAGAGCTAGGAAGCCCTTTGGGAACAATCGGATACTCTACAAAGATCATGAGATTACAACCGAGTCCACTCCCAAAAGAAAAAGAAAACCAAGAGGTATTCCTACCAGAAAAAGACCAGTGGCAGGAATTCTTGGTTTAAACCCTCAACTCACAACCCAACCTACTGAAAATCCTACCACAAGCCATAACCCTACATCAAGTCACGATCCAAATTCAAGCCAAAATCCTACCACAAGACAAAACCCCACCATAAGCCACAACCCTACCTCAAGCTATGATCCCAACCCTAGCCAAAATATCATGAACTCTTTCTCTCGGATAGCTATGTTGGAAACAATGGGAAATGAAGAAATTTACCAAGTTGATGGACTTGACTTAGTCTTGGTAAATGAGTATCAAAGAGTACTCAAGTGGAGAAAATGGAGACTTGACTCTTATCAAGAATTGATGACAAGAGGACCAAGTATGGAAGAAGAAGAAGTATTCTCTTTGCATTGGATCGGCAGTCTAAACATTGGTCATGCAACCATGATATCAACCATAAATGGAGCTTTCATAACCAAGCTAAAAGCTAAACTGGCCGAGACTTCTCAAGCCAACACAACACAAGAGAACATGCCAACTGGAAATGAATTTTTGGTTGATATTCATGACTTTGATCAACCCATTGAGTTCACAAGACATTCAGAAAGAGAAAATGCCACACATGCTCAACTCCTTGATCAACATGGTGTGAATCCACTTTTTATGGACATCGATCTTTATGATGTCAGTGTGTTGAATCATACTGAAATTAGCCACGAGAATCAAGCCATGCAAGCCAGCCACCATATGGGGGAAACTCAGTCAAGACATGCAGAAAGTTTTCAAGGTGATACACACATGTTGGAAGAGCACACGCCGAAAGAAGCAAGAAATGTGCTAGAAAATCAAGCACAATCTCACATGCTTGAAGACAATTCTGCTCAAGAAGGAGCAAGACACATTCCCGCATCCCAAGAAGAGCACAATCTTGATGGCACTACTTCTAATGATCAGTTGAAAAATCTGGAAAGTGTTGTACTAAGCTTAGTTGACCGAATGGATAGTATGATTCAAGGAATTTATACTCATGTGGATCATGTTGTCAACACACAAGGAGGAAAATTCGAAAGTTCATTTGATGAAAATAGAAGAAGTCAACAACACTTGATTGATACACACCAAGCACTTGAGAGACAAGTTGGCGGATTGAATACTAATGTCAAAGGAACACTCAATGAATTCTTTATCCAACTGTCTCAATCCCTCAAAAATGATAGAAAAGCCAGTGAAGCAATTGCCGTGAATCAAAGCAAGGGAATTCTCAATGTGGTACATCAACAAGAAAAACAAATCAATGATGTTCACACAGATCTCGACTCCATCAACACCAAAGTAGGCTGCCTTCGAGGTTCTTATGAGACCATCTCAGAATCTGTCTCTTCTCTTCGTGAATCGGTACATACACTGATTGATTACGCCAAAAAGGGGGAAGAAAGATTTAGTCATTTGGAAGGCATGTTGGAAACTATCATGACTGCCATGGTTACCAAAAATATTGGTGCAAGCAGTAGTAGAGGAGGAGGCAGATCTACTGGCAGAAGCAATATTGCAAGAAGATGAGGGACGGAATATTGGTTCAGTGGTGATGTAAGCAGTCCAGGAGGATCAAGTAGTACCAATACCACTAACAGATCATTTCGTGACATTATTTGTGCAGGTGGAAATCAAGAGCAAATAAATTAGTACAACAAAGCAGCTCTTTATTTGGAATCCACACCAAGGGATGGTAGAGTTGAAATGCCAAGATTGGTAAATCTAAATGATCTACCAAAAGGGATGAAGAAGAGTGGTCCAAGTGACCAAAATATGTGGATTTCGAATGAGAATTTCAGAAAAATCAAGAGCTACGCAAGATCTTTAATGATCATGGTACTTCGAGACTACATCAAGGTCAATGATGCAGAACTTCAAGGAGACAGAAGTTTAGAAGAATACATCATATGGTATGAAGAAGGTATACTGCCCGGAAACAATATCATTGAAGCATTCAACTATTACGTGATTGGGCAGGTATGCAAAGATTATGCCATTAGTGATAATTTCATTGAAGTTAAGAATCGTATAAATCATGTGCTAGAAGAAAGGAGAAGTAGAATAATCAAATGATTTGTATGATTGATGTCACAATATTTTTGTATGGTCTACGAACTTGGAGTATGACCATAGACAATTTGCAATGATGTTCTTGTTTATCTGATCATGATGCTTTTAAGTGTTTTATCTACCGTTATTTTAATTTGTCTTGAAAGGTAACATTTTTAGCTTAGCTTGTAAAAATCGCTTAATTGGAAAAGTTACAAAATTCATTAACATTAAAAATCCAAAAATGCGAATAGGAACTTTGTTGCTAAAAATACCTTTCCTAGAGTCAAATTCAATTGTCAAACTCATCATGGCTATGTCAAGATAAATAAAATCCTTTAAAAATTTTTTTTTTTAAAGACAAGCCAAATGATTGAGTATAGGTTTTGGCGTCATCAAAAAGGGGGAAACTGATAGGAATATTTTTGTAATAAAGTTTTGATGAGCCAAATGTACTTTAGATCCCCTTAGAATTTAGGTCTTTAGTATAAGCATCATAATCCAGAATATCGAGTCAAAGGAATATCTACCACATGAAGAACAAAATTAATTTGGATGACTTTAATGGCGAAATGGTAGAAGTCCTAAGGACTTATTTTTTACAAGTCAAGAATTCGGAAGAACGATGTCTACAAGCAAAATGTGCCCAAGGAGCACGATGTCTACAAGCACAATGTTCGTACAAGCACAATGTTCCAAAGGAGCACAATGTTCGTACAAGCACAATGTTTTAGAAAAGCACAATGTGCCTTAAAGGAGCACAATGTAGCCTAATCAAAAAAGCACAATGTATCAAGTCAAACAAGCAAGAAGTGCCGAAGTCAAACAAGCAAGATGTATCCAAAGGAGCACAATGTGTCTTCTAAGAAGCAAAATGTGGCAAAGAAGCAAGATGATCAGAAAATGGATAAATTCGAAGGAATTTATTTTGATTCACCCCACATGCCACAAGAATCCAAATTGCCTGAAGATATGATCAGAACGATAGAAAAATTTATGAAGACGTGAATATAAAATCTTGTCCTAGAAATAAATTTCTATCAGAAGGATTTATTTCAAAGATACGTTGGAAATTCAAAATTGACAAAGATAATAATATTTTAGAAACAACTTGAAAATCAAGTTGAAATAAAATATTATCTTGTCAGGCAAGTTGACAATCAAATTAAATTGAAGATCTACCATTGTCAACAATATCAGGCTACAACGATTCAAAATTCAAATATCAAATTATCCCACTCCAACGGATATATTTGATTTTCTATAAAAGTCCATGAAGACATGAAGGCAAGAAGAAAACACACGGATGAACAAGTGCGAATTCTAGAAATACAAGTGCTCATATATTCATTGAAATATCTAGAAGAGAGACTTAGTCTGAATAGTCTCAAAATTAGTTGGAGAAAGATACAATTACCTGTGTATTTGTAATTGTAAAAAGAGTATAGCTGTGTGCAAAATACTCTAGTGAGTGTAGCTGTGTGCAAAACACTCGTGGTTGCTAAGTGTAGCTGTGTGCAAGACACTTAGTTGGCGTTGAGTATAGCTGTGTGCGAAATACTCGTAGTTGAGTGTAGCTATGTGCAAAACACTCGGAGTTCAGTGTAGCTGTGTGCAAGACATCCGGAAGAAGTGCTTGTGTAGCGCTTATTCACTATTGTAACTGTGTCTGGAAAATAGTGAATTACTCCTAGAAGTGAATGGAGTAAAGTGGACTAGGAAGATTACGCCACTTCCGAACCACTATATATTGCCTCTCTCATTTACATACCGCACTTACATAATTCGCTTTATTTATTTATCATCCGACTAACCCGTTTACTATTCATTGTCTATCTTTATCTTTCGGGTTTAGTGTGTTTTCATGTATGCATGTAACTCAAACTTTCCATGCTTAACATTTGAATTATTCTAAGCAAGTTTGACGTGTTGCATGTGACATTTATCATACGGTTGATGTGACACAAAGTCTTATTTGTAATCTTGAATATTGTTGTTAAATATTGAGTGCAACATCTCCTTTAAATATTCAAGATATTCACATTATCTGAGCTTATCTTATATGTGCATGTGATTAAAATCATTGATTGGGCATAACTCTTTACACTTATATATTCCGCTGTGCAGTTCAAGCTAAACACTTCTCTATTTACTTGTTACTTAGAGTTGAAGTTACTAAAGAGTTATTTAATTTTGAAAAAGCTTAGAAAGTCTATTCACCCGACCCCCCCCTCTAGACTTTCTACCACCCTATCTCGAAATTGGTATCAGAGCGGTTGTCTATTTGAGTCAATCTTGACTGCTAGACAGATCTCGAACAATCAAGATGATGAAAAGAGATATGGCTCTTGCCCAAAATTTATTATTTTCCTTAGAAAAATTTGATGATTGGAAAATTCGCATCATGCAGGTATACTTATCCGCATTACATGATGAAATGTCGGAAGTCATCACCAGTGGTCCTATTGAAATTTTGCAAGTCAACACCTCATCCGTACAAAGAAGCGAAACTCAACAATACATTCCAAAACCGAAGGTGGAATGGTCTCGTGAAGATAGAACAAGAAATAACTTGGACAATATTGCCAAGGATATTTTGTTTAAATCTATCGATGACACGATATTTCCAAAAGTTCGAAAATGCCAATCCGCAAAAGAAGTTTGGGAAACGCTCATTCAAATTGGTGAAGGAGACGAGCAAGAAAAGGATAATAAACTCACCATAGCATTAAAGAAATTCGAGGATTTCAAAATGCTAAACGGCGAGAATATTACCGACATGGAAACAAGATTTGCTAAAATCTTAGGAGAAATTAATGAATTTGGAAAAGACATTAATCAAAAAGAAATATCACTCAAAATCTTACGTGGTCTACCATCTACATGGGATATGAAGGTCACGGCCATGACAGATCATAGAGATCTAAAAACTCTATCAACCGATATGCTTTTTAGTGATCTAAAGACTTATGAATTTGAGATGAAATCAAGGATCGAGGAAGATCATGAAGAAAAGAACAACGCACTCATAGCCGAACAACCGTCTACTTCAAGGTCAGTACAAAATAATGAATTACTGCCTAATGATCAATTTGCTCTCTTTGTCAAGAAATTTAGGAAATTCATGAAGATGAGCAACTACAAGAAAAATCCACAAGGAAAACCATGGAATGCAACAAAGAATTCGAAGAAAGAAATAGTTGAAGAAGATTCAAATTTGTGTTACAATTGTAGAAAGCCTAGACACTTTGCAGCTAGTTGCCACACCCCAAGGTAACTAAAAGTCAATACACAAATATTTCTAACTCTCAACAGGAAGAATTCAAGACCAAAGATAAAAGGTTCACAAAGGAGAGAAGAAAAGCACTTATCAGTGACCCACTTGAAACAAGTGAGTCAGAGGAGTCTTCAAGTGATGAAAGTGACACCTCAAAAGATGATAATGCAATGCTTTGCATGAGTATCTCCAACAACTCATCCTACGAGGACATGTGTCTTATGGCTAACGAAAATGAAGAAGATGAGGTAACATATAAATCTTATGACTCTGTAAATTCTTCATTCTCTAGAGAGTCCTTCTTTCACTTAATGAAAGATTGTCAAACAGTAATGGACACTTACTCTCAACTCAAAGAGCGCAACCGTCTTTTAATTCTTGAAAAAGATGAATTAAATGAAAAATTGCAAAATGCTCTACTTGAAGTGAAAGACTTGAAGGATAAAATTATTTGTCTTCAAGTAGAGTGTAAATCAAGGGAAGTGAGAGAACACAACCTTAGAGAGGTTATAGCAACATTTACACATTCATCCAAAACAATGGACAAAATGGTAAATATGCAAAAACCCTCGAGTGATAAAACCGGACTTGGTTATGATCCTTCGTGTTCTCAAGCCTCTAAGAAATTGACCAATTTTACTACTACATTAAACAATAAAGTCCAAGTGGTAAAATTTGTAAAAAGTCAAGATAGCACAATGAGACAAGGAATTGGTTACCAAACTAATGCCAAATTTAATGCTGCAAAGAAGAAGCCTCAAAGAAACAATATTTCGCCTAAGCAGTATATAAAAAGGCAAAAGTTTGTTCCTAAATGGAATCACACCAATGAGTCAAGTGCACAAAGCCCTCAAAGGAAAATGGGAAAAAATCCGAGAAATCCGGCAACAGAAACACTATTTTTTGTTCTTTTATTTTGCACTGATAGTTCACGGCGAGGGGAAAAAACACATTATGGGATATGGGGTGAGAGAGGCTTGAACTCTCGACCTCAGGATCACTCAGAAGCTATGAGACCTACGCACTAACCAAAACTACACCACCACCCCATGTTAATACTTAGTAATGACCATTACGTCCCCGTACATTCCTTTTTTAAATTAACAATGCAGTTATGTTAGGGAATTATATGCCACTAGATAATGCAAGATCGATGGTGTTCAATGGCGATTGTTATACCGTGGACCATGGTCCACACAGTTGAGTGGATCATGTTTCGAAAATGGCGTCGTGTCTTTAAGTAAAGAAACAGCCACCGTTAAATTTTAACAAATCTCATATTTTTTGTGTGCTTATAATAAAATGAAACTACAGTGTATTTCAAATTAACCTGAATAATTTGTCTCGCATATATTGCAAATGAAACTGTAATTGAATTGAAATGATACTTTAGTTGTGTTGAAACGAAACTGCAGTATGTATAAAATGAAACTGAATAGCATGTCTCACATATTGAGTGTATATTGTCAAATAGAATTGTAGTTGAATTGAAATGATACTTTAGTTTTGCTGAAATGAAACTACAGTATGTATAATAAGAAACTGAATAACATGTCCCACATATTGAGTATTATATTGTCAAATGAAACTGTAGTTATATCAATATGATACTTTATTTGTGTTTTAATGAAACTACAGTATATATAAAATGAAACTGAATCACAATTTCACTTATTTGAGTGTATATTGTAAAATAAAATCGTAGTTGAATTAGAATTATACTTTAGTGGTGTTGTAATAAGACTAAAGTGAGTATAAAATGAAATTCAATAACGAGTCTCATTGTAATAAGACTATTGTACATATAATGTCGAATGAAAGTGCAGTTGAAACAAAATGAAACTTTACAGGGCGTTTGGTTGGAGGGATTTTAAATTCCCTTCCCACTTAATTTCCCCTTAATTCCAATGGTCACAAAATTCCTTAGTTTGGTTTGAAGGAATTGCAATTCCATGGAATTGCAATTCCCCCATTTTCATAAAATTAAAATCCCATGATCCCTCCCCCACCCCGGTATTTTAATTCCTGGGATTTTAGGAAGAAAAAAAGCTAGTGATGAGACAAAATTATCCTTCCCTTTCCTAAGCCTAATATCAATACCACCACAATAATTGACATTTTGGACTTTATACTACTTATTCCCTTTCAATTCCCATGTATACCAAACACTGGAATTGAAATTCCCAGGAGTTCTATTCCTGTAAACCAAACACTGGAATTTAAATTCCCACTTTATTCTCAGTAATTCAACTCCCATGGAATTGCAATTCCTTTCCCACGTAATTCCCCCCTTCCAACCAAACGCCTTGTTTGTTGTGCTGAAATGAAACTACAATATAAATAAAATGAAATTGAATATGTTAAACAACCAAACTAATTACACAGAACGGGTGCCGTTTCTATTAAGTAAAAGAAACAACACCATTTTGGACAATGGTCCACACAGCTCTGTGGAGCATGGCCCACTGTAAAATTTTGCTGAAACTCAAAAGATGACATTATAGAACAATGAATTCGTTGTAGTCTAGTTGGTTAGGATACTCGGCTCTCACCTGAGAAACCTGAGTTTAATTCTCGACAACAGAAACACTATTTTTTGTTCTTTTATTTTGCATCGCTAGTTCACGGCGAGGGGAAAAAAAGACATTCAGGGATATGCGGTGAGAGAGGCTCGAATTCTCGACCTCATGATCAGTTAGAAGCTACGAGACCTATGCGCTAACCAACTACGCCACCACCCCATGTTCATACTTAGTAATGACCATTACGTCCTCGTACATTCCTTTTTTATATTACTAGTGCAGTTATGATAGGGAATTATATGCCACTAGATAATGCAAGATCGATGGTGTTCAATGGCGATTGTTATACCATGGACCATGATCCGAAAATGGCATTGTGTCTTTAAGTAAAGAAACGACCGCCGTTAAATTTTAACAAATCTCATATTTTTTGTGTGCTTATAATAAAATGAAACTACATTGTATTTCAAATTAACCTGAATAATTTGTCTCGCATATATTGTAAATGAAACTGTAATTGAATTGAAATGATACTTTAGTTGTGTTGAAACGAAACTGCAGTATGTATAAAATGAAACTGAATAGCATGTCTCACATATTGAGTGTATATTGTAAAATAGAATTGTAGTTGAAGTGAAATGATACTTTAGTTTTGCTGAAATGAAACTACAGTACGTATAAAAAGAAACAGAATAACATGTCTCACACATTGAGTGTTATATTGTCAAATGAAACTGTAGTTATATCAATATGATACTTTATTTGTGTTTTAATGAAACTACAATTTATATAAAATGAAACTGAATAACAATTTTACATATTTGAGTGTATATTATAAAATAAAATCGTAGTTGAATTAGAATTATACTTTAGTGGTGTTGTAATAAGACTAACGTGAGTATAAAAAGAAATTAAATAACGAGTCTCATTGTAATAAGACTATTGTACATATAATGCCGAATGAAAGTGTAGTTGAAACAACACAAAACTTTAATTGAGATGAAATGAAACTACAATATAAATAAAATGAAACTGAATATGTTAAACAAACCAACCTAATTACACAGAACGGGTGCCATTTGTTTTCTGTAAAAGAAACGACGCCGTTTTGGACAATCGTCCACACAGCTGTGTAGACCATGGCCCACGGTAAAATTTTGCTGAAATTCAAACGATGACATTTTGGAATAATGAATCTGTTGTAGTCTAGTTGATTAGGTTATTTGGCTCTCACCAGAGAGACTCGGGTTCAATTATCGGCAACGGAAACACTATTTTTTGTTCTTTTATTTTGCACTGCTATTTCATGGCGAGGGGAAAAAACACATTCTGAGATATGGGGTGAGAGAGGCTCGAATTCTCGACCTCAGGATCACTCAAAAGCTATGAGACCTACGCGCTAGCCAACTACGCCACCACCCCATGTTCATACTTAGTAATGACCATTACGTCCCCGTACATTCCTTTTTTAAATTACCAGTGGAGTTATGTTAGGGAATTATATGCCACTAGATAATGCAAGATTGATGGTGTTCAATGGCGATTGTTATACCGTGGACCATGATCCGAAAATGGCATCGTGTCTTTAAGTAAAGAAACGACTGCCGTTAAATTTTAACAAATCTCATATTTTTTGTGTGCTTATAATAAAATGAAACTACAGTGTATTTCAAATTAACTTGAATAATTTGTCTCGCATATATTGTAAATGAAATTGTAATTGAATTTAAATGATACTTTAGTTGTGTTGAAACAAAACTGCAGTATGTATAAAATGAAACTGAATAGCATGTCTCACATATTCAGTGTATATTGTAAAATATCATTGTAGTTGAAGTGAAATGATACTTTAGTTTTGCTGAAATGAAACTACAGTATGTATAAAAAGAAACGGAACAACATGTCTCACATATTGAGTGTTATATTGTCAAATGAAATTGTAGTTATATCAATATGATACTTTATTTGTGTTTTAATGAAACTACAGTATATATAAAATGAAACTGAATAACAATTTCACATATTTGAGTGTATATTATAAAATAAAATTGTAGTTGAATTAGAATTATACTTTAGTGGTTTTGTAATAAGACTAAAGTGAGTATAAAATGAAATTCAATATCGAGTCTCATTGTAATAAGACTATTGTACATATAATGCCGAATGAAAGTGTAGTTGAAACAAAACAAAACTTTAGTTGTGCTGAAATGAAACTACAATATAAAAAAAATGAAACTGAATATGCTAAACAAACCAAACTAATTACATAGAACGGGTGCCGTTTCTATTAAGTAAAAGAAACAACACCGTTTTGGACCATGCTCCACACAGCTCTGTGGAGCATGGCCCACTGTAAAATTTTGCCGAAACTCAAAAGATGACATTATAGAACAATGAATTCATTGTAGTCTAGTTGGTTAGGATACTTGGCTCTCACCTGAGAGACCTCAGCTCAATTCTTGGTAACGGAATCATTATTTTTTGTTCTTTTATTTTGCACTGCTAGTTCTCGGCGAGGGGAAAAAACACATTGTGGGATATGGGGTGAGAGAGGCTTGAATTCTCGACATCAGCATCACTCAGAAGCTATGAGACCTACGCGCTAGCCAACTGCGCCACCACCCCATGTTCGTACATAGTAATGACCATTACATCCCCATACATTCCTTTTTTAAATTACCAGTGCAGTTATGTTAGGGAATTATATGCCACTAGATAATGCATTATCGATGGTGTTCAATGGAGATTGTTATACCAAGGACCATGATCCGACCATATAAAGAAACGGCCGCCGTTAAATTTTAACAAATCTCATTTTTTTGTTTGTTTATAACAAAATGAAACTACAGTGTATTTCAAATTAAACTAAATAATTTGTCTTGCATATATTGTAGTTTAGTTGGTTAGGATACTTGGTTCTTACTTGAGAGACCTGGGTTCAATTCTTAACAACAGAAACAACTTTTATTTTGCACTGCTAGTTCACGGCGAGGGGTAAAAACTCCTTGTGGGATATGGGGTGAGAGAGGCTCAAACTCTTGACTTCAGGATCACTTAGCAACTATGAGCCCTACACGCTAACCAACTACGCAACTACCCCAATACATCCCCATACGTTCCTTTTTTAAAATACCAGTTATGTTAGAGAATTATATGCCACTAGATATGGCAAGATCGATCGTGTTGAATGGCGATTGTTATACCGTGGACCATGTTCCAAAAATGGCGTCGTGTCTTTAAGTAAAGAAACGGCCGCCGTGAAATTTTAACAAATCTCGTATTTTTTGTGTGTTTATAACAAAATGAAACTACAGTGTATTTCAAATTAACCGTTTTGGACAATGGTCCACACAGCTGCGTGGACTATGGTCCACTGTAAAATTTTGCTGATATTCAAAAGATGACATTGTGGAACAGTGAATCCAGGTTCAGTTTTCGGCAACGAAACACATCAAAAGATGACATTGTGGAACAGTGAATCCGGGTTCAGTTTACGGCAACGAAACACATTGTGGGATATGGGATGAGACAGGCTCGAACTCTCGACCTCAGGATCACTCAAAAGTGATGAAACCTACGCACTAGTCAACTACACCACTACCCCATGTTGATAATTAGAAATGAAACTATAATTGAATTAAAATGATACCTTAGTTGTGTTGAAACGAAACTACAGTATGTATAAAAATGAAACTGAGTAGCATGTCTCACACATTGATTGTATATTGTCAAATAGAATTGTAGTTGAATTGAAATGATACTTTAGTTTTGCTGAAATGAAACTACAGTATGTGTAAAAAGAAACTGGATAACATGTCTCACATATTGAGTGTTATATTGTCAAATGAAACTGTAATTATATCAAAATGATACTTTAGTTGTGTTTTAATGAAACTACAATGTATATTATAAAAGAAACTGAATAACAATTTTACATCTTTGAATGTATATTGTAAAATTAAACCGTTGTTGAATTTGAATTATAATTTAGTGGTGTTGTAATAAGACTACAGTGAGTATAAAATGAAATTCAATAACAAGTCTCATTGTAACAAGGGAGCACAGGGGACTCCATAGAGACAGAAGGGTCAATCAACCTCGTGGTAGAGATATGCGCCCCACCTCACATCAAGAAGTGGGAGGTAGAGTTCGTGGTAGTTAAAATCCGTTGTGCCCACAACATAATCCTAGGTCGACCGGCCCTTGAGGACCTCAAGTCCGTAATCTCCATGGAACACCTATGCCGCAAGTTCCCCACGCCATCCGGGGTTGGGGTCGCCCGGGGAGACCAACGAATCAGCCGGAGTTGCTACCTTCAGGCATGTCGACAAATAGGCAAGCGGGAACTCCAGGTACACACCATAGCGGAGATGGCGCTGAAGGAGGAAGATGGCCGCCCACTAGCTGAACCCGTAGTGGAGATCGAGGAGGTCGTCCTCGACCTCACCCGCCTCGATCACGTGGTGAAGGTTGGAACCGGGCTCTCTCCCGAGCTCCGGGCCTGCATCATCGATGCTATGAGGGCCTACAAGGAGGTGTTTGCATGGGGGCCTGAGGACATGCCTGGCCTCAACAGGGACGTCATCATCCATAAGCTTGTCGTCGACCCCTCAATCAGGCCGGTGCAGCAGCGTAAGAGGTACCTCTACACGGAGAGGAGAGAGTTCTTGAGGAAGAAGGCCCACACCCTCCTCGATATAGGGCACGTCCAGGAGGTCCTATACCCCAAGTGGCTCGCCACCATAGTCCTTGCCCCCCAAGCTATCCTCCTGGAGAATGTGTGTGGACTACAGTGACCTCAACAAGGCATGCCCTATGGATCCCTTCCCGCTCGCAAGCATCGACCAGCTAGTGGAAGAGACGGCAGGGTATGCCCTCATGAGCTTCTTGGATGCTTTCCGAGAGTACCACCAGATCTTTATGCACGAAGGCGACGAGGATAAGACTGCCTTCACCACCCCCGAAGGAGTCTTCTGCTACCGAGTTATGGCTTTTGGCCTCAAGAACTCCAGGACCACATAGACGCGGATGGTAGCCAAGGTCTTCAAACAAGTCCACGGCTGCAACATGGAGACCTACGTGGATGACATGATAATCAAGAGCACCGAGGCCGAGGCCCACGTCGGCGTCTTAGTAGAGGTATTCTCCATTATGAAGCGTTTTGATTTAAGGCTGAATCCCAAGAAGTGCACTTTTCGGGTGCACGGGGGCAAGTTCTTGGGCTACATGGTCTCACATAGGAGCATTGAGCCCAACACGGACAAGGTCAAGGCCATCCTGGACATGGAGCCTCCGAGGTCAACGGGGTGCCAATACAGATCATCACAGACAACGGGCGCCAGTTTGAGAGCAAGGAATTCAGTGAGTTTTATGCCCAATGTAACATAACGCAGACCTGCGTGGCTGTCTCCTACCCCCAGCCCAATGGCCAAGTCAAAAATGACAACCGCACCATCATAGACGACCTCTAAAAGAATCAGGAATCAGCAAAGGGTGTGTGGGTAGAGGAGTTGGACGTCGTCCTATGGACCAACCAAACCACCCCGAGGAGGGCCACCGGGGAGACCCCATTCTCCTTGTCCTACGGGTTTGAAGCTTGGGCCCCCGCTGAGGTATCCATACCTTCCTATCGGGCCCAAGCGTACGACCCCGACCTAAATGTAGACAACCACAGGACCGAGCTCTACCTCATTGATGAGAGAAGAGAAGTTGCGGCTATCCGTGCCGATAATTACCAATGCCAAGCCAACAACTACCATGAAAAGCGAGTCCGACCTCGTTACTTCCATGTCGGCGATTACGTGCTGTAGTAAGCCAGGCAGTCACCAAATGCTCGTCAGCATAGGCTTTCACGCCTCGACGAAAGCTCTCAGATCTTTTGTAGCTACGTATGGCATGAACAATATCCTCCGAATGCCTCTTCTTCGTAGCCTCAAGGTCTTGCGACATTGTTCCTGCTTGGCCTCCAAGGCCTTCTTCAACTCATCCACCTGTTGGTTTGCCACTTGCGCCTACACCTTCGCAAACCCGACCTCCTCAAGCGCAACAGAGCTCGGAGAAACACCTGGAAAACAATGGGGGTAAAGGACATACTACAACATTATAAATAAACACCTAGAGATCAAGGGACGAGAACTACCGAAAGGCTATCGCGGAGGACGGAACCGCGAGTCCTACCTCGCGTATCGGGGGGTGGCACACAAGGAGCCCGACTAGGGACTCCGGTTGCGACCCTCTATCTCTTGGATGCAAGAGCTCGGGGCGGCGACAGCACGGCGTATCAGCTCTCCTCGAGAAACCATCGCAGACGGCCCCCCTACAAGCAAAGCAAAATTATTAAATTTAGCAAATATCTGCATAAGATGTATATATAAAAAGAGGCGGAAAAGAGAACAGCGACAACCTCCTAGCTCGGCGGGGTGGGGTCCGACGTCAACCTCGGGCAGGACGACCTCAACCTCTGACGGGACGACCTCGACCTCGGACTCGGTGGCGGAGTAGACGGACTCAAAGTTGCCAGCCCCTCGGCCTCGTCCTCGTCTGAGAAGGCCTTGGTGTGGTTAAAGGTGGTCTCCCCGGATCTGACCTCGGCCGATGAGGACGGCAGCACCTGGGGTGGAGGGGACCCACCCATGAGTCCCAAGGCTACCAATCTCCCTGCAGTCATCAAGGTCTCCATCCTAATCTCATCCTTATCTAATAAGGATGGAATACTCGGGGGTGGGGAGTACATAAGGAAATGGGTGCTCCACGGCGGGGCATTGAAAGGAAGCAGGGAACCGGTGGAAAGAAAGACGAACTTCAATTTCCACTCCCTACATTTGGGATCCTTGAAATTTTTCATACCGGAACGGGCTGAGAAGGACATGAAACCCTTACTCTTGGTTCTTGAGTTGTTACCGGCCTGGAAGATATAGTGGAAAAGATCGAGAATTGGCTTAACCTCGACATCCTCACAACGGAGGAGGAAAGCTATTGGTATGGAATGATAAAGGGGAACTTGTTACCCCGGGGCGACCTCATTGTTGTTTAGCACCTCGACTACGATGGGGTGGAGGGGAAACCGTAAACACGAAGTAAGGAAGAGAAGGTGGACGCCGAAGAACCGACCCTCTGGGGGCTCGGTGACATTCTTGTGAAGGAGAGGCGCGCGGACCTCCACGTCCGGCCCCACGTGCACCCTCATGAGATCCAAATCCTCCTCAGTAATATTTGGATGAATAGAACGGGAGATAACCGGGTCTAGTTCGGTACGAATTAACTTACGAGTGGAAGGAATAACGGTCGCGGGCACGGCATGGAGAAGTTGAACTTCTACCGAAGGGACGGGGCCGAAGCGTGCCATGGCTACCAAAGGGGTGAGGCCGAAGAGGTCACTATCATTGAAATCCATGGGAAGAGTGTCGTCTAGGGACCCAAGCAAAGCATCGAGGTCGAAGGACATGCGAGACAAAGGGAGACGGTGGGGTGGCGTCGTTGTTGTGTGACAAGCCGAGGCCGAAGGAGGCTATTTGGGGTGAGGGGAGGAGACGAGGAGGCAAAGGAGGAAAGGAGGGCAGTGTCGTTGTAGTCTTGGCCGAGAGGGGAAGGCGAGGAGGTGACCGGGTGGGTTTGGCGACGTCGTCTTCGGGGTAGCCGTGTGCGTGTGTGGTGGCCGGTGAGAGAGAGATAGAGATGAGTGAGAGAATGGTATGAGAGAAGTAGGGAAAAAGATTAGATGGGATTTGGGATTTGAATTTTGAAATACAATAAGGATAGAGAATAGTCAACTATGGGGAAGAGGGAAAGTTGATGGGTGTGACATGTGGGGTTTTCAATGTATTTATGGGGAAGGAGTCCAAGGATTGTTGGTGTTCCTGCGGAAGAGGACTGACTCTCAATCACGATGGAATAGTTATAAATTCGACCAAGGAGGATGGAGGCGGGGCATGCGTTTTCCCGTGGGCTTGAGGTCGACCTTCGACTCAGGCTACTATCCTTCGTTGACGAAGGCTTGCAACTCAGAGAGTGGGGGACTCATGATGGATATATTAGGAAAAGGACTCGGGGAAAACCAACCCGAGGTGGTCGTGGTGCGGCATAAGGGGTGTTGGGCGACCCCAGCTAGGGTTGAGGTCGACCTCGGCCAGTGTCGGCTTTGGCTGAGGTCAACTGTAACACCCCCAATTTTACCAACATATTTAAAACTTAATACTCAGCGATAAACAACTAATCATTAAGGCAAACAAAAGCAGAAGTTAATTAAAATCGGAAAGCGTTATGCCACACCCATAAACCATGGGTGCACAGGCTAGGTCTACAACAATCCATCAAAACATTATAAGTCTAAGGCACACAGGCCACGCCTAGGCTCACAGGCCCAAAACAAAGCAACTAAAAAGGAGGGAACTACACTAGCTACCACAATGACTAACGTGCTCGTCATCTACTTAAGACCTGTAAAACATTAGGATAACACCCGGTCAGCGAATAATGTTGGTAACCCATCAATACGCGTTAAATAGCATAGTATAGATAGATATAATCAAAGCAATTTGAAACTGAGGAATACAGTATATATCATTTTAAAACCAAGGAATGAATTCAACATCAAAGACTCATCACACTCTCAATAAGAACGAGGATCATCAACCTCACAACAACAACAAGACCACAACATCATTGACAAGATAACTCAGGATGCAACCTACCATTCACAAGGTAGAGTACATCAAGACATGCATAAGCAAGGAAGTACAACAAATCACATAATGACACATTCATGTTTCAAGTTCCATAGTTCCAACCTTATGCCCGGTTCCAACCTTATGCTACCCCCGGCCTTATACCAGTTCCAACCTTTACCTCTTAGTGCCACCCTGTACTTCTGAGTCCAACCTTATTCTGCCTGGGACTGTCGTCCCCCACCAATCTTTACCACCAATCAAAACCGTATTACCACCGACCTCAACTACACGAGCGTACTGTAAAGTCACAATATTACCACCGATCTCGTGAGCAAAGCTCAATAATCACCAATCTCAATCATAATCACACACAGTCATCATCGTCATCAAGAAGATTGAGGCTCATTAATATCCCAATCGAGTATCAACAAAGGTTACAACGACTTATACAAGATGACATCATAAGGATCAATCAAGAGATCACAACGAAGATATGAGACAGTACTCAACAACAAAGGATACAATCAAACATCAAATGATTGACAACACAAGTTGCCAACCCCAATAAGAAGGATCAAACCACACATACTAGCATAACAGCATCAAACTAGCATGCTCAACAAGCGGGTAAACCAAAATGGCTCAAACGAACCTTCAAGACTCATATTTGCCCAAAAAATCACAAAGTTGGACCCTTAGCACGATTCAAGACACCAAATCCTAACATGGATTCCTAACACATCGTTCTAGACATACGAAACATCAAGAAGACTCACGAAAGCTCAACAATTCAACAACGGGAGGACAAAACATCAAATACCAAGAAGAAAGGATCACGGGGAACAAATCCCCGCAATCCCCGTACACGTTCCTCGCGGGTGGGGCCACGGGTAGGCCCCCACCCGTAGGCCTACCCGCAGGGTACAATGCCCACCAGCGGGGTGCCGCTGAGTGCTCCCCCTCCGGGGCTTCGGGAACAACCCCACTTTTTATTGATTATCTATCTTGTATCACCTATTTTACAATTGCTTGATCTTGATCTTCATAATGTGTGGCTAAAATTCTAGGGGCAAGGATTGTTGTGTAGATTGTATTGCTTGATTTGACTTGTGATTTTGTGATTCTTGTTGTTGTTGGCTTGAAATGTCTTGTTGGAAGAGGAATTTCTTTTGACTCTTGTATGTGAGTGCACCACATATTTGTTGGTTTAGAAATGATCATGTCGTCAAGAGATTGAGACAATATCCTAGCCCCTTCTCTTGCATTCCCTATCCTTCGATCCGAGAGGGCAAGGATCGGGAAGGAATGTAGGCAAGCTGTCCGATGAAATGCCTCGTAGAGAATGAGAATTCCTACGAGCGGCATTTAGACCGAATTGGCTACGCACTAGCAACGCGCCAACGTCATTCCTCTTGACTAGTGTATAAACTGTGACACCCCGAAATCCGAATTCAACTTAGGGATTAATTGAGTAATTAATCCTATTTCAATTGGTGATTTGATTCCTAAAATCCTGAAAATTCAATAGTCGGGGACTAGTAATTGACTAGTTAACCCCTAAGTCAAAGTTGTACCTTAAGCTTTGTAAGGAGTTCCCTTGTTCCCTTACACTTCCTTATGTTAGTAAGGGTATTCTTGACCTTTCACTTGTGTTAGTATTGTAACCTAACCTAGTAGACCACCTTCATTTCTTCCTTACACTTTCTAAAAATCTAGCTCCACCTTCTCTCTAAAAAGGTAGATAGCTTTTCTTCCAAGCCAAGTTGGAGCCATGCTAAAACTTCAAGAGTTGCTTCCAAGATTCAACCTTTCATATATTTGGGCATCTAGGAGGGTAAGATCTAAGTTCATCTTGTGTTTTTAGTATTATCTAAGGTGTCTTTTCTTAAAGATAGGATCTTTATGATCTTTTAGTGTGTTCTTGAAGTGGGTTTGGAAGGTGAGCCTTGGTATGTCTAGAACAATATGGTAGGATTCCATGTAGGTTTTGGTGTCTTGAATCGTGCTAAGTGTTCAACATTGTGATTCGTTGAACCGTGATGAGTCTTGTGTGTTCCTCGGAACTACTTTTGGTTTACCGTTTGATAAGCATGCTAGTTCGGTGTTTAAATGCTAGCATGTGTGTTGTTTGTACCTTCTGATTGGTTGATGATAACTTGTGTTAATCATCGTTGTTGTTGTTGGGCTGTGACCCATTCCTTGATTGAGTATGGTTTCATATCTTCGTTGTGATCCGTTGATTGATTCCTGTTGTGGTGTGATGTGTGTGTGGCTTTACCTGGATTGCACGATTAGTGGTATGGGACACTAGTCACCAAGGTATTGCAGTGGTTCTCGTGGTGGCCATGACGTGATTATGGAGTTGTGACCTTTGTGTAAGGTTCACGTATTTCTTGGGTGGCATGTGTTGCCGTGTGTGTGATTGGTACCCTCGTGTACTATGAAATCAGTGGTTCTGTTGGAGGGGGAACGACGGTTCTCGGAGGAATAAGGTTGGACTTGGTGTACAGGGGTCTTGGAGGTAATGGTTGGAAGAAAATATATGATTAGGGGTAGCCATAAGGTTGGAACTGGGCATAAGGAAGGCATATCAACTCGTGATGGGTGATGTCACGAGGGCTTGTGTAGCCGTTGTTGTGAGTTCTCTTCTTGTGACGTGTGTAGTCACAAAGGCATGCGTTGCCTAGGCATGTGTTGCCATTGGTCTTTTCTTTATCCTTTTGAGTTGTTGTTGTCCTTGTGGTCTTGGGATGTGTCGTCCCCGTGTTCTTGTTGAGAGTGCTAAGTCTTGTGTTGACTATTACTCTTGGTTTTGTACTTATATACTTATGTATTCCGTTTCGAAAATGGCTTTACAACTTATATCTTACCTATGCATGTTATTTCACAAGTATTGGTGGGTTACCACCATTATTCGCTGACCAGGCGTCATCCCATGTTTATTGTGTTCTTTCAGGTGATGTCTAGACGAGTGCGCGGTCTAGTGCTTGCTAGTATAGCTTCTCCCTTACGTTTTGTGGCCTGTGAGCCAGCTTAGATGTAGAACAATGAAACATTTGGTTTAGATTTAAACATTGCAGATGTTGCCTGTGCGTTCATCTCTTTGGTATTCCAGTTTATTCATATACATCTATCTTTCAGTCTTCCGCTGTGATCGTTGTTTGGTTTAGTTATCTGCATGTTTAAGGCTTTAAAATAGCATGTTTTTAGGGGGTGTTACATAAACACCCTGTGATTAGGGCTGGGCTTTTCTGTTCGGTCTCAAACCGAAGTACCGATCGGTACTTGGTTTGAGGAACCTGATCGGTTCGGTTCGGGTTTTACCCGAACCGAACCGAAAAACCGATCAGTTTTCTGTTTTTTTTTTTATAATAATAATAATAGATATATAATGTATTAAATGTCCAAAGTGAAGTATGAACCCTTAATCATTTAAATATAAAAGCAAAAGCTTTACGCATTAAGCTATAGCCACATTTGTGTCTATATTTACATTTCTATGCTAATAAAGGTATATATTTTCCATTAAATGTTGTACACTTCAATTATAATGGACAAAATTATCCCTACTACATTCTTGTTAGACAAAAGTACCCTTACACCGCTATAACACCGTTACTATTTAATTCTAACTTTCATAACTCTATCATTATTATCATACACATATGTCTTTTTCCTATTCTTTAATTATCATTTTATTAAAATCATTATATAATTACTTTAATTATTGATTATATTTTAATTAAATTTCCATGAATGGTAAATCATATGTGTCTATGTGTATATAGGCACGCACACGCACCAATATATGTGACCGGGTACTAGATTAGTATTATAGATATTTTATTTATTTATTATAAAAACAAAGTATAAATTTTATCAAAATTGTTTACATTATTAGTAAAAAATATATATAAATTTTGTTCATCTCTATAGTTTTCAAATACGATGATTAAAATTTACTATTGCAAGGAATTCTGAAATATAATTTGAACTATAACTTGTAATTATTTGCATTTATCAATTTTTTTATGTTGGGCATAAATTTTCACGGACCGCGCGTACAAAATGCTAGTATTATATATAAATATTATAATAATTAATAATCTCAACTCCTCAAGTCCTCAGACTTCAACTCCAAGTCGTAAGTCCCAACATTTGGTGATTTAGTAATTCTTATTTTTCAAATATTAACTATGTAGATAGATGATTCTTCATCTTGTCATCAACAAAACATTTCAAGTGGCACTCCAAGTGAGCCAACTGAACAATCGATCAGACAAAAAAACAAACGTTGAAATAGTGGACTTTCACCAAAATCGAACCGAAACCGAAACCGAATCGAACTCTATTGTTAAACCGAATGATTTAATTTTTTTAAATCAAAACCGAAACCAAAACCCAAAATGCCCAGCCCTACCTGTGATCACTCAAACTTCGGTATAGCCACCCGTTTGATACAATCGACACACAATCCGAGCCCGTTTTTACTTCTTTGTTTCATTTCTTTTTCTATCTACCCTTCACTCATTCCTCCCAAACCAATTAATGCGCTTTCTCAACCAAGAACCTCAAACCTAAATGACCTTACCATAAAACTTACTCGACACTTCCAATTTATCTCTCCTTGAGTACGACACTCGAGGTGGTTCTCACTCCCCCCGTTTTATTCCCATTACATCTTAAATCCCTACATGACCCTTGCACATCTAAACTTTTGACAACTCTACATAAAGAGAATCTTAAACAAAAAAGTGTCTAGCCATGCATCAACATTGAAATAAGTTATCTTTTCTATCTTATCTTGTCATAATCTTGATGTTCAAAATATTCAGGGACAAGGTTATGATGGTGCAAGTAACATGCGTGGAGAATGGAATGGATTGAAAGCTTTAATTTTGGATGAATGTCTGGCCTTATGCTTATTATGTTCATTGTTTTGCACATCGATTGCAATTGGCATTAGTAACTTCATCAAAGGAAGTCATCTCTGTCCATCAGTTTTTCACCAAGTTAAACTCCATTATTAATGTTGTTGAGGCTTCATGTAAGCGCAATGACCAGTTAAAAGCTACTCATGCGTCAAATATTGTTCATTTTCTTAGTATTGATGAGCTTGAAAGTGGGAGGGGCCTTAACCAAATTGGTTCTTTACAAAGGCCGGGTGATACTCGTTGGAGTTCTCATTTGAAATCTATATTAAGTTTGATGGGAATGTTTAATGCAACATGTGAAGTTTTACTTAATATTATTGAAGATGGAACTACACATGCTCACCGTGGAGACGCCGATGAAGCTTAGGAGGTACTCACTTCTTTTGAATTTGTATTCATTATGCATCTCATAAAAAAAGTTCTGGAGATTTCTAGTATGTTTTGCCAAGCTTTGCAACTTCAATCTCAAGATATATTGAATGCAATGCATCTTGTATCATCTACTAAATTGCTTATTCAAACTTTAAGAGATAGTGGATGAGATGAATTAGTTGCAAGTGTGAAGTCTTTTTGTGAAATAGTCAATATAACTGTGCCGGATTTTGATGCTCAATATATTGCAAGAAGAGGAAGGGCTAGGCATCAACAAGATGAATTAACAATTGGGCATCATTACAAAGTTGATATTTTTTATGCGGTGATTGATTCTCAGTTGCAAGAGTTGAGCAATATGTTTGATGATAAAACAATGGAGTTAATTGTTCTCAGTTCATCGTTAAATCCAAAAGAGATGCGTATGTCATTTAGAATTGATGATGTTTCCAAGTTGGTAGAGAAGTTTTACCCACAAGACTTCTAAGATTATGAGACTTTGCAATTGAGAATGCAACTTTAACATTTTGAACATGTGCAGCAACTTCCTGATTTTAGAACACTAGAAAATATTTTTGATCTATGAAAATGGTTGGTAAAAACTAGAAAATCGAACATTTATCCTCTTGTGTTCAGAGTAGTAAATCTCATTCTCACACTTCCAGTATCTATAGCTACTAAATGACGATCTCTTTCTGCCATGATTATAGTCAAGACTACAGTTCGTAAAAAGATGGAATATGAATTTCTTAGTGATTGTTTGTTAGTATACATTGAAAAGCAAATTGCAAAACAATTTAGTATAGATTCAATTATAGATGATTTTAATGACATGCAAGAGAGACGGTTTAAATTTTAGTAGATTTGTAATATAATGATGTATTTTGGAACATATTAAATGAATATTATTATATTGCATTATTCTCTCTTAAATCGTGATTGGCCCCCCGCTTTGGTTAATCCTGGCCGCGCCCCTGTGCAAAACACTAGTCAACTAAGGCAAAAGTCGCATCAGAACATAGCAACATGATTAAATTAAACAAGTGACAAAAGGTGCACAAAAAAAAAAAAAAAAAAAAAAAAAACCCAATAAACCAAAACAAGTGCACACCCAACTATATGGGGTGCACAGTGGCAGATCTAGCATTGGGGCAGTGGGGGCAGCTGCCCCTACTCACCCCACCCCCACCCCATATATAACCCTTGTATATATATATATATATATATATATATATATATATATATATATATATATGTATGTATATATAGTACAGGTTATAAATAAAAAAAAAATAGACAAAAATTAAAAAGATATGGTTAGATTAGGTGGTAAAGGACATGATTAGCTTTAAGAATGGCTAAGGTTCAAATCTTGTCATATGGTTTTATTCAACACATCTTTATTATGGCTTTTCTTTTCAACACACACATTTTCTTAAGTCAGGGTTTTATTGAACACATCTTTATTATGGCTTTTCTTTTCAACACACAAATTTTCTTAATGACTTAAAAATATTAAATTAATGGTGAGATTTACACATATATACGGAGTATATAATAATAATGTGTTTTTTATTTCAATTATTTTATCAAATTAATTATGTTTTATATTTTGTTTTGATGTGTTTTATTTTTTTGCAGATATCCAATAGTATTTATGGCTATATTTCTTTTAAGTGTTTCATTAATTTTTTTCTTCAAACTATCTCTTTTGTTATGTTTTGCCACCAGTGAAAAAAGTTTCTGGATCCGCCCCTGGGGTGCATCACTACTAATTGGGCATTAACCAATGATGCACGCAATACAAAGAATTTCATGACTACGGTTAGGTCGTTGCAAATCATAACTACCAGATTACAACAAAAAGACCATGCGTCCTGCATTTCTTCCACCCAAAAAATAATTTTTTTTTTAAAAAAAAAGAACCACCAAACTCCAACATCAAAACCTACCCCAGATTAACCCACTTTGCAATCAGTAGTACAAAAACAGTTATTCGCGTCCAAAGTTAAGGCTAAAAGGCATCCAAAGTTGCTTGGACGCGGATGTAGGAGACGCTAATTGTATATACAATTAGCGTCCAAAGTTACTTTGGACGCGAATAATGATAATTCGTGTCCAAAGTTGAAGAACTTTGGACGCGAATAATGATTATTCGCGTCCAAAGTTGGAGAACTTTGGACACGAATTATCATATTTAAAAAATGATAATCCGCGTCCAAAGTTCTTCAACTTTGGACGCGAATTCTAATTTTTTTTTTAATTTATTTAATTTGATAAAAATTCCAGTTTTTTTCCTGTAAAAAAAATACTATTCACATCCTGTACATGCAGTCACAGTCACTACCACTTCAAAGCTTTCAACTAAACTTCAATACATCATTACCAACACTTTAGCACTAAATTAAACTTCAATACACTCAATTCACAACATACATCAACACTTCAAAGTTTTCAACACATATGTAAACTAAACTTCAACACTTTAGCACTTTAATCATACCCATACATTCACAACAATATCAACATGCACTTCAATGTTCTCAACACTTCAAATTAACATTCGCAAGACGTACATGTAATAAGCTAGCTAAGTACCAACAATACATCATCAATAAATAAGAGTTCAAAACTTTATATACATTCTTCAATAAAATATTTAGACCAAACCTCACGAATCTCATCAATTTGCTCTTGTGAGTAAGGTTTTCCATCGAATGCCTACACAATTTTAAAATAATCAAATAATTAGTTTTAACATTAATAAAGTGTAATTTTAAACTATTTAGTTTTAATAAATTTTACACACCGTGTCTAAATGTTCAAAATCCGAATATAGAGTGCATATTTCATACATGTATCTCATCACATAATACCCGCACTCCACACTACCGGGTTGTTGAGGACACTACAAAATATGAGTTTTCTGTATATATATTATTAAGTTAAACAATAAAAACATTACTAATAAAATTGTAAAAAATATTAATACTCTAATTTTGATATATACCTCAATTGTATCCCAATCAACGTTGATTTAGGTCTTCTCCCTCCTAAAGTTGTAATTGATCGAAATTCCCTATAATGTACACTCATAAATAATTTATAAACAATAATGGTTAATAATTCTCAATATATATATATATATATATATATATATATATATATATATATATATATATATATACACTTACACATTCAATGTGGCCTTAATCTCCAACTCGAGCTTACATGCACGGGAGTTTAATACATAGAGTTTTCTTGATTGAACACAAATAACTAGAAGTATCCAATTATATCTACGGAATTTAAATAAATATGTTAAACGTTATTCACAAATAATTCAATTAAGTTATATAAATAATTAAAAATATAAATTTAGTTTTCTTACTCTTGATGGTATGGATTGGAGCTAAAATGAAGTTTCGATCCCTCTGTTGACCCAGGGCACAAACCAAATATCTTGTGACCTTATCAGTATCATCAACTACACGGTCCATACAAATAGTCCTTGGGCAGAGAAATCCAATTGTAGTAACTCCAATTTTGTCGCACATTCGATGAAGACATCTACAACATATGTAGATAATTAATAAAAATGAAAGACAAAAGAAAAGTTTTTAAATATATAAACATTATAAAAAATACTTACATTATAAGTATTTGTAATATGGTCACATCAAGCCATTTCATCGTCAACATGTCTTTAACATTTTCAAACAAGACGTGAATGAAATTCACATCTAAATGATGGAAGATTGCCTCCTCTAGGTCCACATCAATGTAATCTAAATCGGATGGCAAGTTTCTAAGATGTCGGACCAATTTTTAGCATTGATCCAATTGCTGCAGTGTATCATCATCAACAAGAAACGACCGTAATTCTACAGCAGATTGATCACCACTTTCAAAACCCATCATTCTTGTTTGTTTTGAATGTTCCTATGAATCAAAAATCAAAAGACTTAATAACAAGTAGAATATCATATATTCAAAATATTAAAGATATTCAATATTACCTTAACCTTGTTTAATGGATCAATAGAATGGCAACTGCTCCGAGTTTGTGTGCCAACCTTTGGACTTGCTTGTGCATTCTTCAGCAAATATTCTACCTGAGATTGCATCATTTCTAACTTGGATCGCATATCTTCCATTGCTTCTTTTCTAATCTTTTCAGCCACTTTCTCCTATATTTTCTTCTCTATGATCTTCTCCATATCAGTAACTGAAACAACCCCAACTGAATTTTCACGACTTATGCTCTTCAGTTTACCAAACACATACCGAATATTGGAGTGCAATCCAACAACTCTCACCTAGTCACCGTACTCATTGGTGCCAAGAGCTGAAGTCAAAATTTCAAAAACTGATGCCAGTATAGTATAATCCACACCTGAAGGACTTTTTGTTTTAAATAATCATTAATTTGGAATAATCTAATTATAGATCACTACAAATTCAAGAACATATATCTAATTGGTCTACAGGCTATAGTAACAAGCCGCAACAATGATTTTTTGAAGGCCAATTTCCGAATAGCAATGCGAAATTTGAGAATTCCCTAAAGCATTCAAGCAAGAAACACAAATGCCGTTGAGGATCAGTATTTTGAAATGCATAGTTGGAGATTTTGAAATGCATATTGCCATCCAAATTCCAAACACAGATAATGATTAAAAAAACAATGCACAAAAAAAAAACACACACAGCGGCGGCGGCATGGCCGAATTCTTACCTTTTTGGCGAGCGTACAGCGGCGGCGTCGGCTTCCGTACTGTAGTGGCGAGCTGAGGCATCGCGGCGGCGACCTTGGGTGGCAGCGACGGGGACGTAGATCAGCGATGGACGGGAAGATAGAGAGCGTGGACAGCGGGGACGATGGAGAGCGTGGACGGCGGGGACGATGGTAACTGATGGATGGCGTCGGACGGCGGTGCAAATGGATAAAGATCAGAACTAATGGAGTGATGGCGATCTGATCTCGATCTGCTCTAGCTAGGGTTTTAGGATAAAAAAAAATAAATTGCGTCCAAAGTGGCCACTTTGGACGCGATTAATTATTATTCGCGTCCAAAGTACAGAGCTTTGGACGCCAATACTATTTTAAAATTAAAAAAAAAATGAAAATTATTTATATAGTGGCATTTTAATTACAAAAATTCCACCGCATTACACTTTAGGCGTCCAAAGTTCTAACTTTGGACGCGAATTAGTCGATTTTATTGATGTTTTTTCTACTAGTGAATGCATACTATTCCAAAGCCAAGTGCACAAAACAAAAAAAAAAACAAAAAAACAAAAAAAAAAAGAACAAAAAGAGAAAAACAAAAACAAAAAGAAAAAAACAAAAACCCAAAACAACACAGTAGATACAACATATTAATATTAATGAAATTCATGTGCATGGAGTTACGTGGCAAACAATATAAGCGCATCCGCACTAGGGGAACAAGTGGGAGCATGAGATATTTTTAATATATTTAATGTTGACATGGATGAGAGAGGGAGTGGAGAGAGAAATTTGGGAAGCTTCTGCATGAGTTGAAAGAATGGGAGCATTGTGGGGCCCAATTGAAATGCAACCAAACATGACAGCCCATCGTGGCTGTCATGAGTGCACCCAGCGAGTGTGTGCACTGCACGCGCCCACTGGGTGCGTCAGGAGCGCTGGTCGGCACGCCTGACTATAGTTATATATGAGTTAAAGACATTTTTGGTCCTAGACTTACAGTGGCATGGACAATTTTAGTCCTCTTTAAAAAAATCAGACAATTTATCGACACTCTTATTGAACGAGTACAATTTTGGTCCTCCGTCAATATTTCCGTTAGATGCCCCGTTTGAGCAGGGATAATTGCGTCTTTTCAACAACAGGCCCATTTTCTCTCTGTTTCTCTCTATTCATGAAAACAACAACAACAATGGAAGCCACAATACCACCCATCCTCAACCTTCTTCTTCCTTGCCAACAACAAACAAATTTAATCCACCAACAACCCCCATCTCCTCCCCTCTTCCCATCTCTCTCTCTCTCCCTCTCTCTCTCTCTCTCTCTCTCTCCCTCTTCTCAATGGCAAATCAACAGTAGCACAGCTCACCAACAGCTGCAACACCCCACCGGCGGCGTCCTCTGGTTTTCCGGCGAAGCGGCGACAGGGTGCGGTAGTGGCGACAAGAGAAGTCCTTCTAGCAGCAACGAGCTCCGCTTCCCCTCTCTTTCTCTTCTTCTCGTCGACGGCGGCCACGACGGTCTTCCTCGATGAGCTCTGGGGACCTTTGGTCCTTTCCAGTGTGTAGCAGACGTGGGGCACTCCAGATCCGGCAATGACGACCTCTGTTTCCGATGGTGGCATTCTAGTTCAATTTTGTAGGCTAAAATCACCCCAAAGCTTTCACCGCCGCCGTCGCTGATTGCCCAGAACAGATCCTCTCCCATAGAGTCCACGGTCAGCTTCAACGTGCGAAAATCCCAGATCCAAGCAGATGCGTTTCAAATCCGAAATCCGAACAGATTTGAGCCTCCGCCGCCGCCACCTCCTCTCTCTCCACCCTTCTCATCCCATCCTCCGCATGACCAATCTCTACGACTGCCACCACCTCCACCACTCTCGCCCGCCTCCTCCACCCAGAAAACTTGGCCGCAATCAAAACCCTAGCATGGGGAAGAAATCTAATCGGAAGTTAAACCCCTACCAAAACAAACGAAATTGAAGGGTGAGTTCGCTGAGATCTCCAATTCTACGATGGATTTTTTTTTTTTTTTGTTTGGTCAGTACTTAGTACTCAGTAAGAGGGAAAAAGAAGGAAGAAGGAAGGAGGTCTAAAAAGACGAAATTACCCCCTATCTAACAGGCCATCTAACGGGAATATTGACGGAGGACCAAAATTGTCCTCGTCACAATAAGAGTGTCCACAAATTGTCTGATTTTTTAAAGAGGACTAAAATTGTCTGTGACACTATAAGTCTAGGACCAAAAATGTCTTTTACTCTTATTATATTTATTTTTTTTTTAAATCAATTTTTGCTTTTTTTTTTTCTCTCCCACATTCTCTTTCCTAATTACTCTTACATTCTCCCCTCTAATATCCCCACTGATAAGGATGCTCTAAGAACACTGTGTCAGACAAAATGCTTCACAGTTCACACATCTATATATATATTAAAGCAAAATGACATATCACAAAAACTTCCCGCCCAAAACTAACGGCGTCGTTTAGAGCAAGGCGGAATATTTATGTCTTTTACGTAAAATGCCGTATAAAACGATTCGGTTTCTAAGGAATTTAAAAAAAAAAATTGTTTCCTTTAATTTTTGGGTACAGAATCAATTTAAACCAATAAAAATACAATACTAAGTATAAACCGGTTGGTCTCTTTGTTTTTCAATAAAACGTGAATGGAAACAATTATTCCACAGCTATTAATGGAACAGCCTTTTGTTTTCCAACGCAAGTCCGGCCACATTCTTACCTTTTATTTAAATTTTCTTTTCTAAGATTACACTAATTAGATTTTTTCAAAAATTAGATGTACTTGGTCGTGTGGTAGAGATACATGCTCCACAAGATAAGATTATCAATGGCAAAAACTCGAGGCTGATTGACTTTGTAATTGAAGACTCTGAGTAAGTAAATATCTTTTTATTTATTCGTTTTATTCCTAAATTTATTCCACTGTAGTTTACTAATCATATTCCTAAATTTATTCCACTGTATTTATTCCTAATCTGTATTACAAAATTTATGGGTATTCAATTGAGTTGTACAGTTTAGGATGACCACGTAAACAAGGATGAGACGTACTACAATTCTGCTATCGAAGAGCCATTGTTGGTTCTAATACAGTTCTGTAGAGCTAGAGTCTGTTTGAGAAGTAAGTAAAAAACTGTAGATATTAGTTGTATGTTTTTAGTCGGTTTGTTCCTAGCCTATGGATTTTTTTTTTTTTTGTTTTTATGTAGGTGGTGATGTGAAAATCTATTCACCCTATGATGTTACACAACTGCTATTTAATCAAGAAAACCCAGAGTTTCTACAGTTTAGGGTAAGGTATTTCCTTAGCTAAAAAAATTATATCAGAGACATAGTTTCACTGTTAATCATTTGTGCTTGCTATTTGAGCCACCTATTCAATCATTACTCAAAAGTGTCATCTAATATTTTGCTTACATAGTTTGTGCCTAGAACAAACTCCGATGAGGAGTATAGTTTCACAGTCCAGTTTCAACACAGGCAGTTCATATACTGTGTCACTCAATGGTGATTTAGAACTGAGAAGTACTATATATGATGTGTATCAAAGGAAAGAGGTATACATTGAAATCCCTAAACTGTACACATCTCATTCTCTGTCCAAATACTTAATTTTTGCCCTAATAGATAATATTTTTTTTATCTAAAATAGTTTGGGGACTTTTGGGTAGCTGCATCATTGACAGTGGTAGTGATTGGTTTTATCCATCATGTCGAACAACGTCATGCAACAGGAAGTTGGAGCCAAAGGAAGAAGGTAAACGAACAGAGTGGATGATATTAGACCCTCTATCTTCACAATCTTCTTTTGCGTAAGTTAGCTCGTCATTGATGTCTGATGATCACAGTTTTGATTGGGTACGATCAAGAGTTAAGAAGTCATAAGATTGAAGTTATTACATTCTAAATTAGAAAACACAGGAGGTGCTTCATAAAATTGTAAGTACAATTTATAATAATAAAAAAAAAAGTCATAAGAATACATAATATTCAAAAAATTAATAATACTTGGCTTTATCTTATTAGTTGGAAGAGGTAGAAAAATGCGATGAAGTTATTCAAGGGACATTTCAACCGAACAGACATCATGAGATGTTGTCAGTAGCTATTGGTAAGGATAATTATCCAGGTTCTGTAAGAGGAGTTGGTGCATACTCTACCATCCGAGAAGTGTTTGGTAGACTATAGAGGATGCAGGGCACATTGAGTGGGGTTGTTCCTGTTGATGAAGTCAAAGAAATGATGGACAAATGCAAGCAAGATGCAATGGCGTAGATGAAATCAAAGATGCAATCGAAGATTGATATCCTCAACCAGAAACTCAATTTCTTGATGAAGAAACTTATCAGCCACACACCTATATCTACAAGGTGTTTCGAAGAAGATGGTAAGTGTTTTTCTTTTAAATTTTAATTTTAATTAATTTTTTATTTAAAATTATTTTGAAAATTATTTTTAAAATCAGTAACCAGTCTTTCAAGTAAAACAAGTCATTTGGGACCTAATTGCATGATTTTGTGTTATTCAGAGACCCAATTGCATTGTTTTTAAATTCGATGGCCTAATTGCACTTTGGTGTGCAATTGAGTGGCCTATTTGACCTTTATTCCATTTTAATATGATATTAACTTGAATTTTTATTTATTGTGTGTTGGGAGGCATGAATGTGGATACTATGTATTGAGATACATGTAATTAAAGTTGTCACTAAACATTCATCGATTGTTTAGATAGGGTAAGTGAAATTAAATAGAAATTTATGTATAGTTAAATTATAATTTATCAACTTACATATTTAATAATTTGATTAATTATAGTTTGATTTTTTTTATAGGCATTTGAAGAAGCACCAAACTCTATGAACGAAATAAATGAGATTCAAGAGTTGTGGGCGAAATATTTTTTAAAAGAGTGCGTGTAACTTTATTTAGATTAAATATTATCATGATCATTATTGTTATTAATAGATATAATGTTTTTTTATCATAATAAGGAGGGGGGACACACCGAAAGCGAAAGACACCTAGTCCCTAGTAAAGTTTACAGTATATATATATATATATATATATATATATATATATATATATATATATATATATATATATATATATATATATATATATATACACACACAGAGACACACACACACACATTTTATTGTGTTGATAGTTATTATTGTGAGTAGATATATAGTTTGTTTTGTTGGTTTTGAAATTCTTACAAGATTTTAAATAAAAAAAAAATAAAAATTATAGTGTTTTAAAATTAAATAATATATTTAAAAAAAAAATTATTCTCGGCACATTCTTCTAAGAAAGTGTTGCGGATTGTATAAAAATAAAATTAAAAAAAAAAAAAGGTATCCACGACACTTTCAGGGAATTGAAGAAAGTGTCGCGGATACCTTTATTAAAAGAAAAAAAAATTCCTCGACAATTTTATGTTAGAAAGTGTTGCAGAAAATTTTGGCTTTTTTGCAACACCCATATACGCGACACTTGTACAAGTGTTGCGGATACCCTTGTACAAGTGTCGCAGATGTGCAGTTCTGTACTAGTTGTGTTAATTTCGTGCATTACTAATTTAGAAAAACAACATCTTATTATGAAAAGTGATTACTGATCTAGGTCACCCATCAGTGATCATCTATGGTTAATGTTTCTAGCAAAAAAACATGGGGTCAATTTTATAATTATTAAGAATTTCAAGTTTTTAATATTTATAAAAAGAACTCAACCTTTTTCCCATTGATTTTTAGAAACCCTCAATTGTTTATATACCCAAATGGATGCATTATATCAGTCCTCACTTTTTATGTGGGATCATGCTCTCACATGTATCGTCCCCTATATATATAATGGGGATTCAAGGTTGGGTTGAGGCAGGGGGTACAACTACCGTCCCCCGTGGAAATGGGGAAACTCGACCTCCACATCCCCATACCCATCCCGTTCCTTGAAAGAATTTACGATTTCTTCCCCCGTCGGAGCGAGGACTGAGTTTCTCCATCAGGGTCTTGTTGAATTGACATTCATATTTGTTGGTCCTGATGGGTTAGGGGTGTTAGTAATAATATATAGTTATGCTATACTATATGGTTTATATGTTACATTCAAAAATATGGTTTATATGTTTGTGGCTGTTATTTAATTGGTTAGTCTAGTCTATTGTATATGAGCTTTTAGTGGTAGCTTTCCTATAGGACTCTAAGTTTGTAATCTCTTTCCTGATTTGAATGAGAATCATAATTCATCCGCTCATCTGGTATCAGTTAGCGTTAGGCCTGTTTTCCTATCCTAATTTTTCTCCTCCTCCCTACCATGTCGACAAATTCCTCTGAACGTACAGTGACAACTACCACCATACCAACTCAGGCCACCACAAATTCCTTGAATGCTGTGCATCACTTCGTTTCAATAAAACTCACCAATGGGAATTTTCTCTTTTGGCGTACCCAGATTGTACCATTCTTGCGCGGGCAGGGTTTGCTAGGCTACATTGACGGTGGATCTCCCTGTCCTCCGGCAACCATCCCCGCGGCGGCGCAACCAGCTGACTCCGGCGTCACCGCTGCTGGTTCGACGGTCGAGAATCCGGCGCACACTGCCTAGATTCAACAGGATCAATCGATCCTGTCTCTCCTGATCTCGTCACTCTCCGACGAGGTCATGCCACTCTCTGTTGGCCGAGAAACTTCTTGCGATGTGTGGCTCTCCATCAACGAGACACTGGTGTCATCCACGAGAGCACGGTGTCTCAATTTGCTCGGTCAATTCCAGACTCTCCGGCAAGGTAACAGCTCGGCCTCGGAGTATCTCGGGAAGGCGAAGATGCTTGTTGAGTCCTTGTCTCTCGCCGGCCACCCTTTCTCCCTCGACGAGCAGGTGTTGTATGTGCTACGGGGTCTCCCGCTGGAATTTCGGGTGTAACACCCCGTGTTACGACATTTAATCCCGGATTAATTATTTAGTTAATTCCGTTAATAATAATTAAATAGGATTTAATTTGGTTAGAATTTCCTCTAATTAATTAATGTGGTCCACCATGGACCGTGGAGCCTTGCCTGGACTAGAGTCTTAAGCCTATTAGGAATAAAGAGAGTAAATGTTTTACTAGTCAGACTCTAATTAGGAATCGTAGACCTATATATCTATTAGGGATAAAGAAAGTAGGCCTGTACTATTCAGATTCTGATTAGGATTCCCGGTTCTATAAATAGGGGGTTAGAAAGCAATTAGAACCCTTACCACCCATAGTTATATTACACGAAATTATTCCCAAGAGATTCCCCACCACCAAGCCTAGGGAGATCAATCGGATGGAAATCTTAGGGAAGAACCTTAATAGCCAAGGGAGGATTAATTAAGGCTAAGAGGTAACACATGTCTCAACAAAACCTATTTTCCTCGCTATATCATATTCGTTGGCTCCTTTGATATGTGATTCTGTGCTTGAGTCTTGATAGAGCTTTGCCTAGGGTTGGTATTGTGTTTATGTGATAATCTTGATGTTTATGTGTTAATCTTGATGCTTATGTGATAATCTCGATGTTCTTGATACTATGATAAATTATATGAACGATCTTGTATTTTGATTATGTCTAGAGCCCTAGGGTAATAACGTGGATTTCGTATTATGTTATTCTTGGTAAGTTTGGGTGGGATTTTGCATGATCGGGAGTTGAGTCTTGGCATGTTTAGGGATTGTGTTAGGGTGTATTTGGTGTGATTCTTGGTTTAATTTCGTTAATTGAATGCGTGGTGTTGTCATTATGTGTTTGAATGTGTTTGGACATGGTTTCGGGTTACACAAGAGATCCCGGGACCATAAAGTTGCCTGTGTATCAGTGGGGGGTAGGTGGGGGACTGACCTCCCGCCACCTACCCGATGCCCGCCTCTACTGTTCCAGCGGGCAGCCGGCGGGCGGTGGACTGCCCGCCGGCCGCCCGTTGGAATAGTGCTCACCGCCGGCGGGTCGTCCTCCACCCGCCACCTACCCACTAGAATCCCGGCGTGGTTCGTGGTGTTTTTCCCCGTTTGATGTTTCCCCGTGTCCCGTTGTACCCCGTTTGTCGTGTGTGAGTCTAGTTTGATGTATCGGGTACCGTTCTTAGGATAAAAGAGTCTTGTGAATTGCATGCTAGTTGAATTGGTATACCCATTGGCCTAGGAGGAAGGTGTATGATCCCGTAGGAGTGTCATGGGTGGGTTAATATTGTGACACCCCAAAAATCCACATTCAATCCATGGATTAATTGAGTAATTAATCCTATTGTATTTGAGGAATTAATTCCTAAAATCCTGATTTTTAATACTCAAGGACTAGTATTTGACTAGTCAACCTTTAAGTTGTGTTGTACCTTGTGCTTTGAGGGGAGTTCCCTTGTTCCTTACACTTTCTAAGGGTTAGTAAGGGTATTCTTGTCTTTTCACCAAGAGTTAGTATTGTAACCTAACCTAGAAGACTTCTTCATTTCATTCCCTACAATTTTTAGAAATTAGTTCCACCTTCTCTCTAGAAAAGAAGTGTAGCTTATTCTCCAAGCCAAGTTGAGACCCTTGTCAAGATTCCAAGATTTGCTTCCAAGATTCAACCTTTCACCTATTTGGGCATCTAGGAGGGTAAGATCTAAGTTCATCTTGTGTTTTTGGTTCCATCTTAGTTGTCTTTTTCTTAAAGGTAGGATCTTTATGATCTTTTGGTTTAATCTTGAAGTGTGTTTGGAAAGTAAGCCTTGTGGAGAGCTTGTTGTGGTGTAAAGTGAAGTCTTTTGGTCTTCAAGAGGTAACCCATGCTCTACAAAACCTACCCGCGGGCGGAACCACGGGTGGGGCACTACCCGTGGGTCCACCCGCGGGTACACGAGTGGAGTGGATCGGGATTTGTTCCCCGTGATTTGTTTGACTCGGTATTTGGTCTTTTGACTTCCCGTTGTTCTTTTGTGAAACTATTTGAGTGTCTTCTTGATGTTTCGTATGTCTAGAACTATATTGTAGGTATCCATGTAGGACTTTGGTGTCTTGAATCGTGCTAAGTGTTCAACATTGTGTTTCGTTGGACCAAGAGGTGTCTTGTGTGTTCCTCGGAACTAACTTGAGTTTCTCCGTTGTTAAGCATGCTAGTTTATTGTCTTAATGCTAGCGTGTGTGTGGTTTGTACCTTCCGATTGGTTGATGATAACTTGTGTTATCCATCGTTGTTGTCGTTGGGCTGTGACCCATTCCTTGATTGAGTATGTTTCATACCTTCGTTGCGATCCGTTGTTTGACTCTTGTTGAGTTGTGGTGCGTGTGTGGCTTTACCTGGATTGCACGATTAGTGGTATGGGACACTAGTCACCAAGGTATTGCAGCGGTCCTCGTGGTGGCCGTGACGTGATTTTGGAGTTGTGGCCTGAGTGATGGGTCCACGTTTTTGGGGGATAACATGTGTTATCCGGGTATGTGTTGCCGTGATTGGTGGTTTTCGTTGGTGGTTGTTGGTGGGAGACGACGGTCCCGGGGGAATAAGGTTGGACTAAGAAGTACAGGGGTCCTGGAGGTAATGGTTGGAAAGAAGGTACAAGGTTGGGGGTAGCCATAAGGTTGGAACAGGGCATAAGGAAGGCATACCAACTCGTGATGGGTGATGTTGTGAGGGCTTGTAAAGCCGGCGTTGTGTGATCTTCTCTTGTGACGTGTGTAGTCACGGAGGCTTGTGCTGTTTTGGCATGTGTTACCATTGGGTGAGTCTTTATCCTTGCGTGTGGTTAACCTTTGTGGTTTGGGATGTGTTCCCGTGTTATCTTTGAGAGTGATGAGTCTTGTGTTGACTGTTGATCTTGGTTTTGACTTATATATATGTATTCCGTTTCGAAAATGGTTTTTATGACTTATATCTATCTATATATGATACTTAACGGTATTGGTGGGTTACCAGCATTATTCGCTGACCGGGCGTCGTCCCAACGTTTATCTTTGTATCTTTCAGGTGATATTTAGACGAGCGCGATGTCTAGAGCCTGGTAGCTTAGCACCTTTATCCTTGCTTTTGTGGCCTATGCGGCAATGTAGTTAGACTGATGTTTTGGGATAGATGTATACACTTGCAGATTGTTTGCCGTAGCGTTTACCGTGTTTGGTAGACGTGGCGTGACACCCCGTCGGATTTCTTTTATCCAGTTTCGTTTTATCTTCCGTTGTGCTAGTTTTGTCGTTTAATCTGCATGTGTTAAGGCTTTTATATTGGTCTTGTTTGGGGGGGGGGGTGTTACAGTTGGTATCAGAGCCTAGGTTTGAGCCTAGGAAGAGTTAAGTCTAGACTTTCTAAGTGGGTAAGTGTGTTTTGAGACCTCTAAGCGACCTTAAGAAGCTAAGTGTTAGGCTTAGGACTCTAGGTTGCGCGGTGAGATGTGTGTTGCTTTCTGTCTTGCTTGTTTGCCCTTTTTGGTAATCTTGTTGTTGTTGTAGAAGTTTGTGATGCCTCCTCGTCCCCGCATTCGCACCCCGGAGACCCCGACCAACGAGCAGCTCGCTCAGAATCTCCATCAGCTGACGCAGACAATGCAGACGCTCAGTGAAGCCTTGCTGAACAACAATCAAGTTGTGCCGCCTCCTCCCCCTGCTGGGCATCGCGATGTAGGTCGTTTGGTGTCGGGGCATCGGCCGCCAACCTTCGCTGGCGAGGAAGACCCTGTAGTCCTAGAAGAGTGACTACGGGTGTTTGATAAGATCTTCACCATGGTGGGCTGCCCCGAAGAAAGGAGAGTAGAACTGGCAACGTTCTACTTCTGCCAGGAAGCTAATCTGTGGTGGGTCCACGAAGGTCCGACCTTCCTTGAAGAGCCTGGGTTTGATTGGACCGCGCTCAAGGACAGAATGCGCGAAAGGTTCTACCCAGCGCATGTGCGAGCCGCCATGTTTGATGAGTTCCTTCATCTGCAGCAAAGATCCTTATCTGTGGTCGAATACCACAAGAAGTTCTTAGAGTTGGCGCGCTTTGCGAGGATGCTTGTGCCTACAGAGCTTGCTAAGGTTGAGCGTTTCGTTGCCGATCTGAATTATGAGGCACGGAAAGCATTGACGGTGAGTAGGCCCAGCTCCCTTAAGGATGCGTATCTGTGTGCCCCGGATCTGTATCGTGTTCAGCAGCTTCAGAAGGGATCGTATGAGTTAGCTAGGAAGAGGGTCGAGAGCGGAGGTTCTTCCACTTTCAAGAAGCCCCGGCCGAGCTTTCAAGTCAAGGCCGTGTCATCTTCTTCTCAAGGACCTATCAGGGTGGAGCATCAGGATCAAGCTAAGTCGGTTGGTTGTCGAAGATGTGGGAAGGTGCACGCGGGCCATGATTGTTATGGCCAGGCGTTTAGGTGTTTCCGATACGGGGATCGTGGTCACAAAGTCGCGGAGTGTCCCTAGCTTGCCGGTCAGAGAGCGTTGCCGCCACCCCCGAGAGCCGGAGGAGCACCAGGAGGGAGTTCGGGTCGCGGAGCTGTTGGAGCTAGGCCACCCGGAAGAGTTTTTGTGATAGCGCGTTCTCAGGCTGAGTCGGAGGGCTTGATGGAGGATGAAGTGGCAGGTAACCCCTTTCTTCTAGCCTATCCTTGTTTGTTTCTCCAAAATCATCGTGTTCGTTGTATCTTGAGTGTTACCTTGTGTTTCATAGTTGTCTCTTGCTTGGCAATCCTTGGTACGCTTTCTTTGATAGCAATTCTTTTGAGGCTTAGTGTAGACTCTTCTTGCTAAGTGATTTCTTTAGTTGGTATATGAGCTTCGTTGTGAAGTTAGCAATCCATCCTTGTCATGTTTTGCGATTTGGGCCAATTCTACAATCCTTGTATTTGGTTGTTCTCACAACAATTCCTTGTACACTTCCTAAATTTTCCAAGTATTCTTTGAATTGGAAAATAGCAAAATTCATACCAAAAACCTTTCCTTATGTAACTTAAAGGAACCAAGCCTAATGTTTAATTATAACCTTTGAGTTTCAAACCCAAGCCTAATCTTTGTCAACCCAACTTCTAAACCACTTGAGCCAATTGTCTTTCTTAAAACCTAACCAATTTTAATTCCATCTAAACCATAAATTCCCACTTTACCCAAAATCCCCAAATTAAATCATTTTTTTCCCCAATTTCACCCAAATCCCTAAATTCCCAAACTCTCTTTTTCTTTCTTCCCTCTCTACCCGTGAACCACTAAGCACCCACCCCCTCCCCGTAGCTTCATCTACAACCCGCCACCACCACCTGCCCGTCGACGAGCCGTCGCCGAGTCGCCGCCATCGCTGTTCGCCGGAGCTGTGCCGCCGAGAGAGAGAGAGCAGCGAGAGAGCGAGAGAGAGAGCGAGAGGGAGCAGCGAGAGAGAGAGAGAGAGGAGAAAAAGGAGGAGCCTTGGGTTCTTTTTGTTGAGCTTTGGGACATCTTCAATCATGCCTAGAAGGTCAAGTTTGGCAAGGAAAGCGGAATGGGTGGATACCCATTACCTCGTTCTTGAAGGTAAAGCTTTTGATCCAGAATCTTTTCCTAGCTCTTTGTTGGATATGCTTAGGCATCAAGGTTTGTTGGATGGGTTTCTCGCCATAAGGGCCGAGACTTACCCGAGTTTAGTGAAAGAGTTTTATCGTCACATGGTTGTGACAAAGGAGGGTGATAAGTTGGAGATCACCTCTAAGGTGAGAGGTGTGAAGGTTGTGTTGTCTGAGAAGAGGTTGGCTCAGTTGTTGAGTTTGTCTGCTACCGGAGTGGCTCAGTACAGAGGTCATTCTTGGGTTAGTACGGATACCATGGGGTACCGTGACTATTTGATCTATCTGTTGGGCCGTACGAGTGGTTTCACTCAAGCCTCTAGGCCGGAAAAGAAGTGGTTGTCTGCGGAGCAAAGGATCTTGGTGATGTTGGTGTCGAATTGTTTGTTGCCTAATAACAACAAGAGCAGTTTGTTGGGTAAGTTGGAGTACACCTTTGCCTTTTGCCTCAAGAATATGGTTAAGTTCAACCTGCCTGCTTTGATGATGCAACACATGGTGTTTTGCCGGGAAGTTGAGCCTCGTAGTCCAGAGTTTGGGCGGTGACGAAGAAGCTGAGGAGGAAGCAGACCAAGAGGAAGAAGTAGGAGCACCGGAGGCCGCCGAAGCTGAAGAAAGTGATTCGGACAGTGAGGAAAGCCGGAGAAGGAAGGAAGCTCGCACAAAGAGGGAGCATGACGTCGTCACCTTGCTTCGTCAGCAGAACAGCTTGATCGCCGAAGGCTTTGCGTTTATGAAGGCGCTGTTCTTCGCAGTGCATCAGAGGCTGGACCAGATTGAAGCCAGTTCTAGCCACAGAGACGAAGACGAAGAGGAGTCCGAAGATGCCGAGGAGTCGGAGAGCGAGGAGTTCTAGTTGGTGTTGCGGTAATCCCGTTCGCCTTTTTCCTCGTTGTTTCCCTTCTTAGTTGTTGTTAGCTTGGTGATAAGTTGTTGCGTGTGCTTTGTGAGCTTGCTTGTTTTGTTTGTTGCCTTGTTGTTTAGCTAGTTGATAGTGGTGTTTGGAGTTAGTAGTTTAGTTCTTGGTTGTTGTCTAGAAGTTGGTGGTTGTGTTGAGGCTAGAGTTCTTGATGCTCAATCTATCCGTTTGTTGACCTCTTGCCAATCCTTGAAATTTGAAATGCCTTCTTCTTTGCTTTGGAATCTTTGTGAGTTCTTTTGGAGTCTTTGACCAAAAGAGTTGTTCTTGAACTTCATGTCACAATGTCGTTTCCTTTTCACCGTTTGCTTTTAATTCGTCGTACCCAAGCTTCGGGGACGAAGCTTCTTTGAAGGGGGAGAGGATGTGACACCCCAAAAATCCACATTCAATCCATGGATTAATTGAGTAATTAATCCTATTGTATTTGAGGAATTAATTCCTAAAATCCTGATTTTTAATACTCAAGGACTAGTATTTGACTAGTCAACCTTTAAGTTGTGTTGTACCTTGTGCTTTGAGGGGAGTTCCCTTGTTCCTTACACTTTCTAAGGGTTAGTAAGGGTATTCTTGTCTTTTCACCAAGAGTTAGTATTGTAACCTAACCTAGAAGACTTCTTTATTTCATTCCCTACAATTCTTAGAAATTAGTTCCACATTCTCTCTAGAAAAGAAGTGTAGCTTATTCTCCAAGCCAAGTTGAGACCCTTGTCAAGATTCCAAGATTCAACCTTTCACCTATTTGGGCATCTAGGAGGGTAAGATCTAAGTTCATCTTGTGTTTTTGGTTCTATCTTAGTTGTCTTTTTCTTAAAGGTAGGATCTTTATGATCTTTTGGTTTAATCTTGAAGTGGGTTTGGAAAGTAAGCCTTGTGGAGAGCTTGTTGTGGTGTAAAGTGAAGTCTTTTGGTCTTCAAGAGGTAAACCATGCTCTACAAAACCTATTTGGTATACCCATATGTGATTTCTTGGATTCTACTTGTGTTTTGCTATGAAATGTGAGGGTTTACGCATTTGTCTTGTGATATTGCATATCTAGAGCTTGTGTTTAGGGTTCTTTTGTGCCATTGGTTGGAATTTTCCATGGTTCAAGTCATTTTGTTGTGTTTGGTGAGATTTGGCATGTTTTGGACTTGAATTTGTGTTTGGAGAAGAAAATCCCCGAAGGGATTTGTTGTGGAACAGGAATGTTCCCACGGGCAGAACGGCGGGCGGGGCACCACCCGCCGGCCTACCCGCGGGTACATACGCCTGTGGGAATGTGTTCCCGCTGGCGGAACCACGGGTGGGGCACTACCCGTGGGTCCACCCGCGGGTACACGAGTGGAGTGGATCGGGATTTGTTCCCCGTGATTTGTTTGACTCGGTATTTGGTCTTTTGACTTCCCGTTGTTCTTTTGTGGAACTATTTGAGTGTCTTCTTGATGTTTCGTACGTCTAGAACTATATGGTAGGTATCCATGTAGGACTTTGGTGTCTTGAATCGTGCTAAGTGTTCAACATTGTGTTTCGTTGGACCAAGAGGTGTCTTGTGTGTTCCTCCGAACTATCTTGAGTTTCTCCGTTGTTAAGCATGCTAGTTTATTGTCTTAATGCTAGCATGTGTGTGGTTTGTACCTTCCGTTTGGTTGATGATAACTTGTGTTATTCATCATTGTTGTCGTTGGGTTGTGACCCGTTCCTTGATTGAGTATGTTTCATACCTTCATTGTGATCCGTTGTTTGACTCTTGTTGAGTTGTGGTGCGTGTGTGGCTTTACCTGGATTGCACGATTAGTGGTATGGGACACTAGTCACCAAGGTATTGCAGCGGTCCTCGTGGTGGCCGTGACGTGATTATGGAGTTCTGGCCTGAGTGATGGGTCCACGTTTTGGGGGGATAACATGTGTTATCCGGGGCATGTGTTGCCATGAATTGGTGGTTTCGTTGGTGGTCGTTGGTGGGGGACGACGGTCCCAGGGGAATAAGGTTGGACTAAGAAGTACAGGGGTCCTGGAGGTAATGGTTGGAAAGAAGGTACAAGGTTGGGGGTAGCCATAAGGTTGGAACAGGGCATAAGGAAGGCATACCAACTCATGATGGGTGATGTTGCGAGGGCTTGTAAAGCCGGCGTTGTGTGATCTTCTCTCGTGACGTGTGTAGTCACGGAGGCTTGTGTTGTTTTGGCATGTGTTGCCGTTGGGTGAGTCTTTATCCTTTGCGTGTGGTTAACCTTTGTGGTTTGGGATGTTAGAGTGATGAGTCTTGTGTTGACTGTTGATCTTGGCTTTGACTTATATATATGTATTCCGTTTCGAAAATGGTTTTTATGACTTATATCTATCTATATATGATACTTAACGGTATTGGTGGGTTACCAGCATTATTCGCTGACCGGACATCGTCCCAATATTTATCTTTGTATCTTTCAGGTGATGTTTAGACGAGCGCGATGTCTAGAGCCTGGTAGCTTAGCACCTTTATCCTTGCTTTTGTGGCCTGTGCGCCAATGTAGTTAGACTGATGTTTTGGGATAGATGTATACACTTGCAGATTGTTTGCCGTAGCGTTTACTGTGTTTGGTAGATGTGGCGTGACACCCCGTTGTATTTCTTTTATCCAGTTTCGTTTTATCTTCCGCTGTGCTAGTTTTGTCGTTTAATCTGCATGTGTTAAGGCTTTCATATAGGTCTTGTTTGGGGGGTGTTACAAATATAGTTTGTTACGTATGAGTTATGTTGGGTTAAGTGTTCCCCGATGATTCCCCCTCGTTATGTGTTAATGTGGGTTGCATGAGTTTTGCTTCTATGTTGTTGTGCATGATAACCCAATTGGTTGCGATCAATTGGCTATAATGACTATCTGGTTGGTTGAGAACAACCAGGTATTAACCCGGCCGGTTGCGATCCGTCGGCTATACAGGCAGTTGGATTGGTTGAGAACAATCGACTGTTATATATATATATATATATATATATATATATATATATATATATATATATATATATATATATATATATATATATATATATATATATATATATATATATATATATATATATATATATATATATATATATATATATATATATATATATATATAGGGCTGCGGTCCATAATCTGGTTGCGATCAAACTCTTATGATACAAATGAGCTGCGGTTCATTGATTGGTTGCGATCAATCTCCTTGTGCTGCGGTACAAGTTAAAGTGCTGCAGGGCCATGTCAGGGCTATATGCACTGACCCCTTGGCAATGGAACTCAAGGTTCGGGTTATGTGAATGGTCATGCGGCACCACCTTATGTGTGTACACCAATACGTGTCTTATTGTTGATTGTTTGACTATGATGATAACTGGATATTGATATGGTTGGTATTGTATAGTCGTGTGACCTTAGGATGCATGCTAGAATCTTTATGTTTATGTTTAATTATATTGAATGCACATGTTATTGTTTGATTGAGTCTGTCCTCGGTTTTAAATTAGAGTTCCTCAGGATTATATATGTATTCCGGTTTCAAAATGATTTTCCTTATATCTACCTATATTGTACTTAACGCGTTGGAGTGGGTTACCAGCATTTTTCGCTGAACATATGTTATTTGGCTTTCAGGTATAGATGAGTAGCTTCGGAGCGCGCTAGTTGGATTCGTGGACTTAGTTTAGATAGTACTAGCTTTTGATGAGGTGGCCTGCGTGCCTTGAGTTGTGTTGGGATGTTAATAATAGTTTATGCTTTGTTGGTTAGTTTAGCCTGTGCATATGAGTTCTCTAGCTTAGATGGGGTATAGCACCCCGACTACCATGTCTAGTTATACTCTGTTTGGGAATTAATAAGAGATTAGCCTTTATTTTATAGGTTTTTAAATATCATGAAATTTAGGGGTGTTACATCGGGCGATGGCCAGTGCCCTCACGGTGACCGGAACTCCAGTCACCCTCTCTCAGCTCGGCGATCTTCTGTAGGCGCAGGACTTCATTCAGGCTGATGAGTTCCCGCAGATGGATCATACTGGATCCACCAATTCTCCGATGGCGCTATACGCCGGGCGTGGCGGACAGTCCAGTGGTGGTTCTGGACATGGCGGCCGGCAATCCTCCAACCATCGAGGTCGCGGAAGAGGACGGCAGTCCGGCTGCGGTCGTGGACGAGGCAACCTGCGCTGTCAGATCTGCAGAAGCCATGGGCACACTGCCGTGTACTGCTTCAAGAGGTACTCAGAACCGGCTCTGCATGCAAACATGGTCGTCGCAGGTGGTTCAGGCGAGCAGTTCTTCGCTCTTAACACCACTGTGGACCCCACTTGCTACTCCCAGGCCGTAGGCCACCCGCAGTGGCGAGACGCCCTGAATCAGGAGTTTAATGCCCTCATGCATAACAACACATGGCAACTCATCCCGGCTACCCCACATATGAACATTATTGGGTGCAAATGGGTCTACCGCACCAAGCGCAATGCCGATGGGACTGTTGAGCACTACAAATCCCGTCTAGTGGCAAAGGGGTTCAACCAGGTAGCCGGTGAGGATTTCTTTGACACCTTCAGTCCCGTAGTCAAACCAACTACGGTTCGCATTCTATTTTCTCTTGCAGTGTCACACAAGTGGGTTCTATGTCAACTAAACGTCCATAACGCTTTTTTAAATGGGCACATGTCCGAAACAGTGTATATGAAATAGCCCCCCGGCTACGAGGATCCCACGCATCCAGGGCATGTCTGTCACCTCCAGCGCTCTCTCTATGGGCTCAAACAGGTGCCCCGGCCATGGTTCAACCGCTTACACGAGTTCTTGACATCCACAGGTTTTCTGGCATCCAAAACCGATGTCTCACTCTTTCCTGGGCACACCCAACTTTTTCCTGGGGATTGAAACGGCATCTTCTTCAGATGGGATCATCCTTTCTCAACGGCGGTACATGAAAGACATACTCACTAGGTCAGGAATGACAGACTGCAAAGCCCTGGCAACCCCGGCTGCAGTACACAACCTGCAACACCTTCTCTTGATCCCTTCGACAATCCGACGCAGTACCAATGGATTGTGGGTGTTCTTCAGTACCTGACTATCACTCGGCCTGACCTCTCCTACTCCGTCAACAGACTGTGTCAATTCATACACTCTCCCACTCATGATCACTAGGCACTGCTCAAGCGGATACTACAGTATATCAAGGGGACTAAGGACTACAGGTTACGGCTGACTTCATCACCGTCCTCCGATCTCCATGCTTTCACGGATTCTGACTGGGCTGGGTGTCCTATAGATCGCAAGTCCACCAGTGGCTACGCCGTGTTTCTCAGAGACAATCTTATTTCATGGGTCTCTGGCAAGCAATGCACCGTGGCCAGGTCCTCCACTGAAACCGAATACAAAGGGCTTGCCGATGTTTCTGCATAGGTCACATGGGTTATCTCCTTATTACGTGAACTAGGGCTCCACTCCGGCTCACCGGCCACACTTTCACTAATACAAAAAACATTAATAAAATCGACTAATTCGCGTCCAAAGTTAGAACTTTGGACACCTAGAGTGTAGTGTGGTGGCATTTTTGTAATTAAAATGCCACTACATAAATAATTTTTATTTTTTATTTTTTTATACAGTATAGGCGTCCAAAGCTCTGTACTTTGGACGCCTATATTTAAAGCCTCGTATTATTCACGTCCAAAGCTTAGTACTTTGGACGCGAATAATATAATCCCATTCATAACGTGCATCCAATGTGGCAAACTTTGGATGCAAATTATTTTTTTTTTATCAAAATAACCCCAGCAACGCATCAAATCAGATCGCACGCGTAAACCGATCTTCATCCTTCGTAGCTCCGATCTTCATCATCCTTCACTTCAACGCCGTCCATCAGTAGTCCCCGCCGTCCATCAGCTGTCCCCTCCGTCCGCCGCTCTCCATCTTCCACTCCCGTCAAGGGCTGTCGTCCCGCACTATCGCTGCTTCCTCGTCCACCGCAAGCCACCCAAGCTCGCCGCCGCAGCCGCGCACGCCGACCGCAGGTACTTAATTTTTATTTTTATTTTTATTTTTGTTTTTTTTTTTCAAAAATCATTAATTATTTTAATTATTTTTTGTTATTGTTATTGTTTATTTATTTTAAAATTTGTTGTGTATTATTGTATATGTTAGGCACTGTTGTGATTTATAGTTTAATAGAAGCTATGAATTTCTTCCATTCTTGAGCGTAATGGGTTTCGTTTTACAACGGTGGACAGTGGGGCTCTTGCAAATTAATGAGCTTTTTAAAATTGTTTCAATGTTGAAATTCAAGTTCTCTGCTATTATACTGCATGTTTTTCAATTACTTTTTAAACCAAAAGCTTTATATATTTGTGAAAATATGTATAATACTATTATACATTTGTGCATATGTGTATGATATGTGTTTCTATTTGTATGAGTTTTGACGGGCTGAGTGTAGTGGTACAGGATTCACATGTGTGTTTATATTTGTATGAGTTAAATTTTTTTCTGATTCTGCTTAATATTGAATATTGTAGGTGGGCTGTAGTTGTTCCACATGATTCTACAAAGCCTCTTAAACTGGAACTTGCAGTATATTCTTCCTTACAAGTAATTGATTGTAAATTGACATTATACACATTACATGGTGTTCTAAGCATTCAAATGATGAATGTTACAAAAGGGTCTGATGTTTCTGTTGGTCCCAAAAGATGTAAGGTGAAAGTCTAGAGGGGGGGGGGGGGGGGGAATAGACTTTCAAACATTTTCGCACAGCACAACAATTGCTAAGCCAGAGATAAACCAAAACTCTTAACTGGATTGTTAGAGTATGGTGCACAGCGGAATTAAATAAACATAAAGTGTGTGTGAGATTGTGTGAGCAGTATATCTCGTGTAGAGAGAATATGTAAAGAGCAGTAAGTAAAGAAAGCAGTAAAGAACACAAGACAATTATAGTGGTTCGCGAGGTGGTGTAATCCTCCTACTCCACTTGCTCTTATCTCCAAGAGCAATTCACTATATCTACCACTCCTTGGTTCCAAGATACAATGAATTTCCGTGATCTAGTGCTTTGATCACAAAGCCCGCACTAATCACGCCCAGTGACACCACACTGCTGCTTCGGGTTTCACGTCGCCGCGCTACTATCCCAGGATTTCATGACTCCGTGTTACTTTCCCCCCGTCTTCCACACTCTGGTAGAAACGTATCCCGTCATCTAGTGCTTTGATCACAAAGCCCGCACTAATCACGCCCAGTGCCTCCGACACTGCTGCTTCGGATCTCACAGCTCCGTGTGACAATCCAGGATTTCACAGCTCTGTGCTACTTTCCTCCCTTCTCTTGTTTTGCTCCAAAACAAGTGTTGTCTTGCTTCCAACTTCTGAGACTCTATAGATGATCTTCAATGATGCGCAGGTCTCTTTGATGAAGATAAAACACTCTGGAATGATTTCTCTTGAATGCTCTGAGTGTTTTCTCTCTTTGAATATATCAAGTAAAGCACTTGATATTTTTGCTCTGCTTTGCTCTGCTTTTTGAACTCTCTGAATATTTTCTTTGAAGCTCTCTGAGTTCTTTTTCTTTTCTCACTTCTCACATGAAGATTTTTGGTATGCTCTGTACCAAATGAGATTTTTGCTCTATGCTCTTTTAAGCTTAATTGCTCTATTCGTTCCCCTTGATGGGTTCGTATTTTCTGCTCTCTTGTTTGTGAGTTTCTCAACTGCTCTATTGCTCTTCAAGTTCTTTATCTTCAAGTCTTCATATCTTCATCATTTTATAGCTGGTAATGAGAATCTGTCCGTTGGAAAGAGACTCTCTCATTTTTGAAATCTTGTATCTTTTTGTCAGAGATCTTATCTTATCTTATGCAAAGATGTCAGAAAGGATAAGCTAGCCGTTTGATGGATCTTCATCTCCATGTAAATGAGCTCCCAAACTTCATCTGATATTCCTCTGGTTTAACGTTGAGTGGGAATATCTGGGTCTCAGTTCTGGTGTAGAATGACTTCTCTGATCAGCTCTGAAGTGGTCCTTGTATCTTTGGGATTTAAAAATGACTTCTCTGATCAGCTCTGAAGTGGTCCTTGTATCTTGTGAGAATATTTTCACTGTAAGTTCATCTTCATCTTCTTCATTCTCACGTCTAGGTATTCTCAGACTTCAAATTGGCTTTGAACTTCCACCCAATTTGAATTTCTCCTTTGCAATTGACACCCAATTTCAATTGGCTTGTAATTGGCACCCAATTTGAATTTCTCCTTTGTAATTGGCTCCCAATTGACTTTGACTTGTAATTGGCTCCCAATCTACTCCTGGTGCTTTTAATTGCTTCCCAATTTGAATTGTTGACTTTGACTTCGAAATTGGCTCCCAGACTTCTCCTGGTATTGAATTTCATCTCAATTCAATTTAATCTCCATGTCTTCTTTGAATCGGTCCCCAACTTGAATTTGCATCCCATACTACAACTTCAATTGGCTCCCAATCGAAATTGGCTCCCAGACTTCTCCTGGTATTGAATTTCATCTCAATTCAATTTGATCTCCATGTCTTCTTTGAATCGGTCCCCAACTTGAATTTGCATCCCAACTACAACTTCAATTGGCTCCCAATTTCAATTCTACATTGGCTCCCATCTTGAATTGATTCCCTTGTGATTTCAATTTCTATGAAAGTAGCTCCCAATTTCAATTCCTATGAAATCTGCTCCCAAGTGCAATTGCTTCTCAATTGCCACCCAAGTGAAATTGCTTCCCAATATCCACTTGTAATTGGCGCCCAACTCCATCAGATTTAATTAGATTTGGCTTCTCTTCTCAATTGCCACCCAAGTGAAATTGTTTCCAAATTTCCACTTGTAATTGGTGCCCAAAGCCAAACTAGCGCCCAACTCCATCAGATTTAATTAGATTTGGCTTCTCAAATTTTATCTTGTAAAATTATTGATGGTAAGTTTCAAACTTGAGCCATTTCACATGGCATATCAAGCATCATCCACTTCCTCCGTACAACTATTAATTAAATCTCCAATCTTCTTTGATGTACTCCTTTCTTTCCATAGATGCTTGATCTCCAAGTCAATTTCATGCGTTCTTCCAATCTTAATTTTCTTTCACGAAAATTCATCTGGGATATTTCTTTGAGTAGCATTGACGTGAATATTGTATCATTCATCTTCTTCTTCAATTTGTCATTTTCTCCAGACAAATTCTTGATTTTAGGCTTTATATCTTCTTCTTCTATTTTCATGCATCTTCCTCTGTTTTTCTCTTTTCCAACTTAAATAATTTCCCGATCATGGTCTAAGACTCTACTAGACCTAAGAAATAAAATTTGGGGGATCTACAAATACATATTTGGCATATCAAAACCATTACACTTTATTCCTAACAATTTCCCACCTTTTGATAATGCCAAAACCTATACTCAGTCATTGGCTTTAAGTCTTTGAAAAAATAAATTTTTTTTTTTGCTCAATTTTATCTGACAAAGCCAAGATGAGTTTAACAATGGTTTTCTAGACACAATCATAAGAAACTTGTGAATTAAATTTTTAGACAAGCTCCTAAACGCATCTTGAATTATTTTTATTTTGATCATTATTAATTTTTAATTTTGTCGTGCGTTTGACATATTTCTTGTCTTTTAATTCACGAAAGTCTAATTACATTAAACAAACAAAATTAAAGACTCAAAATAAACCATGGGAAATTATTATTGATATATTTAGAATTTATAGAGAAAAACGCAACAGAGGTTCGAAAATAGAGAATATCAGCTTAAGAGAATTTTCAGATTACCTTCTGGGTTTCTTCACACCAGAGTCTTTCTTCAAAATTCCCTTGACATGTTCTCTGAGCTTGAAGAAATCATCTTTGAACTTTGCATTCTGAAATTTCTTTGTAAGTTGTCCGGCCAGTAATGTCCAAAAGCTTCTTTGATATTGTTGCCTGGAAGAACTCCGTTTTCCCACCATAAGACACATTCTTCGAAGCTTCTTTCTTCTCCAAGATTCATGCCCATATTTCCAGTGAAATCTCTTAATTCATACCACATCTCGGTTCTTTTCCTTTTGCCTTCTTCTTCTTTATTCTTCTCCGAGATCCATTGGGCTTGATCGGCTGCAGGCCATTTCTTGATCATGCTTGGTAGATTTTCCTTAGTCCATATTGTTGTTTGAGTGGCGGTACCCTTAGAGCATTCAAACCAGCCACGAGTTTCAGCAACCTTCGATGTACTCGTACCAAGACTAGGATTCGCGAACTGAGCAAAACCAATCTGAGATGGTCCTTGTGAGGATTGTCCGCGGCTTCGGCCTCTGCCTTGAGTGGATATTACTGGCTGTTGTTGGCTTCCAAGAATAAATTCTTGTTGTTTCAAAGCCAAGTGACTGAGAATTTCTTCCCCCCTTTTGGCGTTATCAACCAAAAATGCAAGGGTCTTAAAATCTCGGTCTTGGTTTGCCTTCACAGTTTCAACACTATTGTGCGTTTCAATGGAAACGATTTGTACGTTGTCCAGCTTGTTTGTTGTAACTGCAAGTTCAACTTCAAGTTTGTTGATTCGGCTTTCTTGGTCTTGAATTACCTTGACTTGTCGCAAGTGGTGTTCGTTGTTAATCTTTTCAGCTGCTTCTCGTTCTTTCTTCATGAGCTGAATCACTTCAAGTAAGCCTTTTGTCACTTCTCCTTTCAAGACTCTTTCTGCTTTGTCAATCTGGGTCTTCAAAATATTTTGATGCTCCATGAGTTCTTTCAGATTGACTCGTGTATCCGTGTGTTGTTGTTCTAGCTTTTGGTTTTGTTCAACCAATTTTTCTCCAATTGTTTGACAAACAACATCACTGGATTCGGCCACTTTGGCAAATAGAGATGAAAATATGCCATCATTTTGATCATCCATCTGCACAAAGTTTTGAGGGGATCCGAATGGACTTCTATTCGGATCTGTGAGAAAAACTGTATCAATAAGTTGCATCCCTTCTTCTTCAGGTGATTCGGCTTCTTGATTGAGATCACCAATTTGTTCTTCTAGGACTTCTGTTCTTGTGTAGTTATCTGCAAATAAATCTTCATTTTCTAGAACAGGGTCCATGGTAGGCATGGTAAACTCGGTATGGTGTACTGGCAATACACTAGATAAATTCTCTGTGATTTGTTGCCTATTCTCAGTAGCAACTTCTACTGCAACTTCAACTGGTATATCGCTTCTTCTTTCTTCTGACATTTGTTCTCTTACTTCTTCTCGTACTGACACTTCTCCTCTTAATCTTTTCTTCTTTTATCCCTTTTTGTAGCCATAAACAAAATTTTTTTTAATTCCTTTTTATTCTCCTTTTTGTTTTTGTTCGTATTTTTTTTGTGTATCTTTTTGGCTACGAAACATTGTTCTTTTTATAAACCTTAGGGATTTCTCATTTTGTAGGAGAGAGAGAGAGATAGAGAGAACCAGAAGCAAAAACGACCATTTTTCATTATTTATCTCCTTCTTAGGGAGAGAGAGATAACATTTTCAGATCATATCACATATTCAGGCTTCATCGGTAGAGAGACCAGGGCCGTGATTAGTCTCAAGATCAGCATGCGGTGGAGATGGAGAGCTTGACTTCAAGGCATAGACTAATCCGGGTTCCATTGGAGATTGAGCAGATCGCTTAAAGCTGCGGGTTTGAGGTCGAGATGACAGTGGTGATGGCGTTGAGCGTCGTAGCTGCACTGCTGAGACTTTCGGATTTCTTTGAACTTGATCCTTGGTCGGTGGTTATCCTTCCTCTTCTTCAGAGAATAGGATAAGAGGATCACTAGGTGTGTCTCCAACTTCATGTCCTCCATTTGCAGCACGTCGAGCTCTCAACATTGCTTGTCTTGCTTGCTCGGTCACTCTCCTGGAAGATCTTCTCTTCTCTTGATTCTTCGGAGTCATTGAAGCCTGCAAAAAAAATATATACAAACAAAAGAAATCTCCACACAGACTTGTTTGCTTCAGGTCCTAATTTATAGGCCTAGGAAGGTGCTAGAACCGTGTGTCCTAATGATGAAGTGGTTGAAAGGTTTTCTCTGGATATAGCCGACGTTTGGTTTCAAAAGGTGTGATGAATGCTTTCATGACTCTTCATTGGTCGAGAAAGCGGTGGATGTGATGGGTAACGGTTTCTAGGAGATTTAATGAGGGATTAGGGTGACGATTTGAGAGAGAACGAATCGGTTGGGAAGGGTGCTGATATAGGAGAGGATTATGGGGGGAGGTTTAGGTTGGGTGGAGGTTTAGAAAGGGTAGGAGTTTATGGGTGGAGGTTTGATGCCCAATTAAACTCTAATTTTCCTCCTTTGTCTCCTGATTTCCTTCTCAAAATCGTATACCACAGATATAATCATACTCAACATCTCGTTAGTAGCAAAAATTACTCCACAAATAATTAATCACACATACCAATACCAGGACTATGTGGTCCAATGGTACCCGGGTTGGACTTCCATTAGGAAGATTGTGAGTTCAAGCCTTAATGGAGGCGATACTACATTGTAATAGAGCTAGTAGCATTCAAAAAAAAAAAAATACACATACCAATTATATTAAAACATATACACGGTAATTTCCAATCAAAACAAACAAATTTTGGAAACTAACAAAATTAACACATATATTCCAAAATTATAATTAGAAACAACCTTAATTTATATAAATTTTACACAATTCAGATTCCAAAATATTTTAGAAACTAACAAAAATATTAACTTTCAGATTTCTAAAACATTTTATTGCAAATATACACGAAACACATACAATAAACACATTATCCATATATATAATTTAGTAAACACTGTGAATCACATTTTAGAGCAAATTGTTCATGCAAACAAATTAATTAATTTACAAAAACATGAACACATACTCATATACTGATTAACACATTAAAACATGCAATTTTAAACTAATTATCAAATAAAACACGAATTGCATATTTTATCAAATTAATTTGCATGGCATATGATCTCACGTTAAATAACACATGCAAATGCACAAATAACTTCCTAACACATACTGCAATTTTATCACATAAAAATTTCGAATAAAAACATGCATATAAACACATAAAACAATTTATTCATATAAAACAATTTATTTTGAGCACAAGTATCATTTTAAATAGAGAGATTAAGTTCAGTGATACTTAGCTCATTTCGATCATTCCCAACTCGTGCCTTAAGGTAGAAAATCTCGTTTCGCATAAAGGCTTCGTGAGCATATCAGCAACTTGGTTTTCCGTAGGGATATATTCGATCTTCAGATTTTTCTTTTCAACGTGATCCCTTATGAAGTGATGTCGAATGTCAATATGTTTGGTTCTTGAGTGAAGCACCGGATTGTGAGTGATAGCGATTGCACTAGTATTATCACAATAAATACTAACGTCATCACAATTAACTCCGTAATCCTTCAATTGTTGCTTCATCCACAAAATTTGTGCACAACAACTTCCTGCAGCAATATATTCGGCCTCGGCGGTACTAGTTGCGATGGAATTTTGCTTTTTGCTGAACCAAGAAACAAGCCTTCCCCCCAAGAACTGGCATGTCCCGGAAGTGCTTTTTCTGTCTATTTTGCAACCTGCAAAATCCGCATCTGAAAAACCTGTTAGAGTAAAATTTGTACCTTTTGGATACCACAATCCAACATTGATTGTGCCTTTCAGATATTGTATGATCTTCTTTGTTGCGGTGAGGTGGCTTTCTTTTGGATTTGCTTGAAATCTTGCACACACTCCCACAGCATAAGAGATGTCCGGCCTGCTTGCAGTAAGATATAAAAGAGAACCAATCATTCCTCTATATTTTGTTTGATCGGCATCCTTTCCATCTTCATCTTTGTCTAGCCTTATTGATGTGCTCATTGGAATTTTGATCGATGATTTTCCATCAAGGCCAAACTTCTTTATCAAGTCGCGGGTGTACTTTGCTTGATTGATGAATACTCCTTCTTTCAGTTGTTTGACTTGTAAGCCCAAGAAGTAATTCAATTCACCCATCATGCTCATTTCGAATTTATTCTGCATAAGCTTCGAAAATTTCACACACAAAGAATTGTTAGTGCTTCCAAAAATAATATCATCAACATATATTTGCACTAATAAAATATGATCACCATCTTGAATTCTAAATAGAATTTTGTCAACAAGGCCTTTGGTGAATCCACAGTTTATCAAGAACATTGACAAAGTATCATACCAAGCTCGAGGTGCTTGTTTCAACCCATACAATGCCTTTTTAAGTTTGTAGACTTTATCACCTTCGCCTTTTACCTCAAAACCTGGGGGTTGTTCGACATAAACTTCTTCTTCGAGTAGACCATTCAAGAATGCGCTCTTCACGTCCATTTGATAAATGGTGAATTCTTTGTGTGCGGCATAGGCTAGGAAAATTCTGATTGCTTCAAGTCGGGCTACCGGTGCAAAAGTTTCATCAAAATCTATTCCTGCTTCTTGAGAGTATCCTTTTGCAACGAGCCTTGCTTTATTCCTAACAATCACGCCTTCTTCGTTTGCTTTGTTCCGGAAGACCCATTTGGTTCCTACAACATTGTGGTTCGCCGGTCTTGGAACAAGTTCCCAAACATCATTTCTTTTGAATTGATCGAGCTCTTGCATAGCATTTATCCAATCCGGATCATTTAGAGCTTCGTCAACTTCTTTTGGTTCAATTTGAGATAGATAACACGTGAACAATGCTTCCATGGTAGATGATCTCGTTTTCATGCCTTCATGGATATTCCCAATAATTAATTCTGGAGGGTGATTTTTGAGCCATCTTAAATCTGGTTGAAATGGGTGCATGGTACTGGGTGGATCCATTTGTTGTGTACTGGGGGAGTTGGTTCGAATTTCCACATTTAATTCTTCTTGAAATTGATTACCAACTTCACCAGTAACTTGATCACAAACTGGGACCCGTACTGCATCCTCATTCCCACGTGAGGCATCACTCCCAAAATTATTATTAAAAGAATTTCCAACTTCTTCTGGATGAGAGATGGGATTTTCTAGAGAATTAATTTCCAACTCATCCATTCCCTGCAAAACATCATCTTCACACGTATCATTAGTATCACAAAAATCAATATGACACTTGTTACCATTTTGTTCGAATTCTTCGTCCAGAACGCCATTATTGATCTGTGATTTTTCATCAAATACCACGTGTATGGATTCTTCACCCACCATTGATCTTTTATTCAAAACTCTGAACGCCTTGCTAGTAGTCGAATATCCTAGAAAAATTCCTTCATCTGCACGCTCATCAAAAGCTTTTAGATGCAATTTATCATTAATATGAATAAAACATTTGCATCCAAAAATATGAAAATAACCAATATTTGGTTTTCTCCCTTTATAAAGCTCATATGGCGTCTTCTTGTACTGCTTATGGATCATGCTTCGATTTTGCGTGTAGCAAGCAGTGTTGATAGCTTCCGCCCAATAGCGTTTCGGGAGACCGGTAGCACTAATCATCACTCGTGCGGCTTCTTTGAGCGTCCGATTTCTTCTTTCGGCAACACCGTTTTGTTGCGGTGTTCTTGCGGCAGATAATTGATGAGAAATTCCATGTGAATTGCAAAAAGCTTGTATAACTCCATTCACGAACTCGGTTCCGCGATCCGTTCGTATTTTTTATATTTGCAATTCTTTCTCATTTTGTAGTTGCTTCAACAGCTTCGGTAGAACTTGCTCAACTTCATTTTTCTTCTTGAGAAACACGGTCCAAGTGTACCTAGAAAAATCATCAACAACAACGAGAGTATATTTCTTACCACTTACACTTATTGGATCAACCGGTCCAAATAAGTCCATATGTAGTAAGCTTAGCGGTCTTGACGTTGACTCGTGTGTCTTTGATTTGAACGATGATTTGATTTGCTTTCCGCATTGACATGCATCACACACTTGGTCCTTCTTGAAGATAATATCTGGCAAGCCTTCTACTAGATTCTTCTTCGCAAGCTGATTGATAGTCTTGAAGTTTAAGTGGTTGAGCTTTTTGTGCCATTCCCAATTAGCTTCATTCGAATTTCTGGCCATTAAGCACACTGAATCTTTGCTTGTACTCCAATCAACAATATACATATTCTTTCGTCTTTTTCCAGAAAGAACAATCTCATTTGTGAGCTCATTTTTGATTAGGCAATTATCTTTAGAAAATTCTACAAGATAGCCTTTATCACAAAATTGACTAGTGCTCAACAAATTAAATTTTAATCCTTCAACGAAAGAAACATCTTCAATTTTTAATCCATTTTTCTTGATCGTGCCAACTCCTTTTGTGATTCCATAATTTTGATTTCCTCCGAATATAACTTTTGGTCCATCGATTTCTTTGAAATCCACTAGATATGATTTATTTATAGTCATGTGGCGTGAGCAACCACTAACGATGTACCAAACATCCTGCAAAAAAGATTAATTAACTTTAGGTACCCATACTTGCTTGGGTCCTTTACTGTTAGTGATTTTAGGTAACCAAACCCACCTAGATCTTATTGAATTAAGATGAGGCGATTTGTAACCATTTGAGACACGATAATTATAACTCACTTTAGAAAACATTTTTGGCGCCGGGTTTTGAAAAACATTTTTATATTTTGGCACCTGGGAAGAGAATGGTTGCTTTGGTCTATAAAAAGCATTACATCTATTGCACAACCAATCTTTTTGAGTGGGATAAAATCTCCCAACTTTATTTCTAGAAAAGCTTCCCTCTTTTCTATGAAATCTTTTTGCACTTGACTCTTTGGCATATCTTTGCTTGATGAATTTTTGTTGGTTTGCCGTGAAATTGGATTGTTTCGGCCTTTCAACATTCAACTTTGCTTATGTTTGATAGCCAAGTCCTTGTCTCATTGTGCTATTCTGACTTTTAACAAATTTTACCACTTGAACTTTATTATTTAAAGTAGTAGTAGAATTAGTCAGATTTTGAGGGATTTGAGAACATGTGGAGTCATAACCGATTCCGGTTCTATCTCCTGATGGCTTTTGCATGCTCACCATTTTATCTATTATTTTAGACGAATTAGTGAACGTAGCAATAGTAGCTCTAAGATTATGTTCTCTAACCTCTCTTGCTTTACACTCTTCTTGAAGATGAATATTTTCATTCTTCAATTTACTCACTTCAAGTAAAGCATCTTGCAATTTTTTAATTCATTTCTTCTTTTTCAAGAATTAGAATATTATTGCACTCCTTGAGTTGAGGATGAATGAGCATAATCTCTTGACATTCTCGCATTAGATTGTCAATAGATTCACGAGAAAAGAAGAATTAACAGAATTGAAAGAATTAGATGTTACCTCTTCTTCCTCTGCTTCAAGAGCCATAAGACAATCTTCACTTGTACTCAACTCAATTGACTTGGGTATTAGCGCCGTATCATCATCCGAACATGAACTTTCATCGCTTGATGATGAATCCTCCGAATCATCATTTTCGTTTGGTTCGTTGCTAACGAGAGCTTTTCTTTTGTCGCGCTTGAACCTTTTGCTTTCGGATTTGTTCGGCGTAGATTCAACATTTTTGCCTGATACTTGCTAACGATCGGATACGGACAATTTATTTTAAAATGTCCGGGTTTGCGGCAATTGTATCATAAATCCTTGTTTTCTTCGACTTTTTCTTCTTGTGTTATGCGAGAGATGAATTTTCCACGAGCAGAATTTTTGTTGTCTCCTTTTCGCATAAACCTTTTAAATCTTTTCACAAAAAGAGCAAACTGTTCGTCAGTCATAAAATCAACATTATTTTCTACTGACCTGGAGGTTGATGGTTGTTCGGCCATTAGAGCAGAATTTCGAGCTTCATGAACATCATCATCTTTGGCCTTCATTTCGAAGTCATATGTTTTTAGATCACTAAATAATTTGTCTGTTGACAACATTCTTAGATCTCGGTGATCGCGCATAGCCGTAACCTTCATATCCCATGCAGATGGTAAGCCTCGTAGGATTTTGAGATTAATTTCTTTTTGGCTAATATTTTTGCCAAGATCACTAATCTCTCCAAGAACTTTGATCATTCGAGCTTCCATGTCTGCAACACTTTCATTTGAGAGCATTTTGAAATCTTCAAACTTCTTCATGGCGATTGTGAGCTTATTGTCCTTTTCTTGTTCATCTCCTTCACCAATCTTGATGAGAGTTTCCCATATTTCTTTGGCAGTGGCACACTTTCGGATCTTCAGAAATATTATATCATCAACGGCTTTGAATAGAATATCCTTGGCAATATTGTCAAGATTATTCCGCGTTCTATCGTCCGATGTCCATTCCGGTTTTGGCTTTTGTACGTACTGTGGAGCATCTGGGGATATAACAAACGCCGTATTGATTTTTAATATTTCTATAGGGCCAGTGGAAATAACTTCCCACATTTCATCGTGTAAGGCCGATAAGTTTACCTGCATACGAACTTTCCAATCATCAAATTTATCAAGTGAGAATAATAGATTTTGAGCTAAACCTTTCTTCATCATTATCACGAGAGATATGAAAGATTAATCCAATTCACACACTTTGTAGAATGGATCAGCCTAGCAGTCAAAAACAGTTAACCTAGTTGGGTAACGTGCTTAAATACCAAAGGTTGGTACAAACTGACTCAAATAGGCTACAGGCTCTGATACCAATTGTTGGTCCCAAAAGAGGTAAGGTGAAAGTCTAGAGGGGGGGGGGGGGGTGAATAGACTTTCAAACATTTTCGCACAGCACAACAATTGCTAATCCAGAGATAAACCAAAACTCTTAACTAGATTGTTAGAGTATGGTGCACAGCGGAATTAAATAAACATAAAGTGTGTGTGAGATTGTGTGAGCAATATATCTCGTGTAGAGCGAATATGTAAAGAGCAGTAAGTAAAGAAAGCAGTAAAGAACACAAGACAATTATAGTGGTTCGCGAGGTGGTGTAATCCTCCTACTCCACTTGCTCTTATCTCCAAGAGCAATTCACTATATCTTCCACTCCTTGGTTCCAAGATACAATGAATTTCCGTGATCTAGTGCTTTGATCACAAAGCCCGCACTAATCACGCCCAGTGACACCACACTGCTGCTTCGGGTTTCACGTCGCCGCGCTACTATCCCAGGATTTCACGACTCCGTGTTACTTTCCCCCCGTCTTCCACACTCCGGTAGAAACGTATCCCGTGATCTAGTGTTTGATCACAAAGCCCGCACTAATCACGCCCAGTGCCTCCGACACTGCTGCTTCGGATCTCACAGCTCTGTGTGACAATCCAGGATTTCACAGCTCCGTGCTACTTTCCTCCCTTCTCTTGTTTTGCTCCAAAACAAGTGTTGTCTTGCTTCCAACTTCTGAGACTCTGTAGATGATCTTCAATGATGCGCAGGTCTCTTTGATGAAGATAAAACACTCTGGAATGATTTCCCTTGAATGCTCTGAGTGTTTTCTCTCTTTGAATATATCAAGTAAAGCACTTGATATTTTTGCTCTGCTTTTTGAACTCTCTGAATATTTTCTTTGAAGCTCTCTGAGTTCTTTTTCTTTTCTCACTTCTCACTTGAAGATTTTTGGTATGCTCTGTACCAAATGAGATTTTTGCTCTATGTTCTTTTAAGCTTAATTGCTCTATTCGTTCCCCTTGATGGGTTCGTATTTTCTGCTCTCTTGTTCGTGAGTTTCTCAACTTCTCTATTGCTCTTCAAGTTCTTTATCTTCAAGTCTTCATATCGTCATCATTTTATAGCTGGTAATGAGAAACTGTCTGTTGGAAAGAGACGCTCTCATTTTTGAAATCTTGTATTTTTTTGTCAGAGATCTTATCTTATCTTATGCAAAGATGTCAGAAAGGATAAGCTAGCCGTTTGATGGATCTTCATCTCCATGTAAATGAGCTCCCAAACTTCATCTGATATTCCTCTGGTTTAACGTTGAGTGGGAATATCTGGGTCTTAGTTCTGGTGTAGAATGGCTTCTCTGATCAGCTCTGAAGCGGTCCTTGTATCTTTGGGATTTAAAAATATTTATTAATTTAATCCCATACTAGTTAAACTAGTATTTTTTTTTCTTGTGAGAATATTTTCACTGTAAGTTCATCTTCATCTTCTTCATTCTCACGTCTGGGTATTCTCAGACTTCAAATTGGCTTTGAACTTCCACCCAATTTGAATTTCTCCTTTGCAATTGGGTGTTTGAATTTCTCCTTTGCAATTGACACCCAATTTCAATTGGCTTGTAATTGGCACCCAATTTGAATTTCTCCTGCCAATTTACTCCTGGTGCTTTTAATTGCTTCCCAATTTGAATTGTTGACTTTGACTTCGAAATTGGCTCCTAGACTTCTCCTGGTATTGAATTTCATCTCTATGTCTTCTTTGAATCGGTCCACAACTTGAATTTGCATCCCATACTACAACTTCAATTGGCATCCCATACTACAACTTCAATTGGCTCCCACCCAATTTCATCCCATACTACAACTTCAATTGGCTCCCAATTTCAATTCTACATTGGCTCCCATCTTGAATTGATTTCAATTCCTATGAAATCTGCTCGCAATTGCTTCTCAATTGCCACCCAAGTGAAATTGCTTCCCAATTTCCACTTGTAATTGGCGCCCAACTCCATCAGATTTAATTAGATTTGGAGATTTAATTAGATTTGGCTTCTCCAAATTTTACCTTGTAAAATTGTTGATGGTGAGTTTTGAACTTGAGCCATTTCGCATAACATATCAAGCATCATCTACTTCCTCCGTACAACTATTGATTAAATCTCCAATCTTCTTTGATGTACTCCTTTCTTTCCATAGATGCTTGATCTCCAAGTCAATTTCATGCGTTCTTCCAATCTTAATTTTCTTTCACGAAAATTCTTCTGGGATATTTCTTTGAGTAGCATTGACGTGAATATTGTATCATTCATCTTCTTCTTCAATTTGTCATTTTCTCCAGACAAATTCTTGATTTTAGGCTTTATATCTTCTTCTTCTATTTTCATGCATCTTCCTCTGTTTTTCTCTTTTCCAACTTAAATAATTTCGCGATCATGGTCTAAGACTCTACTAGACCTAAGAAATAAAATTTGGGGGATCTACAAATACATATTTGGCATATCAAAACCATTACACTTTATTCCTAACAGATTCTAGATTTGCAGCAGCCCAAAACTTTATGAAGTGGAGGGTTATGGCTGCCATGAGGCTGATTCCACCATAGAAGATGAAGCCTCATGTCTAACTGATGGAATTTGCAATGCAGGATGGAGATGAATACAGAGGTGCATCTGAACCATGGGTGAGACACCCCGTAAATCCGAATTCCATTTAAGGATTAATTAAGTAATTAATCCTAATCTAATTGGTAGTTTATTCTTAAAATTCCTGAAAATTCAATAGTCGGGGACTAGTAATTGACTAGTCAACCCAAGTCAATGAGTTGTACTCTAAGCTTTGTGAATAGTTCCCTTGTTCCCTTACACTTTTCCATCTTAGTAAGGGTAATGAAGACATTTCACCTCATGATTGTATTCCAAGCTAACCTAGAGTTGCCTTTCATTCTTTCCCTTACACTCTCAAAACAAAAAGCTCATTCTTCTCTCTAGAATTTAGCTAGCTTTTTCTCCAAGCTAAGTTGGGCATTCCTAAGATCTTCCAAGTTTGTCTCCAAGATTCCACCCTTCCTACTCTTGAACATCTAGGAGGGTAAGATCTATGGTCCTTTTGTGTTTTTAGTGCTTTCTAAGGTATCTTTTCTAAAGATGAAATCTTTATGGTCTTTTGGTGTGTTCTTGAAGTTGGGGTTGAAGGAGAGCCTTGTTAGGAGCTTGAAAAGGTGTATTAAGTGAAGGTTTAGGCTACAAAGGTAACCCATGCTTTACAAAATCTATTTTACTTACTTATATGATGATTTCTTGGATTCTACTTGTGATTTTGCTATGAAATGTGAGTGTTGATGCATTGTCTTGTGAAAATGCATATCTAGAACTTGTTATTAGGGTTCATGTATGCCATTGCTTAGCTATTCCTTTGATTCAAGTCATATTGTTGTATTTTGTGAGATTTTCGGTGTTTTGGACTTGAATTTGAGCTTGATGTTGAAAATCCCCAAAGGGATTATTTGGTACAGAGTTATGTACCCGCGGGGTACGTGGCTTGTGGGAATAGGTTCTCGCGGGCGGAACCACGGGTGGGGGTCCACCCGTGGCCCCACCCGTACGGTACTTATATGTTGATGGTTGGGGATTTGTTCCCCGTGATTCTTTTGGCTCGTTAAATGATGTTTTGACTTCCCGATGTTCTTTTATGGAACTATTTGAGTGTCGTCTTGATGTTTCGTATGTCTAGAACTATATGGTAGGATTCTGTGTAGGTTTTGGTGTCTTGAATCGTGCTAAGTGTTCAACCTTGTGATTCGTTGAACCATAGTGAGTCTTGTATGATCTTCGAAACTATGTTTAGTTTACCCGTTTCATAAGCATGCTAGTCCGGTGTTTAAATGCTAGCGTGTGTGGTTTGTTCTTTCCTATTGTGGATGATGACTTGTGTTGATCATCTTTGTTGTCAGATTGTGATCCTTTCCTTGTTGAGTATGGTTTCATATCTTCGTTGTGATCCGTTGATTGATTTCTATGATGGTGTTGTGTGTGTGGTTGTACCTGGATTGCACGATTAATGGAATGGGACATTAGTCACCAAGGTACGGCAGTGGTCCTCGTGGTGGCCATGACGTGATTATGGAGTTTGTGACGTGTGTGTAAGGTTCACGTGTTCTTGGGTGGCTGTGGCCATGTGTGTGATCGGTACCCTCGTGTACTATGAAATTGGTGGAAATTGTTGGTGGTTTGTTAGCGGATGGGGATGACGGTCCTCGAAGGAATAAGGTTGGACTTGGATGTATGGGGGTCCTGGAGGTAATGGTTGGAACTAGCTATAAGGTTGGGGGTAGGCATAAGGTTGGAACCGGGCATAAGGAAGGATTATTATATTCGTGATGTGTGATGTCACGAAGGCATGTGTTGCCGATGTGTGTTTCTCTATTCGTGACGAGTGATGTCACGATGGCATGTGTTGCCAATGTGTGTCTCTTTGTTCTCTTGTGTTGAGCATGTCGGGTGATATTCTACTGAGTGATGGTAGAATACACCTTGAGCCGTTCTTGTGTTATCATTGTCACTTCTTGATGTGTCTTGGGATGTGTTTCCCCTTATCCTTGTCGTGAGTGATATAGAGTCCTGCGGTTGACTTCTATCTTTGGCTTTGAACTTATATATACAGTATTCCGTTTCGAAAATGATTTTGTATATACTATATATGTATGATACTTAACGTGTATTGATGGGTTACCAGCATTATTCGCTAACCGGGCATCGTCCCATTTAATTATGTGCTTTTCAGGTCCCGAGTAGTGGCGAGCACGATATAGAGATGGCTAGTTTAGTCTCACAGACTCTTTTAGTTATGCTTTAGGCCTGTGTGCCTCTTTTGATAGACTTCTTAGATTGGTGTTGATGATGTTGTTGCCTGTGCGTTCACTTAGTGTGGACGTGGCATAACACTTTCCGTTTTCTAGTTTTATATAATTAGACTTCCGCTGTGTTTTGCTTATGCTTATGGTTAGAATATCTTGCATGTTTAAGTTTAAAATGACATGAAAATCGGGGGTGTTACAGTTGGTATCAGAGCCTAAGTTTGAGCCTAGGATGCTAGAGTCTAGACTTTTAAGAAGTTAAGTGTGGTTTGAGACCCTAAGGTGACCTTATGTATCTAAGTGTCTAGGACTTAGGATCTGTAGGACGCACGGTGAGGTTGTGATTTCTTTTATCGTTTTCTGTTGTGCTTTCTGTGCTTTGTTTTCCTTTAGCTTTGGTTCTCTTTAGTTAAGGCCCTGGTAACGAAGTCACAAGAAAAGCTGGAAGGGAACGGGGAGAGGGGATTATTGTGCTGTTGTTGTAGAAGTCAAGGATGGCACCATCCAGACGTCGTGCAAGGTCTTCAGAAGCGGCCACCAACGATCAGTTAATTCAAGGCCTTCATCAACTAGCACAGATCACCCAGACGCTGAGTAACGCCTTCCTCAACATCAACCACCCTCTTCAGAATGGGAATCGGGACATAGTACGCCTAGTCGCAAGTCTCCGTCCCCGGATCTTCGCCGGTGAAGAAGATCCCGCAGTGCTAGATGAGTGGATCCGAATGTTTGATAAGATCTTTGAAGTAGTGGCTTGCTCGGAAGATCGTCAGGTGGAGTTGGCTACGTTCTACCTTCGGCAAGAAGCGGACTCGTGGTGGATGCTTGAAAGGACAATTTGTAGACAAGATCAGGAGTTCAGTTGGGAAAACCTGAAGGTTAAGTTACGTGAGCGGTTCTATCCTGCCCAAGTCAAGAAGGCCTATCCTTGTGCAGTTGACCTCTACCGGGTACAGCAAGTTCAAAAAGAAATCAGTGAGAACCGTAGGAGGAAGCCTGAAGGAAGTGTTACACCTGTGGTTAGGAGTGTGATGGCTACCGATGCCGAATCAACAAGAAGTTTTCAAAGAGATGGCTCTAAGAGAGGTAAGGCTCCCCAGCCAATCCGGAAGATCAAGGCTAAGGGAAGGCGCGCCGTTTGCAAGAAGTGTGGAAGTGACCACCCCAGCGTGGACTGTCTTGGGAAACCGATAGAGTGCTTTGCTTGTGGAAAGAAGGGTCACCGGTCCTTTGAGTGCAAGGCTAAGAATAAGACTTCAGCGATCTCAAAACCAGTTGGTAGTGTGAAACCCCGGTCGGGAAGTAAGCCTCGAAGTGAAAGCATCAATGGACTAAGTGGGAGTAGCATCCCGGACCTGTGTACGAAGTCGGGACCTCGGCAAGGCAAGATCCACAGTCGTGAGGCAGATGCAAGTGGGAACCGTTGAAGTAAGTTCTTGTACCCTTTTGTTGCACCTTCCTTTGTCCTTGTGCCCTTCCTTGCATGTTAGCTTCGGGCGTTAGCTTGTTCGAGAGTTACCCTTGACCCTCGTTAATCTTTTCTATCCCATAGACAAACCCAATCACCCTTTTTGCCAAGTGATCCTTTTCTTCCGAACCTTGTTCTTGTTTTTCTTTCCAAACCATCTTGTGCAAGGCAACTGTGACTTCAGCTTATGAAGGAATCTAGCAAGGTCTAAGAGTTAAGCCGCGTTTGAGTCGAGGTAGAGAGCCTTCAGTTTGACAAGTGTAGTGATCAAAGCGTTAACCGAAGAAGTCGTCTGAAGTCGAGAACCCTTTAACCTCTTGAAGTCGATCGTCTTCTCTTACCCTCGTCAAATCCCCGGCCCCTTCTCGAGAAATCCTTCCTATCTTTTCAAACCTCGTTCTTGTTTCCTTCTTGATTCGACTCTGTTCAAGGTTAGAACCTCATCTTTCCTAAGTTGTGACTTTGAAAATCTTGATTCCATTCCTAATCAGCGCTATCCTAGCGTATAAATTGGATATCTTCAGTGGGGAAATCCTTTTCAATTCCCTAAAACCTCATTTTGATTCCTTACTTCTTGAGTTGTAGCCTTGTTTACAATTCTCCCTTTCTTAACCAACATTGTCCTCGAGTTGTTGAATCTAAACCCTCCACTCTAATCTTTTCCGTTGAACCGAATCTATTCTTGTAAGCCTTCTTTCCCCTGAGTTACCTTTCTCCTCTGTTACCATTCCTGTTTTGGACCTTTCATCTGAACCGAAGCTTTGAAGTTTTCAAGCGTTTCCTTGCAGTGAGTTGTGGTTGTGTGCTAATGCAAGTGTTAAGTTGGCAGTCTGCATCAAGATAGCCCAAGCGCTAGGGAGAAAGACATCCTACTCGTGTTTTGGAGCTGGCAGTTGCAACCTTTGTCTGGAAGTAACGGATCAAGTTCAAGCGGATGCCGAGCTCAAGTTGTGTAGCGTGAGTACCCTGCTTCCTTTGGTTGAAGAAGTCAGCGGAGAACAGTTGAAGACGCCATCCTGGTTCTTTGATCCCGAGTGATCTAGCTTAGGGTTTTCGTGGTGCCAGTTTCTGTTGTAGTTTGTTCCTTAGCTTAGACGTTAGATCTGGGTAGATCGCTAGCTAGTTTTAAGCAGGGAGTTAAGTTTAAGGTATAATTAATTTCCTTTCTCGGTAAATCTTCTATCTATCACCTTATCTTCCGTCTTGCCTTACCCTTGTGAAATCTCAGCTTATTTCTAAGCCTTGTCATTCCTTTTGTTAACCGATAGTTTTGGTGTTGAAATTCGTTGTGTCCAAGCTTATCATTTTTACCACCTTAATTTGAACCCTTGTTTCCTCTAACTTTGGTTAGTGGCGAACACCTTTATTGCCTAAAACCTCGTTTGCATCCTATCTCTTAAGCTTTGTCATCCGTTTCGCAAGGCGATCATTCCGTTGTGTTAGCTCGTTTCTTCTCTCGTTTGTTATTGTCGTTTGCTAGTTGCTTTGTTGTTTGCCTTGTGAGTTCGTTCTTGTTTGCTTGTTGTGTTGAGTAGTTAGTTTTGTGGGTTGTTCTAGTAGCTAGTTGGTTAAATCTTTGGTGTTGGTTAAAAGTTGGTGGATGTGTTCGGCTTAGTGTTGTTATGCTCAAAGAACTCCATTGGTTATTTCTTTCAACGTCTCAACGCTGTGACTTTTTGCTTGTTTTTGGTACCTTTTGAATCCTTTAAGTTTTGACCAAAAGGATATTTGTCACATTGTTGTTCCGTGTTACGGTTTTGTTTTAATTCGTCGTACCCAAACTTCGAGGGCGAACCTTCTTTTAAGGGGGAGAGGATGTGACACCCCGTAAATCCGAATTCCATTTAAAGATTAATTAAGTAATTAATCCTAATCTAATTGGTAATTTATTCTTCAAATTCCTGAAAATTCAATAGTCGGGGACTAGTAATTGACTAGTCAACCCAAGTCAATGAGTTGTACTCTAAGCTTTGTGAATAGTTCCCTTGTTCCCTTACACTTTTCCATCGTAGTAAGGGTAATGAAGACATTTCACCTCATGATTGTATTCCAAGCTAACCTAGAGTTGCTTTTCATTCTTTCCCTTACACTCTCAAAACAAAAAGCTCCTTCTTCTCTCTAGAATTTAGCTAGCTTTTTCTCCAAGCTAAGTTGGGAATTCCTAAGATCTTCCAAGTTTGTCTCCAAGATTCCACCCTTCCTACTCTTGAGCATCTAGGAGGGTAAGATCTATGGTCCTTTTGTGTTTTTAGTGCTTTCTAAGTTATCTTTCCTAAAGATGAAATCTTTGTGGTCTTTTGCTGTGTTCTTGAAGTTGGGGTTGCAGGAGAGTCTTGTTAGGAGCTTGAAAAGGTGTATTAAGTGAAGGTTTAGGCTACAAGAGGTAACCCATGCTTTACAAAATCTATTTTACTTACTTATATGATGATTTCTTGGATTCCACTTGTGATTTTGCTATGAAATGTGAGTGTTGATGCATTGTCTTGTGAAAATGCATATCTAGAGATTGTTATTAGGTTTCATGTATGCCATTGCTTGGCTATTCCTTTGATTCAATTCATATTGTTGTATTTTGTGAGATTTTGGGTGTTTTGGACTTGAATTTGAGCTTGATGTTGAAAATCCCCGAAGGAACTATTTTGTACAGGGTTGTGTACCCGCGGGCAGAACGGCGGGTAGGGGTCCACCCGCTGCCCCACCTGCGGGGTACGTGGCTTGTGGGAATAGGTTCCCGCGGGCGGAACCATGGGTGGGGATCCACCCGTGGCCCCACCCACGGGGTAGTTATATGTTGATGGTTGGGGATTTGTTCCCCGTGATTCTTTTGGGTCGGTAAATGATGTTTTGACTTCCCGATGTTCTTTTGTGGAACTATTTGAGTGTCTTCTTGATGTTTCGTATGTCTATAACTATATGGTAGGATTCCATGTAGGTTTTGGTGTCTTGAATCATGCTAAGTGTTCAACCTTGTGATTCGTTGAACCATGGTGAGTCTTGTATGTTCTTCGGAACTATGTTTAGTTTACCCGTTTGATAAGCATGCTAGTTCGGTGTTTAAATGCTAGCGTGTGTGGTTTGTTCTTTCCTATTGTGGATGATGACTTGTGTTGATCATCGTTGTTGCCGGATTGTGATCCTTTCCTTGTTGAGTATGGTTTCATATCTTCGTTGTGACCCGTTGATTGATTTCTATGATGGTGTTGTGTGTGTGGTTGCACCTGGATTGCACGATTAATGGAATGAGACATTAGTTACCAAGGTACGGCAGTGGTCCTCGTGGTGGCCATGACGTGATTATGGAGTTTGTGACGTGTGTGTAAGGTTCACGTGTTCTTGGGTGGCTGTGGCCATGTTTGTGATCGGTATCCTCGTGTACTATGAAATTGGTGGAAATTGTTGGTGGTTTGTTGGCGGATGGGGACGACGGTCCTCGGAGGAATAAGGTTGGACTTGGATGTATAGGGGTCCTAGAGGTAATGGTTGGAACTAGCTATAAGGTTTGGGGTAGCCATAAGGTTGGAACTGGGCATAAGGAAGGATTATTGTATTCGTGATGTGTGATGTCATGAAGGCATGTGTTGCCGATGTGTGTTTCTCTGTTCGTGACGAGTGATGTCACGAAGACATGTGTTGCCAATGTGTGTCTCTTTGTTCTCTTGTGTTGAGCATGTCGGGTGATATTCTACTGAGTGATGGTAGAATACACCTTGAGCCTTTCTTGTGTTATCGTTGTCACTTCTTGATGTGTCTTGGGATGTGTTTCCCCTTATCTTTGTTCTGAGTGATATAGAGTCCTGTGGTTGACTTCTATCTTTGGCTTTGAACTTATATATACAGTATTCCGTTTCGTAAATGATTTTGTATATACAATCTATGTATGATACTTAACGTGTATTGATGGGTTACCAGCATTATTCGCTGACCGGGCGTCGTCCCATTTAATTATGTGCTTTTCAGGTCCCGAGTAGTGGCGAGCGCGATATAGAGATGGCTAGTTTAGTCCCCCAAACTCTTTTAGTTATGCTTTAGGCATGTGTGCCTCTTTTGATAGACTTCTTAGATTGATGTTGATGATGTTGTTGCCTGTGCGTTCACTTAGTGTGGACGTGGCATAACACTCTCCGTTTTCCAGTTTTATATAATTTGACTTCCGCTGTGTTTTGCTTATGCTTATGGTTAGAATATCTTGCATGTTTAAGTTTAAAATGGCATGAAAATTTGGGGTGTTACAATGGGAATTATGTCTGAAATTGCATGGTTGAATGGAAGAAGGGTGAGTGAATTGTTAAAATCCTTGAATGAATGATGATGATGAAATTTTGATGGGAAATGAGGCCTTATGATCATTGGTGTTGAATATTAGGAAACCTTCATTGAATATTAGGAAACTCCTAGTAGGGTGGACTTAGTTTCCTATTCCTATTAGGTTAATTTAGTATCTAGTTTAGAATATATAGAGGTTCATAAACATACAAAGAAACAATTTATCGTAATCTTTCATTATAATATATTCTATTGTTCTTTGGTTCTCACATATTTTGCTTCCGCCTAGCGGGTGGTGGTTATTCTCCACCCGCCAGACCTATCAATCCCTCAATTTCAACATGGTATCAGAGCCTACTTTTCTAAGTTATTTTTCTTCCAATATTTCCGGCGAACCAGTGATTATTTTCTCCTTTTCCGACGTGTCTTGTGGTTGTTCTCTAAATCTTTCACCACATGATCCCTTAAAATCTCGTCACGAGCTTTCGCCTGAAATCCGGCTGCCATCTGCCGCTGCACGCACCCACACGCGCCACCACCATCGTCGCGAGTGCTTTCGATTTTCCGGCCAGATCTCCTCTTCTCCAGTGATTTTGTGATCTCACCTCCTACACCAATGGATTCCTCTCCCTCTTGCGACCGTATCTGGAAAATTTTATCGCTTTCCTCCATCACCGTCGACCTCACGCGCCGGCGACCTTCCTCACGCGCCGGCGCGTGAGTCTACCTCTGGTGAGCTTTTCTGGCGAGATTCTCCAGATGTTTGTTTCGCCTTTCTTTCGACTTTTTGGTGAAATTTGAAGGTTCTTTTTTGAATTTGTTGCCGAACTTCTCCCCATGGTGCCGAACTTCTCCCCATGGTGTTTGTGTTTTGGTATAACCGTGTTTGTTTCTTATCTCCGGTATGCCTTATCTCATGGGTCTTCAATTTCAGCACTATTATAAAGACCTTTGATTATTTCCCATGTTTCAAGTAAGGGGGAGTACAATCGGTGTGTCATCCTTTACTATTTTGTCTTCGTTACTATGGGCTCTATTGCATCCTTTGCTATTCTTTGCTCCCTTTTTGTCTCTACCGCTCTCTTGTGTTATCTGGAGGTTGTTCATGTTCAACTCTATCCTTGGTGTGTTCATCTTCATTCCCGAGGTTCGTGTTCAATTCCGTCCTTGGTGTGTTCATTCCAAGATCGTGTTCAGCTTCGTCTTCATTCTCAAGGGATTGTGTTCAGCTCCATTCTTGGTGCCTTTGTGTTCATTCCCAAGGAAGGGTCAGGCATAGCATAATCTTCTTTGAAGTCATCCGTCCTAGAGTGCTTATGTTGTTGTGATGGTGTTCGTGTTAGTCTTTTCCCTTGGTGCCTGTGATGGTGTTCGTGTTAGTCTTTTCCCTTGGTGCCTCCATTCCCAAGGATGTTCATGACAAGCTTCGCCCCTGATGCCTTCATTCCAAGGGTTGCATTGTCCCTCTGAAGCCATTCAGCACTGTTATCCTCTAGTTGCATTTAATTTTCATTTGTAATTTTGAGTGAGGTAGAGTGCTCGTTTTAATCCAAGTTTGGAACTTTAATGTTCCAAGTATATTAGGAAACTCCTAGTAGGGTGGACTTAGTTTCCTATTCCTATTAGGTTTTTTTTTTAGTAGGGTGGACTTAGTTTCCTATTCCTATTAGTTTTTTTTTTTGAATGCTACTAGCTCTATTACATTGTAGTATCTGTTCATATACTTCGCCTCCACTGAGGCTCGAACTTACAACCTTCCAAATGGAAGTCCAACCCGGGTACCATTGGACCACATAGTCCTATTCCTATTAGGTTAATTTAGTATCTAGTTTAGAATATATAGAGGTTCATAGACATACAGAGAAACAATTTATCGTAATCTTTCATTATAATATATTCTCTTTATTCTCTTGTTCTTTGGTTTTCACATATTTTGCTTCCGCCTAGGCGGGTGGTGGTTATTCTCCACCCGCCAGACCTATCAATCCCTCAATTTCAACAATTGGGCTGAAGAGTTGATGTTGTGATCAGAAGAATGTAATCATCTACAGGATGAGTTTAATCTGCGGCACCAACCAAAGCTTATAAAGTGGAGGTTGGTGCTGCCATGGGGTGAATTGGATTCCGCTATGGAAGATGATGCCTCATGATGAATCAATTAAGAGTGCATATTTGTTGCTCTTTATGTATAGATGGGGAAATATGAAATGTTTGACTTTTGGAATGAAATTGTTTCATGAGAACTGAGGGGTTCTCGGGTTTGCTAAAAAAAATGATACATCTTACAGGTGACTCAAGCTGAAATGATACTTTTGGCAATTGAGTAGTGACAACTGTGTTTTAGGTGAAGTGATGTTGGTTGGCCTGTTTAATTATTGTGTTTAAAGTTTTAAATATTTCAAATTTGATATCTCACTTGTGCCAAAAACTGCAATATTTGTGTCCAAACAGTCTTCATATGTGTGAGGCAATGCAAGATAGTAAGAAGGAAGCCCTTCTTGGGTTTATTTCTTTATCATTACTGTGTACTGCAAACTATGAATGCAGGAATTCATTAACTTTACTCTTCACTATATTGCTGACTTGGATATCCCAATAAAAAGGTGAGCAGAAGAAAATTCAATCCAAAAAGAAGTGCTAAACATTGCTCAGAAACTTCTCAAACTTAATTCCTTCCTTGTGGCATGCTTAATGTGTCACCAATTGGTAGGAATTGTAGCCAGGAAGAGCGAGATGAGTTTGAACAATATATAAGGTGCTGTATGAGTGTATAAACCACTACTGTAATAGCAAGATCTCAGGTCTGGTTCGAGGACCCAGACGCAGCTGGGCTTGATGGTGAAGTGCACAAAATTAATGGTGATAAAATAGAGATCCAGACAAGTGATGGCGAAAAGGTACTGCAAGTTGATATTCTCATTCTTTTATTTTCTCAGGTTTATTTAAAAATTGTGTTTTGGTTATTTAGATTGAATGCAAGACTTAGGATACCACTATCCTAACCACAATCCTATGTGGTTGATAAAGATTATCACAATATTACATTTTAAGTAGTTTATTTTAATTGTTAACATTTAGAATTTGTAGTTTATTTGTATTAAAATGTTATTAGAATTGAAATTTTAGATTGATGTGTTTTAGTTGATAGAATTGGTGTGTAGTATACATCTTAAATTGATTAATGTTGAAATATATTATTTGGTAGTTATGCTGGAATGTACAGAAAAATATGGGTAGTTTTATTTTAAAAAAAAATTAAATTTTTTTTTACTATACGCGTCCAAAGTTCATGAACTTTGGACACGAATTATAATTTTTTAAATCAAAGCGTTACCTTTGCGCGTCCAAAGTTCATGAACTTTGGACGCAAAGGTAATATTTTGTTTTTAAAAATGATAATTCGCTCTTGAACCTTGGACGCGAATTATCATTTTTCGCGTCAAAAGTTACTTTAGACGCTAATTGTATATACAATTAGTGTCTCTACATCCGCGTCCAAGCAACTTTGGACGCCTTTTAGCCTTAACTTTGGACGCGAATGACTGTTTTTGTACTAGTGTTTGGTGCAATAATTTGGGCGCCACTTATCTAGCGGCTAATCCAATTTTTCATGCCCGCACGAAACATGTTGAAATCGATTACCACTTCGTCCGGGACAAGGTCGCATCTGGAGATTTCATTGTTAACTTTGTCTCAACAAAGGATCAGCTGGCCGACATCTTCACCAAACCACTACCGACTCCGCGTTTTCAGACTCTACGAGACAAGCTCAATGTTGTCGCCCTCCAACCTTGTGCTTGAGGGGGTGTGTTAGTAATAATATATAGTTATGTTATACTATATGGTTTATATGTTTGTGGCTGTTATTTAATTGGTTAGTCTAGTCTATTGTATATGAGCTTTTAGTGGTAGCTTTCCTATAGGACTCTAAGTTTGTAATCTCTTTCCTGATTTGAATGAGAATCATAATTCATCTGCTCATCAAGGGTACAAGTCTAGAGGTGGAGGATGTGGGGGGGGGGGGGGGGGGGGGGGAGGGGAGGGTGAATAGACTTGTATAATTTTAAAAACATTTTCAAAGATTCTTAAGCTCAAGTTAACTTGAACTTAGTTTTATTTTGAGTACGTAATGGAAAATATGTTTTACCCCTTTTTTTAATTTGATGCACGTATTTGTTGTTTTCAAATTTAGGTTTGGTTGTTTATGCGTTAGATTGTAAATGCAATAAGTAAAGAGAGAGATAGAGTTTTTGAAGTGGTTCGGTCAAAACCCAGCCTACATCCACTCTTCTCCTTAACACAAAGAAGATTGCACTAAACTTCTTAGTACAAAGTGAGCGATTGTGCCTTGATCACAAAACCGACCACAATCTTCAAGGTTTTTCACAAGTAGCACTTGTTTTTCCACCCCTTTTTACTAAACCTAGTATAGAAAAGATTGTTTGAACACAAGTTTTTTCGCAATCTCCAACTATAAGACTTGGCATAGAACTTCTCATTGAATACCATAGTCCTTTGAGTTTGATCTTGCAATGTAGCTTTAGCTCTCTGTTCATTGGTCTACTTGATGGAATGCTTTGTTCACTTGTTCGCAAAAAAAGAAAAAAAAAATCAGCATCGATCTCCAAGACTTGAATGAATGTATTTATAGGCTTGTTTGAAAATTTGTCCGTTGGAGGGAATGAAATTTCAAACGGCTATAATATTGCTTGCAAAGACTAGTGGGTAACATAGTTGGTTGCTTTTTGTCAGATTTTCAGCCGTTGGAAGTCCCTTTTGTGTCTGCTCCTAGCTTTCTGAGCTGTGCAAAAGGTCTTAGCCTTTTTGGGAATCTTCCTTGGGAATTATACCTAGACTCCTTTTGTCTTGGTGATATTTTCTTTGCATTATGAGCTTTTTGAGGAATTTAAATGTTCGTTCAGAGAATGTCAAAACAGTAGATGAGAAAAGGTACCCTTTGACTTCTCGTGGTTAACGTTTCAGGTCCTTCCTCAACAACCTCTCAGATTTGAGTTTCCTTAGTCAATCTTTAACTATTCAGAAATTAACTTTTCGCTTAAGTTAACTTTCTGTGCCCCTACTTTCAGGTAAAGGTTGGTCATTCTACTTTTCGATCATTAAACGTTCTGATTCAACTCTTCGTATCTTCCATTCTTCGCAACTTTAACTCCTCGGTCTTCAACCTCTCGAGTCTTCAACTCTTCATTGTCTGACTTCTCAAAGAATGTTGCCATAGCTTCTCGAAGATAGCTTGACTTCTCATAGGTTAATTCTTGAACTAATTTACTTTCCGGTTGAATTTAGTCATTTACTTCTCGATTCGTAAGGTCCATTCTTAATATGACTTTTCAAAGACTTGAAAATATCCTAATGCTACTTTTCGAATTTGTATACTTTTCGATTAATTAATTTTTCTGTTAGTAAAGTTCATTCTCTAAGTTACTTTTCAGATTCCAATTTCTAAAAATAAAATGGGGACTAAAATTCCTAACATATTTTTAATATCATCAAAATCTAAAAACACTTGTTTCTAATACTATTTCCATGAAGTTGACATTTGACTTTATAATCTTTGTTTATGCCTAGCCGACACAATAATTAAAATCATTGAATAAATTATGAAACAATGACAACATATAAAATAATGTTGATAAGAAGAATTCAATAATTTTTCTTTGAAAAAAAAAAAAAGAAGAATTCAATAGTTTTTATTATATAGCAATATTAAAAGAAAATATTATTTTGAAAATTGTACTTCTTATGGACATATATAAGAATCATCCAGCATCTATTTAATTACCTTTTTTAAATATTAGGATTATATTATTAGTACTAGTAATTCACCCGCGCGATGCACAGAAAAAAATTATGTTATTATAAATATAAATAAAAAATAGAAAAACTAAAATATTTTTAATTATTTAATATAATAATATTTTTGAGCTTCCATTGGTCAAGTATTTATTATTTTTATAGAATACAAAATTACAATTAAAATTAAAATTAATATTAAAATTATAATTTTGTATAGTTAATATAATCTCTAATTACGTGCATATTCAAATAAAGTTATAGAGAGAATTTACATAATTACATTGATTTATTCTTAATTGTATTTCATCTTTATTATAATTTTCGCAATACGAATAATAACTAAGATAATTACATTTGGAAAGTAAATTTCAAATTTTGTATGTGTAAATTTAAACTCTAATTGAACACATTTTTTATATGATTATATAATATATAGCTATTTTATTTTTCAAAAGTATATTTTTTATATGATTTATAATATATAGCTATTTTATTTTTTAAATGTTGTGCTTTTTTTTTTTTAATAATAAATGATGTTGTGGCATTAATTGTAACATTAATTATTTCCCAAACCATATAGCTTTATTATATAAAGGATTAGACTAGAACTCTACTTCGTGTCTTGCCGTCTTGGTATTCTGTATTCCCAGACATCATTATCGAATACAACACTTTTACATACATTCTCATCTGATATCAGCTTCCAGGTTTTCTCCCATGAAAGGTCTCGATTTTCATGATAATGGCTCTGTTCGATCTTCTGAACAGACCACTAAAATTTAGAATTGAAAATTTAAGTGGTACTTTAACATTAAAATTTGGAGTCGCAGTGGATGGGTTAAAGTATCCTCTATTAACAATTGATGTCATTTTCACCTCTTAATTTTATTAGTGTACAATTTTAGAAAGACGACATTATTTTGGGACAAATTAGAAAGTAAAATAAGACGTAAAATGGGATGAGGATATAAGTACTCCATCCATCTCATTTTATGTGTCAGGTTCAGTTAACGAGAGTTGAGTAGAGTTATTTACAATTTAATTTTTCATAATATTAAGTTAATAATTACTATGTAAAATTTATATATTTAGAAACTACATTAGAAGTACTATTAAACACAAAAAAATCAAATTTAAAAATTATAAGAAAATGCTAATAGAAATATGCAAAGACGAAAGAGTTGATTTGACATGAATAGTAAGTAGGACAGATAAAATGAGACGCACAGAGTATTACATTTTCGTATCAATCTGATCCATCTCACACAAGTTGATAAAGTCAACTTATTGTTTGATTCATAAAATAAGAATTACATGATAGATTCAATGTCCTGGATCGAAGGATTCGGAGCAATTGCATCCAGTGCCACAGGTGTGGCAACATCATTTACCAATGTCTCTGGCCTCCTAAATGTGAACTCAAATGGGGTATCGCTGAGAACCAAACGACTCTCGTCCGTTTCCGAAATGCCAACATCTTTGCAAACAACCCGATAGTGATCGCAGACCGACGGACAATACATGAATTTGTAGCCATTCTGGGTTTTAACGATCTTGAACCAGCTGCTCAGATCCCCGTTTTCTCCACCCGTCGTAATATTAGCCCTGTTTAATAAAATAGTTAGCTTAAAGTTAACTTAAACTTTAAGTTAAACAACTCTTTCAATTAACTTTTTGTGAAAATAAATAAATTATACCAAACAACTATCATTTAATTTATTAAATATATTTCTATAATCAGCTAATGTTATCAACTAATAGTCATAATCAGCTAACAACTATTACCAAATAGGGACATTGTATGAGTAACATCGTACCTCGACGGATCGCCATCGATTTTCCATAAATTTGGTTCCGGACAAGGACGGGTGTATTTGTCGAAAAATATTTCAATGTTTAAGTCAGTCCATTCCCGAATCACACCTTTGTTGTCGGGATTCACAGGATAATGGAAGGCTATTAGGCAGCTCCAATAGTAAGGCTCAGCTAGGAAGACACTCTTGGGACAAGCGTTCTCTATTCCGATAGAGAAGAGGTTGAACCCCAGGCCGGCCTCTTCTAGGTCTAGTGGTACGACGTAGTACATGAAACCTTCTTGGACCATCGTACCGTTGATGTCGAGGACTGGGTTTGGTGCATCTTTTGCTTGGGATAGAAAGAGAGAGAAGAGGGAGAGAGAAAGGAAAATTAACAATAATGGTGTGTTCATTGTAAAGATGACTTTGTGGAAATATTGTATATTCGTAAGAATAGATGTGGAAGAAGTATTGTGGATCGGAGTTTATAGGAGTACGAGTCAATGAAGCCAGGCTAGCCAGCTGAGATGGGTAAGATGAGTTTATTATAAAAATACGAGAGGAACCAATGGTTCGTTGACCAAATTAACAGTACCTGAAGAACTGTGATTGATTATTATAAATATGTTCTCAAAATTATTATAAATATATATACAGAGTAGATTGCTTCTGGACCACGTACTCCAATTAAATTACCAAGTTACGACGTACTATTTATACCATGCACCACAGCGTATATAGCACTGTGCGTCCCGCGCCTCCCAAAACGACGACGTCGTTTTGGTAAGTTATGTAGGGGTTGACATGATTATGTCATTATGTGTATTTGGTTATACAATTATGTGTACTTTTTAATTTATACAATTATGTACATTTTTTATACAATCATGTACATCTTTTTTTATACAATTATGTATATCTTAAACAGGAAATTTATGTGTATTATATTAAGAGTTGATGTTTATTATGTTAAAAGTTTATGTGTATTATGTATTATGTTAGATTATATGTATTATCTTTTAAAAAAAAGTATGTGTATTTTGCTATACAATTATGTACATTCATGTATACAATTATGTGTATTCTAGTATAAAATTATGTACATTTTTTAAAATGAGATTTTTTTAAAAGAAAATTAACCGCCAACACAGGGTAGCGAAATTTCAAAAAAAAAAAAAAAAAAAAAAAAAAAAAAACCAAACGACGTCGTTTTGCATCAAGCGCACAATGTAATATGCGCCCTGGTGCATGATATAAATCGTTTCCACAGTATCATTTAAAAATATTTAAAACTTTACCGGAATTCTTGTCAATATAATGCTTATTAGGTTGTATGGGTCATGTATAGAATACATTATTTTTATACGTAATGTTTATTATTTGAATTTGTACAAAATAGTATGAAGACAACTTGAAAGTTTATTATTTATATGGATAAAGTTTACTATTTGTATGCATAGAGTTTATTATTTAAACATGTATAAACTAATCGAAGGTTTGTCGATGATTTTTTTTTTTTTTTTGAGAATAAAAGCTTAATGCATTAGATCAGAACTGAGAATGTTCACAAGTAGCTGTGGGGGTGAGTGATACCACTCCCCGCAACCTGACAAAGAAACGGCCTCCCTAGCAAGAGCATGGGCAGCACGGTTCGCAGACCGCCTAGCAAAATAGAATATCACATCAGGAATCTGAGATGCAACCTCCTTTACATCATCTACTACTAAACCAAACGACGAACTATAAGTATTTAAAGTTAAAGCATGAAAAACAAGCTGTGAATCGGTTTCCACATCAATATCACCAAAACCCAAACCTTTCACCCAGCTGAGAGCTTCACGAATTCCTACAGCTTCCGCCTCCTTCACTTCATACAAACCCGGGTAAGTCACACATTTTGCTGCCACAAACTCCCCATGCTCATCACGCACAATCCACCCCATTCCCATAACCCCATTGCCAGCATCCATAGCCACATCCGAGTTCAGCTTCAGCCTCCCATGTCCAGCGCTCCTCAACGACAGGCGCAACAACATACATGCCCCCCTCATTGACACTCCTCCAGTTATTCCAAAAGCACAGGGCAGACCGCAACGCACCATCCATTGAGTAAGGAGCATTATTCCACACAGCATCATTTCGACTGCACCACACACCCCAACAAACCATGGCAAACTTACACAAGTTATCCCCACTCAACACAGCAAAATTCTCAAAGAACCAGGAAGAGATATTACCATGTGTTTGGGCAGACACCGACAGGTTCAAGTGGGACCAAATCTTCCTAACCTCAGCACAAGATGCAAACAAATGTAGAGCAGACTCCTCCTGCTGACGGCATAAATGGCACGTTAAAGCACAAAACACCCGTTTGGCAACAAGTTATCACGTGAGGGTAGAAAAAGAGAAGCTAGTTGCCAACAAAAAGCTCTCACCTTTGGGGTACCTCAAGCTCACATATCTTAGCCCATGGGCGTGTACCCTCCACCTCGCCAATGAGCATCCTGTACGCAGATTTGACTGTATACTTCCCCTTGGAATCGGCAGCCCAAAACCAAGAATCCGGTGGCAGTCTCTTACTCAACGGGATGTTCAAAATAAGACACACATCCCGTTCCTCAAAAATGTCCATCACACACTCGTAGTCCCAATCAGTTCTATTCACAGCAAAAAGGGAAGATATCGGGGCAACAGCTATAGTCTCATTCAACCCCGTTAAAACAAACGGGTTCGCGGAATCCGGCAACCAAGGATCCATACCAATTCTTCTGGTTCTACCATCACCGATGTGCCGCCTACTCCCACCACGCAGCAGGTCCTGGACCTCCATTAACCCCCTCCAGATATAGGATGGATTATTTCCCAACTTTGCTTCAAAGAAGGAGCAGGTGGGAAAATACCAGGCCTTGTAAACACGGGACATTAATAAATTCGGTTGCGTCAACAGCCGCCACGCCTGTTTACCAAGTAGAGCCTTGTTCATCTCGTGCAATTTCTGAAAACCCATACCCCCACTACGTTTCGGTGTACACAACCCCTCCCAACTCCGCCATCTGATTCCCTTGCCATTACCAATGGTGCCAGTCCACCAATACTCATTCATCAACGTTTGTATCACCCTGCAAAGGCCAAGAGGTAACAAGAACACCATCATAGCATAAGAAGAACGCCTGTAATACGCTCTTTAAAAGGACCTCCCTCCCAGCTCTAGAGAGAAACCGAGCATTCCAACTCCTTACTCTACCCACGATTTTCCCCTTCAAATAACCCAGGATCTCATTCTTCTTCCTCCTAACTAAAGACGAAAGCCCCAAGTACTTCTCCGACGTATCCCCTTCACGGACCCCTAGCATATCTGTGACATTCGTACGCACCTCCTGTAATGTATTAGTACTGAAACATACCATTGACTTCTCATAATTAATTTGCTGCCCAGATGCCGTCGCATAAGTATCCAAAACCCATTTCATCCTTTCACACTCGCCTGGTGTCGCACGGAAAAATAGGAAACAATCATCCGCGAATAAGAGGTGCGAAACTGGAGGTGCCCCCCGCGCTACATGCACACCATGTAGCAAACCACATGCGACCTGACGCTCTAACAAAGCACTTAGCCCTTCCGTGATAAAGAGGAAGAGATAGGGGGATAACGGGTCACCTTGGCGCAAACCACGACCCGGGATTATTGGGCCAAACTAGTTCTGGTCGTGTAACACGTGATACTTAGCCGAACACACCGTCTCTGCAATAATCTCAACCCATTTCGGGTCAAAACCCATCTTCAACATCACTCGGCTTTGTCGATGATTATTTATGCACGTATATTCTAATTAAGCTCATTTCTGTTATACAATAAGGTACGGTTCATTATTTGTAGAGTATAGCTAAATTTATTCTGCACATTTATCCCTCCTTTACTTAGAAATTGGACGTTTAGTAATTCACGATTATTCACTATTTGTATGTATAAGATTCACTATATTTGTACGCATAAAGTTCACTAGCTAGTGAATATGTTTTGGTGCATGATTCAAGCAACTGTGTGGACCATGGTCCATAGTAAAATTTGTCGGAGTTTGTTAGTATGGAGAGTACCTATTGGACAATTTAACAACAGTTTTCAGGTGTGAAATTTATTCAAATTGGCATGATTTTTATTCAAAGTAGTTATGAATGTGATGGTTTTTAATGGTCAAAGCCCACCATAATAGCAAGTTGATATTGGATAACGAGTACAAAGAGTATATTATTACATTGATAGGGCTCAATGTCCTTAAAATAGGCAAATTATTGTGTGGACGATGAATATCAGGTACATCTTAATTATAATAAAGTCATATGGTCTTGTGAAAATTAAATGTTGATATTAATAGTTAAATGTTAATATTAACAACATTTAATTTTCACAAGACCACATGGTATATATATATATATATATATATATATATATATATATATATATATATATTAATATGAATTGCAACTATGTTGATATTAGGATATGTATTTTTTAATAAATAATATTATTATAATGTTGTTAATATTCATTCCGTGCATCGCATGGGTAGCATACAAGGAGTAGACATACTCAAGATCAAATATGTATACCGCTAGCTGCGATTAATAATAGTAACTTTTTGTATCATACTATTTTCAATTATTAAATTAAACATTGTAAATACAATATCATAATTATTTTGTCATATACTTAATAAAAATGTAATTTTAAACAATTAAATTGTGGTTCACGTTTTCTTCTTCTATACTTCAAATACCATTATTAAAAACATTTTTTTTTACCTATTCTAACATTACAAACAAATCTTTAATATTTAGTCCGTGCATCGCACGAGACAATACTAGTTTATAATATATTAAAAGTATATTATTTTTGAACTAAAGGTACATTATTTTTGTCCTGAAGGTACATTATATAAAATAATGTACCCTTAGTATATTAAAAATGTACTTTCAAAAAATGTACCTTACGTACATAAATAATGTACTCTTAGTATATTAAAAATGTACTTTTTATTTATGGTCCACACAATTGTGTGAACCATGGTCCATGCAATAATGATTGAAAATAATAAAAATAGTCTATAAGTGTACTATGTGTGCAAAGAAAACAAATTTGGACCTAAGGGCCCAACTACCAAGCCCAACCACAAAAGGTGGACTATCACTGCCAACTTGCGGACCGCAGAAGACACTGATGTACTACGTCGTTAACTGAGAATTCGAGAAAAAGAACTGATGATGATGGTTTGAACGAGACACCCCCGCATTTTATACTACTTTCAAGGACGCATATGATGGATGTGTAGACCATAATGCTTCGTCTTCCTCTACCATATGTGTGTCCCACCAGTGTCGTGTTTTTTTGCCAAGCATTCCCCAGCGCCCCATGTCGCAGAGCACGTTCGGGGTTCTCGCCAACCGCTCGAAGATCACAAACATAACCCCACCTTGCCACTTCACCATAGGGCTCACCTAAGCAGTCTGCCCAAGCGGTATGTACGAGCGATAATTCTGAGTTGTCCGCTAGAGCTATTCGTCTGAGTGGTCTTCCCCCTCCAATGAATAGCTTTGCACTCAACTAGGTGATCTGCCAGTTGAACTAAGCCATCCAGTCGTCGACGGACAGCTAAGGCGAGCTAGCAAGGGGCGAAAAGCGCCATGATCGCAAAACCTAGAGCAGTCCATTGGCCAGCCTTCAGTGATCCGCTATGGTCCACTCGACCCCCACGGCCTAGGCTGACCACTCCTCCCCTCCGTTTGGTTTCTCATACTCTGCTCCATACTGCACTGCCAAACGTGCCCTTAGCCTTCTTTCTAGAAAAAAAAAATCTCACCTCCACTTTCCTAATTGGATTCCTGTGACAACCCAAAATTTTATTTTATAAATTCAGTTTTAAGAAATTCCAAATAGCCATTTTTCACTCCATAAAAATTTGTGCAATGGAATCGGTGTTAGAATAAAATATTTTGAACCACTTTAAATGAATTCAACACCGGAACATGATTTGAAACAAAATCTGAAATTCTCAGGTACATTGCGTGCCAAGTTTTGAACTGAAAATTCAATCTGAGTGAAACTGGGAGAAATCTGGGGAGCCTAAATCAAGTGTCCATCTAGAAATCATTTTGAGAAATTCAATTTGAAACCCAAACTACTTTTAAAATCCTGATTTTGGATCATGGTCCATGAAGCATGGTGAACCACACCACTCCAAAACCCTTTGTCTGATCTTGTAGAACAACCACCAAATTACCACCTTACCCTCCACCAGTCATTGAGTATCTTCCTAGGGTTTTTCACCCATATAAAATGAATAGTAAGCCAATGTTTTCTCCTGATTCCACTCTTTGCTTCCAACATCTTTGAGCTCTGCAATCACAAGAAGAAAACACAGTAAGTTTCTTCAAGTTTTAGCCTTCATTTCCTTCCAGCTTTCCTTCTATTCTTTCTATCTCTGAGAACTTGGTAGTAAGTGATTGTGTGATTTGTTTGAGATGTTTAGGACGTGAAGGAGGGTGTATCTAGCCTGGGAAGAAGGTGGAATCCCAGCCAAGAGAAGAAGTCTACAAAGGTATAACCCCATGGACTCCCAAATCTATTTTTGACTATGTGAAGTCATTGTTTGTACTTAGAAATGAGTAAAAATGCTAGAATAATGTGTGTTTGAGCTAGTAGAATGTGCTATTGCTGAGCTTAGATGTGTTGTTGATGTTTTGGGAGTGGTTATCAGCCTGAAAATGTCTTACAGGTGAAGAAGAAGCTCAATGGTGCACAACATAGTGTGCACCAGATGAGAGGCGGGACTAGCCAATGGCCCTAGGAGGGAGCCGTTCGCTAGGGCCGTGGAGGAGCGGCCCTAGGGCACGGCTCTAGGCAAGAGCCGTGGCCCTAGGCCGCCGCTTGGCGGCGGGGCTCCTCAAGCCCCGCCACAAGCCCCGTTGAGCAAGAGCTGTGCAGTGGCCGGGCCCTTGTGGCTCAGCTATGTGTCGTTTCGGACCGAGACTCGCGGTCCTTGAGGCTCGGACACTCGGGGCCGTCACGACGCACGTTTAGAATTTGATTTCATTGAATTTGGAGTAGAATTGAGCATTTTGTGATAGAAAATGTGAAGAAAAATCTTAAAGAGGTTGTTTGTGAACGTTTACAGTGAAGGAAATTGCTTAGTGTTGGCTTTGACTATTTATTTGAGAAGCATGACAATTATATGAATCTTAGATAATGGAATATGATCAATATTTGTTAAGTTTTGGCTAGAAAAGCATGCCTCGATGTCTAATTGACTTGTTGAGATGATTGCTAAGATTATTACAGTTTACAGAGCATGTTTACAGTAAATAAGTTTATGTTGAGCATTTTGAGTTCAATAGCATGTTGAATACTTGCAAAGTGTTTGCTAATGAAGAATTGCTAAATTATGATCTATGAGCATGTTTATAGAATTGTTGAGAATTCACAGTGAAAAGATAATTGAAGTTCATTCTACAGTAAAGTGCATATTTGAGCATATCATGTTTTAAATTGCATAAATGGCCAAAGTGAGCCTAAGTAATATTTTCAAAGACTCATATCTAATTTAGAAATTCATTTTCTTGTTGCATTGAGAAATTGTTGAGAAGTTATGTGCATAAGTTTGCATAAGTAATGAAGATGCATGAGGTATATATGCTATCTATTGTGAGGCAAATAGTATTTTGGAGGCCCGTTAGGACTATGTCCTTTCGGATGAAAAGAGCAAGATCAGTTAAAAATCGGCAACAGTGAAAGAAAGAAAGTAAAGCAAGAAACGGACATTGCGATCCGATATCATGTAACGTGGCGTATTCCCACATTACGAGGTTGGAAACTGCCCGCCAGGCTTGGAATCCTGGTCAGGGGGTGTGCACACTGATAGTTCGATACCTGATTCCACAGAGTTTGAGAAAAGGACCAAGATAGTGGTTCTACGGGCGAGATGAGTATTAGGCCGCCTAGATGCCGAGCCCAGATAGGTCTATCCACCTTATGGTGAAGCCCTACCTCGCCCATGATTAAAGAAAGCAATCGAGTCAAGAGACTCAAGAGAAAGCAATTGAGTCAAGAAACTCAAGAGAAAACAATCGAGTCAAGAGACTCAAGATAAAGAAAGCGAGTCATTGTGACTCTAAGAAACCTCCACAAAAAATAGTATTCTTTTACAAAAGAGTGTACGTATATGTATATTATCTATATTTATACTAAAAGCATCATGTGTATTTTATTGCATGATCAAGTATGATTGCACGATATTGCATAATGAGTATGATTGCACTAGATTGCATAATGAGTATGATTGCACGAGTTTGCATAATGAGTATGATTGTACTAGATTGCATAATGAGTATGATTTCACTAGATTGCATATTGAGCATATTATTGCACAAGATTGCATAATGAGTATATGATTGATTGTATTATGAGTATGAGATTGCACTAGATTGCATATTGAGTATGATTGCACAAGATTGCATATTGAGTATTTGATAGTATGAGATTGCCTAGAGATTATATGACTGCATGAGATTGCATGATGAGTATATGATAGCATGGGATTGATCTGAGATTATATGATAGCACAAGATTGCTCGTTGAGTTATGTGTTAGCATGAGATTACTACTGAGTTGTTAGATAGACTTGAGATCATGGATGAGTTAAGTATGTGAAAGTATGAGCTTGATGTTAAGCTAGATAATTGTGAAAGCATGCCTATTTGGTGATTAGGTTGCAAGTATTTAGAAACCCTGTTGAGCATGATAAACTGTTGTTGAGTGATTGAGAATGTTTGATCTTAGTATGTGAAACAAATGTTTTCCAAAAGTATATATTGTAGTACTTTACAGGGTTTAGTGGAGTTATACTTAGCTTCGTGCTAACGGGTTTGTTTTCTACTTGTTGTTTGTTAACCCCTTTCAAGTGGGCCCAGTTCGTGAGAGAGAGTACGAGTTAGACTAGACTAACAGTAGTTAGTTTTGTAGTCTAAACTCTTGATGTTATTACTTTTTGAGATTTGTAGTTGACTACCCTACGTTTTGATAGTGCTGAACACCGGGGTCTCATCCCCTAGTTTGATGGATGTTAGTAGACTTTAATGTTTAATTTGTTTATCTTTAGCTTTTGCGATCATCGTGAAGGGTGATTGTGGCAGTGACACCTCTATTAAGTTGCTTAGTAAAGTTTATTCCGCTGCTTTAATTTATCTTTAAAGGTTTAGCCTGTTAATTAAGTTTAAGAAAAGTGGGGTGTTACAATTCCCCTTGGTCAAGTCCACTTCTCACTTTATTTATTTCTTGGGTCATACCTCTGGGACCCATCACAGGTCTCCCACTTGTTCTAGTTGTATAGACAACTAGCACTCGTGTTTGACCCCACAATTTCCAACTGTTGTTCGAATAATCGGATTCCCCGAAACAAATCACACCCTTTGTCATGTTCCCTTTTTTTTCTTTTAAGAAGGTTGCCTCATTGGGCCGCCTTCCCTACTCGCGGATCCACAAAAGATGTTTTTCGGCTACTTTTCCTGCTTGTAGGCTCTTGGGTTGCCTTCCCTGCATGAAAAAGAAAGAAGAGTTTATTTTTCTTTGGCACATGGGGTCATCATCCCTAGTTGTGGCGAGCCCACCAAGAATTCATTTGCCTTCCATACATGCAAAGTAGTTGGCCCGCCTTCCCTCCACGCGGGCTAAACTACGATTTTCACTAATGGTCACGGCGATAACCGCGCCGGAGTGACAAACTCAGTTTTGCTTAACTCTACCAAACGATGTATTGACAATTTGATCATATCTCAACCTAGAAGTGTCCAAATCAAGAGATTCCAACGAAATTGGAAATATAATTCAAAGAGCTACGACTTTCATACTGACCATAAAGTCTAAATTGAAGTTATCCACGGTGACAAATGGCTTAGAAATATAAAAAGAAATTATATCATAACAATTTTCGTATTAAAAGAAATTAAGTCTTATATGTGATTTTGATGACCATTTATGAGTTGGTAAAACTTGTTTTTTTTTTTTTTATGTTGAAAGGTAACATGTTTATAATAGCCTTACTAATATTGTGGAAGAGTAATTAAAGAGTTATGCAATAATGTTAAAGCATACGAATTCATAGGTTTTCCCTATGCATATGATTGATATACATCAATTGCCATTATATGTGAACTCTTCATTTTTAAAACTCTTATTGATAGGGGTGTCAAAGTGAGCCAAAGCCTGCCCTACAGTGGGGCGGGTTTAGGCCGTAAGAAGTTGACTTGCAAAAATGTGAGCTTAACGAGTCTGGCCCGCTGCAACCCGCGGGCCAGGCCCTTTTATTTAAAAAAAAAAAAAAAGAGTTAATTCCACCATAGGATCCTGTCTTTGGTGCCAATTCCAAATTTAGTCTCAGACTATCATTTTTGTCATTTAACATCCCAGACTATCATTTTTTAGACACTTTTAGTCCGTCTCATGACTTTTTCTATTTTTAGTAAGGGTATTTTTGTGTCTTAATTTTTTTTTTTTTTGTTATTTTTCTGGTTTCAACAGGTTTAATTGATTTAGGACTTTAAGTTAATTCCACATCGATTCTAATTGCTAAGAATCAATTGAATACTCAAGTCACTCAACTTCATCTACTTCACCGCTCCTTCAGAGGTTCACCAGGCATAGAACGAGAGTAATAAGAGTATCGTCGTATTTCTAACAAGTTTTTAAAGGTTCATCCATTGAGTGCTTAAGAATCATTTGCCTAAAAAGTTAACCTTGTTGCAGAGATGAAATATACGGTGGTACTCTCGTTCTTCGCATGGTGAACCTGTGAAGGAGTGATGAAGCAGATGAAGTTGAGTGACTTGAGTCTTCAATTGAATTCTAACAATTAGAACTGGCGTGGAATTAACCTAAAGTCCTAAACAAATTAAAATGGTTGAAACCTGCAAAATAACATCATAAAAATATGAAGAGACAAAAATGCTCTTACTAAAAAAAATCATGAAAATGATTAAAAGTGTCCAAAAAACAATAGTCTGAGATGTTAGTGGCAAAAACAATAGTCTGGGACTAAATTTGCAATTGCCACCAAAGACAATGGAATTAACTAAAAAAAAAAAAAAAAAAAAAAAAAAAAAAAAAAAGGTACTAGATTACGACGTTAGTCAATTAGGCTCTTAGGTAACAACTCAGCACTCAACACAGCCGCACCAATTCTCTCCCACATCCCGTTCGTCGTCCATAGCCAATTCTCGCCTGCTTCATATCCGTCGCCCACAACCAAATGAAGCCAAAGTCATGTCGTCTATGCTGGTGGTGCAGCAGCCACCAGTTCCCACCCACTACACACTGCTTGTTTTTTTGCCATCATCACCCTGCTTGGAGTCCTTACCGACGCCCATCCCCCGGCTTTGCAGCGACCGCCACTTTGGTGGCTCAGATACCACCACAGAACTAGCTCGATCGGTAAAATAGGAAACTATAGATACTAACAAGTTGAAAGATCTTAGGGTCTGTTTGGAAACCCGGAAAATGACTTTTGGAAAATGTTTTCTGGAAAATAAGTTATTTTCTAGAAAACATTTTCCTTTCCGGTGTTTGGCGGCACAATGGAAAACTGTCTTTGTATGTTTGGTTCATTTTTCAAAAAATGAGCAGGAAAATGAACAGAATTGTATACTTCAACATTTTAATTGTTTGATACTTTTGATAAAATTCTTCCGAGAATAGCACTAAGCCTTCAGAATAATTTTGAATGTGTATATATATATATATATATATATATATATATATATATATATATATATATATATATATATATATATATATATATATATATATATATATATATATAAAATTACATTCAGGTAAAAACACCTATTAAAATACAAACGTGTGGACTATTTGTATACGTTAGATCTTGATGTTGGATGGCTAAGATCGAGTCATCTGAATGGCCTTGTTTTATTATTCTTTCAGTTTTTATTTTTAGTGTGGGGTAGTTTAGGGGTTTTACTTCTAAGTAATCTAGAGAGTTCCGTCTTTTACTCCTCACGCGCACCCGATGATGTTGTAGAATTACCGTTTCTCTCTCGCGTCTCTCTTCTGTGCTCCGGTTCGATGTTTGCTGCCGATGTCGTTCCTTCATCTTTGTCCACACAATGCTGATGGTTGTCAGTGGGAACGTAACCACAGTAGAAGCAAGCGGCGGGGACCACATAGTCGGGGTGTTGGTAGAGGTAATCTTTTTTCCTTTTTTTTTCGATTTTGTTTTGTCGTGCTCCTTTGTTGTGTTTGTCTGTGCTATCATTTTCTTGTTTTGGGGATGTATTTGCGCATCCATTTTAGTCGTGTGTGTTTGGTGTGTGGTTAATTGAGTTTTCGAATTTTGGATGCATTTTGTATATCTAGGGTTTTTGTTTTCCCCCATTTTCTATGAAATTGCGCTTAGGATTTTGTTTATGGTTTGCGTTTGAATGCTTTCTGCAACCTGGTGATTTATGTTCGTGTTCATTTTTTTTTTCTTTTTTTTGCATGAGAACAGAATATTTGTTTGTCTATTTTATTTAGCAATAAGGTGCAAGAAGTGGTGCTGAACTTTTCTCCTCTTTTCTAATTTGACTGAAAAGAAGCACCACTTGTTTACCCACTATTTGCAACCAGGCACCGCAAAGTATGGGTTATAGCAAGCAATGTATATCAAGTGATGGTATGTGTTTATTATTATAAGCCTTAATATCCAGGCTTATCATAAATGTTGTTTTACTTTTCCTTCTGTAAGATGATGTACTATTGTTTTCCACCCTTTTCTGGAAGGGTAGAAGTGAGAGTCTAATAATGTTTTGATGTTGGAATTTGTTATTATTTTTATCGCCATTATTTTATACTTGATGTGCTTGATTGTACATAATCACATTATATTACAGTTCTTATAATGTGGCAGGTGGTGGCATTTGCCATGTCTGTGTGTTATGTTTGGTTGTTTTTCCGGTAGGGTACGGTTGGTGTCCGTGTTAGGATTGTTGGTGACCTCTTTTTTTGTGCGTTGCTAGTGCGTTCAATAAGATATTGCTCAGTTTTAATCCGTAGGGTTTTTTTTTTTTTTTTTGGTAATTTTGTATACTTGTTGTTCAGTTTATTTTGCTATTGGGGATGGGGTTTTTTTTTTTGTTATCAACTGTTTGTTTTGCAATGATGTGTGCAGACGGGCAAAATCGGTGTGTGCATCACTTGTATCATTAGGGTGTTGCCTTTATTTCAATTGCCATTGTTCTGCGTGTATTATGGTTTTTAGTGCCCATTGTTATTTTCATTCTTCATTGTTTGTTGCATTATTCTATGTATTTTTTTTTCCATTCTTCGATGTGGTCATTAATTCCTACTCTGCTTTGATTTCCTCTAGTATCGTTACGAGATTATTGATAATCATTCCGACCCCACAGCAAAGGCGTTGAAATATGGGGATTCGTTGGAGGATATGATTAGTCTTGCGTTAATTTCCCCCTTTGGTGTTTTGTTTTAATTTGTTGCACCCTCCACCCTATTTCCCCAGTGTTTGTTTTATGTTTTAATGACCTCCTTAATTTATGTTTGTAGAAAGATATGCTCTCTAAGTTCTATAGACGTATTGATCCTGGGAGATCGGGCATTTCTGCTGGTTTGGAGACTAAGCGGTTGCAAATGTCTTAGGAGGGATTCGAAAAATAAGATTGACTGTGGAGTCTATCTTATGCGGCACATGGAATCGTATGTAGACTAGCGATTAAATCTTATTCAATATGAACATAATTAAATCTTATGTATGAATTTAACTGGCTAGGCGATGAAACTTATAGTTAAAAGAATTAAAATTGTATTTACATTTTTATAAATTGTATTAACAATTATTAATAGAACTTATGGAGCACTCTTGGTCCTGAGTGCTCAGCTGCATGCCAGTGTGTGCTGGTTTGTGCTCAGCCACATGCAAGTGTAGATACTTTATAATTTTTGAGTATTTTGGTAGTCTTTAAAGTCTTATTCAATATGAACATAATTAAATTTTATGTACAAATTTAACTGACTAGGCGATGAAACTTATGGTTAAAAGAATTAGAATTGTATTTACATTTTATAAATTGTATTAAAAACTATTAATGGAACTTATGGAAGCAAGAAAAGAATTATTCAAAATTGGCGGAAAAAATTTCTCACTTAGTTTTGGACTGACGTGTGCACGGGTTTTGGATTGATGTGTGCACACTATTAGTAAACTAATTTCTGTGGTATTTAAACAGGATTGTTGTAGTTTAAAAATACGAACTTAACATTGGCAAACCCGTGTGCACCTGTAGTGGGTTAATGTGTGCACGAAATTACTTCTGTGTAAAACCCGTGTGCACGTGTAGTGGGTTAATGTGTGCACGTAATTACTTCTATGTAAAACCCGTGTGCACCTATAGTGGGTTAATGTGTGCACGAAATTACTTCTGTGTAAAACCCGTGTGCACGTGTAGTGGGTTAATGTGTGCACGAAATTACTTCTGTGTAAAACCCGTGTGCACGTGTAGTGGGTTAATGTGTGCACGAAATTACTTCTATCTAAAACCCATGTGCACGTGTATTGGGTTAATGTGTGCACGAAATTACTTTTGTGTAAAACAAGCGAAACACAATGCTTTTTATATCACGCATTGCAATATGTAGTACTACATATACTAACAGTTTCGAATACTAACTTTGTGCATCTGCTCCTTCTATATATGCCAAAAGGTCCCTCCTGAAATCGCAAAAGTCTATGCACGGTAGCGTATGCTCGGTAGTAATCTATTCCTTTATTTACTGTGTCGAATCGTTGTCCAACATATGGTGTGTTTTTTTCGTTGCTGGTATGTAACCATTTTTTCGACCTATCCGGGGTTATGTCCATTACACATTCTCTCCTACCACGTTGCTCTTTGCTTGTCGACCATATGAACGTTATTTAAATGTCGTTCCATGCACACATTAAAATTGGGAAAAATTTGCACACATGCACACTCAGTTTTCACTATTCATAAACATATTTCATAAGTTCATCATGCATGCGCATAGGCAATTGTGGTGTGTACGTACTATTTTTTTTTTTTTTTACTTAATAAGGCTTCTTTTCTTTGGTCTCTGAATGATATATGCATGGGGTGTGCATGGTAAGTTTACTTAATTGGTATTATGGCCTGCGTTGATGTGTGCACTGTATCTTATTTCTGTGTGCACGCAATCTGTGTTCTCTTTGAACATTGCACGACGGAAATTATTGGTCTGCGTTCTTTTGTATAAAAGGAGGCGTTGCTATTGATGTATTTAACTCCTACCATACTTAAATCTCTAAATTCTTGCTTAATATATTAATGATTTTTATTCCTTATTTACGTAGTATACTCATTCTCATTTTTTCCCTTATTTACGATAAAAAAAGGAATCTATAATTAATTTCTCCCATTGCATCTAATCAATCCATCTAAATAGATCCTATAGCTACATATTGTCCTCAAGTTTGTATTTTAAGGGGGTTTTCATGTGAATGCAACCCTATATATATATCACTCAGGTGCGAATGGAGCACGCAAATAGGAAATGCGAATGCATGATATCCGTCTACGTGTCCAGATCTAATGGATGAGAAATACTGATTTTTTTTTTTAAAAAAAATGCGGTGGCATTTTTTTAAATAATTGAACATCGAAGTGCAAGTAAAATGTATTACAAGTGTATGTAAAATGTATTATAGGTGCAAGTAAAAATTTACACTGATCATCAATACTAAATGCACCTATAGTTATAAGTAGTTGCACAGATAGTTATAAGTAGTTGCACCTAGGTGTATGAATGTTTGCGGGTGGTTTTCAGGGGTATTACTACCCGCTGAACTCATATCAATGAATGTTAACAAGGCAAAATTACATGCAGTTGTAGGCAAAAGTAGGTGCACTTGTAGGTGAAAGTATGTGTACCCGATCAATAAATGTAGACAAAAACTTGATGCAGTTGCAGGCGAAAGTAGGTGCACTTGTAGGTGAAAGTAAGTACACCCGATCAATGAATGCTGACATGTGATGCACACTGATTTGTTCGCAATGCTCTCCTGGACACTTATTCGCACCTGAACGAGATATATATATATATATATCTACTATACTAATAAGAGCCCAAGAGAGTTAGACCTATAATGGGTAAAAAAAAATGGCGGTCAAATTTTTTAATTAAATGAATATGATTATGATTATCCTAATTTATCCTTAATGAATATGATTATTCGTTAACTTTTCCGTTAAATCTTATCTTTTCCGTTAATTTCTGTTAGTTCACCGTTAACTTACTCATTGATTTCAATAAGAAAGGTCTTAAGTTCGAACCCCATCCAAATCAAAATTAGTATAATTAGTACTCTATTTTACTCTTATTAAATTAAAATAATAATTTAGTAGCTACAACAAAAACTAATACATATGCATTTCTTTAATTTAGAATTATGTGTCTACAATGTCTTTATTCAAAAAAATGTATTCATTATCAATAAATTAAATAAGAGAAATAATTTCATTAGTTATATTGTATTTATTTTTCTCCAATATAAAAATTCTTTACATTCAAATTCATCAATTGATTATATTCGCTACATTGTCCCTAGCTACAATGTCTTTATTAAAAAAAATTATTCATTATCAATAAATTAATTAAGAGAAATAATTTTATTAGTTATATTGTCTTTATATTTCTCCAATATAAATATTATTTATATTAAAAGTCATCAATTGATTATATTCACTACATTGTCTATTATCTTTTTTTGTGCACTATTTTTTTAATTAAATATCAAAGTTATGATACAAAATAATGCTATATATTTATTTACTAAATATTTTATTAATACCATGAAAAAATAAAAAAAAATATAATTAATAAAGTCAATCATATTAACTACTTGAGAGATTTGTTGACAAAGAGAGTATTCAAATCACACAACAAATTGAAGTAAGAACTACTTTGCAATGTCCTTGTTTGACAATCAGCAGTTAGCGGTTGGCATTAGCGGATTATATTAGCGAATTTGACCAGCGAATTATATCAACGGTTGGTAAAAAGATATTTGAAAAAATTAGCTGTTTAGATTAACATGTAAAATGACCAAAGGGTATACATAATAATAATAATAATAATAATAATAATAATAATAATAATAATAATAATAATAATAATAATAATAATAATAATAATAATAATAATAATAATAATAATAATAATAATAATAATAATAATAATAATAATTGTTTTAAAAAATAAAAAAATAAAAAAATAAAATTAAGCCAATCATATTAACTACTTGAGGATTTATTGACAAAATGAGTATTCAAATCACACAACAAATTGAACTGGAAACTATCTTGCAATGTCCTTGTTTGGTAATCAGTTAGCTCTTCAATATTAGTATATATTTAATATTTTATGCCCTAATTTTTATTTGCTCTCCCTTATGTCCCGTATTTGGTTTCAACCATACCTATACAATTTTTTTATTGACAATTATAATCAATCTTGACTATATTATCTTGCATTTGTGAACTTAGAATTACCTATTTAAATACGCAAGTTTAACATTCAATTATCTATGCATGAACAATTTCAATATAATCTTGCATTGATATACTTTAAAGTACTTATTTAAAAAAAAAAAAACATTGGGCATTATCTCAATCGCGCAATACGCGTAAAAGACTAGTATATATATATATATATATATATATATATATATATATATATGGTAGGGAATATCCCGACCGACATAAGCTCCACCACGACCGACTTGCCTTTGTCTTTCTCTTCTGATCTTTGCAGGTGGCAGGTCGGGCTTTTTCCGTGGAGACCCCGGTCGGGAATGGCCGGAAGTTGCCCGAACGCTGGTGTCGACCACCGAGCGGTAGCCCTTGGACGAAAGAGCTGCCAAAAAGGACGCGAAGGGACGCGTGGCGGTTCTTTATGCTGACAGGCAGGGCACCCGGGAGGTTGACACGTGGTGGCTACGTGGAAGACATGCCGAGCGGCCGGAATCTTGTCCCCGGCACGGCGGCTATAAATACCCACAGTAGCTACAGTGTAGAGGACTTTTGGACGATCGATAGGTTGTTGTTAGAGAATCCCGACCGCAGTCAGTCGGTACTCAGAGCAACCAAGTAGATTATACTTAGGGCCTTTACCGGGATTAATAAAGATATTTACTCGCTTTAATCGGTCTCGTGTTGTTATATATTGCTTACGTAGAATTAGCAGTATCATTTTGGCGCCGTCCGTGGGGAATCGTACGAGAAACCAACGTCTTGACGAGCACCCGGTCTCTATACCAACATGTATCCGTGGGCACACAACAACTTTGCCGACGACCAGGCGGACGCGGCGAACTCCTCCGACCACTATGCTACCCAACAGCAGGGTCAGACGATGGACCTCAACCTCAACCTTTCACCACCGCATCCGTCAAATACATACCCGGCCGCCCAGCAGCCGGTGAATTACATACAACCGGGATACCCACCACCCGGTCTGCCATACCAGCAGCAGCCGATGATGTATCCCGCCCAGTATCCGTACCCGGTCCCACCTCCACCGTATGGGTATTGGCCAGGCCAACCGATGTGCTACACTTCCCCGGTTGGCTATCCACCATATACGCCTGCTTATACAGCTCCAGCCGCCGCCCCTCCAGTACAACCGACCGCCCAAGTGGAGCCGCAGCGTCAGTCCTCATCCCGGGCTCGACGCTCGGCTCATTCGCGGTTGGGGTCGGGGGGTGCTGATGCGATGGAGGCACCAGCTCAGGCCGTTCAAGCGGAGGACCCTGAAGAAGTTGCCCGAGCGGTAGCTTTTGATCGTCTTCGACCGGAGATGCGCCAGCGTTTGGGACCCCAAGACCCGAACCGCGGGCAAGAAGACGTACAAATGCAGGAAGCTAGCCACGAGGCTTCATCTGGGTATAGCGGGTCGAGATCTCACCGGCGGCGACGCGCTCGGGATACAGCCCAAGCCGCTCAAGCCGCCGAGCTCAACGAAACTCGGGGACTACTCTATAACCTCCAGGCGGAAGTTGCGCAGCTCAGGAATGCGTACCCTGGAACTCCCCCGGTCAACCAATCAACCTTGCACCAGACGCCTTTCACAGCAGCGGTAATGGCCCAGCCTTACCCGCTCGACTTAAAGGTCTCTGGAGAGAAGAGTTATGACGGACGGGCAGATCCTGAGGCCCACGTGAATGATTTTTTCAGCAACATGATGCTGAAGGGCGTCTCGGACGCCGTGATGTGCAGAGCCTTTTACTCGACCCTCACCGGTCGGGCAGTAGAGTGGTTCCGTACCCTGCCCCCGGGGTCGATCGACAAATTTGAGACCCTGGCGATCAAATTTGTGAGGAAGTTCATCACTTCCAAAGTGGTGAGGAAGTCCTACATGTATCTCGAGAAGGCCAAGCAATTAGAAGGGGAAAGCTTGACCGATTTCCTCATCAAGTGGAAAGCGGCGGTCGGGGAGGTCGAGCCTATGGACGATGCGACCGCCACCCACATGCTTCACATATCTCTCCGGGCGGGACATTTGTACCAGGACTTCATCCTACACCCCCCGACCACTTACGAGGAGGCCCTTCGGAGGGTCACAGACTATGCCAACGCCGGCGAGGCGAATGCCGTCAAGCGCTTGCAGGAGGTTGGCTCTTCGTCCCGTAAACCGGCCGGCCGGGCGGAACATAGATCGGGAGAAGACAACCCCCGATCCCGCACCAGGCCTGGAGAATTTACGGCCTTGAACCGATCCGCAGCGGAGGCCATGCAATACGCCCAGTCCTGCAACCTCATCAAACTCCCCCATCCCGATCGAGACGGCCCTGACAAGAGTAAGCACTGTGCTTACCATCGATGTGCTGGGCATGACACGGAGGAGTGTACCCACTTGCGCCAATTGTTGGAAGATCTGCTGAACAGGGGAAAATTGGACAAGTGTGTGGGGAAGAGAGAGGAAAACAAAAGGAACACCGATCGGAGGGATCATAGACGTTCTCAACACCGCTCTGATCGATCTGGGCAAGACAGAAGGGATGATCGTCATGATGACCGACGGGACCCCGACCCTCCGTCCGGTAGCCGCCCGTCCGGAAAACCTACCATCCACGTCATTTTTGGTGGGCTGGAAGATGCTTCCCGACTGCGGACTAATTGCCCGGTCGCAATAGTGGATTCCCGCGGAACCGGGAAGAGGCAGAAGATGGAACCCATAACCTTCACCCTTGAGGACCAACCTACCAGCAGTGATCACGGCATGGAGGCACTCGTGGTCACGATTGACGTTAAGGGGACGGACGTCCAAAGGGTTATGGTCGACACGGGCAGCAGTGTGAACGTCCTATACTTGGACGTATTCGAAAAGCTTGGCCTCGACAGGAAGGAGCTGACTCCGGTCGGTGTACCACTGTCAGGGTTTACCGGGGCTCTTATCTACCCCGAGGGAAAAATAACGCTCCCGGTCGAGATCGGCACGCCTCCAAAGTCGATCCAAACGGAGCTGGAATTTGTTGTGGTCAACCTCCATTGCGTCCACAACATTATCTTGGGCCGACCCGCCATTATGAAGATCGGTGGGATAATTTCTATGCCCCACCTGTGCATGAAATTCCCCACCCCAAACGGGGTCGGCGTGGTCCGTGGCGATGTCCAATCCGCCCGGAAGTGTTACACCCGAGCGGTTAATCGACGTGATTCCGGTCCATCTTCCCGGGTGAACACCATAGCCAAAGAGGAGGCTAAGGAACGGAAGGAGCAGCCTGAGCCCTCCGAGGAAATAGAAGAAGTTCCCCTATCCGAGGATCGCCCGGACAGGAAGATCAAGATTGGCCGAGCCCTCACCCCCGAGATCCGAGCGGAAGTTCTGACCGTGCTCCGGGAGTATGCTGATATCTTTGCATGGGGGCCTGAAGATATGCCCGGGATCGATCGGTCGGTCATTTGTCACAAATTGGCCGTCGATCCCGCAGCTAAGCCGGTCGTGCAGAAAACACGACACCTCTCCTCCGATCGCCGCGAGTTTGTAAGAGAAGAAGTCAAAAAGATGGCGGCGATCGAGCACATCCGTCCGGTGGTCTATCCTGAGTGTGTGGCAAATATCGTTCTTGTCCCGAAGCCCCCAGCATGGAGGATGTGCATCGATTTCACGGACCTCAACAAAGCCTGTCCGCTCGACCCGTATCCTCTACCGAGCATTCACCAGATGGTCGACGAGACGGCCGGGACCGAGTTAATGAGCTTCATGGATGCCTTTAAGGGATACCATCAGATCATGATGCACCATGAAGACGAAAGCAAGACAGCCTTCGTGACCCCGGATGGGCTGTATTGTTACCGAGTGATGCCGTTCGGCCTCCGAAACGCAGGAGCGACCTACCAAAGGATGGTCAACATGCTCTTTGCTGATCTACTGGGCCGAACGATGGAGGCTTACATCGATGACATGCTGGTCAAGAGTCGGGACCGATCCGACCACACTCGGGACCTTCGGGAGTGCTTCCAGATCATGAGGAAGTACCAGTTGCGGCTGAACCCGACCAAGTGCACATTCGCGGTTCAGACCGGCAAGTTCCTCGGCTATATGATGACCAAGAGAGGAATCGAGCCTAACCCGGCCAAAGTAAAAGCGATTCTGGACATGCAGCCACCTTCCACCGTTCGGGAAGTCCAGCAATTGACCGGTCGGTTGGCAGCCCTCAGCCGGTTCCTCTCCAAGCTAGCCGAGCGCGCTTTACCTTTCTTTAAGGTATTGCGGAAGGTTAATGGATTCGTCTGGGACGAAGAATGCCGAGCGGCTTTTGACGAGCTGAAGGAGTATCTCATGTCACCAATCGTGCTCTCAAAGCCCGAGCTCAGAGAAGAGCTAGACGTGTACCTCGCCGTGTCCGATCGCGCAGTAAGCGCAGTGTTGTGCCGAACCGATCCGGAAGGGGTTCAGCGACCGGTGTACTATGTAAGCCACGCGCTACATGGTCCCGAGCTCCGGTACTCCCGGCTAGAGAAGGTCGTCTATGCCTTATACATTGCCGCGAAGAAGTTGGCTCCCTACTTCCAAGGTCGAGCAATTCGCGTGTTGACCGATCAGCCGATCGGGCCAGTCCTCCGAACTGCTTCATCATCAGGCCGCCTAGTCAAATGGGCGTTAATGTTGACCCAGTACGCGATCGAATACCGACCAAGACCGGCTATTAAAGGTCAGGCTCTTGCGGACTTCTTGGTTGAGTGCACCGCCCGGGATACCCGGCCCCCTGAGGTTGCGGATCCCGAGGCTGAGTGGTGGTCGCTGGCTACAGATGGGTCGAGTAGCAAGAAAGGAGCAGGGGGAGGAGTGGTGGTCACGAGCCCGGAAGGATTCAAGGTCTATTTTGCTCTTATGTACCAGTTCCACCCGACCAACAACGAGGCCGAGTACGAAGCGTTCGTTAACGGCTTGCAGTGCGCTCGGGACTTGGGGGCTGAATACATCCGAGCTCAGACAGATTCCGCGCTCGTGGTCGGGCAAGTTCTCGGAGATTACGAAATCAATGGAGAACGTCTGCAGCTTTACCGAGATCTTGCCATGGAGAAGCTTGCTCAGTTCCGGGGATATACCGTCCGGCACATACCCCGATTGGATAACGCCGATGCAGATATCTTATCCAAATTAGCTCAAGACGCCCCTGAACACATGTCGAAGATAGCTCGGATCTTGGTGATCCCGAGGCACAGTATTCACCGTCTACCGGTCAATCCCATCCAACCGGTAGAAGACAGTTGGATCACTGATCTGAAGGAGTACCTCGAGCACGGTCGCCTCCCAGACGACCCACAGCGTGCTCGGAAGGCCAAGCTTCGAGCCCCAAGGTTCCAAGTCTTGGACGGTCGTCTATATCGACGATCGTATGGAGGCCCCCTCATGCGTTGCTTGACCGCATTTGAGGCTGAGTTGGTCATGAAGGAGCTACACTCGGGAATTTGCTCTTCGCATCAAGGAGGCCGATCCCTGGCCCGTCGTATCATGCTGATCGGGTACTATTGGCCGTCCCTCCAGCTAGACTGTGAAAAGTTAGCTCGGGAATGTGAGACGTGCCAACTGTACGCCCGGATGCCTGGACGACCGGCAACCTTCTATCAACCGGTCACGACCGCAATTCCCTTCGCTAGGTGGGGGGTAGATATCTTGGGCCCCTTCCCTCAGCTTTCCGGTCGGAGAAAATTCGTGATCGTCGCCATCGATTACTTCTCCAAGTGGATAGAAGCCGAGCCTTTAGCCACGATCACTTCTCAGCAGTGTGCTCGCTTCCTTTGGCGCAATGTGGTTTCCCGCTTTGGTGTGCCCGTGCATCTCATCAGCGACAACGGCCGCCAATTCGTAAGCCAATATTTCCAGAACTTCTTGGCCACGATCGGGACGACTCACGTCCGGTCGTCGGTGGCTTACCCTCAGGGAAACGGTCAAGTGGAGAACGCGAACCGGACGATTTTGGAAGGTCTGAAAAAGAAGTTACACTCGGCTGGTCGTAGTTGGGCCGATGAGTTGCCATATGTTTTATGGACTTATCGGACGACCCCGAGGGAAGCTACTTTGGAAACCCCTTTCGCCCTGGTTTATGGAGCAGAAGCCCGACTCCCGATCGAGGCTTGGATCCCGACCGATCGAGAGAGAACCTACAATGCCGAGGAAAATGAACATGCCATGGCGGTGGATCTCGATGGGGTCGAAGAAAAAAGAGAGCTAGCCGCTCGGCGCATAGCCGAGTATCAGAAGCGCGTCAAGAGTTCTAAAGATGTTCGGGTCAACCCTCGTTATTTTCAGGTCGGAGACTACGTTCTACGACGAAGGGAGGCCAGTCAACCTCTAGAGGGTGGAAAGCTAGCTCAGAATTGGGAAGGGCCGTACATCATCAACGCTGTCATACGGCCGGGTACATACCGACTAGAGACAACAGCTGGTCGGCTAATCGAGGGGACTTGGAATTCCGAGCACCTCGTTCTTTTTAGGCATTAGCCTATTTTTTGTATTTTCTAGACGAAGTGGGGGCTTGACCTGCGAGTTAGTCCCGGTCGTCATTTCTATGTAAATTTATGGTTGTAAAATTAATTCAACCGCCTGCGAGCGGGAAAGTTTAATGTATATACGATCGATGATTGCTCGACCGTTTGTATGCGGCGGCCCGATCGGTTATTTTCTTTCACCCTCGTTACATGCAGATCAATTCAACATTCAATCAATCGGGCGAAGTCTATTGACCGGTCAAAACGCGCTCCACATTGGCGGACACCCAAGTCATGCCACTGATCGGGGAAGCCAGGAGCTCTCAGCATTATTCCCCGATCCGTCCAACTTCTGTCCACTATTGCACCCACTCGTGACTCGAGCGCACAATAGTGTGGGGCTGGGATAAGGAAGTATTTGCAGGCCCGTCGCTCGGTTACATTCCGACCGTAGAGGCTTGCTTTCAAAAATTTTTCGACAAAGGCCCGGAGATCGGGTAAACCCGATCGGTTGGCCAGATTTGACGTCGGAATATCGAACGCACGACCAGGCCATAAGGTCGTAAGGTCGGGCGTTGAGCGGATCGAGTATTGCGAGACCGGGTCTAAAGGCCAGGTGGTCGAGTGATTATGATCAGTGTGTGCAAATTGAAAGCAAGGAAACAAGAGACGAGCGACGCAAGATAGAGCAAAAAACAAATTTTATTAACTAACAAAAGCTGCCCGGTACAATTCGGGACTGGGCTCCCGATCAATGTTCATTACAAAAAGAAGAAAAGAAGCCTACTCTATTTTTTTCGTCTCCCGAGCTCCAGCAGCCGCCTCCTTCCCGCTTGAGGTGACTGCCGTTGATGCCCCGGCTTCAGACGCCTTGGCTTTTGGGGCGAAGGGAGAGGGACCGGGATCGGCTAGGTCTGGGGGTAATGCCGAGAGGACCAGCTGGAGGTCTTCCCCGTCTAGAGCCTGCTCCAACCGGGAACGGACTCGTTCAAGCATCTTCCGTTTCCCGGCCGTAAAGCCCCAGCGACCGAACGAGACGATCAGCTCTTCCCCGATCTCTGTTCCCCGGGCTGCTGTAAGGAAGGCCGAGCCCAAGTCCTTGTCTTTGAAGGCTGCCCGCGCCAGCTCGCTCGGATTCTCGAGCTGAGCCTTCAGCTCCTTGGCCTCTCCAATCGCCCGACTGGCGACCTTCTCGGCGAGGACCCGCTCCTCGTCGCCCTTCTTCAGGGCCTTTTGCGTCTTCTCCAGCTCGGCCTGGAGCTCCTTGATCTCCTTCAGACGACGAGCGGCCGTCTTTTTATGATGATCAGCTTCCTCGGCCAGCATAGCCTGACCTTGAAGGAGTTGGGTCGCCCGGGAGATCTGCAGTACAAAAGGGTATTCAGGGTTAGCCCAGTCAAAGATACTTGGGCAAAGAAAGATTATAAGTTGGGAAACTCACCTCAGCCAGGTCGTGGCCGATCCGTTCAGCCACCTGGGTCGGGGTCATCTTCCCCAGATCCACTCGGGCTGGCGCGGCGTTGCCGATCCGTGCCAGCACGGACGTAGAATCCCTTTCCCGCCCGACCGAAGGGCTCGGGCTGTGTTGGTCACGGCGGCGCTTCATGCCGCCCACCTCGGTCGCGCCCTTGTCGGCGACCTTCTCCTTTCCCCGAGCGACCTCTACCCGGGTGACCAGGACGTCAGGCTGCTCGACGACGAAGCCCTCGCCCGTCGTCACGGTCGAGGCGCTCAGAGGTCGGGCAGAGGGAATTTCCTTCTCCCCAGCCGCTTTGGTCTTGGCCTTCTTCTTCCCGCCGAGGGAGATCTTGGCGGGCGGGGGAAGGGCGGTGTCTTCATCACCGAATTCTGCCATGGCTGCAATAAAAAGAGCTAAGTTAGTTTGATCAAGAAATGAAGCTAGGTCGGGAGGAACAGCTCGAGCTAAACCTTTCTTCTTTCGTTTCGACGGCTTGGCGACCGTCACGCCCATCGGTACGGGCAGGTACTTCTCCCTTAGCTCGTACGTGGGAGGCGGGAGCTTGGCGGCTGCGAGACTCTCGGCTGTCCGGAAGATGGAATACTCGTGTATTTCACTCGAGATCCGAGTGACCGTCTCCTTGAGCGCCTGAGTCACGCCCGGCACCACTTGCTTTCTGAAGTGGCTGCTCCAAGTGCGGTCGACCGGGAGGATCCAGGGGTCGTATTTGATGGAGAAAATTCGATTCTTCCACCCCTTGTTGTTCCCGGGCAGGCCTTTGATGGCGCACATATCTGCTCGGGATTGCAGCATCAGGAACCCGCCCCCGTAGCGGCCCGGGAGAACCTTGATCTGGTAGATGAAATTGAACAGCTCCATCGTGCACTCGGCCTCGTGCCGAGTGCATATCTGCGGGAAGCAGGCGAGGATCCGATGTGCGTTCGGGCAGATCTGAGCCGGAACGACCCGATAGTATGCTAGAAAGGCCGTCAAGAGGGCCGGGAAGGGAATGACAATCGGGGCCATTAGGGAGTCGTAATGCATCCCGATCCACTTGCCCCGATGCCTGTCAATTACATTCCCCAGCTGCCGGCTCGTGTCGAACTCTACCCGACCCTGGAGTACTTCAGCAATCCGAGCCGCTTCGCCTTTGGTCAGCAGGCTCATTTCTTGCTCGACACTCTCGCTGTTCAAGAATTCGAGCTCGACTGCTGGTGTGGCCGGCCCGGCCGGGTCTTCTTCGGTCTGCTCGGGGGTATTTTCCCGATTACCCCCTCGAGGAGCAGCTTCCGGGTAGTCCCCAACCACCCGGGTAGGCGTTTCCCTAACGCCCACGGTCGGAGAACCCCGCCCATTCGACGTGGTTCTCTCTTCCTCGTCTTCGCTGGAGCTCCCCGATCCGCTGGAGCTAGAGCCCGACGTCCCGGAAGAGCTTGATGCGTTGTTATGCTCGACGGCTCGCTCAGGGGCTGACGTTGCTCGGGGGCTGGCTTCGGGAGTGTAGGACATAATGTCCACGTCCTCGCCGCTGATGTGCTCGACCTCCTCGTCATAATCCGCGATCGAGGCGTTTTGACTGTCAGAATCCGTCATTTCGCTCTACCTAAAGGTCGGTCGGGGTTAGTAAAGGACTTGAGTCGTCCGGGACAGTTAGTTGACCTAGCAGTTCTACCTATAGTTGAAAGCGTGAAGTAAAGAGAAGGAGGGAGAGCTTACCGGATGAAGGAACTTTGCGAGAGAGAGCTTGAAATTTGTTTGCTCGATCGCCTTGCTGAGATGCTCTGCTCGGGATTCTTAGAGGATACCGACTGAAGCAAAAGAGTGAGGAAAGTTCAAATGAGGGCCTCAAGGGCCTATTTATAGGAGGGCATTTAGGCGGGAAATTGGCCAACTTGCCTGACACGACCCGCGCTGAATCCGAGGCGACGGATGGGATCGCCGAGGCCGGCAGAGGCCGACACGTGGCGTAGGAGGGAATGACAGCTGGCAGGTCGGCTTGGTGGCTGACGGTTGGGCTTCTTCATCCCGTCCCGTTTTTTCCCGACTGATCAAAAAGGCCCGGGCTGGGGGACTTTTGGTAGGGAATATCCCGACCGACATAAGCTCCACCACGACCGACTTGCCTTTGTCTTTCTCTTCTGATCTTTGCAGGTGGCAGGTCGGGCTTTTTCCGTGGAGACCCCGGTCGGGAATGGCCGGAAGTTGCCCGAACGCTGGTGTCGACCACCGAGCGGTAGCCCTTGGACGAAAGAGCTGCCAAAAAGGACGCGAAGGGACGCGTGGCGGTTCTTTATGCTGACAGGCAGGGCACCCGGGAGGTTGACACGTGGTGGCTACGTGGAAGACATGCCGAGCGGCCGGAATCTTGTCCCCGGCACGGCGGCTATAAATACCCACAGTAGCTACAGTGTAGAGGACTTTTGGACGATCGATAGGTTGTTGTTAGAGAATCCCGACCGCAGTCAGTCGGTACTCAGAGCAACCAAGTAGATTGTACTTAGGGCCTTTACCGGGATTAATAAAGATATTTACTCGCTTTAATCGGTCTCGTGTTGTTATATATTGCTTACGTAGAATTAGCAGTATCAATATATATATATATATATATATATATATATATATATATATATATATATATATATATATATATATATATTGATATATATATATATATATATATATATATATATTGATAGGTTATATATTCCGGGTCCGTGTTCCCGTTACGTTTATAGTCGAATCGGGGTCAAGCGGTTCGGATCTCGGTCTATGGGTCAAACCCGCCACCTCCTTGACCCCATAAAAGGGCCTTTGGCCCTCTTGGTTAAGGGTCCTCTTCTTCAGTCTGGACTAGCTCACTCTCTCTCTCTCTAAATTCTCTCTACATACAAGAATACAACATGAATAAAAGTGTTGGAATAATGGATTACATGAATGAACGAGAAGCAGAGATAGAGCAGATTGAAGAAGAAGAAGACTGTTATTCTAATTCTCAAAAGATAGCTTTACACGTTGATATGTATATATAGAAGATGAAACGAAAAGAGGGAAAGAGGGAAAGGACAATTTTATCCTCCAACACCCCCCGGTAAGCTGGAGCGTGTAGATCATGCACGCCCAGCTTAAACACAAAAGAACTCCACAACTCCAGTTTTCCATTCAAACTCTGTGCTGCCTTTGCATGTTCAAGTTGAGCAAATTGAACAGAGCCAAAACCTTTGCAATGTCCTGTTTCTGGATTGGTAGGTAGCTGCACAAGCTCAACTAGACCAAAAACTTCAAAAATTTGTTTAAGCTGTAATTCTGTCATGTTGAAATGCAAATTTCCAACATACAATTTCCTTTCTGATGCATCATCAGCTTTAGGGATGCCACTTCCTTTTTTTCATGCTTCTGTTCAGACAGCTCAACTGTATTTACATCATCAAATGCAGTAACAAGAACGTCAGTTTCTGAAACATTAGGTGTAACCATGCTCTCAGACAACTTGTCATCTATCTCACTAAATGGTTCAGATGATTGAACAGAGGCTGATAATTTTACAATTGCACTATTAGGATCATCAGCATGCAGTGCTTGCTCAAGCAGTACATGAACTGAATCCGCACTTGGAGGCTTTGTTTCTACTGAAGGAACTATGCCAATTAGAATGGACCTGCTACTTACAACCGCTCCATTTAAAACGGCCTTACGAACACCTCGAAGAACCTCCCCCAAATTTTCTGCTGGAAAATCTCGAGGAGCAACATCAGGGAGGTGGAAAAAGTGTGCCGGTGAAACGAGGAAGAAGAAGATACAACTTATGGAGATCATTTTGACCCGGCTGGATCTCCTTCGACCCATCTTCAATCCGATCCGAGATTTAGAGGACGAATCAGAGCCTAAACCTAAACTTCCACACATTACAACATTCTCTGCAATAGCAATATCAAAACTACCAGACCGATTAAGGACCACATTCAGGCGGCAAAGAGAGAGAGACAGAGCGAGAATAAAAACTCTAATCGTCATTGCTTTCTGAACGAATTTCAGATCGAGAGACACAACCGCTGTGGCTGAATCGGAAGACTGTTCCATCTGCTTCAACCGGTGTGAGCTACGAACTCCTTCCTTCCGCTGCGGAACGACTGTGGAGGTTACTTGTACTGGAGATCGACTCAAAATCAACGGACGCACTCCTTCCTTCCGCTGCGGAACGACTGTGGAGGTCACCGGGGAGATCGAGCAATTCGGATTCTCCTTATCTTCTAGATTCCTCTGCGGAATCGTTGCTGCGCTGATGATCGACTACTCTGCGTAGCAATCGGATTGATTGGCGATGCGCGAACTAGAGGCTTAACAATCGACATCGCCGAATGAGCCGTTCTTTGACTCGATTTTCCGGTGACGGTGACAGCGGTGGCGTCGGCTTTGTTGCTACTCTCCGTAGCAATAATCCTCTGCGGATTAATCGGACCTCTGCGGATTGATCGGAGATGCGCGATGGTCTTCGGATGAACCTCTATTTGATTCGGTTCTCCGGCGTCGATAACAGCGGCGGCGTAGCTGCCTCGCCGCTCTGATACCATGTTGGATTAATGGATTACATGAATGAACGAGAAGCAGAGATAGAGCAAATTGAAGAAGAAGAAGACTGTTATTCTAATTCTCAAAAGATAGCTTTACACGTTGATATGTATATATAGAAGATGAAACGGAAGGAAAGAGGGAAAGGACAATTTTATCCTCCAACAAAAAGAGTGGGTTTTTGTTCTACATCCTCTTGTCCTTTATATTGTTCATACACATACCGCCACGAGAGGTCCGTGTCCTCCCTTTTTTCCAGTCAGCATCCCAACTGCCAAGAAGGGGTTTCCACGTCTTGAGTTAGACGAATCCAAGCCTAGAAGTTTTGGAGTTAAAAAGATTTGAACCCAGGTGTTCAAATCATCAAGCCAATGCCCCGACCACTACACCACTCTACTCACTAGTTCATTTTCTCTGCTTGTTGCCATTTGAAAATCCAGGGTAGGCCATTTTTGTTTCCAGGCGCAATCTGGATAAAGAACCAACTGCATGCAGATGATCAATCGTCCATCAGACTTCATTTCCACTAGAAGCTCAATCGCCATCCTCACACTCCCGATTAAGGCCGGAGATTCCAGGGCCGCCGCTCGTCGCAATCCTTCGCCGGAGCTCCGTACCCGCAGCTTCTCTCCGAGCAACCTTCTCTCTCTCTTTCAGTTGGAAATCCAGCCAATAAAAGTATCAGAACAGGTTCTATAAACCAGGAGACCTCGGCTCGAGTCATGGATGGAGTCATCAGCACTTAGCCATTTTCGTCATGCACCACCGCCACATCCTCGCCGGTCATCTCGTCTCTAGAGGTCATCGCATGCACAACAGTGGCCTTGAAAGGAAAAGAAAAGAAAAGAGGCAGAGGTTCAAAATCCCATCAGTTATCTCCCTTTTTTCCGTCACGGTGGTGTGGCACCACGCCAGACGCCCAGGTCCGCCGCCGCCATCGCAATTCCAGAAGACCGCCGGCCTGGCGCTGGCTTCGGCTTTGCATGGTCTGGTTCCCTTGATTGCTCTGGTCGTGAGACGGCAGCATTTCTGGTGTGTTCTTCCTACGTTGGTGAAGAAACACATCTTAAAAAAGGGGATGAGGGTAGATGGTGGCGGAGGAATTATTCAAGATAGATGGTGGCGGTGGAATTGTTCTAAAAAAAGCAAAAGAACTATAAAGTGGGTTGCTGCATGTAATATGAATGGCTGCGTGTGGTGGTGGGGTGAGATAACCAAGAGAGTGGAGAGAAACGAAGTCCTCTAAATTAGAGTTGACCGTAGATTAATTTGTATTTGTATTTCGTACAAAGTATGGGCCTTTTACTTAGAAAGCTACAAGTAGATTATGAGTTGTATAGGCCCAACTATAGGTTAGAGCTCATACTTAGAAATTGTAATAGTTAGATTAATTGTAATAAGTCCGGTTAGGTTGGTATTTCCACCACCGGCACCCTAAGCACTGTCAGGTCGGTCGCGCCACCTCGGGCTTACGACTGCAATGTCGTTAAACTTTTTCCGGCCACAACCGATGAGGGCGAAAGCCCGATGACCCCAATGTCGCTTAAACTTGTCCGGTAACACCGGTGAGAATTTTCCTGGCCCCAACCGATGAGGGCGAAAGCCCGACGACCCCAATATCGCTTAAACTTCTCCGGTAACACCGGTTAGAATTTTTCCAGTCCCAACCGATGAGGGCGACAGCCCGACGATCACAATGTCGTTTAAACTTGACCGGTAACACCGATGAGAATTTTTTCGGTCCCAACCGATGAGGGTGACATGCCGACGACCACAATGTCACTTAAACTTGTCCGGTAACACCGGTGAGAATTTTTCGGTCCCAATCGATGAGGGCGACAGCCCGACGACCACAATGTCACTTAAACTTGTCCGGTAACACCGGTGAGGGCGATAGCCCGATGACCAGTAATGTCGCTTAAACTTTTACCACACCAAGATCGAAGCTGACGAGGTTCCTTTAGCTTTAGTTCCAGTTATGTTTCCAAATCCGGTTAGGTCGGCATGGCCACCACCGGCTTGGTCAGTTCGAGATCCCATCTCGATTTTAAACCCTACAAGTTAGGCATCTTTTTGACCGGGTAGATTGGCCTTGCCACCACCGGCGTTTTAAAGACCAGTTAGGTTAGCTTCGCCGCCACTGGCGTTCTAAGACCGGTTAGGTTGGCCTTGCCACCACCGGCGTTTCAAAGACCAGTTAGGTTCGTTTCGCCGCCACTGGCGCTCTAAGTCCGGTTAGGTCGGTATTGCCACCACTGGTCATGTTAGCACCGAGATCATATCTCTTGTTTAAAGTCCTACGAGGTAGGCATTTCTTAAGACCAGTTAGGTTGGCCTTGCCACCACCAGCCCAGTTAGCCTGAGATCGTATCTCGGCGTTGAGACCTACAAGGTAGGCAGTTGAGCCCGCGCGGTCGGGCATCCCATCCTTTGATCACTTGATCGTGTTTTAAAAATCCGATCACTTGATCGGTAACGCGTAAAACCTCTACCCCGCTAGAGGTCCGATCAATCGATCGGTCGGTTCAATATTCGTAAAGTTCCAAAAGTCCTATAAATTAGGCAAGTCGACTGGTAGTGCACCGACGCTGTGAGCTCGGTCGAGTCACTTCCCGGTCATCGACGCTATGAGTGTAGTGCGGTGCATTCACACGGTGGGCTCGGTCAGGTCATTTCCCGATCGCCGTCAAAGTTAGCAAGGCGAACCTGACAACCCATTTTGTCTACTCCCTTATGCTGACGATTCTCGCACCTAAGGGAGTGGGGGGCTGCATCGGTAGAGTAGCTTGTTCGCTTCTTTGTTTTCCCGAGTGGATCGGTCAAGTGTGCTTGTTCGCTTCTTAGTTTTCCCAAGAGGATCGGTCGAATCGCGTTCACCAAAGCACTTCCCGAGTAGACCGATTTAGCTCGTTTACCGAAACGCTTCCCGAGTAATTCGAGTCGTTTATCAGTCAAATCGCGTTCATGTCACCATAGCGTTTAGCTCGTTCGTTGGTCGAATCGTGTTCGTTTCACTCGAGTAGCTCTTTCGTTGGTCGAAACGCGTTCGTGTCGCCAAAAGCGCTTCTTGTTCGCTTCGCTAAAGTTTTCCCGAGTAGAACGAATCGTTCATCGGTCGAATCGCGTTCGTTTCACCAAATCGCTTAGCGCGCTCATCGTTCGAATCGCGTTCGTTTCACCAAATCGCTTAGCGCGCTCATCGTTCGAATCGCGTTCGTTTCACCAAAAGCACTTCCCGAGTAGACCGACTTAGCTCGTTTACCGAAGCGCTTCTTAAATTGACCGGCTTTCCCGATCTCGTCGTCATTTCTCGATCAAAAAGACTTTCCTAATCTCATGATCGTTAGACCCTCAGGTCTTGTAGCGACCCCTTCACTTGGGGGCTCTCGGTTCATAAACTGAGTATAAAAGGGAGCGCACTCCCCATTCAACTGATTGTTGTTTCCTAGATCGACATCGCTTATTCTCTCAAACCGCGCTAGAATCCAATCGATAGACCGCGCTAAAAATCCCATCTCCCAATTGGTATAGGTCAATCCCTAGATCAGTGCAAGTTTGATTTCTTCATAAATCTCCAGATCGCAATCAAATCGACCGCCCGGTCACGTGCAACAGTCCAGTCGTTGGACCGGTTGAGTTAAACCTTTTCGAATTGCGTTACAAGTCCGACCACTAGGTCGGGCGCTCTCTTTTGGTCCACCAGACTGTGTTTGGCGTTGTACTCTTTTTCCTTGGTTAAAGTTTTTTCCCATGGGGTTTTTTGTTAGCTCAAGGTTTTTAACGAGGCAACCTGCACATGTCACGGACCGTGTAACCAGTTTTTCCAGCCCGAACCCTTCCTCGCTAACTCGTCGTCAGGACACGGGCTGGGGAGGGCTTCATGATAGGTTATATACTCCGGGTCCGTGTTCCCGTTTATAGTCGGGTCTGGGCACTATAAAACTGGCCACCTCCTTGACCCTATAAAAGGGCCTTTGGCCCTCTTGGTTAAGGGTCCTCTTCTTCATTCTGGACTAGCTCACTCTCTCTCTAAATTCTCTCTACATACAATAATACAACATGAATAAAAGAGTGGGTTTTTGTTCTACATCCTCTTGTCCTTTATATTGTTCATACACATACATACATTCACTGTGTACTACCGGGAATTAGTACTGTCATATATATATATATATATATATATATATATATATATATATATATATATATATATATATATATATATATATATATATATATATATATAGATTTTGAATCCGGTGCAACCCCCTAGTTGGATGAGTTCGTGAGCACACTCCCTGGTCGTTGATTTATTTTGATCAATGGTTCGTATGGTGTTGTGTTTATTCCCCATGTGCGCGTATTTCTTAAGGAAAGCTGGGGTGTTTTTGTCATTTGGCTTATGCTTTTATTATCTAATTGCTTTATTTTCGCTGTGTGGGTAGTGATTTATTAGTCTTCTCTTTTCGTTTTCTACGCTCTGCTCACGGTGGAGTCTGTATTCCTGCGCATCTCATCTCCCTTGTCGATTCTTCTTCCTCTGTTCGAAGCCTCACAGCGATTACCCGGCTTCAAAGTCTCCATGGTGGGTCTAGCAGGATGCAGTCCAAGCGGATTAGGGGGATATCATCTTCGTCAGGTACGGGTTCTATTGTTCGCCTTTTTTTTTGTTTGTTTTGTGGGGGTTTTTCTGGATTTTGGTTGGTTTGTTACTGTAGAGAAGGGGATTGGGTTGGGATTTAGGGTTTTCGATTACTTGTGCGTTTGAAGTTGATGGTTTTGTGTTTTTTCTTGGGGGTTATCACAGGTTGGTTGTGTTCGTCGTTGTACGTGGGGTTTGGGGGGGGGGGGGGGGGGGGGGGGGAGGGGTGTGCGAGTATGACTGCGGGTGTTTGTTTGATTTCTGGGTTAGGGTTTGGGGGATTTGCAGTTTGGCTTTTTTTTTCTGTGCGTAGTGGTGACTCACTTTGTGCATGTTGCGTTAATCTGGACTTGACATTACAGGGTTTTTAATTTGGGTGCCTGGTCTGTGCGTAGTGGTGCACTACCATGTGCGTGGTGGGGTTAATATGGTCTGGACATTACATTTTTATTTTTATACACATTTGCTTTAGTAGTTGCTCATGGGGTTGGTATTCTATGGTGTTTTGGTTTGGGGTTTGGGATTGTGCATCATGTGTGTTTTGTTTTCTGTTTTTTTACTTCACACATCACCGTGGTGGGTTTTATTTACATTGCATAGGTGAAGTTAAATTAAAGTTATAAGGTTGAATTACTCTGTAAAAAAATAAGTTTAATTCATATGTGTTGCATTAAATCTCTTCGTGTAGTTGTATTTACAATGTGAAGTTAAATTCAATTTGTAAGGTTGGTTTGCACCAAAAAAAAATATGTTTAAGTGGTATGTATTGTCATTTTCATTTATAAAAGTCTATTGTGAGGGCTTAGAATGTTTGGTTGCTTGGTCTGTGCGTAGGGGTGACTCACTAGGTGCATGTTGCGTTAATCTGGACGTGGCATTACAGGTTTACTTACAGCTTTATGGTATGTGTTCGATTACAGGGGTGGGGTTTTTTTTTGCTCGGGTGTTTCGTTTTCGTTGTTATTTTTTGGGGTTTCCTTTTTTTTTTTGGGGGGGGGGGGGGGGGGGGGGGTGCTTGTGTGCTTTTCGACGGTGACCGGACTGTGGCAGTTTGAGTAGGCGAGGCGAGTGTAGCTACTTTTTATTTCCTGGTTCACGAGGTGTATAGTCGCGTTTCAGCATATTCTGTGTGTGGTCGATTTATGGCATGTGCATTTTACTGTGTAACTACATACTGTTTGGTTGGGGACTTTGGAGGGTAGTTTTTTCATGTGCGTTTGTTACTGTTTGGTGGTGCATACTAATTCATATGTCCATATATTAAATTCTCCCTTTTACTACTCGTCTTTGTTAAGCAATAGTTGGATTCTAACATTGTAGACGGCTGATGAGATTTTTGCTGACTACGGCGTGTTTGCTATGTGTCACATGGAGTCGTATGTCGGACAGCCGTTCGCTTCATGGGACTGTGGGCTTCGTAAGGGTGATGCACGGGCCATACTTGCACTACGCGTGCGCTTTTCATACGAAATTCTACTATTTCTGGCTAACACACACCGTGTATCGAATATCAGTTGTGTTGCGGGTTCCGGAGGCATGCTCGTTGACACATTATATGCTGCTTAAAATACTTTATGTTTGTCTCTTCATTCTTATTACGATGACTTTTGACGTATTTCGTTTATTTTAGTTAATTTGAACCGTTTTTTTTTAAATCAACTCTGTGTAATGCAATTTCCCCTCTTGTCGTATTCATTTTTTAACAATTTGCTTGTGTTATTCTATTCCATGTTAATGTTCATATCTGCAGACGCACATGCTTCTCCAAGCATACGCACACACACGCACACACCTTCACACATACTCGCACACACCAACATGTATTATAAAAACCTGTGGCATAGTAAATCAACCAAATGAATACCCATACGGGTCTAATTCAATATTAATGAACTAACAATATCATTCCAAGCACACACATAATAATAATTGCGGATACAAAATGGAGGACAAACCAATTCCAAACCCCCTTGTAGGACCAAATAGTGGGTGCACACTTCTGTATTGGCGTGTGCATGTTACTAGTTTTATGGTTTGTGCTTAGAATACCATCAGTTTGTGCATTGTACTGTCACATGTGCTTTTGGTGTGTCGATGGTATAGTATTGTTTATGTTTTTGAGTTTGATTAGGATCTTTGGTGTTTATAGTGAGCATGAGTTTTAATCGGTTTTCAAGATTCATTTTATCTTAGGGATATAATGTTTTGCTTTTTATAACTCGCGGTATGCGAATATTTTTAATTAGGGATGTGTTGACACTGGTTTGTGCGCAGTTGAATGTTGGCGTGTGTATTTTACTGTTTTTGCCCTTTAATCGGGTACGGTGCACAAACCTACCAACATACACGCACACACTAGTGTCTATAAAAAATACGTTTCATAACAGACCATCCAAATAATACATATACTGTCTAATTCATTCAAAATGAACTAACAATATCATTACACGCACATCCGTTTATAATAATTATTTTGGATACAAAATGAAAAACAAACAAATTCCAAACCCACTTAATCTACAACATGCACATGCCAATTTAAACGCACGCACACACCAATAGTCTACCCATTACCCAACTGCTTTTGCATTCTTCTTTTTAATAAAAATCAGAAACAAAAACCCCACAATTGCTTCATGTTCCCGTTACATATTAATTGTTCAAAACACATCAACAAAACACAATAACAAATGCGTTAAATGTTTCGTACGCACACGCGTAGGTCCACAATGCACAAATCGACGTTCAAAATCAATTTACAATCCAAAACAGCATCACCTACCCGTGTTACAATCCAAACCCACCTATTTAAAATATGTCCTTATTTACATTATATTCCTCATTCAATCTCATCCATCCATTACAAATTAACAAATGGATGGGATGTCTATGCACATACTATTTGCTGTCTACGCATCATCCCGCCATCCTATCGGTCAAACAAATAACCCTGTACGCACCCACCTGAACACGAACACGCTACGCACGTCAATGGACTACTACTTCTTCCAAAAACCACACCCCCCTCCCACCCCCACCGGGGGAAAGAACCCATTCTTCAGTATATGCACAGACGTTGACATGTGAATGCACTTACCGGTGTGCTCCAGTGTTGTTCCTGCCCTCCCACCGCTTCATTTTCTCCTTTAGCATTGTCCACGCCACGTTCACTTCTTCAAGCTTTGTAATAATTGAAACTATTAATTTCCATCCACAAATCCCTAAAATAATGCTTCACATTCCAATAATATTATGTCCATAAATAAATTAGAATTACAATTACTAATATAACCTTTACATTGGTAAATGTCCTTAATTACTACCCTAATTTCTTATAATCTCAACCATTGATGGAAATTGAATCAATGGATATTAGGAGGCCTCATGGTCTCATCTATTAAAGGGGTGCACCGGATTCGAAGCCTATATATATATATTATACAGTCTACATAGTAATATATACCGTATGTGTGTGTACTATATATATATATATATACATATATATATATATATATACATATATATATATATATATATATATATATATATATATATATATATATAACATTTTAAAAAATATAATTTTTCTTATTAATTTTTAAATACGAAAAAATTAATATTATTTGAATACTTTACTCTTTTTTTTGAACTTAGAATTGAAAATAAAAAATAAAAAATACGTGCGGGGCCCGCCAACCCGCATGGAGCGGACTTTGGTGGGCCGACTCGCAAAAGCCCGCAAAAATTAAGTCCGAAAATTTTTGCATGTGCATCACTTGGAAAATGACTTTTCCAAAAAAAAAAAAAAAAAAAAACATTTTCCTCCAAAACATACCTATAGTACAGTTAAACACTGAACTACCTAAAAAAAAAAAAAAAACATTTTCCCCCCTCTTGCCAAACACTGAAAACTCAAAAAATATTTTCCGAAAGTTATTTTTCGAGTTTCTAAACGCACCCTTAATAAAGAGGGTCCCATACTTTCATTTGCCAATAGTACAGTTATTAAATCTCGATTCCAATTTCAAACTGACACACAACAAAACTCTTGGTCTCTATTCTAACTCATATTTTAACAAGGTTCAACAATCACCTAAAGAAACAAACAAAGCACCTAAATATTTTTCTTTTAGTTAGATCAATTTCAAGTTTTTATAGATTAATTTGAATACATTGACGCACAATAGGACTTCTAAACTATATTGACTAGTTAATTCATAAAAAAAAATAATAAAAAAATAATTAAAAAAAAACTAAATTATCTTTTAAAATATTTTTCATAACTAAATCACAAAATATATTACATATACATAACACATTATAAAGTTCACAAAATAACACATATTTTAAATATAAGTAGTAAATTACTCGAATACAAATATATTCAAAATTTGATATAAATCACAAATCAATTTATATTATAAATCTCACTATAATAATAGAAAGGTAACAAAATTACAAAATTACAAATTAAATTTAAAAAATACAAAATATAAATAAATTTCATAAGTTAATTATAATTTTAATTATAATGCTATATAATAATACTAGTATTTGTCCCGTGCGATGCACGGAAAATATGTTATAAAAATATACCCTATATGAGGTTTATTCATATATAAAAATTTTGTTATTTAATAATTATGTGTGAATTGCTATGATAAAATTATGAAAATAAATATATTTACAATTAAAATAAAAATTGATATTTAAGGTGGGTGATTACTACAAATCTTAAACTATATTAAAAATTTAGTACATAGTATTTAATATTACAAATTTTTAAGAACTTAGTAAACTACAATAGTAATTGAATTACAATTTTTAGAGTCACCACGGATCAAAATTTTTAAATCTTTGAGATTTCTAACTCTAGATGTAACAACATACAATTGACCTTTAAAGACCACAATTATTTATAAATATAAATGACTATTAATCATCATCACCATTTTCTAAATAATAATATAGATGATCCAAAAAATGAAAGAATACAATAATAATAAGGATAGAGATAATAATTGTAACAATAATTGCTCACCAAATCATATGGTTATATTATACTTAAAATATCACTAGTTTCATCTAATAAAAAATATGGAGGAAAACTTAAAAGTAAATGCATATATCAGAAGAGACCCGATCCCTAGACCTTCAGCATTGAAACCACACGTATTACCAACTCAACAAACACCCAATTTGGTAACATAGATTTATACTAAATTATTATACGAATAGCTATACTTTATATAAAAAAAGTAATAAGATAGATTGGTGGGCCCCTTCCCAACGTGAGCCCTGGGCAAGGGCCTAGCCTGCCCTTGCCCAGGGCCGGGCCTGTTAATATATATATATATATATATATATATATATATATATATATATATATATATATATATATATATATATATATATATATATATATATATATATATATATATATATATATATACACACACACATTCAGGTAAGTTTGTATTTTAAGGGGAGTTTGTATTTGAATGCAATCCTAGATTTACATTCAGGTAAAAACACATCTTAAAATACAAACATGTGGACAATTTGACGCCGTTGGATGATGGTATTGGACGGTCCTGATTTTTTCCTCCTACGCACTGTGTGCATGTAAGTATGTTAATGTGTGCACGAGCTTTGATGGATGGTTGTGATTTTTCCTCCTCCGCGCTGTGTGCATGTAAGTATGTTAATGTGTGCACGTGCTAATCCCAGAAATTGTTGGTAGTACGCCCTTTGTGCATGTATGTATGTTAATGTGTGCACGAGCTCAAGTTTGTATTTTAAGGGGGTTTGTATTTGAATGCAACCCTATATATATATATATATATATATATATATATATATATATATATATATATATATATATATATATATATATATATATATATATATATATATATGAATCAAAGTGTAATGATCCAAGATCATATATATATATATATATGAATCAAAGTGTAATGATCCAAGATCGCTGATGGGAAACGTCGTCGTATGAAACATAAAGCAGTTGGGCAGTTATGAGAAGTCAAACGCAGCGTTTTGAAGAAGTAGTTGAAGGCGGTTGGGAACAAGCTGCAACGACGTCGTTTTAAGCCTAATCATCAGTTAGTTAGTTAGTAAAGAATAACGGATGTAATAAAAGGTGTAATGGAGCTCAGTGAGAACTATGCGAACTGTAATGCAAATTGACCCTTCTTCTTCTCTAAATCTCTTCTTTCTCTATCACTTTTCTTACTCAAACCCTAAAGGACACTACAATTGGTATCAGAGCCCTCAATGGAGGCACGAATGAACCAGCTAGAAGTTGCGATGGCTGATCTCAGCAGCCAAATGGAAGGTCAGAAAAGATCCACAGCAGATCTAGTGGAGAAGCTGATCGCACAGATGGAAAATATGATGAGCGATTGGAAGAACGAGATAGTGGAAACTATCCGTCTGAATCGACCTCCACCTCCAATAATGGGGGCGATTCCAGAAAATTCCTCAGTAAACGGAGCAAGGCAGGAACCCCGGGTGAGCACCCGATCAGGGAATCAGTCAGCTCTGAATGGCCAACCGAGAAGGGCAGGGAAGGAACCGGTAGGGGCAAGCGAAGGAATGGGAGGAAATGTGGACTCCGGCAGCGAGGTGGAGCCGGATGAACTCGAGAGGAACTGGAGGCAAAGGAGAGTTCAAATACGATCCACTGAAAGCTCACCATTGATGAGGTACAGATACGAGTTTCCTTCTTTCGATTACAGTCAACCTAGGTTGTGGATAGGACGTTGTGAAAGATTTCTGCAATTATCTCACATACCTAGAATCGAAACAATGCATGTGCTGTATGTTAACTTGACTGGGAAGGTGAGCCTGTGGTTTGAAAGTTATTTGGCTGGATTAGAGGGTCCATTCCAGTGGATACCTTTTGCTGAGGCAGTGTGTAGGCGATTTGGAGAGGATGGTGGGGCAGTAATGGAAGATTTCACCAATTTTAGGCAGAACGGGAGGGGGGGTCTTGGAATTCAATGACAAATTTGAGGAATTCAAAAGCCTACTTATCCAAAATCACCCTACCTTAACTGACCTATACTTCCTAGAAGCCTACCTAGCAAGATTAAAACCAAGCCTGAGGTGTTTTGTGAGAACAGCCCAACCTAAAACACTAGCTGATGCTATGTGGTCTGCCAAACAGCTAGAGAGAGGGTTCCTGTCGAGTGAACAGCCAAGAAATTCCTTCCAAATTCCCACTTAAACCTTCCACACCCCACTAACCACAGTTTCCAAACCATATAATGCCTACTCCAACCAAAATCCCAAGAATACAAACTCCCAAAGCTCCTCAAACTCCAATACCCTAGGTAGTACTACTAAGGGCCCTGAGAATATAAAGGTGAGGGCACAACTCAGGGAACAAAACAAGTGTTTCAGAGGCATAGCAGCCAGGCCACAAGTGTAAGGGATCTACTTTTCATGCCATGGAAGAGGGGGAATTCCAGGATGCTGCAGATGAGTTCCCTATGGAGGAACAGAACAGTCTAGGAACAAATGAGCAGGCTGAAATATCTCTCTATGCAATGATGGGAGGAGAAGGGCTAAACACAATTAAGCTGTTGGGATCAATCCATAAACAGGCAGTGGTGATACTTGTAGATAGTGGGAGCACCCACAGTTTTGTGGACCCCAAACTCCTTATGCAGCTAAGAATCCCAGTAGAAAGAGCCACAGCACTAAGTGTGACTGTTGCAAATGGTGAACAGATGCAGTGTGATCATGTTTGCAGAAAATTGCATTGGCAGATCCAAGGGGAAGAATTTGAAAAGGATTTTAGACTTCTCAAATTGGGAGGGTGTGACATGGTTTTAGGTATGGACTGGATAGACATGTATGCTCCTATTCAGCTCCACACTAGACCTCTTGGCATTTCTTTTAGGTAAGATGGTAAGAAGATATTACTGAAAGGGCTGGCCAGAAAGGCCAATGGACTGCAAGCAGTGACCAAGAAAGATTTTAAGAAGTGGCAAAAGAATGGGGTGCAAGGGTTCTTGATTCACTGTGAATGGCCAATCAGAATGAACCCTGAAAAAAGAAATGGAACTTGTTTTAAGATCAGCAAGGAGTATGAATATGAAGAATTGACTGCTATGATCCAAGAGTTCCAGGATTTATTTGAGGAACCAAAAAGCCTACCACCTAGAAGGATGTATGACCATCATATTCCCCTGAAAGAAGGATCACAACCAGTGAATATTAAACCTTACAGATATTCATTTGATCAGAAGAATGCTATTGAGGAATTGGTAAGGGAAATGCTCAGCACTGGAATCATCACTGAGAGTGTGTCACCTTTTGCCTCACCTGTCCTATTAGTGCCAAAAAAGGACAATACATGGAGGTTTTGTGTGGACTATAGGGCTCTGAATGACATCACAATCAAAAACAAGTATCCCATCCCTGTGGTAGAGGACCTCTTCTCTGAATTGGCTGGGTCAAGATACTTTTCCAAGTTAGATTTGAGGGCAGGCTATCACCAAGTGAGAATGAAGGAAGGAGATGAGTACAAGACTGCTTTTAAAACTCATCAAGGTCTTTATGAGTTTAGGGTAATGCCCTTTGGCCTTACTAATGCCCCAGCTACATTTCAGGCACTAATGAATCATGTCTTTAAGCCATTATTAAGGAAGTTTGTGCTGGTGTTTTTTGATGACATTCTCATTTACATTCCAGGATTGGGGAAACATTGGGAACACCTTAGAGAGGTCTTGAAGTTGATGAGGGAACATAAGTTGTTGGCCAAACTTAGTAAGTGTTCCTTTGCAAGACAAGAGGTAGAGTACTTAGGCCATATCATCTCTGAGAAAGGGTTGCACACAGACCCTTCTAAACTTCAGGCAGTTTCTGAATGGCCTAGGCCAAAGTCTATTAAAGGATTGAGAGGGTTTTTGGGCTTAACAGGATACTACAGAAGATTTATTCAAGGCTATGGCACCATTAGCAGACCCTTAACACAGATGCTGAAAAAGAATTCCTTCCTATGGACTAAGGATTCTGAACTTGCCTTTGATACATTGAAGCAGGCATTATGCTCAGCTCCTGTATTAGCCTTACCTGATTTCAGCAAGCTTTTTATAGTAGAGGCTGATGCATGTCAAAAGGGCATGGGAGCTGTGCTACTCCAAGAAGGAAGGGCCATTGCTTACTATAGCAAAGCTTTTGGTAATAAACACTTGGGCTTATCAATTTATGAGAAGGAGTTTATGTCCATTGTTAATGCTGTGGAGAAGTGGAGGCCATATTTGTTGGGAAGGCATTTTGTGATTAAAACTGACCACCATAGCCTGAGGTTCCTCCTAGATCAGAAAATCACCACTTTAACTCAACAAAGAGGATTGTCTAAACTCTTGGGTCTGACTTACACAATCCAGTACAAAAAGGGGTGTGACAATTCTGCTGCTGATGCTCTTTCCAGAAGGGACTTAGATCTTGTGCCTGAATCTAAAGCTGAGTTACACACTGTCCTTTGCATCAAACCTCAGTGGATTGAGGAGGTCATCAGAAGCTATGAAGGTGATGAATAGGCACATGAACAATTAACAACCAACTTGATCACCCCTGGCAGCAATCCCAATATAACAGTAGCTGAGGGATTGATCAGACACAAGCAGAGAATTTATATTGGCAGTAAAGGGGACCTGAGATCTAAGTTGATGTTACAAATGCATGACTCTCCCTTAGGGGGGGGGGGGGGCATTCTGGTTAGCAAGCTACCTATCAAAGATTGAGAAATCTGTTTTACTGGAAAGGAATGAAGCAGGAAGTAAAAACATTGGTGGGAAGGTGTGATACTTGCCAAAGATGTAAAAATGAAAGTATAGCCCCACCTGGGTTGCTACAACCCCTGTCCATCTCGGATCAAGCATGGAAGGGGATATCCATGGACTTCATTGAAGGTTTGCCCAAATCTCAAGGGAAGGATGTAATTTTGGTAGTGGTGGATAGGTTAACTAAGTATAGCCATTTTATTGCCATCTCACATCCCTATTCTGCTGAAAGTGTGGCCCTAATCTTTATGGAAAACATATACAAGCTGCATGGATTGCCTAAGGATATTGTCTCTGATAGGGATAAAGTCTTTCTAAGCAGATTTTGGCAGTCAATTTTCAAGCATTTGCAAGTTAAGTTGAGCATGTCCATAGCCTATCACCCCCAATCAGATGGACAAACTGAGAGGGTCAACAGATGCCTGGAAACCTACCTAAGGTGTATGGTGTTTAATAAGCCCAAGTCATGGTCCAAATGGTTGTATTTAGCAGAACACTGGTACAACACCACCTTCCACTCATCACTGCAGTGTTCTCCCTTCCAAGCCTTGTATGGCTACAAGCCCCCAATGATGGCCTTAGATACTGGGCAGAGGACAGGAGCAGAGGGGTGGCTAGCAGAGAAGGAAACTATGCTCATAACTCTCAAGGACAACCTAAGAACAGCTCAGCAGAGAATGAAACACCAGGCTGACAAAGGAAAGACTGAAAGAACCTTACAAATAGGAGATTGGGTATATTTGAAGGTTCAACCTTACAGACAAACCTCCTTGGCAATCAGGTCCAATGTGAAATTATCAGCTAAATACTATGGACCCTACCAGGTCACCCAAAAGATAGGTGTTGTGGCTTATAAACTGGCATTGCCTGCTGGGACTCAGATTCATCCGGTCTTCCACATTTCCCAGCTGAAAAAAAGGGTGGGAGGTCAAGCTGAGGCACAACTGGAACCCCCACTTGTAGGCCAAGAAGGTGAGGTGTTGGCTCAACCAGTTGCAGTCCTGAACAAGAGGCTTGTTAAGAGGAATAATAAGGCTGAAACTCAGATCCTAGTGCAATGGGCAAATCTGCCTGAGGATGCTGCAACTTGGGAGGACTTCTACCACATAAAGCGACAGTTTCCAGAGTTTGATCCTTGGGGTCAAGGATCTCGAAGAGGGGGAAGTGATGTAATGATCCAAGATCGCTGATGGGAAACGTCGTCGTATGAAACATAACGCAGTTGGGCAGTTATGAGATGTCAAACGCAGCGTTTTGAAGAAGTAGTTGAAGGCGGTTGGGAACAAGCTGCAACGACGTCGTTTTAAGCCTAATCATCAGTTAGTTAGTTAGTAAAGAATAACGGATGTAATAAAAGGTGTAATGGAGCTCAGTGAGAACTATGCTAACTGTAATGCAAATTGACCCTTCTTCTCTAAATCTCTTCTTTCTCTATCACTTTTCTTACTCAAACCCTAAAGGACACTACACAAAGCTGTAAGATATAACCCATCATGAATGAAGGGTCAAGATACCTCTCGGAAGTAACTTGGGAAAACTTCTTGGGAGTCCAAGAAGTTAACAGGTTTCAATAACAAAAGTAATTCATGAACAAAAACTGTTAAACATTAACTCTTACTGAAATCGCTAGCAGCAATTCAACCTTTTAATTTTTTAACAAACAAATAGATAAATAGCTGAAATCGTAAAGACAAGTTAAGAAGGGAGGAGAAAGTACTCTTGGAAGCGGAGCTGATCTTCAGAAACGTTATCGGTGAGGTTGATTTGTTCGTAGAGAGAAAAAGCTGGATTTGATGCGTGTTGTTATGCTTCGGTAACTCCTTCCGCATAGCTCGCATCAACGTCGGCAGCACCGCCATCTTCCTCCGTCCTCTCAATCGGAGAATCTCCAGAAGAAGATATCTGAATTGACGGAGAATTTGAATTTGAATTAATACTGTACTACTTTAATTTTAATCAACTCCATGCACTCTTGTCCTTTAAAAGAGGTCAAGAATTCGAAGCGTTATGCTGTGCATCCGTGTGCACCATGCATAGTGCACACAGAGACATCTACTTAAAAAAAAATTTATAACTTCATAATTATACCTCCAAAATTGCATAAATACACATCCATCAAGGCCGGCTGCCCAGGGCCTTTGCACAGGCCCCCCAATTTTTGGGGGCCCCATATCTTAAAAAAAAATTATATGATATATGTATACAGTATATTAACATTAAGCAATTAAGTGGCAAAGCTGCACTATTAGCCCGTTTGGTTCGCTGAAAAATATTTGATGGGAAATGGAATTCAAATTCCATGGAAAACAAATTACAAGGAAAATAGATTCCATTGTTTGGTTTGTAGAAAAGAAATTATTGAGAATATGAATTCTATTGTTTGGTTGGGTTTTGGATGGTAAGGAATTATGAATATAAAGATCAATCTGTCCTTAACAATAATATATACATGTGTAATTAATAAACTTTGATGAGGGTAAAATAGTCTAATATTGTTATATTTTCTTCCCAAATTCTTTGGAAAACAAAATACTAATGTCTTGCTAGGATTTTGTTTTCCTTCAACTTTAGGAACTCAAATTCCAATGAAAAAGATTTCTCATCCAATCAAACAACATAAAACAACATTTTCCTACACTTTTAGAAAAATATTTTCCATGAAATTTGACTTCCACCCAACCAAACACCCCCTAACATTTTCCGCTTGGGTGTAACTCAAAAAGTTTTGGTGGAAGTTTTAGGTTTGTACTAATTAGTGCATGTAGACTAAGCTGCACCTTAGAGTTTTTCTATTAAATGATTGATTAACTGAACTTTGACTAGGATGTTCTTGTACAAATTATTAAATAATTAAAGAGATACATATTACGTATGTATCATCTTCACTTACAAGAAGGTTTTGAAATGTCTAAGTGACACTATTTCATTGGCTAGTAACTTATTACATAGGTTATTAAAAATTAAATTATTTAATATACAACTATTAAGTTATGTTGTTGACCCTAAATTTTCTCCCTTAATACAAGTAGTTGACACGGGCAAATTAATGTGTGGATTATAACAAAAATTATATTTTTATATATTAAAGAGAAACGAGTCAAATAAGCCTCTAAACATTTCACTAAAAGTCAATTAGTCCTGCGAACTTTTAAAAAGTTCAATTGAACATATGAACACACGATTTTTAGTCAGTTGACCCAATTAGCTGGTAACTTATTCGGTAAAAGTCAGTAATTGCCTTTGTGGTGCGCACGTGTTGGAGTGGGTACTTGGTTGCCACATAAGTATAAAAAAAAAAATTGAAGAAAATAAAAGAAAATATAAAATAAAAAGAATTCAACCTTAATCTTGAGTTCGAGGTAATCACAACAACCAAGTATCACATGGAACAAGTTTGGAGGGCTTCTATCCAGCATCAATATCTCAAGTAACCAATAATCAATCGAGGCAGTTCTAGAACCTATACACCCTTATTGGGATCTCCAGACCCCAATAAGTAGAACTAGATCTGACAACCCATGATACGTTTTGACCAAGTTGCCCGCAAATCAACAATTCAAATGACAACCTGGAGTTTTTCACACTACCGGATCAGTTCACAATGGTTGATCGGGGCTTTTCACACCACCGACCTGTCCAGGGCTTCCCACACCAACAAGATCCATTGCAAACAGAACTCGGAGGCCTGCCAATCTCATATCAATATCAAATAAGTCCCCACACTTTCCATAACCAGCAAAGCAATTTCAACAAGGAATATACAACAACAAAGGCATGCTCATAAATCAAAGGATTCGAAAAGGATTCCAAAGAGGGATACAAATATGAATAGGTCAAGGTAATGATCAAACTCATATCAAGGTAAAGATTATCAAAAGAATCATACTTGAATCAAGGAATCAATATTACTAGCATGTTAGCTAACAAAATACTCTTAGGAAAGAATAAACAGAGTTCTCAACATAGATTTCAACACAATCCGAAGAAGCATCCAGAATAGGATTTATAGATGAGCAATAGCTTAATATCAAAGCAAAGGATTCATAAGACATAGTTCTAGACCCGAATAACATCAACAGATAGTCAAAGATACACTGGAGGCAAGAAAACAGTATAGGAAAATGAACTAGCGAGCGAGAAAGACAGGGTCAGAGGACTCGCCAAACCCTCCCGTGGGAACAAAACTGTAGAGGTCGGCGGGTCCTCTACTCTCGCCAAACCTCCCCTTAGTACAATAACGAGGGTGGATCACGGGCGTGCCAACCCCGTTGATCCCTCCCGCTAGGCCAAAAACGTAGCAGAAACAGTAGGTATCAGACTTTGAAGCAAAATGCAAAATCAGACAAAACAACAACGACATATTCCAGATCAAAATATATCAACATCAACAAGAACATGAGAATAGAAGAATGGCACATCAAAGGACAAGAAATTCTCAAGAATACAAGCTACATTTCAAGCATAAATAACAAGAATATGCTCAGAGAATTTCAAGAACATCAACAACACACATAGTGGAGTGAAAATATGTTTATTGGAATGGAATTTACCTTTTAAGCTAGTAATCCAACTAAAACTTCCTCAAGCTTACCTAGCAAGCCTTTCCCACCTTGATCATCTTAAAGCCCCCCAAAACCCAACATAGAATAGAAAAGAAGATTCATAAGAATATAGGAATAGATCAGAGAAGGAAAATGGTGTAGGAGTTAAGAGCTTACCATTTCCTAGCTTTGAATGTTATAATGGTGAAGACTTTACTTGGATTCTTGAATAAGAAATGGAAGATGAATGTTTGTGTAGGGGGGGAGAAGAAAGTAGCGTTAAGGAGGGGAAAGAATGAGTAGAGTGTCTAGGTTTTAGCTAGATAAGATATATAGATATATTGGTGTATATACATTAGGTTATAAAAATGAATATTTGGACTATAAGTGCAAATATGCTAACTTTATAAATATAAGGAAATGATGTGGGCTTTTAAAAGAATAAGAACTATATCTTATAAATAATATAAGACTAGGCCTACAATATTAATATTCAATGTCTTAAAAAGTTTTATATATATATATATATATATATATATATATATATATATATATATATATATATATATATATATATATAAAAGGCTAAGGAAGTTGGGCTTAGAATAATTTTATGCTAGGAATGTTTAAGCAAAAGATTGGGCTTCAATGAAAGAATAATTCCCTCCTTAGAAGAATAATTATAGGTATTAATACGGAGTAGGATAATTTTTGGGGTGTCACATTTTCCATATCCATATGATTGATACATCAATTGTCATTATATGTGAACTCTTCATTTTTAAACTATTATTGATAGGGGTATCAAAGTGGGCCGAAGTCCGCCCCACAGTGGGGCGGGTTAAGGCCGTAAGAAAGTTGACACGCGAAAATGTGAGTTTAACGGGTTTAGCCCGCTGCAACCCAAAACCCGCGCGGGCCAGGCCCTTTTATTTAAAAATAAAAGTACTAGGTTAGGGTGTTAGTCAATTAGGTTGTTATGCAGTCAACCCTCAACAACTCAACACTCAACATAACCGCACCAATTCTCTCAGCTCCCACCTCTCGTCTGTCGCCCACAACCAATTCTCACTCGCCTCATATCCGTAGCCCACAACCAAGTGAAGCCGAAGTCGCATCGTCTATGTTGGTGGTGTAGCATCCACCAGTTCCCACCCACTCCACACACTCGTCCATTGAAACATTTCTTGTTTTGTTGGTCGTCATCACCCTGCTTGTAGTCATTGCCGGCGTTATCACCCGGTTTTGTGGCGACCGCCACTTTGGTGGCTCCGGGGAACATGACATAGAAGGGTGGGTTTAGAGAAGGTGTCAGAGTTGCATTAACGGTGGCATTCCTCCACTGTCGCAAGAAGAACCCAAACCATTGTCACCACTACAAGCTCCAGCTCTAGAAGAAGCCACTAGTACAAAACTGCACATCCGATCCGCTACACTTGTAAAAGTGTAGCGGATGCGGGTGATGCGTAAAAGCCAAGGCTTTCTGCGACACTTGTCAAGGTTTTGCGGATTTTATTATTACTATTATTATTATTATAGAGTATCCGTGACACTTTCTTCTTAGAAAGTGTAATGGATACTTATTTTTTTAAAATGCAATCCGCGACACTAAGAAAGTGTCGCGGATAGTATTTTTTTTAAATATATTATTTAATTTTAAAATACTCTATTTTTTATTATTCAAAATCCTGTACAGAAATTTTCAAAACTAACAAACTAGCATAACAAACTAGCAAAACAAATTATCTATTCAGCATAATTTACAAATCAACCCAATAAACTAGCTACTCACAATAATAACTATCAACACAAAATATTATCACATTATAGTTTGTAAATTATATTTCACAATTAACAATCAACACAATATATCATCTCAATATACTTACTATCAACACAATAATAATAACCAACACACATTTAAAATTGAAATCAAGATGATTGTTCAACAAAATATTATATCAATTAATAATAATAATGATAATCAAGATAATATTCAAACTAAATAAAGTTACACGCACTCTTCTAAAAAGTATTTCGCTCACAACTCTCGAATCTCATCTGTTTCATTCATAAAGTACAGTGCTTCTTCAAATGCTTACAAAAAAATTTTAATGAATCAAATTATTAAATATGTTAATTGATAAATTATAATTTAACTATACATTAGTTCTATTTGAATTCACTGACCCATCTAAACAATCAACCAATGAATGTTTAGTAACAATGCCGTACATGTATCTCAATACATAGTATCCACAATCAACGCCTCCTTGTTGGTGTGGAGACTACAAAGTATGTACATATATTAATTCATGTTAATATCATATTAAAATAATAAATAAAAATTAAGATTAATATCATATTCAAACTTTCATTTTAATTTCATACTTTGGATTGTTTCCAATCAATAGCTCTAGTCCCTCGTCCATTTGCAGGAATAGATCGAAATTTCATATATTAATTATAAACATATATAAAAATTTATAAATAACATAATAAAATTTAAAATAATTATATTAATATTAAGGATTTTACTTACCTATTCCAAAGCTTTGACATCAAGGGTGCGGTCACATCTCAAGGGATCCAATACATACACAATTCTTGAACGTATGTAAATCACGATAAGTAACCAATGATTACTACATTTACAAAACATACATATATTAAAATTCTAATATCAAACACTTCAAATAAAGTCATTAAGTTATATATATTAGTAAAGTAAAAGACTAACTCTTGATGATACGACCCTAATGTGAATGGTTGATTCTTGTGCTAGTCAATGAAATGAATGATATATGATGTAACGGCAACACAATTCATGTTAAAAAATTTGAGATGGACATGCAAACGTAATATCGTGACTCTAAACTGCTTACACAACTTATTCAAAAATTTTAAAAAAATAACAAATAAAAAATTTCAATAAACATAAAAAAATAAATAAATGTATATAAAACACAAAAACAATTTGAATCTTACAGCAGACATTAAGTCAAATCATCGTCAAGAAATTGTATAGATGCTTGGTAATTGAATTTGTAGATAAAACTTTTGTAGCCTGTGCATTTAGGTTTAATATGGCTTAAATGTGACATATCACCCCTTTTGAGCGTCTTCCGAGCTGAGCCTTACTATTAGAGCTGCCTAATAGCCTACCATTATCTTGAGAACTAATCCCCCTCCCTATCCCCCCCTTCGCCTTCTCGTCCATCTATAGTGCAGACAACTCCCATCATATTTAAAGTTTTTATGTCTAAGTTAGTTATAACTGCACTCGCGTGTACATGTATTATTATTGTGTCGCAACTACTTTACAAAGATCCCAAAGAATGCATGCATGTGTATTCTCGCACTTGTTCTATTGTCATATTTCATTGGATTGTACACCTGTATATTTCTTGCCGTTAAAATCGGAAATTAAGGAGCTATCTTCAACCTCTGATCAAATTCAATAGTATTCGATAGTATTTATGTAGTAATAATTTTTGGCTCATTGTTTTTAATAACCTCGTATTTGTTATGTTTACAAATAGTTGATCGGAGCAAAAAGATTTCCATTGCTGTTACGGCCACAACAAAGTTCATCAAGATTATAGGTTTGGTTCTCAAGTCTAAATTGAAGAATTCCCAGTCAATTTCTCGATAAAGATTTAATGTTGGAAAGAAATAAAAGTTGAGTTTGTTATTATATGAGAGATGAAAGATTGAAGTTCATGAGTTTCTTCCAACGAGACAAGTGTATGTTTGATTAAACTAAAAATAATAAATTAAAAAGTTATTTCAAAAAAGAAAAAAAATAGAAAATGATTAATGTTGGCCTTTTTTCTTTTAATGATGTATCGTAATTTCTTTGTTCGTCAGTTTTTAATTAATTACCATTTAAATGTACATCAAATTTGTTATTATGATTATTTTGAATTGTAATAAATCAAATATTACAAATCAAATTATAATAAAATTTTACAAATTCATAATAATCAATGTTAAAAAAATTCATATTCCAAAATTCACTTAATTTTGTTTTAAAATTGAACGTTTTTATTCATCTACATCATAAACTTTCGCTCATTTAATAATGCAGAATGTAACAATTCATGAAAAAAGAATCAGACAATTCAAGATAATAGATAAACATGACAATCTTTAACACCAAATCACATCTCAAATCTTAATTTGATTAATTCATAATAAAACAAATTATGCATAATCTCTAACGGTACAAAGCTACATAAGTAAAGGTTACACTTTGAAATCTCAAGAATTTGTGCCCAGATCTTCAGCCAATCTTCTCTTCTCTTCCTCCTCTACAACAAAAAAAAAAAAAAAAAAAAAAAAAAAAAAAAAAAAAAGGAGCAATTTTGCAGAAGGTTAGGAGAACTTCAAAAGTCACACAATTGTCACCAATGAGTATTTTGTAATATCGAGAAGTTTAATAGAACAACAAAATTTAAATAAATAGGACAGAAAAAAAAAAACAGCATAACCACACCACCTAAATACCATAAAGAATAACCAAACCACCAAAAGCGATATATAAATGGATGACCACATGCACATGCAGAAACACATATATGCGCAGTACATGTCACTGCACACATTGTAAGGAAATGAGAGATAGGCGGAAGCAAATTCAAAACTAAACCAAACTACTTGTTCAACACCAGTGCTAAACCCTGTATGCATAAAGATGGATGCAGGGCAGTGTACATATCTTGAAGATCTGAAAATTAGGCAGAAGAGGAAGCTGAGCTAAGTCATCAAGCACTAACAAGGCGTTTGGTTGGAAAGAGAGAATTAAGGGGGAAAGGAATTGTAATTCTGTAGGAAAAGAATAAGGTATGAATAAAGTAGGAATTCCAATTTCATTGTTTGGTAGGAATAGAATTAATAGGAATTGAAAGGAAAGAAGTGATATAAAAACTAAAATGCCCTTGTGTAATATTACTAATAATAATAAGAATAAAGTTGTCATTTGCTGTGGAATTCCAATTCCGGGGGGAGGGGTGGGGCTAGGAATTGCAATTCCATCCAACCAAACAATGGAATTGTAAATTCCATGGAATTTGGTGGGAATGGAATTGCAATTCCATGCTACCAAACGCCCTGAAGGTATGCCTTTGGGACAACTATAGCAGAGTGTGCAGACCGTCTCCATGTGTAGGGAAATTCTCAATATGTTTAATGTTTTAAATGTTAAGAGCTAAGTTCAAGAAAAGAAACTATTGAATCCACCTTCTTCCCCTAGTTTTTAACCTTCTCTCAAGAAGTGAATCAAAGAATTAACCAATGCTAAACTACATCCCAGTCCATACTTTATAGGAGTGTGCACTTCACCTTGTCAAAATCATTCTACTATTCAAACAGAAAATACCAACTTTTAAAACATATGGTAGTTCTTTGAATTCCTTACATAGTTTCATCACTATCATATTTCCAGTGGTGGATCAAAATTCTATACATCCCAAAACACAATTATAACTAATTATAACTAATACAATAATGGAGAAACCTAAAAAAATATCCTTTTAAAGGCTCAACAGCCCATATACCCAACCTCTTACACTAAATTTTGCACCAAATTATACACCAAAGAGAATATTCTCTAGATATTCTTACACCAAAAATTTTTCATCAAAAACCCATTTACACAATTACACCAAATTCAATTCAAACACTATTCATTTACACCATTTTGGTTTAGAATTTGTTGTCAGGTTGCACCAAATTTTTACACCAAAAATCCAAAATGGTGTTTTGGTCTCTTCTTTGGAGATGCCCTTTAGGACGACATAAATTACTCTTGTAGTTGCTTGGATAGTGTGATGTTCAATCAGGAAAAAGTACAAAATGAACATGAGATTAAGTAAATTACTTTCTTAAACATAAAAAGAAAGCAGAGAAGACAGCTTCAGGCTGTACTAAATCTCAAAAAAAATATTTAAGCACAGATATAAACCAAACAAGAAACATAAGTGTGATTGGCAGGCCAGCATGGTATTATCACAAAAAGAAAGAAGTGGAATAAATAGCATACCCCCTAGTTGATGCAGAGCCTTGAGTGAGCGCTTCTCAAGCTTGTCAAGCCTCTTCTGTACGTCTCTCCTCAAGTCCCAATTCGGTTTTTTGGGGGCAATATTCAAGAAGGGATCCTCATTTTTCTCCTTTTTGTCTTGGGGTGGAGTTAGGTTTGCCATAGGGTCATCGAACTTGGGTAATACTGGAGGGGCAAGTTTACCCTCCTGAAGGTGCTTGTCTTGAGGCAGATAATTTCGGAATTTCATTTGGAAATTCTCATCACTACCAAAAAGGAAATCAAACAAACAAACAAAATCAACAACGGATAAAATGAAATTGAGAAATTAACAAATGATATAAACCCTAACTACAAAATTCTTAGATTTAGGCAGCTATTGTAATGCTTACTTTTCTTGTTGGTCTTGGCTAGCATCCTTATCATCGTCGGGGGTTTCGTGAAGCTCTTGGGCAGCTCTGAGGGCCTTGAGCCGCTCCCTACGGGCTGCCGCCGCCGCCTCGACCGAGCTTTCATCCTCAATTCCCATTCCAAAAAGCTTAATCCAGTAGAATACCGCACAGTCACGACCACGCCGGTTGGAGAGGATTAATATGTATTTATACCGCACAGCATAAAGCCAATCGTATCTTTAATTTTAACTTCCGTCCAATTCTTAGCTTTCTAATAAAATATATAGTCTTTTACTTTCCAATTCCTACTATAATTCAAGGTTAAAATTTCTATTCTAAATATTATAAAATAATGTAATACAATCTCTAATAGGATATATTGTTTCTTACTTTCATATTCCTACTAAAATTTTACATTAAAATTCCTATTCGTAATACTATAGGACAATCTATCCATATCCATATACTAGTTTTTTTACGCAGATGGGATAAATGGATAATGCCCAATGATTATTTTTAAATAAATATTTCAAAGTATATTAATGCAATATTATATAGGAGATGTTCATGTATAAGTAAATAAATGTTGAATTTGTTTATTTAAATCGGTAATTCAAAGTATATAAATGCAAGATAATATATGAGATATTGATTATAATTGTCACTAAAATAAATGTTTGCAACTTTGTAATAACGCATAAATATTTAATCTAAAAATAATAGTTTAAATAAATACTACTTTTGATTTAAATTTTTCTAATTCTTCTTAATTCTCTTTTGGGTAGCTTTGTCATGGCCTTCATCTTCAGTACATGTCCTTTTTTTTTAATTGGTAATGTGTCATGTCCAATTGGGTTACTGGTAGTAGCATAGAGGGATTCATCGTGCAATGAGATTATGATGTAGGAAGCTTTAAATTTGTCTTGTTGTGTATATGATGTGATCTTAGTTGTAGTATGAACTCTTTATCTTAAAAGCACCTATTGATATTTGGTAATTGTAGGTTTTCCCCTACATTTTTCATGCATTGTGAGATGTGTGTCGTAGGTTATCATGTGAAAGTATTGAACAAAATATTACTCCGTACTATTTATTATATTTGTATAAAATACTTGGTAAATAAATATATATAACATATTTTGTATTATAATTTTGATATTTAATTACAAGATAATGTAAAAAGAACATAATGGGCAAGGAAGTGAATATAATAAATTAATAAATTTGAAGGTAGTGAATCTTTGAATTGTAGAAAATAAAGATAATACGAGTATAACTAATGAAATTATATCTCTTTTTAAATTTTTTATAATGAATAATTTTATTTATTTATTTATAAATAAAGGCATTATAGATGTCTAATTCTAAATTAATTATATGCATATGTATTATTTTTTGTTGTAGCTACTAATTGTTTTCAATAAAAAGGTCTTTGGTTCGAACCCCATCACAATCAAAGTTGGCATAATTAGTACTCTATTTTACTCATATTAAATTAAAATAATAATTTAGTAGCTACAACAAAAAATAATACATATGTATTTCTTTAATTTAGAATTATGTGTCAACAATGTCTCTATTCAAAAAAAAGTTATTCATTATCAATAAATTAAATAAGAGAAATAATTTCATTAGTTATATTGTCTTTATTTTTCTCTAATAAAAAATTATTTACATTCAAATTCATCAATTGATTATATTCGTTACATTGTCCCTACAATGTCTTTGTTAAAAAAAATTATTCATTGCCAGTAAATTAATTAAGAAAAATAATTTTATTAGTTATATTGTCTTTATATTTCTCCAATTTAAAAATTCTTTACATTCAAATTCATCAATTGATTATATTCACTACATTATCTATTATCTTTTTTTGGACGATTTTTTAATTAAATATCAAAGTTATATACAAAATAATGTTATATATTTATTCACCAAGTATTTAATTAATACCATGAAAAAAATAAAAAAAAAACACAAAATTAATAAAGCCAATCATACTACTTGAGGGATTTGTTGACAAAGAGAGTATTCAAATCACCAAACAAATTGAAGTGAGAACTACATCTCAATGTTCTTGTTTGACAATCAACAGTTAGCGGTTAGCGTTAGCGGATTATATTAGCGGATTTGACCAACGAATTATATCAACGCTGGTAAAAAGATATTTGAAAAAATTAGCTGTTTTGATTAACATATAAAATGACCTAAGAGTATACATATATTTAATAATAACCATAACAATAACAATAATAATAATAATAATAATAATAATAATAATAATAATAATAATAATAATAATAATAATAATAATAATAATAATAATAATAATAATTGTTTTTAAAAAATAAAAAAATAAAAAAAAATAAAATTAAACCAATCATATTAACAACTTGGGGGATTTATTGACAAAAAGAGTATTTAAATCGCACACCAAATTGGGAGGATGTTCCTCCTGCTTTTGTTGATTAATATATGCAGCAGTTTTTTTTGAAAACTCTATTACAATGTAGTATAATATATGCAGCAGTTTTTTTTTTTGAAAACTCTATTACAATGTAGTATAATATATGCAGCAGTTTTTTTTGAAAACTCTATTACAATGTAGTATAATATATGCAACAGTTTTTTTTGAAAACTCTATTACAATGTAGTATAATATATGCAGCAGTTTTTTTTTTGAAAACTCTATTACAATGTAGTGTAATATATGCAGCAGTTTTTTTTGAAAACTCTATTACTATGTAGTATAATATATGCAGCAGTTTTTTTTTTTAAACTCTATTACAATGTAGTATAATATATGCAACAGTTTTTTTTTTGAAAACTCTATTACAATGTAGTATAATATATGCAGCGGTTTTTTTTTTTTGAAAACTCTATTACAATGTAGTATAATATATATAGCAGAATCAAGTGGCGTGTAGTCCACTAGTATCGAGTTGCTCCCCTAAGTGGGAGGTGTAAGGTTTGAACCTCATTTGAGGTAATAGTGTGTATATATAGAGTATTCCCCTTCCTTATAATAAAAAATAGGGAGAAGTGTCAAATAGGCTCATGTACTATTGTCAAGTGCTCAAGTTCAATTAGCTTTTTTTGCAGGTAATTGACTTTTTTTTACAGGTTACCAATTCAATTATTAAAAAAAATAATTTCAAAATAATTTAAAAAAAAAAAAAGAATACAGCCTTCCCCTTTTCAACTTGTTTCCTTCCCCTTTTCCATCCATAGTTTCGTGGAGAAATAGTGGTTCTCGCTTTCTGTTTCCAGATCCTGTTTTTAATTGTGCCATTATTTAAAACTGACTAGTAACCTTAAAAAAATAAACACTTGCAAAAATATTTGAGCAGGAATTTTTTAGGGTTAATGTTCTGTCTGGGCAGTTTGTGATTTGAAGTTATTTGGTGTGGTTGAATTTTTATGTCAATGTTTTGTTTAACATAGTTGTGTGCTCATATATGACAGTGTTGTGGTTTGGATAACATGCAGCAGCTTGTGCCAAGCTTACCAGACTGGATGAGTGGAGGTTGTGGCATCAATAGGGTACTAGAATTGGTAACTTTGAAATTTACGAGCCTTTACCTGGTTGAATTGTTATGCACAAGGGATCAGATGAGATTTTGATGGATAGCTGGTTGGCCGCCACCGGCTGTCCGGCGAGGACAGCCGGTGGCTGTATTCTTTTTTTTTATTTTTATTTTTATTTTTATTTTTATTTTTATTTATTTTATTTTATTTATTTATTTTAATAATTAAATTGGTAACCTGTTATTAACCTGTAAAAAATGTCAATTGAACAAATTTAACTTGTAGATGAATCTATTTGACACTTAATTTAGTTCGTGGTGGAAATTGAGCACTTCGCAGTAGTAGGTGGGCCTATTTGACACTTGTGCCTAAAAAAAAAAATAATATATGCAGCAGTTTTTTTTGAAAACTCTATTACAATGTAGTATCTGTCAATAACACCTCTATTGAGGCTCAAACTCACAACCTTTCAAATGGAAGTCCAATTCGGGTACCATTAGACCACATTGTCCTAGTATATATAGCAATTTACTTTCAAAAAAATCACACAACAAATTGAAGTGGGAAACTACCTCGCAATGTCATTGTTTAGCAATCAGTAATTAGCTCTTCAATATTAGTATATATTTAATATTTTATGCCATAATTTTTATTTGCTCTCCCATATGTCTCGTATTTGGTTTCAACCATACCTATACAATTATTTTATTGACAATTATAATCAATCTTGACTATATTATCTTGCATTTGTAAACTTAGAATTATCTATTTAAATATGCAAATTCAACATTCAATTATCTATGCATGAACAATTTCAATATAATCTTAACTTGATATACTTTGAAGTACTTATTTAAAAAAAAAAAAAACATTGGGCATTATCCAAATCGCGCAATGTGCGTAAAAAACTAGTAATTTAATAAGAGTAATAAAGTGGCGTACATACTTTTCATCAATAATAATGAAATCATTGATTTTTTTTTAATTTCCATTCGTTGTTGGGACAAATTGTTTTGAGAGTTTGTCAATGACAATTGTTACAATTCCTGTCAATAGAGGATGATAATAAATAATTTAAAATATATAGTTACAATAGATAATGTTATAATGATATAGTAAAAATAACTTACAAATTTCTTTAGAAGTTTTCATGCGTTGATAAAATACTAATTTGTAAACTTGTTCAATTGGAGCCAGTGTGATGTCAACATTGTCAATTCCTTAGAAAATGGTCATATCGTTTTAGAGTCCAGGTGTAATTGTATTTATGATCAACAACTTTGTAGTTAGGTCGCGCAGGTCTGACAATATATGATGTAAGAACAATTTTGTCCGGTAAAAAAATAATAGTGTAATATTTATAAAGTAATGTACAAGTGTACCATTATAAAAAAATACATACAAAAAAATATTAATACCAGAATGACCTAAATCATTCCAATAATGCAAAAGTATAATTGAAACATTAAGTTTTGTTCTAAATAATCTAAATAATATTAATTAAATGACAAAAAAAACTTAACCTAAATTTGTTTTTTTTTTTTAAATGTATAAAAATCAAATGATTTTTAAAGTTTCTGATTTATAATCTTTGAATGCTATGTATTTAGTGGGACTAATTATTTGATCAAAGTTTATGTTAAATTTTATAGAGTTACCACCCATTTTGGTCCCTCGACTATTAGGTAATGCACAATTTAGTCACATACTATTAAAAGTACCCAATTTACTCCTCTAACTTGTAAATGATACACACTTTGGTCCTCCGTTACAATTGTCATCCATTCACCGTTATAGAGAGGGGCAAAAACGTCATTTTATCTAATAGTCGAGGGACCAAAATGGGTAATAACTATTATTATCTAATAGTCGAGGGACCAAAATGGGTATTAACTACTACTACTACTACTACTATTATTATTATTATTATTATTATTATTATTATTATTATTATTATTATTATTATTATTATTATTATTATTATTATTATTATTATTATTGTTGTTGTTGTTGTTGTTGTTGTTATTGTTATTGTTATTGTTATTGTTATTGTTATGATGATGATGATGATGATGGTGGTGGTGGTGGTGGTGGTGGTGGTGGTGGTGGTGGTGGTGGTGGTGGTGGTGGTGGTGGTGGTGGTGGTGGTGATTATTATTATTATTATTATTATTATTATTATTATTATTATTATTAGTGGGACAATGTCTCGTGTCACTATATTACTTCTTAAGTATTATTTTAAAAACTAAAATGTACTGCAAAAAATCATGCACGGTCTTTCCTCCATTTTTTCTCTCCTAGGATCTACAAAAAATCACTATCTCTCAGGAGTTGAAAATGCACTCTCTCTCTCTCTCTCTCCTTCTTCTCTATCCTCCAACTCATATTGGACCCCACAAAAAATCATAGATAAGGTTGCTCTTAGTTTAGTTTTGTATATCAAGACTATGGGTGTGCAATCGGTTAACTGAACCGTTTTAACTGATGTTTTTAAAACTTTAACATTAACCGAATCGAACTTTGTATTACCGAATTAACCGAACTGAAGTTTTTTCGGTTAATCGGTCAGTTAATTCCTAAAATTAATACATATAATAATAAATCTAATTAAAATAATACATATAATAATAAATCCATAAGAAATATACAAAAATAATACCATAACAACATTACAAATTTATAGGGATTTTACATATTAGATTATTTATTTATTTATTTATTTATATATTTAAAATTTTGGTTAATTGACAATTTCAAGCCGAATTAACCGTTAACCAAATCAAACCATCCAAAGATATCATTATGTTCCGAAAGGACTAAAGAGTGGTCAAGTTAGTGAAGCATTATTTGAAGATCATTATAGAGTTCGATTTTTGTTAGCATTCCCCCGAGTTTTGGGCACATATAAAATAATGATTGCGAAATTTTCTCTTCACCAAAAAAAATAATAATAATAAAGAGAAGACATCTTGATAGTGGATTGATTGAGATCGGCCTAAAGAATGTTTTGTGAAAATCATTTTCTAAGAACAAAGACCACATTAAACAAATTAAAAATGAGAGAAATCTTAGAATACATCATATGATGTCGTAATGGATATGCCAACTCTAGGAAGCAAATAACAATTATAAGGTTAAATTCAAGAGGATAATAATTAGTGTACTCTAATCATATATGTTTATTTAAGTAAAAGAAAAGAAATTGAGATTTCATTAGTTTTTTTAGTCAATTAACTGACACCACATTTAAGGACAAATAGACTGACTTTAGTAGTTTACATTTTTTTTTTTAAATAATACTGTAAGAAATAATTAATATGGTAGTGGGAGACATTGTCCCAATAATAATAATAATAATAATAATAATAATAATAATAATAATAATATTATTATTATTATTATTATTATTAATAAAAAGGATGTTTTTGACTCTCTCTATAACGGCGGATGGATGGAAATAGTAACGGAGGACCAAATTAGGTATGATTTTACAAGTTAGAGGACTAAATTGGGTACTTTTAATAGTATGAAACTAAATTGGGCATTATCGAATAGTCGAGGGACCAAAATGGGTATTAACTCAATTTATATTATATATTATTAATACATTTTAACATACTTGTAGTATATGTTTATCAATTATGCCAACTCTAATTGAAATGGGGTTCTAACCTAAGACCTTTAATTTCTTATTATAGAAATTAATAAGTAAGTTAAAAATAATAAATAGTTAACGGAATATTCCGTTACTAAAGTGTATACTAACGGAATTTAAGTTATTTAAGGGAATAAAATAATATAATAGAGGGTAAATAAGGAAAATCATTAAAAAAATACTAAAATCAAAATAATATGAACCATTCATTTTAAGAATAATTATACCGACATTTTTTTATTCCAGTTAAGGGCCTAACATTATTGGTTCTTATTAGAATTGTAGATGTAGATAATTAAAATTAAAATCCCCCTTCTAGCATTTTAATGTAGAATTATAGTACGAATAGAACTTGACAGAAAAATAATAATAATAATATAAGTGGTAATAATAATATCTAAAAGTAATCAAGTGTTAATTATAATATTAACGTAAAAATTACAACATAGAATAAAACGTAATCGTAATAATAATAATAATAATATATATATATATATATATATATATATATATATATATATATATATATATATATATATATATATATATATAGAATCGCACTCAGGTGCGAATGCTCCGCCTAGGCGCGAAATAGGAATGGATTCTGTCCATCCACGTGTCCAGATCTAATGGATGAGAAACACTGATTTTTTTTAAAAACGCGGTGGTATTTTCGTAAATAATTGAACATCGAAGTGCAAGTAAAATGTATTACAAGTGCATGTAAAATGTATTATAGGTGCAAGTAAAAATTTACACTGAGCATCAATACGTAGTTGCACCTATAGTTCTAAGTAGTTGCACCTATAGTTCTAAGTAGTTGCACACATAGTTATAAGTAGTTGCACCTAGGTGTATGAATGTTTGCGAGTGGTTTTCAGGGGTATTACTACCCGCTGAACTCAGATCAATGAATGTGAACAAGGAAAAATTACATGCACTTATAGGTGAAAGTAGGTGCACCTATAGTTATAAGTAGTTGCACCTATAATTATAAATAGTTGCACCTATAGTTATAAACACACCCAGGTGCATGAATGTTTGCGGAAAGTGAATGCTAACAAGGCAAAATTACATGCACTAATAGGTGAAAGTAGATGCACTTGTAAGTGATTTTACTTGCACTTCGACGTTCAATTATTTACGAAAATACCACCGCGTTTTTTTAAGTTAATAGATCTGGACACGTGTCGCGCGCTGATTCGTTCGCATATTCCTTCCTGGACACTTATTCGCACCTGAGTGCACCCCTATATATATATATATGTATATATATATATATGTATATATATACATATATATATATATGTATATATATATATATATGTATATACATACATATATATATATATGTATATGTATATATATATATATATATATATATATATATATATATATATATATATATATATATATATATATATATATATATATATATATATATATATATATATATATATATATATAGAGTTGCACTCGGGTGCGAACGGCTCGCCCAGGCGCGAAATAGGAATGGATTCTGTTCGTCCACGTGTCCAGATCTAATGGATGAGAAACACTGATTTTTTTAAAAAAACGCGGTGGCATTTTCGTAAATAATTGAACATCGAAGTGCAAGTAAAATGTATTACAAGTGCATGTAAAATGTATTATAGGTGCAAGTAAAAATTTACACTGAGCATCAATACTTAGTTGCACTGATAGTTCTAAGTAGTTGCACCTATAGTTCTAAGTAGTTGCACAGATAGGTATAAGTAGTTGCATCTAGGTGTATGAATGTTTGTGAGTGGTTTTTAGGAGTATTACTACCCGCTGAACTCAGACCAATGAATGTTAACAAGACAAAATTACATGCACTTATAGGTGAAAGTAGGTGCACAGATAGTTATAAGTAGTTGCACAGATAGTTATAAATAGTTGCACATATAGTTATAAGCACACCCAGGTGCATGAATGGTTGCGGAAAGTGAATGCTAACAAGGCAAAATTACATGCACTTATAGGTGAAAATAGGTGCACTTATAAGAGATTTTACTTGCACTTCGATGTTTAATTATTTACGAAAATGCCACCGTGTTTTTTTTAAGTTATTAGATCTGGACACGTGTCACGCGCTGATTCGTTCGCATTTCCTTCCTGGGCACTTATTCGCACCTGAGTGCGTCCCTATATATAATTGCACTCAGGTGCGAATGAAGCGCCCAGGAGGGAATATGCGAACGAATTAGCGCGCGACACGTGTCCAGATCTAATGGATTAAAAAAATGGGGTGGCATTTTCGTAAATAATTGAACATCGAAGTGCAAGTAAAATGTATTACAAGTGCATGTAAAATGTATTATAGGTGCAAGTAAAATTTACATTGAGCATCAATACCAAGTGCACCTATAGTTATAAGTAGTTGCACCTATAGTTTTAAGTAGTTGCACTTATAGTTATAAGTAGGTGCACCTAGGTGCATGAATGTTTGCGGGAAGTGAATGTTAACAAGGCAAAATTACATGCACTTATAGGTGAAAGTAGGTGCACCTATAGTTATAAGTATGTGCACCTAGGTGCATGAATGTTTGCGGGAAGTGAATGTTAACAAGACAAAATTACATGCACTTATAGGTGAAAGTAGGTGCACTTGTAAGTGATTTTACTTGCACTTCGATGTTCAATTATTTACGAAAATACCACCGTATTTTTTTAATCTATTAGATCTCGACACGTGTCGCGCGCTGATTCGTTCGCATATTCCCTCATGGGCACTTATTCGCACCTGAGTGCATCCTCTCTCTCTCTCTCTCTCTCTCTCTCTCTCTCTCTCTCTATATATATATATATATATATATATATATATATATAGTTCAAGTATAATAAAAACTATATGTAATAATGTAATAATAAAATAAAATTACAATAATAATAATAATAATAATAATAATAATAATAATCTATACTATCTATCTATACTATATATAAAAATAAAATTCTGAACTTTAACTTTCCACCCAAATTTTAAAAAATTTTGCTTTCTAATAAAATATATTGTTTGCTATAATTCTAGGTTAAAATTCATATTCTAATATTATAAAATAGGATAATACAATTTCTAATAGAATATGTTGTTTCCTACTTTTCTATCAGTACTATAATTCTACATTAAAATTCTTATTCGTAATACAATTGGACAATCTATATATATATATATATATATATATATATATATATATACTTAAAATAAAATCCTCCTTCTAGCATTTTTCCCGCCAAACTCATTGTATTGGTCAAATTATTTAGTAATGGTAAACTATGGAATAATTAATGATGGTAATAGAAATCCTAAAAGAATATAGAATACAAGAATACTTAATTATGATTATATTATTATTGTGACTCACGGAATAGAATACAAGAATATTTAATTATGCTTATATTATTATTGTGCCTCACAGTAAGAAAATTATTATTATTATTATTATTATTATTATTATTATTATTATATTATTATTATTATTATTATTATTATTATTATTATTATTATTATGATGATGATGATGATGTAATAATGTAATAATAAAATAAAATTACGATAATACTAATATTAATAATATAATAATAATTCAAATAAAATTATATACAAAATAAATTTAAATTAAAATATAAAAAAAAAAAAGACAAAGAGGAACCATGTGCTACCCTTTCTAAATGATGTGGGATCATTTTGATCCCACATCGAAAATGTTTGGAAAGAAGAGCTCGTAAGCTCCTCTATACAAGAGGAGCAATGCTCCTCTTCCAAACATAATTCATTGACATCAACGTGGGAAAGTATTGAGAAGACAAAAGACTATTATTTAAGAAGCCTTAGCTTAACGATTTCTTATTTTAGTTTTTTTTTTAGAAAATATTTTTCTTTTTAATGTTTGGCTACACAAAAGAAAATTTATATTATTATTATTATTATTATTATTATTATTATTATTATTATTATTATTAATATTATTATTATTATTATTATTATTATTATTATTATTATTATTATTATTATTATTATTATTATGTAATATTGCAATAATAAAATAAAATTACAATATTGATCTCACATCGAAAATGTTTGGAAAAAGGAGCTCTTGAGTTCCTCTATATAAGAGAAGCAATGCTCTTCTTCCAAACATAATTTGCTTGCCCTTCAACGTGGGCTCAACGTTGGCAAGTATTGAGAAGTCTAAAGGTATTTATTTAAGAATTCTTAGCTTAAATGCTTAATGGATTCTTATTTAGTATTTTTTTTTCATAAAATATTTTTCTTTTTAATGTTCGGCTGCACATCAGAAAATTGTCTAAAAGAAAATTTATATTATTATTATTATTATTATTATTATTATTATTATTATTATTATTATTATTATATAATGTAATAATAAATAAAATTACAGTAATAATAATAATAATAAACTATATACAAAATAAAATTAAAATTAAAAAGAAAAAAGACAAAGGAGGGCTCTCAGCTGCCCTTTGTAAATGATGTGTGATCATTTTGATCTCTAATCAAAAATATTTGGAAAGAAGAGCTCTTGAGCTCCTCTATATAAGAGGAGCAATGTTCATCTTTCAAACATAATTGCTTGCCCATCAACGTGGACCAGTATTGAGAAGTCAAAAGGCTCTTATTTAGCTTAATGGCAATCGATATTTTGAATTTAAAAAGTATTTTTTTAATTAAAAAAGTTTGAATCGAAAATGATGTATATAGATATAGATATAGATTTTAAAAGCAATCGTTTGTTATTCAGTTCAAGTTACAAGTTTTTTATTTTATTTTATTTTATTTTTTATTTTTTACCGTCGGACTTGAGTCACCATTAGCTATGTCTTCTACTCGATTCCTCTTTCACCTATCATCTTCTCGATTCCATCTTGAAACATTAACGAAAAAGTTTACGGTGACAGAATCCAAGAATATTTAAGAAAGGGAATATAATAAAAGGTAAAGTATGAAAAATAATTAAAAATATTAAAACCAAAATACTATGTACAGTTCATTTCAACAAATACTTATACCTATTGTAATTTGGCCTTGTAATTAACTTAGTTTCTGCGTGATAGTTGTACGGTAATGCGTCAATTGCACATATGAACAATATAATATTGCAAAATGGAATGGAAGAGTAGAGGAAAAAGTATAACACAGGATATATGAACCTCAAAAGACACCCTCTTATTAAGCCTTCAACATATTTATTATATATATAACAATACAACCCTTCATTTCTTAATATAATGAGGGAGCTGATAGGGAAAATGAAATGTCTCAATAATAATGACCATTTCAATAATATATTTATAACACTTCTCCTTAGTCATTATCTAACAATACTCATGCCTTGTTAAAAATCTTGCTAAAAAAACTAGTGGGAAAAAAAACTAAATGAGGAAAAGAGTACACAAAGTATTTTAAACCATGTATTGCACCGGTTGTCTCATTAAAAACCTTAGCTTAAGAAAACCCAGTGGGAAAAACTTAGTTAAGGGAAAAAGAGTGCAACCATATGCCTTTAGATAATAATCTTCAAGAATGCCTTCGGACTATCCATTCAAACGCACCTACATCGGTTGTAACACCCCGAAATTTTTAAACTTTTGAAGCTTATATAATAAAGGTAAGTTCTCATTAAATCCCAAAACGTAATATAAATAGTACAGGGTGCTATGCCACACCTGAGCTCGAGAACTCAGGTGCACATGCTAACTAACTAATATCCTCAATAATGTAAATGCATAAGCATGGCACGCAGGCCGAAAGGGAAACTATCTACTTCTACGCTCCAAGATTCTAGCGCGCTCCAGTGTCTACTCCTCTGTGCCTGAAAGCCAAATATATCTGTTTAGCGAGAGATGCTGGAAACCCGCTCCAACGCGTTGAAATACAATACATATAGATATATACATAGATATACGAAAAACCATTCCGAAGCATGAAGATATATCCTAAGAGACTCTAGCTTTCAAAATAGGGAATAGACTCGACAGATAGGGATAAGCACAATCAACAGTCATAATCAAGCATCTACAATTCACAAGCGTAGGGAACAGATTCGACAGATAGAGATAAGCACAACCAATAGTCATAACCAAGCATATACAGTTTACTAGCATGTATCTTATGGTCACGCTTTCATAACAATCATAACACCAAATCATCCATATCTCATCACATAGCACACTTTGATGGTGCCACAGGACCAATCGCATGCCCATACATGAGGGTCAGCGCATATAGCTCTGACACGGCCCCGCAGCACCCTGCCCCGTATCGCAACACGGAGGGGTCGATCGCAACTGAGAACCGCAGCTCATCATAGTGTTTGATCGCAACGAAACAGTGGACCGCAGCCCAAGAGTAGTCATCTGACCGCAGCCAGGAATATGAACCGCAGCTCATGTAAAACGTTTGATCGCAACCAAACGGTGGACGGCAGCCCGAGAGTGTAAATCTGACCGCAGCCAGCTTCTGAATCGCAGCTCAGGAATAACCCATTTGATCGCAACCAAATAGGGGTTTCATGCACACATAACACATAGCAAACACATGCAACCCACATTGACACATTGGGAAGGGGGGAGAAATCGTATAACGAAACCTATGCGTGATCATTCACATACTAAGAATAATCCTAAGGGGTTCATACTTCTTACACCTAGGCCAATGGGATACCAATTCAACTAGCATGCAATATATAAGACTCATTCAACCTACGAATGGTACCCGAACATCAAACTAGACATAGGCACGATAGACGGAGTCCGTTGGGACACCACGGGGGTCGGGGAAACATCAAACGGGGAAGCCGGGATCTCGAGGTGGGACAATTTCCAGCGGGTAGCCGGTGGGTGAAGAGTCACCCGCCGGCGACAGGTCTCCGGGCAGGGGGTGCCCGGCGGGCAGTTGCCCGCCCGCCGGCTGCCCGCTGCCGGCGATGTAAATTTCGGCCGTGGGTAGGTGGCGGGTCCCCTACCCCCACCTACCCCCCCACTGACTCTTTTTCACCAATAACGCCCCGAGAACCTTTGTGGAACCCGAAACCATGCTTAGACACCTTTAAACGCAATTGATGACAACACGTAGACAATTAACAGATCAAAAGCGAGAGACATACGGCACATAACCTATCATGCTTCCTAAACATAATTAACACCCCAAACATGCGAATTCCCACCCAATATATAACGACATACGAGTTTCACGTTACATCATAGGGCTCTAATCACAATTAAATCATCAAGAACGTAACCTATCTTTCAATATCAAGAAATATCAAGATTCATCAAGAACATCACACAATCATCAAGAAACCCTTATCATCATCAAGATTATCAAGATAAAACCATATCACCAATCATTAAGATCACATCATCAATATCATAACAATTCATCAAGACACAAGAATATAGGAGGATGCCTAAGAGAGAGATCATAGCTAGGAAAATAGGTTTTGTTAAGACATGGGTTACCTCTTAGCCTTAATTAATTCCTTGGCTATGAAGGGTCTTTCTTTAAGCTTTCTTCTTGCTTGATTTCTCCTAAGGGGATTCTTGGAACTTCTTGTGTGGTGAGAGATTATTGTGGTGGGGGTTCTAGGTGCCTCTTATGTCCCCTATTTATATACCTAGGAGCCCTAATTAGGATCTAAAGGCTTGCTAATTCTATTCCTTTTAGGGCTAGGGGTTGGGTTTTAGGGGTGAGGGCCCATGGACTATGGTGGGCCTTTTCCTAATTAATTATTGTAATTTAATTCTTTCTTTGGATAATTGGTTAAGTGATTAATTGGTTTTAGGGGTCGTAACACGGGGTGTTACATCGGTTGCCTCATTAAAAACTGTTAGAGAGAATATGGAGCTGAGGTAGTTAGAGCTTCCTCTCTGCCTAGTATTTCTTTATTTGAACTTTGTGGTAGTATTTCCATATCTTTGTATATAAATAGTCTTCTATACAGTTGCCATAGCTGAGATATACACAGTACGTTATTTTCCTTCCTACACTTAGCATGGTATCAGAGCCATATTAGTGAGAGTGAGTGCTTGGGCTGGGTTTGGGAAGCAGCGGCGATGCTAGGAAGAGAAGTCCGACTGCCGTCACAGTAGCCACATGCCACCACGCGCCGCCGCCAACCTCAAGGTCCGACACCACGCGCCGGCGCATGCGGCTATTTATGGTGACATCGCCGGCTGATTTTTGCGTCCGTGATCTCGCCTCATCGCGCTGAGTCAAGACGGTATGGTGTGTTGAGAGTTTCTGATCTGGTTGGTGTTTTTTTGGTAGGAAAAAGGTACGCAGGTAATGTTTTATTGTTCAGGAAGTGTCTAAACTGTTTTGGGCAGATGCTGTTCACACTGCTTGTTTCTTCATTAACAGGATGCCTTCCTTCGTACTTCGGGGTCAAATCCCATATTCAATCGTGTATCCGTCGAAGTTTTTGTTTTCCATATCCCCCAAAGTTTTCAGTTGTACGTGTTTTGTACAGGATGTTTGTCCACTAAGGGGAAAACTTGATCTTAAATCCCTTAAATGTCTCTTCTTGGGGTATTCTCGAACTCAGAAAGGGTATATGTGTTACTCTCCTGATATGGGTAGGTATTTGGTTTCCACTAATGTGACCTTCTTTGAGGACACTGTGTTTTCTGACAGTATTTCTTGGGTTAGATCCCAGTAATAGAGGATGATTTTCACACATATACTATCACTGTTTATGTTCCCACAATGGAGTCTGTTCCCAGAGTAATACCCCCCATTACGCAAATGTATTCTTGACGACCCAGAGATGTGGTCGCACCGACGGTTGCACAAGTAAATGCTCCTCCCCAACCACAACCTCCGTAAAATGATCTTGATCTCCCAATTGCCGTACGGAAAGGGAAATGTAAATGTTGTCATCCCATTTCTTCTTTTCTGTCCTATAGTCATTTGTTAGAGTCTTCTCGTGTCTTTATATCCTAGTTGGATTCTGTGTCTGTTCCTAAAACGTTGTGCCAGGCAATGTCTCATGATGGGTGGAGATCCCTTGACGATAACAATCTTCCACGCCTACGCATCCCAATTTTATGAACATATTACTCGAAAGTGGATGTAGGCAGGGACTTAGTGACCATATCTGCCAAATTGTTCACTGGGGCGAACTTTCTCAACAAGAATTTTATCACTATTCTGGAGTTCATGTGGGTAGAAGAACTTAGGTGCAATATATTTTGTAAGGTTCTCCTTAACAAACCTACTACATGCTTGTGCAACACAAACTTTATTTGTCCTTATATAGGACAATTGGGGGGGGGAAGGGGTGGTAAAAACATAGCATAACCAAATTGGGGCTTGACATCATGAGGATCAAATAAAAGAGCCACTACCCGTGTAGCCCACCAAAACCACATATTGGTTTCTCACATAAACGTCAAAAACTTTGTACCTCAAAAATGCTAGAGGATATATTAAACATCATTCTAATATTTCATTGTAGAGGGAGTACTAAACAATGCTAACAATTTCATCGCAAATTCAACACCAGGCCCGATGCGATTATGGAGTTTCTAGTTCTATAATAGTGCTCCAATAGCAATGAAGTAATGGACTTCCAGTCCCACAATATCCCCATTATCATCTTCGAGTCTAAATGGCCCCTTATCTACTTCAAGAGATTATTAGACAATCATTAGTGTGATAAGTAAATGATATTTATCCATATAAAACATCTTCAAGACATTTTTCAAGTAGGCTAATTGATGTATAAAACTTCTTCAAGGAGAAGCTCGATCTTTAGGTCAAGACAATACTTGGGTTTCCTAATATCACCAATCTGTCTATGCATTTCAATAACATTTAAACCATCGATATCGACTGAGATAATAAATAAATAACTCCATTAGCAATTCTTTAACGGACAAATAATGGTACATATTATTTGCATATTCCTTCTTCAGGAGGAAAAACACTCAGTCAATTCAATCATTCAATATGTATTCCTTATTCGGAAAGAAAAACAATCAGTCAATAATATTCAAGTCATACAAAGACTTTTGTAATTTAATGATACACATTGCTATTTTCACTTTCCTCATTACAAATAAATATTAGCATTTAATGACCCATAAGTTTGCGGTCATGACGTTCATCAACTGCATATCTAAAAGCACAAAATACAAAGTGGTGGGGAAGGGAAGCTCATGTAGAAAGAATTCCGCATAAGGCTTTAGTGCATGATCCACGTACCGTCCCACGTGCGTGGGAGCGATGCGTGGAAAATTCTGTGACATATCCACACATTATCACACGTGCGTGGGAGATGTGCATGGATCTTTCTATTTAGGATCCACGGCATTTCCCACGTATGTGGCTAGGTCCCCTAATTTCGTGGAAGTTTTTTCCCCCACTCCACGCACAACCCCACGTGCGTGGGTGAGTTGCGTGGAGTGAGAAACCCCCTTCTCATCTTTGCTTCTTCCCTTCATTCCCAAACCGTTTTGGTCGGTTTTCCACATGGTTTCCAAACAAGATTTCCTACAATGTTAGCTCCCAAAGTTCCAAACAAAACGAAAGCAATGGAACACACTAAACCATACATTAATTCAATCAACAATCAAAATAAAACAAACAAAAGTAAAAGTTGGGTTGCCTCCCAAGAAGCTCCACGTTTTACGTCCTTGGCTAGATGAAACGTGTGTTACGCATCAAAACACACAAGAAGGAGACCGAACCATGTTTCTCGTCCACCTTGGCTTTGAGAAATGCCCCTAAGTGTCGGCACTCTCGAATACGTTTAAGCCCAATTGGTGCACAATTCCTTCAAAGATCTTTTTAACCTTAAGCTTAAGGAATATATATGGCACCAATGTTTTCTTCCTTCCCTTCTTTTCTCATCCTCTTCTCTCTCTTTCAATCATTTCATTCCTTATGCACCCCCTCCCCCTTTGTCAACATTTTCAACACCAAGATATACACCCTCAACATAAACCGTGTTGCCAAAATTGACAACACCAAACATTTTTAGAACATCCTTATCAATACAATTATCAATCTCTTCATCACTATAATCCACACACTCCACCTCACCATAATCACCAATTTCCTCAACACCTCCACAAATTAAAGCATCAAGATCTCCACACAAATCATGAAAATTCTCACAAGAGTAAAAAGAGACATTATCTTAAAAATCAATAGAATCATTCTCCAAGAGTTAAGACAAGCATTAATAAGATCTTTACAAGATTCAAGGGAGTCATCTTCACAAGCATGAAAAGAAATGTTGTCAATCACAAATAGAGCCCATAGAATCAATAACACAAGTATCCAAGGAATCATTGTGACACCCCATATTTTTCATCCCGAGAATTATTTCAAAACCCGAATTTGTTCCTACGAATATTTTGTAAAATAATTCCATTGTTTCTAGCCCAGCCTCTTACTCATACAATTCTAACATAAGGAATTTATTCCAAGCCCAATCCTTACTAGTCTCTCTCTCTCTCTCTCTCTCTATATATATATATATATATATATATATATATATATATGTGTGTGTGTGTGTGTGTGTGTGTGTGTGTGTGTGTGTGTGTGTGTATTCAAATGAGGACAAGTATATTATAGAGGACTGTGAGGACAGATGTAGTGTGTGCCATTAGCCGGTATGTTGTGTGCATGGCCGAATGAAGTCGTGTGCCACAGTTTATATGTCGCGTGCTAGTTTTGTTAATTTATAAAGCCTGGGTTCGAAACCTGATGTTTACATTTATTCTTGTGTGCCATTATGTATTAAGTTGTGTGCCTGGTATTAGTTTGTTGTGTGCCCATTATTTGTCCTCACAGTCCTCTATATATTGTTGTCCTCATTTGAAATCAACCCTATATATATATATATATGTATGTATTTTTCCAAAGACATTTAATTATTTGTATTGTGGGCTTTGATATATTCTCTTACTTATTATTATTTGATCTTATGGCCCAATACATAGTCTTGAACATATACGAATGTTATATATCATAATAAGAGCCCAAATTCCCATTATTCCACCCTAATACATATACATATGTATACTTATCCTATTCTATTCATACAAGATACAATATAACCTAGACATTCCTACAAACTCTCTCACTTCCCCTACTCTTCTCCCTTTCACGTTACTTTCACCCATTTCCTCTACTAAATATTCATCCTTCATCTATCTTCAAGAAAGCTTCATCTTTTATGAATTTTAAAGCTAGGGTTTGGTAATATCCTATCTCCTATTCCACTTTCCTTCTCTATTTCACCATCCTTATGATTTCTCTCTTTTTCTATGGTGGGTTTTGGGTTCCTAAGATGAACAAGGATGAGAGTTCTTGCTAGGTTGATGCTAGGTGTTTGAGATTGGATTTGCTAAGCTTAAAGAGGTAAACTCCATGTCCATCAAAACCTATTTCCAACTTATATAAATGTTCTTGTATTTCTTGGAAAATCCTTGAGTATATTCTTGATATTGTTCTTGAGAAATAATCCTTAATCTTGTGTGTTTTGGTGTTGTTCTTGAGCTATGATGCCTATCATTGATTCCCTATGATTTATTGTCATTCTAGTGTTGTTGGTAGGGATTTCTTGTTGAGTTGTAGCCTTTGTTGTGTTGAAATAACATCACTGTTGTCTTCTGTTGAGCTTACTATTTCTATTTGATTTTGGCCTTGCAGGCATGTCTCGCAGGCATGTGATGCCCGTGAGGGAAACCCACAAGGTATCTTGCAGCGGTGTGTGGTGGGGATTGTTTGCCCGTTGCACATGCCCGCCCCCTTCGTGCGGTAAGGCCCGGCGGGAATCATATTCCTGTGACATCTACCCGTTAGGTCCTGAGTGTTTCCATAATGCACTCTTTGATTTTTAGTGCATTGTTGTTCAATCTTTGGTGCATTGTCAGTCTTTCTTGATATTTTGTGAACTCTTTGGCTTCTGTTTGAATTGTGATTCTCTCGTGAATCCTTGTTCTTGATAGCAATTGGTTCTTGTGTGACTTGATGGTATATATATGCATTTTGTTAGCTATATTGTATTATTATTGTATATTTAGATTGGTGAAATTGGAGAGCTTCGGCTCCATCTGTATCGGTGGCTAGGAGCTTTGCTCTATTTGTATCGGTGGCTAGGAGCTTTGACTCCATTTGTATTGGTGGTAAGAAGCTTAGGCATACTTTAGCGGATAAGGTTGGGCTGGTATACAGGGTGGTCTCTAGGAATGGCAATGGGGCGGGGTGGGTGCGGGGGATATATCCCCCGCCCCCGCATTCCCAACCCACTCCCTGTTAGACTATGGTTCTAATATTATTATTAATATTGTTATTAATCTGATGTACACTAGATTTGTCCTAGTCTATTGGCTATTAGTTAGTTCTCTCTCCTGAGAGTATTAATTGTAATCTGATTCTGTTATTCAATTGATTATCAGTTTCCATATTCATCTGGTATCAGTAAGCCGGGCAAAATTCTCTCAATTTTTTTTTCTTCCCTTCCCGTCGACAATGTCGAGTAGTTCCGAGCGTACCGTAACCACCATCTCTTCCGCAAATAATTCCAACACCCTAACGAGTGCGCACCACTTTGTGTCACTCAAGCTCACACACAGGAACTATTTATACTGGCGAACGCAGGTGATCCCGTTTCTTCGGGGTCAAGGTTTGTTAGGCTTCGTAGACGGTACGCGGTCACAACCATCGCCATTCCTGGAGGTTCCCACCGGCGACACTTCCAGCGATGCCATCTCCACCACGGAGAATCCGGCCTACGCTACATGGGTGCAACAAGATGCATCCATCCTCTCCCTTTTGATCTCCTCGCTATCTGAGGAGGTGATGTATCTCGCGCTTGGGCAAACCACCGCACGTGGTGTCTGGACAGCCACAGAGACAGCTTTGGGATCATCCACGCAGGTTCGTTGCCTTAATCTGCTTGGGCAGATTCAATCTCTTCGCCAAGGTGACAGCTCCACTTCCGAGTATTTAGGCAGGGCGCAGCATCTCGTTCAGGATCTCGCACTAGCCGGGAGGTCTCTCACGCCATTGGAGCAGAACCTGTATGTTTTTCGGGGATTAAGGCCGGAGTTCCGGGCTATGGCTTCCGCACTGGCGATCAACGGCACGCCGGTGTCCATTCCACAGCTGGCCGATCATCTCCAGGCGCAGCAATTCATCCACGAGGATGATTTTCCGACGTATGCACTGGCAGCAGCGGCCGGATCTCCTTCAACGCTGTACGCAGGTCGGGATCGCCGTCAGCCTGGAGACGGCGGTCGGCAGTCGCGTGGTGGCGGAGGACGTGGCAACCAGCGTAGCGGCAGAGGCGTTCGTGGCCGGAACGGCGGGGTGCGCTGCCAGATATGCAGCAAGTAGGGGCACTCCGCTGCTTTTTGTTACCGGAGATACTCCGAACCGCCACCAACGGCCCACGTTGCTGTAGCAGGTGGCGGATTAGCGCCGACGTCCTCTCCCACGGTTACGACTTGGCTGCCGGACACGGGGGCTTCAATGCATGCTACCCCAGATTCCAGTATCCTCACACAATCCGAGGAGTATCATGGTGACGACGTTTTGCGAGTGGGCGATGGCACAGGTTTGGCCATCTCACGTGTGGGTCATGCAGCAATTCTGTCTCTTAATAAAGCTTTAAAATTATCTAAAATCTTGCATGTCCCTGAACTGTCCGCGTCGTTATTATCTGTTAATCGTTTCACTAGAGATAATAACTGCTATTTTGAGTTTCACCCCAATTTCTTTATTGTGAAGGACTGCATCACTCAGGCGGTCTTGCTTAAAGGGCCAAGCTCGAGGGGCTTATATTCGTTGTCTATTCCCAGTGCACACTATGCGTTTGTCTCGGCTCGTGCCACTTCCTTGGTTTGGCATCAGCGTCTCGGTCACCCACATAGTCAAGCTCTTCATCGGGTTCTGCGAGAATGGCCCCGTTGAGTCAAATAAAGTTGCTGTTCCCAAATTATGTTCTCCGTGTCAACTTGGCAAATCTGCCCGATTTCCTTTAGATAGGGTAGTCAAGTCCAGTAATAATGTACTCGATTTAATTTTCACTGATATATGGGGCCCCGCGCCAGTTATTTCTGCGGATGGCTCCTGTTATTTTGTACTATTCGTAGATGATAACACCCGCTACTGTTGGTATTATCCTCTACGTCTCAAAACCGACATATATAAGATTTTTGATGTTTTTCGGGCGACGGTAGAACGCAATTTTTCGTGTTCAATCAAGTCCATTCAGTCCGACTTGGGGGGGGGGGGGGGGGGGGGAATACCAAAAATTACACAAACTATTCTCCACATTAGGGATTGTTCACAGACAATCGTGTGCCTATACACACGAGCAAAACGGCCGTGTTGAACGCCGGCATTGGCATATTGTCGAGACCGGCTTAGCGTTAATGGCACAAGTGTCTGTCCCACAACGTTATTGGGATCATGCGTTTGAAACAGCCACCTTCCTAATCAATCGTCTTCCGTCTGCCTCACTCCAGTTTGATACGCCATATTATCGCCTTTACAAGGCCCCTCCCACGTACACATATCTACGTGTGTTCGGGTGCCTTTGTTTTCCCTATGTACGTCCATATAATCGCCATAAAATAGAGTATCGGTCAAGTCCCTGTGTCTTCTTAGGTTATCCATCGTCCTTTAGGGGTTACCGCTGCATGAGCCTAAACACCGGGAAAACCTATATTTGTCGTCATGTCCGCTTTGACGAATCCGTTTTTCCTTTTGCAGAAAATAGTCCCAAAATTCGGGAAGTGCTGCCTGACATCCCAAATGTACCATGGGGCTCCAGTCCCGTTCTCCAAAATGGTAGTGGTACCATATCAACACCACCAGATGTACCAGCGCCACTTGTTCCTCGTGCACCGACTCGTGCACCAAGGAAAAGGGGTCCACGGGCCCGGCCCCTAGAACGAGCCCACGTCATGCGGCTACGGCGTATGACTCAAGGGACTAGAGAGCAACTGCATGCACTCACAGCTTCAACTGAGAACCCTACTTGCTACTCCCAAGCAGTTGGGCATCCACAGTGGCGAGACGCTATGGACCAAGAGTTCAACGCGTTACTACATAACAACACGTGGCAGCTGGTTCCTGCTACACCGAACATGAACATTGTGGGGTGCAAATGGGTGTTTCGCACTAAGCGCAAAGTCGACGGTTCGGTTGAGCGCTACAAGGCAAGACTGGTGGCCAAGGGCTTTAACCAGGTTGCAGGCGAAGACTTTTTTGAGACATTTAGCCCTGTGGTCAAACCGACCACAGTGCGGATATTAGTGTCATTTGCCATATCTCGCGGGTGGACACTCCGTCAGCTGGATGTCCACAACGCCTTCTTGAATGGACACTTATCAGAAACTGTCTACATGCGCCAGCCACCAGGGTATGAGGACCCTGATCATCCCGATCATGTCTGCCACTTGCAGCGTTCCTTATATGGGTTCAAACAGGCCCCTCGGGCCTGGTTTCATCGTCTGCATGATTTCTTACTTGTAACAGGGTTTGTTGCCTCCCAAACAGATGTATCTCTGTTTCATTATTCAGCTGCAGATTCCCGTGTCTTCCTGCTTGTGTATGTAGATGACATCATCATGCTCGGGAATGATGCTGCCTTAGTTGAATCCTTACTACAGCATTTAGCTACGGCGTTTAAAATCCGGGATCTCGGGGCTCCCACATTCTTTCTTGGCATAGAAACCATAACAGTTCCAGATGGTATGATTCTCACACAACGGTGGTACATACGAGACATTCTGCAACGAGCGGGCATGACTGACTGCAAGCCGCTAGCCAATCCTGCGTCCGTTACTCAACCAGTGAGCCAGTCCACCGAGCCTTTTGATAATCCCACACAGTACAGGCGACTAGCAGGGGCACTTCAGTATCTTTCCATCACTCGGCCGGACATATCCTATGCGGTCAACCGACTATGTCAGTTTATGCACAGTCCCACACAGGAGCATTGGGGTTTACTTAAATGAGTTCTCCGCTATATAAAGGGGACTCTAGTGAACCGACTATGTCAATTGGCGATTTAATTCCTAAAAATCTTGAAAATTCAATAGTCGGGGACTAGTAAATTGACTAGTCAACCCTTAAGTCAAAGTTGTACCTTAAGCTTTGTAAGGAGTTCCCTTGTTCCCTTACACTTCCTTATGTTAGTAAGGGTATTCTTGACCTTTCACTTGGTGTTAGTATTGTAACCTAACCTAGTAGACCACCTTCATTCTTTCCTTACACTTTCTAAAAATCTAGCTCCACCTTCTCTCTAAAAAGGTAGATAGCTTTTCTTCCAAGCCAAGTTGGAGCCTTGCTAAAACTTCAAGAGTTGCTTCCAAGATTCAACCTTTCATATATTTGGGCATCTAGGAGGGTAAGATCTAAGTTCATCTTGTGTTTTTAGTATTATCTAAGGTGTCTTTTCTTAAAGATAGGATCTTTATGATCTTTTGGTATGTTCTTGAAGTGGGTTTGGAAGGTAAGCCTTGTGAGGAGCTTGTTGAGGTGTAAAGTGAAGTCTTTAGTCTACAAGAGGTAACCCATGCTCTACAAAATCTATTTTGCTTACCTATGTGAATATTTCTTGGATTCTACATGTGTTTTGCTATGAAATGTGAGTGTTTATGCATTGTCTTGTGAAAATGCATATCTAGAGCTTGTGTTTAGGGTTCATGTGTGCCATTGCTTGGCTATTCCTTTGATTCAAGTCATTTTGTTGTATTTGGTGAGATTTGGCATATTTTGGACTTGAATTTGAGTTTGGAGAGAAAAATCCCCGAACAGATTATTTTGGTACAGGTATGTACCAGCGGGCGGAACGACGGGTAAGAGGTCCACCCGTCGCCCACCCGCGGGGTACAGGCTTCGTGGGTTATGTACCCCGCGGGCGGAACCGCGGGTAGGGGTCTACCCGCGGGGTACACAGTGGTGTACGATGGGGATTTGTTCCCCGTGATTCTTTTGACTCGGTATTTGGTCTTTTGACTTCCTGTTGTTCTTCTGTGGAACCATTTGAGTGTCTTCTTGATGTTTCGTATGTCTAGAACTATATGGTAGGAATCCATGTAGGTCTTGGTGTCTTGAATCGTGCTAAGTGTCCAACATTGTGTTTCGTTGAACCGTGATGAGTCTTGTGTGTTCCTCGGAACTACGTTTGGTTTACCCGTTTGATAAGCATGCTAGTTCGGTGTTTAAATGCTAGCATGTGTGTTGTTTGTACCTTCCTATTGGTTGATGATAACTTGTGTTATTCATCGTTGTTGTTGTTGGACTGTGATCCATTCCTTGATTGAGTATGGTTTCATATCTTCGTTGTGATCCGTTGATTGATTCCTGTTGAGGTGTGATGTGTGTGTGGCTTTGCCTGGATTGCACGATTAGTGGTATGAGACACTAGTCACTAAGGTATTGAAGTGGTCATCGTGGTGGCCATGACGTGATTATGGAGTTGTGACCTGTGTGTCAGGTTCATGTATTTCTTGGGAGGCATGTGTTGCCAAGGCATGTGTTGCCATGTGTGCAAACGGTACCCTCGTGTACTATGAAATCGGTGGTTTTGTTGGCGGTTTGTCGGCGGATGGGGACGACGGTCCTCGGAGGGAAAAGGTTGGACTTGGTTGTACAGGGGTCCTGGAGGTAATGGTTGGAAGAAGATATAAGGTTGGGAGTAGCCATAAGGTTGGAACCGGGCATAAGGAAGGCATATCAACTCGTGATGGGTGATGTCACGAGGGCTTGTGTAGCCGTTGTTGTGAGTTCTCTTCTTGTGACGTGTGTAGTCACAAAGGCATGTGTTGCCTTGGCATGTATTGCCGTCTATTGTGTCTTTATTCCTTTGAGTTATGAATGTCGGGTATTAATCTATTGTGTGATGATAGATTATACCTTGAGACTTCTTGTGAGTCATTGTTGTTCTTAGTAGTCTTGGGATGTGTTCCCGTGTTCTTGTTGAGAGTGTTGAGTCTTGTGCTGACTATTACTCTTGGTTTTGGACTTATATATATATATATATATATATATATATGTATTCCGTTTCGAAAATGAATTTACAACATATACCTTATCTATGTATGATATTTCACATGTATTGGTGGGTTACCAGCATTATTCGCTGACCGGGCGTCGTCTCACGTTTTATATGTTTCTTTCAGGTGATGCTTAGACGAGTGCGCGGTCTAGTGCCAGCTAGTATAGCTCCCCTTTTTATGTTTTGTGGCCTGTGAGCCAATCTAGACTTAGTACTCTGTTGGATGGTTGTAGATTTTAAACAATGCAGATTTAGCCTGTGCGTTCACCCTTGGGTGAGCGTGGCATAGCACCCCGTTTCCTCGTTTTATATATATCTTCTCTTTCAGTTTTCCGCTGTGTTTGGTGTTTTGGTTTAAGTTATCTGCATGTTTTAAGGCTTTATATAGCATGGTTTTAGGGGGTGTTACACATTCGGTGGGCGATGATCTTCAGAGACTACGACCCTACACACCGCTGGCCCATACACTCGGTGGATCGCAGCCGACCGTAGCCCTACACACCGCCTGATCACTCATTCGGTGGGCTATGGCCTTCCTCGGGCTAATGGCCCTACACACCACCTGGCGCGTCCAGTCGGTGGACCATAGCACACGAGGCCCATGTGGACCGCAGCCCAAGAAGTGAATCACTGACCACAGCCAGGAAAATGAACCGCAGCTCATAAGTAACCAATTTGACCACAGCCAACTTCTGAACCGCAGCTCAGGAACACCCAATTTGATCGCAACCAAATTGGGGAATCATGCATCACATAACACATAGTAGCACGTATTAGCACATTGGGAAGGGGGAGACGTATAAATAAACTTACGTGTGATCATTCACATATTAAGAATAGTCCTAAGGGGTTCATGCATCTTCCTCCTAGGCCAACGGGTTACCGATTCAACTAGCATGCAATACCTGAGACTCTTCTAACCTACGAATGGTACCCGAAACACCAAACTAGACTCAAGCACGACAAACGGGGTTCGTTGGGACACCACGGGGATTGCGGAACATCAAACGGGGAAGCCAAAGTCCCGGGGTGGGCGACGACCAGCGGGTAGCCGGTGGGTGGAGGGCCACCCGCCGGCTGCCCGCTGCCTGGCGGTGTCTCTTTGGGCAGCGGGTAGGTGGCGGGTCCCCCTACCCCCACTGACTCTTTATCAAAATAAACGTCCCGGGATCCTTTGTGGAACCCGAGACCATGCTTAGACAGTTTTAAATGCAAATAACGATACCACATAGGCAATTAACGGATCAAAAGCAACAATCACGTAGAACACGACCTATCATGATTTCTAAACATAATCAACACCCGAACATGTGAATCCCACCCAAATATACCAAGAAAATTCCAATACAAAATTCATTATGCAACCTAGGGCTCTAATCATATTTAATTTAGCAAGATCATTGTTTATCTTTAAAACCAAGAAACATCAAGACTTATCAAGAATATCACACATAGAATTATCTCATCAATCATCAAGATCATATCACAAATATCATATCAAGACACAAGTATATAGAGGAAGCCAAAGAGGGAATTATAACAAAGAAAATAGGTTTTGTTGAGACATGGGTTTCCTCTTAGCATTAATTAAATTCCTTTGCTATGAAGGATCTTTCTTTAAGATTTATTCTTTCTTGATTTCTCCTATGGGAATTCTTGGAAATTCTTGTGTGGTGAAAGTTTATTGTGGTGTGAGTTCTAGGTGCCTCCTATGTCCCTATTTATATATCTAAGAGTCCCAATTAGGGTCTAAGTGGTATGGGTTTGCTAATTCTATTTCCTATTGGTTTTAGGGATAAGGGTTCATGGGCTTATGGTGGACTCTTCCTAATTAATTAATGGAATTTAATTCTTTCTTTTTGGTAAATGATTAAATAATTAATTGGTTTAAAGGCCGTAACACGGGGTGTTACACTCTCCCCCCCTTAACGGGAAGCTTCGTCCCCGAAGCTTTGGTCTTTGCTGAGTTGACCTCTCCCCTTATCCTATACTTTCGCCTTAGTTACCTTGTGTGAAGAGTTCGGGGTAGCGTTCCTCCATTCCTTCTTTGAGTTCCCATGTTGCCTCTTCGTCCCCGTGGTTGGTGCAGAGGATTTTTACCATTTCCATGGTTCGCTGGTGGGTGGTTCTTGTTTTGGTGTCCAGGATCCTTACGAGTTTCTCTTCGTAAGTTAGTGCGTCGTCAAGGTCCACGGCCTCGGGTTGTAGCACGTGGCTTGGATCGTGTATATATTTCTTTAGTTGGGATATGTGGAATACGTTGTGTACTCGCTCCAGTTCGATGGGTAGGGGGCGAGGCGGTAGGCCAGGTTCCCGACTTTTCCTATGATTTCATAGGGGACGATAAACCGGGGGCTGAGTTTCCCCTTTCTTCCGAACCTCATCACCCCTTGTGTGGGTGAGATTCTTAGCCAGACCTTTTCCCCGGTGGCGAACTCGGCTTGCTTTCTTCCCAGGTCGGCGTAAGATTTTTGGCGGTCCTGGGCGGCCTTCATTCTTTCTTGTATGTGTTTGACTTTAGTTATGGTGTCTTGTAGGTATTGGGGTCCCAGTGCCACTGGGCTGACCACGTTTTCCCAACATATGGGTGTTCTGCATTTTTGACCGTACAGTGCTTCGTAGGGAGCCATGCGGATACTTGCGTGATAGATGTTGTTGTAAGAGAATTCGATGAGGTCTAGGTGTTCTTCTCATGTCCCCTGGAAGTCTAACATGCAGGCTCTTAGCATATCTTCGAGAGTCTGAATGGTTCTCTCGGTTTGACCGTCGGTAGTGGGGTGGAAGGCAGTGCTTAGGTTCAGCCGTGTCCCCATGGCTGTTTGTAGAGACTTCCAGAATTGTGAGAGGAATCTGGGATCCCTATCGGACACAATGTTTCGGGGGACTCCGTGGTACTTCACTACTCGGTTTAGGTAGGCCTTGGCTAGTTGTGTCATTGTCCATGTTTCTTTCATGGCAATGAACCGTGCTGTCTTGGTTAGCCGGTCCACTATCACCCAGATTTTATCTTTGCATGTTGGTGTTGTGGGTAATCCTCCGACAAAGTCCATGGATATGGAGTCCCATTTTCCTTGTGGTATCTCAAGGGGTTGTACGAGTCTTTTGGGCTTGCATCGTTCGACTTTTACCCTTTGGCAGTTTAGAAATTTGCCAACGAAGTCTGCGATTTCCTTTTTCACGTTGGGCTACCAAAACATCTTTTTCACACCTTGGTATAGTTTGTCGCCTCCGGGGTGCACCGAGTATGGTGAGTTGTGCCCTTCTTCCAAGATTTGTTGTTTTAGGTGGGGGTGTGTCGTGGGTACGCACCATCTTCCTTGATAATAGAGGCTACCATCTTCGCATAATTCGAATGGTCCGTCCTTTCCCTAAGTTAGGTCGAGCCGTATTTTATCTAGTTCTGGGTCTTGTTGCTGCCCGGCTTTGATTTCTTCGAGTAGTGTGGGTATGATCCTGACATTGAATAGGTGGATCTCATAATTTGTTTATCCTTGCTCTACTACCTCCAAATTCAACTTTTGGAAGTCCTTGCATAGCTCGTCTGACAGGATCCAGGTGGTGTTGAGGGAGTGGTTAGTCTTTCGGCTTAGGGCGTCAGCCACGACGTTAGCCTTCCCTTCGTGGTACTGAATATCTAGGTCATAATCTTTTATAAGTTCCAACCATCTTCGTTGTCGCATGTTTAGATCCTTCTGGGTGAAGATGTACTTAAGGCTTTTATGATCTGTATAAATCTTGCATTGCACGCCGTATAGGTAATGCGTCCAAATTTTCAGGGCGAACACGATGGCAGCTAGCTCGAGGTCGTGTGTGGGGTAGTTTTCCTCGTGGGTTTTGAGTTGCCTAGATGCGTATGCTATTACTTTTCCCCTTTACATTAGTACGCATCCCAGTCCCTTTTTAGAGGCATCGCTGAAAACTTCGAATCCTTCCACTCCAGAGGGAAGAGCTAGGCCGGGTGCTGTGGTCAGTTTTTCTTTCAATTCTTGAAAGGCTGAGGTGCAGTTGTCGTCCCATTGAAAGGGGGTTTCCTTTTTCATGAGCTTAGTGAGGGGTTGGGCTATCTTGGTAAAATCGGGTACGAACCTCCTATAGTAGCCTGCCAACCCTAGGAAGCTTCTGACCTCCAAAAGTGATTTCAGTGTGGGCCATTCTTTGACGGCGTGAATCGTGGTTGGGTCCACCCTTATCCCCTCTTTGGTTATCACGTGACCCAGGAAGGCCTCGTTGTCCTTTCAAAATTTGCATTTGGAGAATTTGGCGTATAGCTGGTGTTCCCTCAGGGTTTGCAAGGTTGTGCGGAGGTGCTTTTCGTGTTCCTCCTTGTTTCGGGAGTAGACCAGGATGTCGTCGATGAATACGATGACGAAGTCATCTAAGTGGGGCCGGAACACTTGGTTCATGAGGTCCATGAATATAGCGGGTGCATTGGTGAGTCTGAAAGGCATTACCGTGAATTCGTAGTGGCCGTAGCGGGTTCGAAAGGACATTTTCTAAATATCTGGGTTTGCTACTTTTATCTGATGGTACCCGGATCTTAAATCAATTTTCGAGAACACCCTGCTCCTTTAAGTTGGTCGAACAAGTCATCAATTCGGGGAAGATGATACTTATTCTTTATTGTGACTTGATTCAGTTCCCTGTAGTCGATGCATAGCCGCATGCTCCCATCTTTCTTCTTGACGAATAGTACTGGTGCTCCCCATGGTGAGGTGCTGGGGCGTATGTATCCTTTATCTAGTAACTCCTGTAGTTGTGCTTTCAGTTCCTTCATTTCTTTTGGCGCTAGTCTGTAGGGTGGCTTCGAGATTGGGGCAGCACTAGACATCAAATCTATGGTGAATTCGACTTCTCTGGTTAGGGGTGCTCCGGGGATCTCGTCTGGGAAGACATCGGTGAATTCGTTTACCACTGGAATGGTCTGCGGTTCGGCTATTTTGGTGTCGAGATCTTTGATTGAGCATAGGAAGGCTTCGTGCCCTTGGGTCAGATATCTCTTCATTTTCATCATGTTTACTAATTTGATTTCTGGGTTCTTGTGGGTTCCGTGGTAGGATACCCGTTTGCCGTTTGGTCCCCGCAAGACAACTTTTTGTTCGCCGCATACGATTTGTGCTTGGAATTTCCCTATCCAGTCCATGCCCAAGATCACTTGTATCACATCTAGTCTGAATTGTATTAGGTTGCTAGGGAATTCCACTCCTTCGATGGTGATCATTATATCCTTATACATGCGGTCACATTTTATGATTTCGCCGGACGCCACCTTGACTTGTAGTTGTACTCTTGTGTTGGTGTTCAGACCGAGTTGTGTGGCGAATTCGGCTTCTATAAATGAGTTGGTAGCTCCCGAGTCAAATAGTACAGTGGCGGGGGTGGTGTGTATGAGGAAGGTTCCGGAGACTATGTTGCTATCTCCGATTTTGGCTTGGCTTATGGTAAGAATCCTTCCTTGAGTGGCTCCTACCTGCCTTGTGGGGGCTGGTGTTATGGCTTTGTGGGGTGAGGTGGCCCTGGCAGTTTTTGGCTCCCGGAGGGGGTTTGCGTAGTTTCCTTCGATTTTTCTTTTGTGTCCCAGGTGCGTTTTGCTTGGTATTTGTTGTAGTTGGAATGCCTTGCCATAGGCTTCTTCGAGAGTTCTTTGTTTTCGTATGGTTAGGGCCTTCTGGTTCTCGAGGTTGAGGCCCGTTATAAATTTCTCGATTTTGATTGACTCTGTAGGTACCAGTTCGGGTGTGAGGCGAGCTAGCTTGAGGAACTGCCGGTAGTATTCTGCGATTTGGGTTGCTCTTTGTTTTAGATGGAGGAATTCTTTGTATATGGTCGTTTTCACGTGACTGGGGTAGAATCGTTCCCGTAATCGTGTTTTTAGGGCCTCCCAGTTGAATCCCGGGCCTCGTTCGCAACTGGGTTTCTCGTGGACCCACCAGATGTCGGCTTCGTGCCTGAAGTAGAAGGAGGCCGTTTCTACTTGGTGGTTTTCCGGGCATCCCGTTACTCTGAATATTTTGTCAAAGGTTCCGATCCATTCTTCGAGAATTGTGGGGTTTTCTTCCCCTGAGAAGGTAGGCGGTCAGTGTTCCGAGATTTGGCGATGGATTTCCAAGTTTCTGTTTGGTGGTGAAGATTGGAGGACTGTGTTGCTTAGTGTCTAGGCAACTTGGGTCAGACGTTGTAGATTCTGAATCAAAGATTCTTGTGTGGGGAGTCCCGGTGCTTTTGCCTGTTTGCTTGTCGGTGCCATCCTGGGGGTTCATAGGCCGATATTATTTTGCATCCTTACCTTGATGCTATGAGTGTAAGGGAAGTTCTTTTAAATTAAGTGCGAATTAGGGTGACGGAAAGTTTAGGGGTCTCACAATCTTACCGCGCGTCCTATGATCCCTAAATCCTATGTTCCTGAACTCCTAGAGTTTAAGCCTAATGTCCTAAAATCTGGTCTTAAGAGTATTATCCTTGGGTCAAACTTAGGCTCTGATACCAACTGTAACACCCCGAAATTTTGAAACTTTTAAAACTTATATAATAAAGGTGAATTCTCATTAAATCTCGAAACTAGACAAAAGAGTGCGGGGCGCTATGCCACATCTGAGCTGGAGAACTCAGATGCATAGGCTAAGCTAAATATCCTCAAAGTAATGTCAATACATAATCATGGCACGCAGGTCGAAAGGGAAACTAACTAATCTACACTTCGGATCTCTAGCGCGCTCCGGGGTCTACTCATCTGTGCTTGAAAGCCAAATATATCTGTTCAGCGAATGATGCTACTAACCCACTCCAACGCGTTGAAATACAATATAGGTAGATATATATATAGATATATGAAAACCATTTTGAAGCAGGAAGATATATACTTAGGAGACTCTAGCTTTAACAACAGGAATAGACTCGACAGGTAGGGATAAGCACATTCAACAATAATAAACAGTTATATAGAGACAATATCATAAAGAACATGTATCTAAGGTCACAGTTTAGTTTCAAATCATTCAATCATCATTCAAGTCACACAAGCATACTTTGGTGGCGCCACGGGACCAATTGCATGCCTCGAACATGAAGGTTAGTACATATAGTACTTAACACGGCCTCGCAGCACCCTACCTCATACCGCGGCATGAAGGGGTTGATCCCTACCAACCGTAAAGACCGTTGACGATTTCAACGGCGGATCACAGCCCTACACACCGCTGACGCGCTCAGTCGGTGGACTGTGATCCTCTTTAGGGGACTGCGACCCTACACACCGCATAACGAACTCAGTCGGTGGGTCGTAGTAGATCAAAGCCCTACACACCGCCTGAGGGACTCATTCGGTGGGCGATGATCTTCAGAGACTACAACCCTACACACCGCTGGCCCATACACGAGGTGGATCGCAGCCGACAGTAGCCCTACACACCGCCTGATTACTCAGTCGGTGGGCTATGGCCTTCCTTGGGCTAATGGGCCTACACACCGCCTGGCGCGTCCAGTCGGTGGACCATAGCACACGAGGCCCATGTGGACCGCAGCCCAAGAAGTGAATCACTGACCGCAGCCAGGAAATTAACAGCTCATAAGTAACCAATTTGACCGCAACCAACTTCTGAACCGCAGCTCAGGAACACCCAATTTGATCGCAACCAAATTGGGGAATCATGCATCACATAACACATAGTAGCACGTATTAGCACATTGGGAAGGGGGAGACGTATAAATAAACTTACGTGTTATCATTCACATACTAAGAATAGTCCTAAGGGGTTCATGCATCTTCCTCCTAGGCCAACGGGTTACCGATTCAACTAGCATGCAATACCTGAGACTCTTTTAACCTACGAATGGTACCCGAAACACCAAACTAGACTCAAGCACGACAAACGGGGTCCGTTGGGACACCACGGGGATTGGGGAACATCAAACGGGGAATCCAAAGTCCCGGGGTGGGCGACGACCTGCGGGTAGCCGGTGGGTGGAGGGCCACCCACCGGCGATAGTCTTCCGGGCAGCGGGTGCCCGGCGGGCAATCTCCTTCCCGCTGCGTGGCGGTGTCTCTTTGGGCAGCGGGTAGGTGGCGGGTCCCCCTACCCCCACCTACCCCCCACTGACTCTTTATCACAATAAACGTCCCGGGATCCTTTGTGGAACCCGAGACCATGCTTAGACACTTTTAAACGCAAATAACGAAACCACATAGGCAATTAACGGATCAAAAGCAACAATCACGTTGAACACGACCTATCATGATTTCTAAACATAATCAACACCCGAACATGTGAATTCCCACCCAAATATACCAAGAAAATCCCAATACGAGTGCAACCTAGGGCTCTAATCATATTTAATTTAACAAGATCATAGTTTATCTTTAAAACCAAGAAACATCAAGACTTATCAAGAATATCACACAATCATCAAGATCATTTTATCATCGCTAAGATTATCAAGATCACACATAGAATTTTCTCATCAATCATCAAGATCATTTCACAATTATCATATCAAGACACAAGTATATAGAAGAAGCCAAAGAGGGGATTATAGCAAAGAAAATAGGTTTTGTTGAGACATGGGTTACCTCTTAGCCTTAATTAAATTCCTTGGCTATGAAGGATATTTCTTTAAGATTTCTTCTTTCTTGATTTCTCCTATGGGAATTCTTGGAAATTCTTGTGTGGTGAAATTTTATTGTGGTGTGAGTTCTAGGTGCCTCCTATGTCCCTATTTATATATCTAAGAGTCCCAATTAGGGTCTAAATGGTATGGGTTTGCTAATTCTATTTCCTATAGGACTAAGGGATTGGTTTTAGGGATAAGGGTTCATGGGCTTATGGTGGACTCTTCATGATTAATTAATGGAATTTAATTCTTTCTTTTGGGTAAATGATTAAATAATTAATTGGTTTAAAGGCCGTAACACGGGGTGTTACAGCTGGTGTAACACCCTGTGTTACGACCCCTAAACCCAAATTAATTAATTAATTACTCAGCCCAAAAAGTGAGTTAAAATCCACTAATTAGCTAAAAGGAGGCCCACCATAGTCCATGGGCTTTTATCCATAAAGTCAATCCCTCACTCCTATAAGAAATAGAATTAGTGAACCCATGCCACTTAGACCATAATTTGGACTCTTAATTATATAAATAGGGACATAGGAGGCACCTAGAACTCACACCACAAATAAATCTCTCACCACACAAGAAGTTCCAAGAATTCCCTTAGGAGAAATCAAGAAAGAAGAAATCTTAAAGAAAGACCCTTCATAGCCAAGGAAATTAATTAAGGCTAAGAGGTAACCCATGTCTCAACAAAACCTATTTTCTTCGCTATAATCTCCTTCCTTGGCCTCCTTCTATATGCTTGTGTCTTGATTAATTCCTCTATGCTATTTGTGATATATTCTTGATGATTGATAAGATGATTTATGTGTATTCTTGATAATCTTGATGGCCTTGATGTTGAAAAGAGGTTCTTGATATTGATGTGATGATTCTTGACAAATCTTGATATTTCTTGATGTTAAAGATAAATTGTGATTTTGATGATTTGGGAGGGATTAGAACCCTAGGATGGATTTGGAATTTTGTTGTAATGTTCTTGATATATATTGGATGGGAATTCGCATGTTCGGGTGTTGTTTATGTTTAGAAATCGTGATAGGATGAGTTATATGTGATTCTTGCTTTTGATCCATTAATTGACTACGTAGTGTCGTTAATTGCGTTTAAAAGTGTCTAAGCATGGTTTCGGGTTCCACAAAGGATCCCGGGGCGAATTTGTGATGAAAGAGTCAGTGGGGGGTAGGTGGGGGTAGGGGTACTCGCCACCTACCCGCTGCCCGAAGATCACCGCCGGGCAGCGGGCAGGCGCCGCAGTGGGGGGTAGGTGGGGGTAGGGGTACTCGCCACCTACCTGCTGCCCGAAGATCACCGCCGGGCAGCGGGCAGGCGTCCGCCCGCCGGCAACCCGCTGCCCGGGCAGTGATCTCCGACGGGCAGCTGGCGGGTGACCCTCTACCCACCAGCTACCCGCTGGTCCGTACCCACCCCGGGTCATTGGCTTCCCCGTTTGATGTTCCCCCGTTCCCCGTGGTGTCCCAACGGACCCCGTTTGTCGTGCTTGAGTCTAGTTTGATACTTTGGGAACCGTTCGTAGGATAAAAGAATATTAGGGATTTCATGCTAGTCGAATCGGTAACCCGTTGACCTAGGTGGAAGTCGTATGAACCCCTTAGGACGATTCTTAGTATGGGAATGATCACACGTAAGCTTAATTATATGTCTCCCCTTCCCAATGTGCTATTGTGTGTTATGTGATGCATGATTCCCCAACTTGGTTGCGATCAAGTTGGCTATACGGACAGTTGAGTGGGCTGAGAACCATCCTAACTGTTAACCAGGCTGGTTAAGATCGCTTAGGTATATAAATATTATATAGGGCTGCGGTCCACTATACGGGCAGTTGAATGGGTTGCGAACCATCCCAACTATTAACCAGGCCGGTTAAGATCGGTCAGGTATATAAATATTATATAGGGCTGCGGTCCACTATACGGGCAGTTGAATGGGTTGAGAACCATCCCAACTGTTAACCAGGCCGATTGAGATCGGTCAGGTATATAAAGATTATATAGGACTACAAGTCCACATTGGCCTCGGTGATATGACCCACCGATCTGGACGCGCCAGGCGGTGTGTAGGGCCAATAAGCCGAGGAAGGCTGTAGTCCACCGACCTAAGTAATCAGGCGGTGTGTAGGGTTACGGCTGGCTGCGATCCACCGAGTGATGGGACAGCGGTGTGTAGGGCCGTAGTGTCCGAGGATCTTCGCCCACCGACTGAGTCCCTCAGAGGTGTGTAGGGCTTGATCTGCTACGGTCCACCGACTGTATGCATCAACGGTGTGTAGGGTCGTAAGTCCCCCCTTGTAAAGGGGATCACGGTCCACCGACTGTGCGCGTCAGCGGTGTGTCGGATTGTGGTCCGACGTTGAGTTCGTCAGCGGTCCTCTATGGGTTGGTTGCGATCAACTCCCTTCATGCCGCGGTATGAGGTAGGGTGCTGCGGGGCCGTGTTAATGCTATACGCATTAACCCTCATGTTCGGGGCATGCGATTGGTCCCGTGGCGCCAGCTCAGTGTGATTGAGTGTCACAAATGATGATTGAATGATGATTGAATAATGATTGAATGATGACATGATTGATGTGGAAATAGACTGTGACCTTAATTGCGTATTCTTTATGATGATTCTCTTTAACTATTACTATTGATTGTGTGCTTACCCTATTTGCTGAGTCCGTTCCTGGTTTTAAAACTAGTGTCTCTTAAGTATATATCTTCCTGTTTCAAAATGATTTTCGTATATCTATATATATCTATCTATAATGTATTTCAACGCGTTGGAGTGGGCTACCAGCATCTCTCGCTGAACAGATATATTTGGCTTTCAGGCACAGATGAGTAGACACCGGAGCGCGCTAGAGACCTGAAGCGTAGAGTAGCTAGTTTCCCTTTTCGGTCTGCGTGCCATGCTTATGTACTGACATTAATTTGATGATTTTAGTTAGTTTGCCTGTGCACCTGGGTTCTCTAGCTCAGGTGTTGCATAGCACCCCAACACTTATGTATAGCCTTATACTTTGCTTGGGTTTTAATCAATGGATTCAACTTTACTTTATAAGTTTTAAATATCTCAAAATTTCGAGGTGTTACAGCTGGCTTCTTCAACCAAAAGAGACAAGGTACCCCCACTACTTATCTTGAGCTCGGCATATGCTTGAACTTGATCCGACACTTCTGACAAGAGCTTCAACTGCTAGATCCAAAACACGAGTTGGATGTCCTTCTCTCCGGCTCTAGGGTGAACTTGATGCAGGCTACCGACTTAACACTTGCATTAGCACACAACCCGCTACTCGCAGCAAGGCAAAGCTTGAAAACTTCAAGGCTTCGGTTCGAATGAAAGATCCAAAACAGGAACGGTAACAAAGGAGAAAGGTAACTCAGGGGAAAGAAGGCTCACAAGAAGATATGCGGTTAAACGGTAAGGATTAGAGCAAAATGTTTGGGTTTAGAAACTCAAGGACCACGTTACTTAGGAGTAGGATCAAAGTCATCAAAGTTGCAACATAGGAAATAAGGTTTCCACCTTGCACAGAATCGTTAGAAGCGGGGAATACAAGAACGAGGTTCGATTCAAAGGGGACGATCAAGGTGAGAGTTTAGGTTCAACAATTCGAGGACCATGTTGATTAAGAAAAAGAGAGTTGCAAACGGGGTTACAACTTAGGGAGTAAGTAATCAAAATGGGGTTAAAGGAAGTTGAAAAGAATTTCCCCACGGAGGGTATCCGATTTAAACTCAAGGGTAGTGCTGATGAGGAAGGGAATCAAAATTTTCAAAGTCACAACTTAGGAAAGATGAGGTCGTAACCTTGGACAGAGTCAAATCAAGAGGGGAACAAGAGCGAGGTTTGAAAAGACAGGAAGGATTTCTCGAGAAGAGGCAAGGAATTCGATGAGAGAAAGAGAAGAAGACCGGCTTCAAGAGGTGAAAGGGTTCACGACTTCCGGCGAAGCTTCGGCTTGACACTGATCACTACGCTTGGTCGAACTGAAAGCTCTCTATCTCGACTCAATCGCGGCTTAACTCTTAGACCTTGCCAGATTCCTTCATAAGCAGGAGTCACCGCCGCCTTGCACAAGATGGTTGGAAAGAAAACAAGAACAAGGTTCGGAAGAAAGGATCACTTGGCAAAAAGGGTGATTGGGTTAACTAGGGAAAGAAAAGATTAACGGGGATCAAGGGTAACACTCAAACAAACTAACACCCGAAGCTAACACGCAGGAAAGGCACAAAGACGAAGGGGGGGGGGGGGGGTGCAACTAGAGGGTATAAGAGCTTACTTCAACGGTTCCCACTTGCGTCTGACTCACGACGGTGGCACTTGTCTTGCCGAGGTCCCGCCTTCGTACACAGGTCTGGGATGCCATTTCCACTTAGTCCATTGTTGCTTCCACTTCGATGTTTACTTCTGACCGAGGTCTCACACTACCAGCTTGTTTTGAGTCCGCTGAAGTCTTCCTCCTAAACTTACACTCGAAGGACCGGTGACCTTTCTTGCCACAAGCAAAGCACTCTATCGGTTTCCCGAGACAGTCCCTGTCGGGGTGGTCACTTCCACACTTCTTCCAAACAGAGCACCTTCCCTTAGCCTTAATCTTCCGGATTGGCTGGGGAGCCTTACCTCTCTCAGAGTCGTCTTTTTGCAGGCTTCTTGTTGATCCAACACTAGTAGCCATCAAACTCCCAACCACAGGTGTAGCACTTTCGTCAAGCTTCCTCTTACGGTTCTCCCGGATTCCTTTTTGAACTTGCTGAACTCGGTAGGGGTCGGCTGCACAAAGGTAGGCCTCCTTGATACGAGCAGGATAGAACCGTTCACGTAACTTAACCTTCAGGTCCTCCCAACTGAACTCCGGATCTTGATTGCAGGTAGGCCTTTCAAGCATCCACCACGAGTCCGCTTCATGTCGAAGGTAGAACGTAGCCAACTCCACCTTGCGATTCTCCGGGCATACCACAACTTCAAAGATCTTGTCAAACATCCGGATCCACCCGTCCAGCACTGCGGAATCTTTTTCACCGGCGAAGATCGGGGGACGGAGACTTGCGACTAGGCGTACTATGTCACAATTCCCATTCTAAAGAGGGTGGTTGTTGAGGAGGGCGTTACTCAACGCTTGGGTGATCTGCGTCAGCTGATGCAGGCTTTGAACTAACTGATCATTGGTAGCCGCTACTGAAGACATTGCACGACGTCTCGATGGTGCCATCCTCGACTTCTACAGCAACAACACGATAACGAGAGGAAACTTAGGACCCGCACCCTTACCTGGTGCTTTAACTAAAGAGGACCAAAGCAAAAAGGAAACAAGGCACAGAAAACACAACAGAAAACGACACAAGAACTCACAACCTCACCGTGCGTCCTAAAGTCCTAAGTCGTAAACACTTAGATTCTTACGGTCACCTTAAGGTCTCAAACCACACTTAGCCACTTAGAAGTCTAGACTCTACCATCCTAGGCTCAAACCTAGGCTCTGATACCAACTGTAACACCCCCTAATTTCCATGCTGAATTAAGCCTTAAACATGCAGATAACTAACCAAAATATCAAACACAGCGGAAGACTGAACAAGGATTATATAACCGAAAAATGAGAAGGGTGCTATGCCACGCTCACCCAGAGGTGAACGCACAGGCTAAACATCTGCATAATCCACAATCTAAGATCCATACATAACAAAAGTACTAATGTCTATCCTTGACACACAGGCCATAACAACTCAAACATAGGGATCTACACTAACAGGTTCTAGACCGCGCTCTCGTCTACACATCACCTGAAAGAAACACATAAAAGATGGGCGACACCCGGTCAGCGAATAATGCTGGTAACCCACCAATACCTGTTAAGTATCATACATAGATAGGATATATATATATATATATATATATATATATATATATATATATATATATATATATATATATATATATATATATATATATATATATATATATATATATATATATAGATGTGTATTCAAATGAGGACAAGTATATTATAGAGGACTGTGAGGACAAATGTACTGTGTGCCATTAGCCGGTATGTCGTGTGCATGGCCGAATGTAGTCGTGTGCCACAGTTTGTATGTCGCGTGCTAGATTTGTTAATTTATAGAGCCTGGGTTCGAAACCTGATGTTTACATTTATTCTTGTGTGTCATTATGTATTAAATTGTGTGCTTGGTATTAATTTGTTGTGTGCCCATTATTTGTCCTCACAGTCCTCTATATATTGTTGTCCTCATTTGAACTCAACCCTATATATATATATATATATATATATATATATATATATATATATATATATATATATATATATATATATATATATATATAGATGTGTATTCAAATGAGGACAAATATATTATAGAGGACTGTGAGGACAGATGTAGTGTGTGTCATTAGTCGGTATGTTGTGTGCATGACCGAATGTAGTCGTGTGCCACAGTTTGTATGTCGCGTGCTAGATTTGTTAATTTATAGAGCCTGGGTTCGAAACCTGATGTTTACATTTATTCTTGTGTGCCATTATGTATTAAGTTGTGTGCCTGATATTAATTTGTTGTGTGCCCATTATTTGTCCTCACAGTCCTCTATATATTGTTGTCCTCATTTGAACTCAACCCTATATATATATATATATATATATATATATATATATATATATATATATATATATATATATATATATATATATATATATAAGTTCAAAACCAAGAGCAGAAGTCAGCACAAGACTCAAAGCACTCACAACAAGAGCACGGGAATACATCCCAAGACTACAAGAAGTACAACGACTCACAAGAACGGCTCAAGGCATAATCTACCATCACACAGTAGATTAACACCCGACATGCATAACAAGAGAGAATAAGGACACAACCAATGACAACACATGCCTTTGTGACTACACACGTCACAAATAGAGAAATACACAACAACGGCTACACAAGCCTTCGTGAAATCACCAATCACGAATTGATATGCCTTCCTTATGCTCGGTTCCAACCTTATGGCTACCCCCAACCTTATATCTAGTTCCAACCATTACCTCCAGGACCCCTGTACAACCAAGTCCAACCTTTTCCCTCATGGGACCGTCGTCCCCCACAAACGACCACCAACAAGACCACCAATTCATAGTACACGAGGGTACCGATCACACACACGGCAACACATGCCACCCAAGAAATACGTGAACCCGACACACAGGTCACAAACTCCATAATCACGTCATGGCCACCACGAGGACCACTGCCGTACCTTGGTGACTAGTGTCCCATACCACTAATCGTGCAATCCAGGTACAGCCACACACACCATACCACAACAGGAATCAATCAACGGATCACAACGAAGATATGAAACCATACTCAATCAAGGAATGGATCACAGTCCAACAACAACGATGAATAACACAAGTCATCATCAACATTAGGAAGGTACAAACAACACACACGCTAGCATTTAAACACCGAACTAGCATGCTCATCAAACGGGTAAACCAAACGTAGTTCCGAAGAACACAAGACTCATCATGGTTCAACGAAACACAATGTTGAACACTTAGCACGATTCAAGACACCAAAACCTACATGGATTCCTACCATATAGTTCTAGGCATACGAAACATCAAGAAGACGCTTAAATAGTTCCACAAAAGAACATCGGGAAGTCAAAAGACTAAATACCGAGTCAAAAGAATCACGGGGAACAAATCCCCCAACAACCACATATTGTTCCCCGCGGGTGGGCCCACGGGTACACCCCCACTCGGGGTTCCGCCCGCGGGTACCAACACCCAGCCTCCTTGTACCCCGCGGGTGGGGCGGCGGGTAGGCCACTGCCCGCCGTTCCGCCCACGGGTACACAACTGTACCAAAAATAATCCTTTCGGGGATTTTCAACACCAAGCTCAAATTCAAGTCCAAAACATGCCAAATCTCACCAAATACAACAAAATGACTTGAATCAAAGGAATAGCCAAGCAATGGCACACATGAACCCTAAACACAAGCTCTAGATATGCATTTTCACAAGACAATTCATAAACACTCACATTTCATAGCAAAATCACATGTAGAATCCAAGAATCATCAAATAGGTAAGCAAAATAGATTTTGTAGAGCATGGGTTACCTCTTGTAGACAAAAACCTTCACTTAACACTTCACCAAGCTCCTAATAAGACTCACCTTCCAAACCCACTTCAAGAACACACCAAAAGATCATAAAGATTTTATCTTTAAGGAAAGACACCTTAGAAAACACGAAAAACAAAAGATGAACATAGATCTTACCCTCCTAGATGCTCAAATGTATGAAAGGTAGAATCTTGGAGACAAACTTTTAAGATTTGACAAAGCTCCAACTTGGCTTGGAAGAAAAGCTATCTAACTTTTAGAGAGAAGGAGGAGCTCAAGTTTGGAATGTGTAAGGAGAAAGAATGAGGAGTGTCTACTAGGTTAGCTTGCATTACTAACATAAGGTCAAATGTCTTGAATACCCTTACTAAAATGAAGAGGTGTAAGGGAACAAGGGAACTACTCACAAAGCTTTAGGTACAACCTTGACTTTGGGTTGACTAGTCAATTACTAGTCCCTGACTATTGAATTTTCAGGAATTTAAGGAATTAAATTACCAATTGAATTAGGATTAATTACTTAATTAATCCCTTAATCGAATTTGGATTACCGGGTGTCACAGAGGTGCCTCGGGGATTTCGTCTGGAAAGACATCGGTGAACTCGTTTACCACCGGGATGGTCCGAGGTTCGGCTACCTCGATGCTGAGATCCTCGATCGAGCATAGGAAGGCTCCGTGCCATTTTGTCAGGTACTTCCTCATTTTCATCATGTTTACTTGTTTGATTTCTGGGTTCTTGTGGGATCCGTTGTAGGATACCCGTTTATCGTTTGGTCCCCTCAATACCACTTTTTGTTCACCGCATAGAATCTGTGCTCGGAATTTCCCTAGCCAGTACATACCCAAGATTACTTGGATTCCGTCCAGTCTGAATTGTATTAGATTGCTAGGGAACTCTACTCCCTCGATGGTGATCATTATATTTTTGTACATGCAATCACACTTTATAACTTCACCGGATGCCACCTTGACTTGCAGTTGCACTCTTGTGTTGGTGTTTAAGCCAAGTTGTGTGGCGAATTCGGCCGCTATGAATGAATTGGTGGCTCCTAAATCAAATAGTACGGTGGCGGGGTCGGTGTGTACGAGGAAGGTCCCGGAGACTATGTTGCTATCCCCGATTCGGGCTATGCTTATGGTAAGAATTCTTCCTTGGGTGATTCCCGTTTCCTTTGTGGGAACTGGTGCTATGGCTTTTTGGGGCGAGACGGCCCTGACAGTCTTTGATTTCCGCAGGGGGGTTGTGTGACTTTCCCCGATTTTCCTCTTGTGTCCCTGGTGTGTCTCCGGTGGGCCGTACGGTATTTGTTGAAGTTGGGCTGCCTTGGCATAGGCTTCCTCGAGAGTCCTTGGTTTGTGTAGGGTTAGGGCCTTTCGGCCTTCGAAGTTGAGGCCTGTCACAAATTTCTCGATCTTGGTTGATTCTGTAGGTACTAGCTCGGGTGTGAGGCGAGCTAGTTTGAGGAACTGTTGGTAATATTTCGTGTTTGGGGTTGTTCCTTGCTTCAGGTGGAGGAATTCTTCGTATATGGCTGCCCTTATGTGACTGGGGTAGTACCATTCCCATAGTTGTGCTTTTAGGGCCCTCCAGTTGAACTTTGGTTCTTGTTTATAATTAGGTCCCTCGTGGACCCACTAGAGGTCGGCTTCGTGTTTGAAATAGAAGGAGGCTACTTCTATCTGGCGGTCCTCCGGACATTTTACTACTTCGAATATCTTGTCAAAAGTTCGGATCCATTCTTCAAGAATTGTGGGGTCTTTTTCCCCTGAGAAGATGGGCGGCCGATGTTTTGAGATTTGGTGGTTGACTTCTGGATTTTCACTTGGTGATGGTGGCTGGCTATTGTTTTGGAGGATAGTGTTGCTTAGTGTTTGAGCAACTTGAGCCAGTCGCTGCAGGTTTTGAATCAAGGATCCGTGCGCGGAGTGTGACACCCCAAAAATCCACATTCCAATCCATGAATTAATTGAGTAATTAATTCTATACCTTTTGAGGAATTGATTCCTAAAATCCTGATTTTTGATACTCAAGGACTAGAATTTGACTTGCCAACCTTTAAGTTGTGTTGTACCTGGTGCTTTGAGGGGAGTTCCCTTGTTCCTTACACTTTCTAAGGGTTAGTAAGGGTATCCTTGTCTTTTCACCAAGAGTTAGTATTGTAACCTAACCTAAAAGACTTCTTCATTTCATTCCTTACAATTCCTAGAAAAATATCTCTACCTTCTCTCTAGAAAAGAAGTGTAGCTTATTCTCCAAGCCAAGTTGAGACCCTTGTCAAGATTCCAAGTTTTGCTTCCAAGATTCAATCTTTCACCTATTTGGGCATCTAGGAGGGTAAGATCTAAGTTCATCTTGTGTTTTTGGTTCCATCTTAGTTATCTTTTTCTTAAAGGTAGGATCTTTATGATCTTTTGGTTTAATCTTGAAGTGGGTTTGGAAAGTGAGCCTAGTGGAGAGCTTGTTGTGGTGTAAAGTGAAGTCTTTTGGTCTTCAAGAGGTAACCCATGCTCTACAAAACCTTCTTGGATTCTACTTGTGCTTTGCTATGAAATGTGAGGGTTTATGCATCTATCTTGTGATATTGCATATCTAGAGCTTGTGTTTAGGGTTCCTTGGTGCCATTGCTTGGCATTTTCTATGGTTCAAGTCATTTTGTTGTATTGGGTGAGATTTGGCATGTTTTGGACTTGAATTTGTGTTTGGAGAAGAAAATCCCCGAAGGGATTGTTGTGGAACAGGGATGTTCCCGCGGGCGGAACGGCGGGCGGGGCACCACCCTCCGGCCTACCCGCGAGTACATAGGCCTGTGGGGATGTGTTCCCGCAGGCGGGACCACGGGTGGGGCACTACCCGTGGGTCCACCCGCGGGGAACACGATGGTGTCCGTTCGGGATTTTTTCCCCGTGATTTGTTTGTCTCGGTATTTGGTCTTTCGGCTTCCCGTTGTTCTTTTGTGGAACTATTTGAGTGTCTTCTTGATGTTTCGTACGTCTAGAACTATATGGTAGGTATCCATGTAGGACTTTGGTGTCTTGAATCGTGCTAAGTGTTCAACATTGTGTTTCATTGGACCAAGAGGTGTCTTGTGTGTTCCTCGGAACTATCTTGAGTTTCCCCGTTAATAAGCATGCTAGTTTGTTGTCTTAATGCTAGCATGTGAGTTGTTTGTTCCTTCCGATGGGTTGATGATAACTTGTGTTATTCATCGTTGTTGTTGTTGGGCTGTGACCCGTTCCTTGATTGAGTATGTTTCATACCTTCATTGCAATCCGTTGATTGATTCCTGTTGAGGTGTGGTGTGTGTGGCTTTACCTGGATTGCACGATTAGTGGTATGAGACACTAGTCACCAAGGTATTGCAGTGGTCCTCGTGGTGGCTGTGACGTGATTATAGAGTTGTGACCTGTGTGTCAGGTTCACGTATTTCTTGGGTAAGGCGTGTGTCGCCGAGGCGTGTGTCGCCATGTGTGTGAACGGTACCTTGTGTACTATGAAATTGGTGGTTTTGTTGGTGGTTTGTTGGTGGGGGACGACGGTCCCAGGAGGGAAAAGGTTGGACTAAGAAGTACAGGGGGTCCTGGAGGTAATGGTTGGAAAGAAGATACAAGGTTGGGGATAACCATAAGGTTGGAACAGGGCATAAGGAAGGCATACCAACTCGTGATGGGTGATGTTGCGAGGGCTTGTAAAGCCGGCGTTGTGTGATCTTCTCTCGTGACGTGTGTAGTCACGGAGGCTTGTGTTGTTTTGGCATGTGTTGCCGTTGGGTGAGTCTTTATCCTTTGTGTTGTGGTTAACCTTTGTGGTTTGGGATGTGTTCCCGGTGTTATCCTTGTGAGTGGTGAGTCTTATGTTGTCTGTTGATCTTGGCTTTTGACTTATATACTTATGTATTCCGTTTAAAAAATGGTTTTATGACTTATATCTATCTATATATGATACTTAACGGTATTGGTGGGTTACCAGCATTATTCGCTGACCGGGCGTCGTCCCAATGTTTATCTTTGTATCTTTCAGGTGATGTTTAGACGAGCGCGATGTCTAGAGCCTGGTAGCTTAGCACCTTTATCCTTGCTTTTGTGGCCTGCGCGCCAATGTAGCTAGTTAGACTGATGATTTGGGATAGATATATACACTTGCAGATTGTTTGCCGTAGCGTTTACCGTGTTTGGTAGACGTGGCGTGACACCCCGTTGGATTTCTTTTATCAAGTTCTCGTTTTATCTTCCGCTGTGCTAGTTTTGTTGTTTAATCTGCATGTGTTCGGGCTTTTATTTGGGCCTTGTTTGGGGGTGTTACACGGAGGGTTCCGGTGACCTTGCATGTCTCCTCGTTGGTGCCATCCTGATGGTTTACAGGGCCGATATTATTTTTAAGTTGCATCCTTACCTTGATGCTATAAGTGTAAGGGGGGGGGGGGGGGGGGAATTCTTTAAATTAAGTGTAGATTAGAGTGAGGGGAAGGTTATGTGATGATAGGTAGGCTCACAATCTCACCGCGCATCCTAAGATTCCTGAATCCTATGTTCCTAGATACCTAGAGTTCAAGCTTAATGTCCTAAGGTCTTGTCGTAAGAGTCTTATCCTAGGGTCAAACTTAGGCTCTGATACCAACTATAACACCCCTAAAATTTTAAACTTGCAAGCTTATGAAATGAAGGTAATACTATCATTAAATCCCAAAAACAGTGCATACTAAACATAAGTGTTTGGGGTGCTATGCCACATCTGAGCTGGAGAACTCAGATGCACATGCTAAACTGTCTAATTATCCCCAAAACAATGCCATTACATCATCATGGCACGCGGGCCGAAAAGGAAGCTAACTATCTAAGCCTTGGGTCCTCTAGCGCGATCCGGAGCTACTCATCTGTAGGGGTGTCAAAGTGGGCCGAACCCGCGAGTTAGCCCGCACCCGCCCTGCGATGGGGAGGGTTAGGGCCGCAAGAAATTAGCCTCGCGAAAATGCGGGCCTAACGGGCATGGCCCGCGGAGGGCCAAAGCCCGCGCGGGTTGCGGGCCGGCCCGCGAACCAGGCCATATTTAAAAAATAAATAAATAAAAAATATATATAATATCTTTTTTTTTAAAATATATATATATATATATATATATATATATATATATATATATATATATATATATAATATCTTAATTCTGACTATCTAAGAGTACGAAGAAGTAAAGAAATCCAATAATTCAATAATCCTCGTCAATTCTGAATTCAATAATTCCTAGAGTACGTAGTTCTTCAGTTCTCCCGTCTCCATTCGTCTCCAACTCTATCAAACAATTACTAAAACTAAATCATCAATTCATACATATTTATGAATTACTAAATCGCCTCCAAGTCCAGCAAACATACATATTTATATATGTATTATACATAGACGGGAACTGTAGAGGGAAAATCTGAAGCCGAGAGAGAAATAGAGTGTGTTGTTGAACCCTAGCTTTGATCACCCTTCTACAGTTCTGCTCAACGCGTGGTATCGATCCGGGAGATTTGAGCGAGGTTTATGAAAGTTTCTGGTGCATTGAGGTGTATCATACACCGTGAGGATGCGAAATAACGATCAATAAATAGTGCCATATTTCAAACGGTTTTAACATGTTTATATACTATTTAATATTTTTATTTTCAAATTTAAGTGATGGCCCCCGGGCCTGCCAACTAGACCCGCAAGCCTGCATGGGGCGGGCTTGGGCTATATGGTTCCAAGCCCGCGGGCCGGCCCGCAAAAACCCACCAAATAAAAAGCCCGCGGTGGGGCGAGCCTAATGAGGCGGGCCGGCCCGCATTGACACCCCTACTCATTTGTGCCTGAAAGCCAAATATATCTGTTCAGCGAATAATGCTGGTAACCCACTCCAACGCGTTAAAATACAATATAGGTATTTATATATATATATATATATATAGGAAAACCATTTTGAAGCCGGAAGATATATACTTAGGAGACTCTAGCTTTAAAATCGAGAATAGACTCAACAAGTAGGGACAAGCACATTCAACAGTTATAATCATGCATATAAAGATACTATCATATATCCTAAGGTCACAAGATTTATTTCACATCATTCATATCATTATTCAATCATTATCTCAACACATAAGCACACTTTGGTGGCGCCACAGGACCAATCGCATGCCCATACATGAGGGTCAGCGCATACAGCGCTAACACGGCCCCGCAGCACCCTGCCTCGTACCGCAGCACGAAGGTGTTGATCGCAACCAACCGATGAATCGCAGCTCATCATAACGTTTGATCGCAACCAAACGGTGGACCACAGCCCAAAAGTGTATTTCTGATCGCAACCAGATTATGAACCGCAGCTTATTTATATCGTTTGATCGCAACCAAACGGTGGACCGCAGCCCTATATAATATTTATATACCTGACCGATCGCAACCGGCCTGGTTAACTGCCGATGGTTCTCAACCCATCCAACTGCCCGTATAGCCAATTTGATCGCAACCAAATTGGGGTATCATGCACACATAACACATAGCAAGCACATGCAACCCACATTAGCACATTGGGAAGGGGGAAAAACGTATAAATAAAACTTATGCGTGGTCATCCACATACTAGGAATATTCCTAAGGGGTTCATACATCTTTCACCTAAGCCAACGGGATACCAATTCAACTAGCATGCAATACACAAGACTCTTTTATCCTCGAATGGTACCCGAAACATCAAACTAGACTCAAGCAAGACAAATGGGGTCCGTTGGGACACCACGGGGGACGGGGAAACATCAAATGGGGGAAACCACCATTCCGCACTGAGAAAAAACCATCGAGTGGAGGACCACCCGCCGACGGCGTACATCTGGGCAGCGGGTGCCCGGCGGGCAGTCGCCTGCCCGCCCGCTGCCGACAACACCAATAGGGGTAGCGGGTAGGTGGCGGGTTCCCCTACCCCCACCTACCCCCCACTGACTCTTTTGTACTATCTTGGTCCCGGGATCTTTCGTGGAACCTGAAACCATGTCTAGACACTTTTAAACGCAAACGACGACGCCAAGTAGTCAAGTATTGGATCAAAACCAAGAATCACATTAAACACACCCTAACATGACTTCTAAACATAATCAACACCCGAACATGTGAAATCCCACCCAAACATACCAAGAATATCATAATACGAAATTCACGATTTAACCTAGGGCTCTAAACATATTCAAATCACAAAATCATAATTTTATCTTTAAAATCAAGAACATCAAGATTTATCAAGAACAACACACAATTATCAAGATCCTCTTATAATCATCAAGATTATCAAGATCAACACATAAGATCATCTCATCAACATCAAGATCATATCATAATCATCATAAATGATTTATCAAGACACAAGCATAAAATTGTATATCAAAAGGAGCCAAAGAAGAAGATTATAGCAAGGAAAATAGGTTTTGTTGAGACATGGGTTACCTCTTAGCCTTAATTAGAATCCTTGGCTATAAAGGTTTTTTCTCTAAGATCTCATCTTCTTGATTTTTCCTACGTTTGGTGATAGGGGAATTCTTGGGAATTCTTGTGTGGTGAAAGCTATTGTGGTGTGAATTCTAGGTGCCTCCTATGTCCTTATATATATATATATATATATATATATATATATATATATATATATATATATATATATATATATATATATATCTAAGAGTGCTAATTAGGGTCTGAATGGTATGGGTTTACTAATTCTATTTCTTATAGGACTAAGGGTTTGGTTTAGGGGTAAGGGTCCATGGTCTATGGTGGACCCTTTCTGATTAATTAAGGGAATTTAATTCTCTTTTAAGGGTAAGTAATTAAATAATTAATTTGGGTTACAGGCCGTAACACGGGGTGTTACAATTGGGATGTTCCCATTTGTTTATTAAGAACCAGCTTATCGTAGAAGTAAGCACCGGGAAGCTGAAACCTTAGAAACTAAACCCATTGAATATGTAAATAAAGAAGTTACAAGAAAATGGTTGATTGAATATGTATTATTTGCAATACGAGAAAAATGGCCTCCAAGTAGTTCAAAGACTATATATATTCAACAAGATAACGCAAGACTACAATATTCACTTAACTTGTCAGGCTCCAAATAGTCCAGACATGAATGTATTGGATCTCGGGTTTTTTAAAGCTCTTCAATCTTTACAACATCAAGAAGCTCCTCGCAATATGGATGAACTTGTTGCTGCTACTCATAATTCCTTTAATGAGATCTTAGTAGAAAGTCTCAGTAATGTTTTTCTAACATTCTTCCAAAAGGTTGAACCCCAACCCTAAGGGCCCCCCACACCCCGACCCAACAGAGTATTTGGGAGGATGTAAATCATGGTAACTCAACTGAACATGAACCATAGAGGCTAGACCTTTGCTAATGTTTTTCTAACATTGCAACTATGTATGGTTGAAGTTTTGAAAATGTTTGGAGGGAATAATTATAAGTTGCCACACATAAATAATCAAAAGTTAGCACGAGAAGGCTTATTACCTACCACTATCTCATGTGACCTAGAAGTCTCGCATTGTTGATTTTAATAATGTATTGGTATTTGGTATTTTGTGTTTAAGTGTATGACAGGAGAAACTATGATTATTAGAGTAGTCTATTTTGCTCATTTTGTATAAATTGATCCATGTAATCTATTTAATAGTTGCAATGCTTTTTTCTAGCATCTATACTTTCTCAACATGTTGAAGCACAAAGAGTCAACACCGCCTCTAGTGGGACTTGATCTCATGATCTCCCATATGGGAGAGTCACTACATGCCATATGAGCACAATGTGCTTGGCATAGAAGCGTTCTCCATTATGGCCCCCATTATGGCCCGTTTGGTTCACGGAATAGGCCGGGAATGGCATAGCATTCCCAGTAATAGGCCTATTCCTTTGTTTGGTAACCATTTCTATTACCAGGAATAATATTCCTGGTAATAGCCTATTACCTCAAATAAGGTAATAGCTATTACTAGCCCCCCTGGTATTAGCCTATTACTGAACGCTCAGGAATAGATTTTAGAATCTATTTTCTTTTTTTACCCCTTTCTTTAACCTAATTTTTTTATCCTATATATAAATTTATCCTATTTCACCACCGTCATCTCCACCACCACCATCACTGTCGCCGCCGCCGCCGCCGCCACCACCACCACCATCGCCACAACCGTCACCGCCCCCACCACCACCACCGCCCCACCACTGCCACCGCCACCACCACCACTACCACCCCAGCACCACCACCGCCACCACCACCACCGCCACCAGAACCACCACCCAGCAGCACCACCGCCACCACCACCACCACCGCCACAACCGTCACCGCCCCCACCACCACTGCCACAACCGTCACCGTCAACCGTCACCGTCACCACCACCACCGTCGCCCCCAGCACTGCCACCGCCACCACCACCACTACCACCCCAGCACCACCACCACCATCACTACCACCGCCACCACCATCGCCACCACCACCACCACCACCGCCACCACCACCACCACCATCGCCACCATCACATATTTTTATAAGGGTATTTATGTCTTTTAAAACATATTTCATTTCTATTCCTTAAATCAACCAAACACTGTAATATAATTCCTAAAGTCTATTCCTTCCACGAACCAAACAATAGAATACAATTCATATTCTATTCCTTGCCTATTCCATTCCTTATGGAATAGCATTCCTATTACCTCAAAATTCATTCCGTGAACCAAACGTGATGTTAATGTCTTAGTTACACCATTTGCATTTTGGAATGTGCTACTATGCTTTATCTTTATCCTACTCCTTATTGTTTAACATGAACAATGTTAAATGAAAAAATAAATTTATGTAGAATATTACGATTTTCTTTTTATTTTTGTATAAACCACAATGTGTGGTCCGAGTCTCCATTCACCCACCCAGTTCGCTCTGAAAGGCATAAGTTCGCTCTGAAAGGCATAAGATCTAGCCCAATCTCATTCCGTTTAACGATCCAAGTCCACCCGGTCTCCGAAAGGCACAACATCTGGCCCAAAGGGAAGCATCACTTGTGGGATCCAAGTCCACCCGGTTCGCTCCGAAAGGCACAACATCTAGCCCAAAGGGAAGCATCACTTGTGGGAATCGAACCTGAGTTATCCTGGAATTTTCTGCCACAAAGAGTGCTTATTTGCCACTTGAGCTACTGTAACACCCCCAATTTCCATACTAATTTAAAGCTTAATCATGCAGATAATTCTAACCATAAAAGCATACACAGCGGAAGACTTAAACATGAAATAGATGGAAAACGTAGAGTGTTAGGCCACGTCCACACGACGGTGAACGCACAGGCGTAAACATCTGCAACATAATCTGTCTATTCAAGAACAAGGTCAACAACAAAAGTCTAAAGTCTAACAACGGCACACAGGCAAAAACCATCTCAAGGTTCAAGGGAATCTACACTATCTATCTCTAGACCGCGCTCCCGTCTACTCAGCACCTGAAAGAAACACATGAATATATGGGACGACGCCCGGTCAGCGAATGATGCTGGTAACCCACCAATACATGTGAAATATCATATGTAGATAGTTTATACATTCAAAATCATTTGTGAAACAGGATATATTATATATAAGTTCAAAGCCAAGAGTAGAAGTCAAACACAAAACTCTATGCACTCACAACAAAGATAAGGGAACACATCCCAAAACATCAAGAAGCAATAACGACTCATAAGAACGGCTCAAGGCGTATTCTACCATCACTTAGTAGAATAACACCCGACATGCATAACATAAGAGAATAAGGACACAACCATTGGCAACACATGCCTTTGTGACAACACATGTCACAAATAGAGAAATACACAACGGCAACACATGCCTTCGTGACAACACATCAACAATAATCCTTCCTTATGCCCGGTTCCAACCTTATGGCTACCCCCAACCTTATATCTAGTTACAACCATTACCTCCAGGACCCCTGTACACCAAGTCCAACCTTATTCCCCCGGGAACCGTCGTTCCCCCTCCGACAACCCTCCAACAAAACCACCGATTTCATAGTACACGAGGGTACCGATCACACATGGAAACACATGCCTTAGTAACACATTTTACCCTAAACAAATACGTGAACCTTACACAAAGGTCACAAACTCCATAATCGCGTCATGGCCACCACGAGGACCACTGCCGTACCTTGGTGACTAATGTCCCATACCATTAATCGTGCAATACAGGTACAGCCACACACACAACACCATAACAGGAATCAATCAACGGATCACAACGAAGATATGAAACCATACTCAACAAGGAATGGATCACAATCCAACAACAACGATGATCAATACAATTCATCATCAATCAATAGGAAAGGACAAACCACACACGCTAGCATTTAAACACAAACTAGCATGCTTATCAAACAGGTAAACTAAACATCGTTCCGAGGAACACACAAGACTCATCATGGTTCAACGAATCACAAGGTTGAACACTTAGCACAATTCAAGACACCAAAACCTACATGGAATCCTACCATATACTTCTAGACATACGATACATCAAGAAGACACTCAAATAGTTCCACAAAAGAACATTGGGAAGTCAAAAGACCAAATACCGAGTCAAAAGAATCACGGGGAACAAATCCCCAACCAACCACATAACGTACCCCGCGGGTGGGGCCACGGGTGGACCACCACCCGTGGTTCCACCCGCGGGAACCATTTTCCCACGAGTGTGTACCCCGCGGGAGGGGCGGCGGGTGGTGCACTACCCGCCGTTCCGCCCGCGGGTACATCATCTGTACCAAAATAATCCCTTTGGGGATTTTCAACTCCAAGCTCAAATTCAAGTCCAAAACATGCCAAATCTCACCAAATACAACAAAATGACTTGAATCAAAGGAATAGCCAAGCAATGGCATACATGAACCCTAATAACAAGCTCTAGATATGCATTTTAACAAGGGAATGCATCAACACTCACATTTCATAGCAAAATCAAATGTAGAATCCAATAAATCATCATATAGGTAAGCAAAATAGATTTTGTAGAGCATAGGTTACCTCTTGAAGACTCAACTTTCACTTTAAACACTTCACAAGGCTCCTAACAAGGTCCCCTCTCCACACCCACTTCAAGAACACACCAAAAGATCATAAAGATTTCATCTTTAAGAAAAGACACCTTAGAAAATACTAAAAACACAAAAGGAACATAGATCTTACCCTCCTAGATGCTCAAGAGTAAGAAAGGTGGGATCTTGGAGACAAACTTTGAAGATTTTATAAAGCTTCAACTTGGCTTGGAAAAAAAACTATCTAACTTTTAGAGAGAAGGAGGAGCTCAAGTTTAGAAAGTGTAAGGGAAAGAATGAAGGGTGTCTTCTAGGTTAGCTTGCGATACTAACATGAGGTGAAATGTCTTCATTACCCTTACTAAAATGAAGAAGTGTAAGGGAACAAGGGTACTATCCTCAAAGCTTTAGGTACAACACTTGACTTTGGGTTGACTAGTCAATTACTAGTCCCCAACTATTGAATTTTCAGGAATTTAAGGAATTAAATTACCAATTGGATTAGGATTAATTACTTAATTAATCTCTTAATTGAATTTGGATTACTTAATACTTTTCTTTTCCCAAAATGCCAATTGCAAACGCTGCAAAATGTGTGTATATATATATGGATTGATGGATAAAAATTATAATTAATTACATATATACATTTATATAATACATTATATTTATTAAATAAATATAAATATTATATAATGTGTAAAGGGTATTTTTGGTATTTGTGATATAAAAGCTATTCCCAAGGGCATGGAAATAGCTAATACCAAGGCCCCCCCTAGGAATGGCTATTCCCCTTGCGAAGGTAATAGCTCATTCCTTGGCATGTTATTCCCATGACAAAATGATCCAACCAAACGATGGAATAGGTCTATTCCAAAGAATGTTATTCCATTCCTGACCTATTCAATAAACCAAACATGCCATAAAGGTTTTGTGGATGATTATTGCTTTTTAAAATATTTTGTTACCAAATTATAAATACCTTACATATTGTAAAACTTATAAGAGTAAATTGAGAAAAGCAGAATAATAATGATGTTTAATTTTGGAAAGTTGACAATATTTTGGGACAAGACTAAAAATGAAAGTAGGACAAATAAAATGGGACGAAGGGAGTAAGAGTTTTTAAGAAAACAATACCGTTCACCGAAGATTCTACTAGCAAGTCGTGCTGATAACGTGCTCTAATTTGGCCTTCTAATTAGCTCAGTTCGGCATGATAGGTGTACGATATTGTAATTTGACTTTCTAATTAGCTCAGTTTCCGCATGATAGTTATACAGTAACGCGTCGATTGTATGTATAAACAATATAATATTGCAAAATGGAATGAAAGAGTAGAAAGAAAAGTATAACACAAGATATATGAATCTCAAAAGCCACCTCACTGCGATAGATTCTTCCTCGGAAGTCAAGAAAGGCCGGTAAATAAAATTTATAGCCATTGTAGGCACTTGCAAGATTGAGAATCAATCGGTCGTAACGAGAAAGCCTTCAATATATATATATATATATATATATATATATATATATATATATATATATATATATATATATATATATATATATATATATATATAATCACGTTCAGGTGCGAACTGGCCACCCATTCAGTGACGTCCACGTGTCCAGACCAACGAATTAGATGTAATTTAAAAAAAAATGACACGGTGATATTTTCGTAAATAACTCGAACTTTGGTGCATGTAAATGTGTTATAAGTGCACCTTTGCAAGTAAAAAGTGTAGGTAAAATCACTTACAAGTGCACCTACTTTTCACTTACAAGTGCATGTAATTTTACCGTTAGGTGTACTTAGTTTTGATGCTCAGTATAAATTTTACTTGCACTTGTAATACAACTTACCTACACTTGTAATACATTTTACATGCACTGAGGTGCACTATATGAGACTGTTACTTGCACTTGTAATACAATTTACTTGCACTTCGATATTCAATTATTTACGAAAATATCATCGCGTTTTTTCTAAAAATCAGTGTTTCTCATCTCTTAGATCTGGACACGTGGACGACGCTTAATTGGTCTCAATTCTCTCCTGGGCGGCCGTTCGCCTGAGAATGCGCCCATATATATATATATATATATATATATATATATATATATATATATATATAGTGTTGTTCAGGTGTGAACTTTGGATTAAGTGTGAACTTGTGCACCGCTACCTTCCGTTCATTCTGTTATGATCAACCACTACAAGAAAAATCACAAATCGCAACGGAAAAATCGCGACAAAACATAATCTGTTGTCAATTCGCGATGGTTTTTGCGACGGAACATGTTTCATCACGATTTTACGTCGGAAATGGTGATAGAATTCAATTCTGTAGCGATTTTTAGCGCAAAGTGAGAAAAAAACCTGGGAAACTTTGGCGCCAACATTCTTGAGACAGATTTTGCGACAGAATTAAGTTCTGTCACCACAATGGCGACGAAAAAGGCAACAGTCGTTGATTCCGTTGCGATTTTGCGACAGAATCAGCGACGAGAATAGATTCTGTTGCGATATTTGGCGCAAAGTGAAAAATATTCCCCGCAATCTTTGCACCAAGGAATTGACGACGGAGGCTAACGACGGAAATTGCGACGGGTATTTTTTCTGTCGCGAAAATATTTAATTTTTGACGTATAGTTTATTTTTACTACAAAATGAATAACAAAACCAATTCCGTCGCCAATATGTTAACATATTGGCGATAGAAAATGCGACGCCCTACATGTCTATCGCGCTATGACGACGGAATCAATAATGAAAATTAATTATGCTGCGATGTTTAATGCAAAGATAAATTTGACGTTTGAGGTTGGCGATGGAACTTGCGACTATTGTTCTTTCCGTCACTAAAATATTTAATTTTTAACTAACTTTTAAAAGGTAAAAATTAAAAATTAAAAATGAAACCCAATTCCTAATTCATAAAACCTATTTTAGGATATATATATATATATATATATATATATATATATATATATATATATATATATATATATATATAATATTGTAATTTAAAAAACTAAACCCTTTAAAAATTGAAAATTATAATTATTTTTTAAAAACTAATAGTTTAACAATTAAAAATTAAAAATCAAACCCAATTCCTAATTCGTCAAATCTATATTAGGATATATATAATGTTGTAATCTAAAAAATTAACCCTTTAACAATTAATAAAAACTACTAATAAAAATAAAATCCTAAATTTACAACTTCCCGCCTAAACTCCCTCTCAAACTATTACTATATAAAATATAATAAGTATTATGGTAATTAAATTAATAATTACACGAATATTAGTGTAATACCAAGTGGCTTGTAGCTCACTCGTATCGGGTTGCTCCGCTAAGTGGGAGGTGTAAGTTTCAAACCTTAATTGAGGCAAATAATGTGTATATATATGTAGGGTATTCCCCTTCCTTAAAAAGAAAAAAAAATCAAATATTAGTGTAATTGATTAATAATTATTATAGTAATTAAACTAATAATTACCTTAATAATAATAATATAATTACATTTAAAAATAGGACGTTGGATTTTTAAATAATTTTTACAATTAATTTTTTGATTATAGAAATAAATAAATAAATAAATAAATAAATAAATAAATAAATATATATATATATATATATATATATATATATATATATATATATATATATATATATATATAGTATAATACTATGAGAATAAAATAAATTATCATTCAAATTTTTTAGTGTAAATGCTATATGGTAATTTGTATTTATATATTTTTTATACTAAATGTATAAAAATATAATTAAACAATATTATTGTAATTACCTAATAATTATTATGATAATTAAGAAATTCATAGCACAGATATTAGTATAATTGACTAATAATAGTATATTAATTAAGCTAATAATTAATGAATATTAGCATATTTACAATTAAACATTGGCCGTTGAATTTTCTTTATAATTACAATTAATTTTTCAATATATATATATATATATATATATATATATATATATATATATATATATATTACTTAAGGTATAATAATATGAGAAAAAAATAAATTATCATTCTTATTCTTTCATGTAATTACTATGGTAAGTTTATGCTAATCCCTCTCTATATATTTTTTTATATTTAAGGTATAATAGTATAACTGCATAATATTAGTATATTTACCTAATAATTATTTTGGTAAATAAGGAATTAATTATATAGATAATAGTATAATTGAGTAATAATTATTGTGATAATTAAACTAATAATTACCATAATAATAATATAATTATAATTAAGCGTAAGTCATTGAATTTTTTATATAATTATTATAATTAATTTTTTGATTATATATATATATATATATATATATATATATATATATACATATATATATATATATATATATATATATATATATATATATATATATATATATTACTGAAGGTATAAAATTATAATTTGCACAATTTTAGTATAATTACCTAATTTAATAATTATTATGATAATTAAGAAATTAATTTCACAAATATTAGTATAATAGACTAATAATTATTATGTTAATTAAGCAAATAATTACGCAAATATTAGTATAATTATAATTAAATATGAGTCGTTTTATTTTTTAATGATAATTACAATTAATTTATTCAGATATGGAGGATTGAGAAAAAAGTAAAGGCTATATGTTGAATAGAAATATACTTAATGTGTTAAAGTATAATTATACGGATATTAATATTATTGTCAAGTAATAATTGTCTAAGAATAATTATGTTAATTAAGCTAACCATGGGTCGGATTTATTTCTATAATAATTACAATTAAATCATTTTTTTTTATATTTAGGTCATGTTTGGTAAATGACTGTTAGCTGATACTCTCTCTGTCCTATTTTACCTGTCTTACTTTCCTTTTTAGTTTGTCTCAAAATAGTGCCATCTTTCTAAAATTGAACATAACTATCACTCTACATTTCCCAATTTACCCTTTTGACTTTTCAAATTTATAGAGGTAAGTACAATTGTACTTTGTACAAACAACACCTACTTTTTATGGACAAAATTGGAAAGTTAGTAACATTTATTATGTTGTATTAAAAACCGTGCAAAAAGCTAGTTAATTAAAGGATATAACTAATTGATAACATTAGCTAATTGTAGAAAGATGTTTGGTAAATTAGCTAATATCTAAGAGCTGTTTGGTATAATTTTTTTTTTTATCAAAAAGCTAATTGAAAAAGTTGTTTTGAGTAACTTTTTGAATTTTAGCATTTTGGAGTAAAAAAAACTAATTAACTAAATACTTATATTGATTTTTAAATCAAGTCAACAACTAATAGTGGTCAAATAAAGCAAAATTAACCAGCTAATTATTTTACCAAACAAGGCCCTAATATTTGAATACTAAAAGTACATTATATTTTATATGATGTATATTCAATACAAAAATAATATAATTTTAATTTAATAAAAATATATTTTATTTTATGGTCCATATAACACTACTTAGTCTATACAATAATTTGCCCTAATCCCTAAGGACTAATGTCCTAAATCCTATTTTCTAAAGAAGTCGAAGTTGCTGCTCCTCTAATCTACGATGCCGCCGCTCCTCCAACAGTACACACCGACGACAGTTCTGTGGTCGATAGTGATGGAGTTGCGACAGAGATTTGTTCCGTCATTTTATTACGATGGAATGTTGAGACGGAATACGGAATTTGCAACGGAAATGTTAGCGACAGAATCACGACGATAATTATTTTCGTCGTTATATTTCACGACGGCAATATGCAACGGAAGATTGAGTTTCGCGATGGAATATTTTTTCATACGATGGCGATGGAAGGAAACATTTCCGTTGCCAAAATCGTAACGGACTCGCGACGGAATGATTTCCGTCGCCAACTTCGCGAGGGAAAATTCCGTTGCTTTTTTTCGTCGCCACTGCTCGTGACGGATTATTTCCGTTGCAAAATGAAATACGACAAGCCTAGAGACTACGGAATGAATTCCGTCACAAAAATGTAAATTTCTGTCGCAAAACGTGATTTGCGACGGAATTTCGCGTTTTCGCAACGGAAAAATTCCGTCGCGAATCGCGATTTTTCTTGTAGTGAACGCACACAAACGGGGGTGCACGGTCCAATATGTGCGTCCGACTCACTGGATCGTTGCCCTTATAGTTGGGGTGTGTGTTTTAGTTCTCCCTCGACTCTACCATTCAGGCTTTTACTCAACCCCTTACTGTCGTTCGAGCTCTCCTCTCAACCCCACCGTAACTCTACCGTACAGTCGATCGTAACAGCTTCCAAGTGTGCGCATGGCGAGATCTAATGGTGGTGGTCGTCTCTCGAAGCGTGGAAGGGCCGGCCTGCAGTTGCCTCCTTTGACCCTTCCGTCGGCTGGGTCTCGCAAAGTCACATGCGTGTCCCGGTCATTCAAACAGCAGACGCGTCGCCGGACTACTAGCTCCCATTTGAACGGCGGTCACCGCGGGGGGTTGGACTGGGCAGCGTCGGGTGTAGCATCCAAGATGTCGGCACGGAAGAGGCTGGCGCAGCGATTGGGGCAAAAATGTGAGTCCTTTGTATTTTTCCCCTTGGGAGGGTTATGCGGTGGCTTGGGTCTGTGTGGTCTGGTGTAATAAGGGTGTTTGGGTGTACAGGAATTAGAAATTTTGGCATCAAAACAGGGGTGATGGCGGTGGTAGGGGGTAATTACTGATTGGTGGGGGGTGGGGGTGAGGCATCAAATATAGTGTGCATTTTGTTCCAATCTTTGAAACTCGATTACTGGAACTCAATTACTGTAAAATTCAATTTGTTCATGAGATTCAATCATAACATCCTGTTGAAAAATTTGTCTTACAGTGATGTATATAATATTATAATGTTGCATTTTAATTAGCTAGATTGGAATATGTGCATTTACACATGCTAAACTGCTATATAATCGTTGATCAAATTCTTTGATCAGAAGCAGCAATCACTAGGGGAATGTGTCTTACGGTGTTATATACAATGTTGCATTTTAATTAGCTAGATTGGAATATATGTTTTTATCCATGCTAAACTGTTATATAATCATTCATAACATTCTTTGATCAGAAGCAGCAAGCTGAAGCTGTCCGTTGCTAGGCTGTCTGTATTTTTGTGTCGTAAATTGGTATTTAAATATATAATAGCCATGTGTAGTGCGTAAAATTGTATAAAGCCATGCATTCATTCGGATTCCTTCTGTTTAACAGTTTGGATATAAATTATCTAGAATTGTTTCCAGTAATGCATGTTTGCACAAGATCCGATGACCATCACCCAGTTCTGCTGAGTGATGGTGAAAGTGGGGAGGATGACATTTTCCACACTCCGCCGCTGGTGTTGAATGAGGATGTTGAGATGGAGGCATCGCGTGTGCAGCGTTCAACCACAGGGCTGATCAACACACGGGGGACGCCGAAGGACCTTGCAAACCTCGTGGAATCCCTAACTCCGAAGCAAAGAGAGGATGTTATAGCAGTTGGACTTGGTGCGTTGTTGGGGTTTAAGATTACTGAGGTACCGCTGCGGTTGGGGCATTGGTTGGTCACCAATTTTGACCCGGCTAAGATGAGGATCAACTTGGGGACTGGTCGGTACATTCCTGTCACCAAGGAGGATGTCATCGCCGTCCTTGGTTTGCCGAGTGGTCCAATACTGATCTCAAAACGGGATAGCCAAGTCGTTAGCCCGGAGTTGCGGGACTGGAGGGACGTGGTGAAGACAGAGGGGAAGGATTACAGTTAAGGCGTTATGTGCGCAGTTGGTGGAATTGAGCAATGGTGGTCCGTGATTTAAGATACATTTTAGTGTTGTAGCGATGACCACCCTGGTTGCGAGCACACCGAATGGCTATGCAAACCAGAAAACTGTCCACATCTTAAGTAGTGTGGACACGATCAAGGACCTTGACTGGTGTGGGTACTTGATCCGCTCGTTGGTTACTACTCATCAAAGTTGGACCGAGGATTCCACTCGCAAATTCATTGGCCCACTTTTATTTCTAACTGTAAGTGATATTGGGTTTGGCCGTGTAGCATTTGTATGTTTTATCTTTGCTAACAATGGTGTGTATGTATTTGTTACAGCTCTTGTATTTGGATAGGGTGGTGGTGGGTGTGCGCGAGGTCCCAAGGACGATCCTGATGGTGGTTGGGTGGACCACGGATTTCATCAAGGCACGCGAGCGGAGTGAGCTTAATTCTGGGGGATTTGGCAGGGGTCTGGTGGATGCTCCCCTTTGTGCGTCCAATTTCGGTGCACCGCTACTTGAAACCGAAGGGGGACCACGCCATGGTCATGCTCGCGCTGAGAACATGGTATGTTTTTCGTTAGAGTCATATTTTTCAAACTGCATGTTAACATTCGTTGTTGTGCGGGGTGGTGTAGGGGTTTGGCCAGGAGTTTGCAATAATCACCGCTGAGTTTCTTAGGCTGACCACACGAGTTGTCGACCTGGTTTCCAAGAACCCCGATGAAGCTCAAGAAGATTGCAATTTCCAGAGGGTGGTGGACTTAGTCAAACAGTTGGAGAGTATTCTAAAGACGCCAGCCAAGGCGACTGAGGCAGGTCCTCAACCGCCAGCCCTGACGCCTGGTCGCGATGAAGGACTTGTGTCGTATGATGCAGACTTTATAAGGGAGCTGGACCAGGCTGAGCTAGCTGCAACCGGGGCTTATGGCGTGTCCGATGTGCCAAGTTTTAGCTTAGGGATGACTCAAGAGTTTGCAAAGCACAACCAGACGAACAACATGGGCCAACAGCCGGACACCATTGCACCATCTCCACAGGTATACTAATCCATATGGCTTTGCTAGGGTAACTTTCAGAGGTTTATTTAGGTGAACAGTTGCAGGAACCGATCACCGCACGTGTTGCATCACTGGAAACAGCAGCACCGCGCACAGCTCCGTGTAGCGTGGATGGGCCAAAGCCCAAAGAGCAGGAGCCACTTGTTCAACAGGGCCAATCACCGGGGATTTACTTCAGCACCACTTTTGGTTACCCCACTACTCCACTGCCGCACGTGTATGTTCTATGGATGTGGGTTTTAGTTGCCCCTAGGGTGGACGGTAAGTGGTTGTAATGCATCTGAGCTCGGTTATTCGTTCGTATACTAATTATGATTGAAAACTGTGATTGGGTTCTCTTCTGAAACCGTTTGCATTGTGGGATTCATCTCGTAGCGATGAGGTGTTATTCCAATACGTTGAGCGTACGGTAAAGTGGGCACAAATCCAAACCCTAAGGGAGGGCTCGAATGTGTCGAGGACCGTTGTTGATGCCTGTTGCTATGTCATGAATGCTCGGGAGAAGGTGAGCACGACTAGTGGCGTGACCCGGCTGTTTCTACCCACTAGCACGACGATATGCTATTGTCTGCACACCAGCAAAATACTTTGTATACCATATTTTTCTGTGCTAACCATTTCTAACGTGGGAACTAGGTGATCGATGTGGTGCATTGTTTGTTCTAACCCCTTCTAATTAGCAATTGTAATATGCAGATTGAGACCGTTGTTGGAACATCAGCCATTGATGAAGTGAGGGTAACTTGGTTTGAGAAGCGCATGGACGTGGAGTTGCAGAGAATGGGCCGGGGGGAGACCGTCGATGTAGATTTGGTGACGTACCCTACTTTCTAATTTAATTGCAAGACTAATCCTCCACCTCCCTAGCTTGACTCCCTACCCTCTATGGACTAATCCTCCGTTTCGATGCCAATGCAGTTTATTTTCCGAATTTTCAACAAAGGCACTTATTACATGATGGCTATCAGTTTCAAGCATAACCGATTTGACATCATTGACAGTTCGTCTGCGAAGAAGACTAACAAAGAAATGTATGGTGGGGCTCCGGACGAGCTAGTATGTGTCTTTGATCTCTTAAATATATGGTCATGCTAGGCTTTTTTTTGTTGATTTTCTTGTGCACTAGTGAGTCTGGAGCGGTAACTGCTGTACAATGGCTATGGGTGTTAGCTTTACTAGTAGACTTGTAACTGTTAGAACAACTGTAATCTGCTTATGCTAATAAATGCAGGGTTGGTAGGTTTATGCTAGTATTAAGTATGTGTCATAGATGGACTAACTGATTCCTTTTAATAGATGGAGGAGAGGGGGGATAACAAATGTTCTGTTTCCCTTATCATTTGTTGACAGTCTCTTATACAGTTGTACTCTCCAAGGTAGTAGTATTAGTATGATAACTCTGTTGTGTAAAGGTATAAGACATTTGAGGCCTTGATTTTATATTTTTGCATGGAAAACCTGATAGAGTATGACTCCAGCAAATGAGGCCAGAAAGTTAACACCAAAAAAGTGAGGAGGGGGGAGGGGGGAGGGGGGAGGGGGGGGGGGGAGGTCAAACTGAATAGAATAGTTATTGTGTTCACACTAGCATCCTCTCACTGTAACTATTAGTATGATAAAAAAAAATGGTTTATGCCCTTCTTACCTTAAATTATTATAATTGTTATTAATAATGAGTTTGGTGCAGATCATGTGCCTGAGTGCTTACTTGGACTCCAAGCTGCAGGGGCTTCGTGCGACACACCTACAAATGTGAAAACCGAAGAGGATGCAGATGGCGTGGAGGGATACCACGTCAACGTTGGATTCTGGGATCTTCACGATGCGGCACATGGAGGTGTATGATGGGCAGGGGTGTGCGAGCTGGGAAATTGGTCTACATCGGGGGGATGCCATGCAACTGCTCAACTTACGCAAGCGCTACATGCATAATATCCTGCTCAGTGTGGTTAACACCCATCAAACAGTATTGCAGCGTGTGTCGCAGGGTTTGAAAGTAAAAGATTGGCACAGATGCATCAGTGATCAGGACGGGGTGTCAGCTTGGAATAAATTTTGCTAGTAATTAGGCCTCCAATCTGGACTTTTTGTTTTTGTGGTTACAGCAGTTATGGCTTTTTGGTTAAATTATCTTAGACATTGATGGTCAGTGAATACTTAGTCTATTGGTATGTGGGGGTAGTGCAATTGAATGATTTTGCCTGGTAGTCGTTCTGTGCCATTTTCTTTTCTGATTACTCGATTAGGAGTCTCTAAATGCAAGTGAATTATATGCTGGCCATGAACTTGGTTCATATGTTTCAGGTTACGTTTTCAAATTGAGTTAGTGCTGGATTTAATACAAGTGCAAAGATCCTTTAAATTAAGTAATTGACAAATAATGTGTGCATATTTTTGTTTGTAGTTATTAAATTTAGTTATCTATCTTATTTTTTTTTTGGGCCATTTACTAATTACTAGAGATATTCTAGAAAAATAATGGCTAAACAAATTATTTATGTATTGTAATCAATAAAATGTTCTTGTATAGTTTACACTAGTACGCCCTAGGGCAGAAGTAGTCCAAAATATGGGAATGCTATTTAAATGGAGTAAACAAATCAAAATGTGAGTATGATCGCGCAACAGATCCATGTGTTCACAGCACAACGCCATTGGTAAAGGCTTCAGCTGCCTTAATCCTAAAAACGGTGCAATAAATTGTACCAAAATCCTAAAACAGTGCAATAAATTGTACCAAAAGTAGAATGGGATAAAAAAAAAAAACCAATGGTAGTTGAATGGAGTAAACAAATTACAAAGTGAATATGACTACAACAATAACCATGTAGCACTACACAACGTCCTTAGTGGATGTTGCAGGTGGCCTAATCCTAAATATAGGGTAGCGAATTGAACTAAAGTAAAGGGGAATAAAAAAAACAGTTTAAACAGACTACAAAATTCACAGCAAGCTACTTTGACGGGCAACTACGAGCGTTAGAGCGGGCATATTTCCCACAAATCCCGCACATTCGGCCGATTTTGACATTTTTCTCAATGGTTATTTCCCTAATGCTTTTAATACGCTTTCCAGTGCCTTTGTTCTTGGCTTGGGCGGGGGCTTGGATTGTTATGGATTGTGGTGACTCAACGCCGCATAATGCCTGTATCGTAGAACGGTTACCCTTACCAGGGTTCACAGTTAGTCTGTCACTACCAAATTCTGCTGTAAGACCCTTCAGTACCGAGACCATCCGTGTCTGCCGCTCCAGGCTGTTGCCTACCACCCCAACGCACATGTTTATCTCAGCTCATAGTTGGGTTGTTATAGGGGTTGGCCTATCACCATTTGATGGTAGACTTTTGCATGCACTGCAGTTAAGGTGTTTGCACCATCGGCTCACAATAGAGGTGGCCACGGGCTGGTTCAAGGTCGAACCCTGAATCGACTCGAAAAAAAGTGGGCCTGGGCCGGGCTTAGCTCGAATCGGAACCGAGTTGTTAAGGGCCGGTTTAGATCCCTTAAAAAAAATCAAGGCCCGGCACGGCCCAGGCCCAGGCTCGGACCTAAGACCAGGAAAACAGAGCCATAGCAGATTGGCAGCAAAGCATGGCAACTTTGCTGCCAATCTGCCATGGCTAATATTGGCTATATGCCTATAATAAATAAATAAATAAATAAATAAATATATATATATATATATATATATATATATATATATATATATATATATATATATATTAAAGTACTTTTGGCCAGCTGCCACAAATGTGGCAGCTGGCCAAAAATATATTTAGGTTAGCCTGCAACGTGCAACGGCCAAATATTTGGCTGTTGCATGTTGCATCACATCAGTAGTCTCCGCCGGAGGCTAGGCTAGGCCTGGCCTCCAGCAGACTACTGAGTGTTTTCTCCAGTGCAACGGCCAAATTTTTGGTCGTTGCATTGGATGATTATTTTTTTTATTAATTATTATTTTTCAACTAATAAACTCTATAAATACCCTTACTCAATTAATTTTTATCACACCAAAATTCTCAATCTTACACTCTCTTACTTCTACTCACAACAATTCTCCATATATTCTCTTAATCTTTACAAATTTTATTACTCTTATTATTTATTTTCCATTCTTTAATTTCTTCCAACTTCTCAAATTTCATTACTTCGATTTCAATTTATATATTTTTAATTTCTTATAATATCCTATATTTTTAATTCTTATAATCTTATATTAGTCCTATATTTTTGTGTGTTCAAAATAAAATATTAGTCTTATATTTTTTTGTTCAAAAAAAAAAAAATATTTGTCCTATATTTTTTATTCTTATACTCCTAATCTCATATGGCTTATAGTGGCAATCCCGGTAAGAGGCCAATTGATTTTTCTACTGTAGGAGGAGATTCACAAGAAATTGATCCACATCAATTTGTTTCTACTCAAGGTGACGCCAATCTTCCTCATATCCCTCCAACGGAAGGGGGGAAGAAACAAACATCATGAGTTTGGCAACACTATGAAAAAACACTCATTGAAGAATCCTTCAATCGATATACAGTAAGTTGTAAAAAATATGTGCAAATATGAAGAAGACTCAAAAACCATTTTCTTGGCAATCCGGATCAAGTGGCATCGGAACTCTTAGTAGGCACTTGAATTCTTGCCACAATTTGAGGAATGATGAAGGACAACTCGAGAGTGGACAAACGCAAATTTCCAGGTATGCTACCCCTGACGGAGGTATTTTTACTTATTCACAAGAAACAATGATTGATGAATTTGGTAGATTTATAATTAGTGATGAATTACCTTTTAGTCAATCCGAAAGTACTCATTTTGAAAGATTTGTAAAAAGAACTTTACAACCACAATATAAAAAGTACCAAGAAATACTTTAAAACGTGCTATCTATAAAAGTTTTCATATGTCAAAAGTTATGTTAATTAATTATGTGACACCCCGAAATCCAAATTCGGTTAAGGGATTAATTAAGTAATTAATCCTATCTCAATTTGTAATTTAATTCCTTAAATTCCTGAAATTTAATAGTCGAGGACTAGTAATTGACTAGTCAACCCCAAAGTCAAAGTTGTACCTTAAGCTTTGTAAGGAGTACCCTTGTTCCTTACATCTTTCCATGTTAGTAAGGGTATTCTTGACCTTTCACCTTGTGTTAGTATTGTAACCTAACCTAGTGAGAACACCTCATTTCTATCCTTACACTTTCCAAAATCCTAGCTCCATCTTCTCTCTAAAAAGGCGAGTAGCTTTTCTTCCAAGCCAAGTTGAAACTTTGTCAAGACTTCAAGAGTTGCTTCCAAGATTCAACCTTTCATATATTTGGGCATCTAGGAGTGTAAGATCCATGTTCATCTTGTGTTTTTAGTGTTCTCTTAGGTGTCTTTTCTTAAAGATAGGATCTTTATGATCTTTTGGTGTGTTTTTGAAGTGGGTTTTGAAGGTGAGCCATGTGAGGAGCTTGTTGAGGTGTAAAGTGAAGTCTTTAGTCTACAAGAGGTAACCCAGGCTCTACAAAATCTATTTTGCTTACCTATGTGAATATTTCTTGGATTCTACATGTGTTTTGCTATGAAATGTGAGTGTTTATGCATTGTCTTGTGAAAATGCATATCTAGAGCTTGTGTTTAGGGTTCATTTGTGCCATTGCTTGGAATTTCCTTTGATTCAAGTCATTTTGTTGTATTTGGTGAGATTTGGCATGTTTTGGACTTGAATTTGAGTTTGGAGTTGAAAATCTCCGAAGGGATTATTTGTGCAGATATACGTACCCGCGGGCGGAACGACGGGTAGAGCTCCAACCCGCCGCCCACCCGCGGGGAACATATGGCCGGTGGGTAGTGTACTCGCGGGCGGAACCACGGGTGGGAGCCTACCCGTGGGTCCACCCACGGGGAACACTTTGGTGTTGAATCGGGATTTGTTCCCCGTGATTCTTTTGACTCGGTATTTGATCTTTTGACTTCACGTTGTTCTTTTGTGGAACTATTTGAGTGTCTTCTTGATGTTTCGTATGTCTAGAACTATATGGTAGGAATCCATGTAGGTTTTGGTGTCAGAGGTTTCGTTCACTACCATCGCCTTTCTTCTTCTCTCGTTTCTGGAGCCTGATGATTCTGGCTTGTCATTTCTTTTGTATTTCTCTCCAGTCTCCTTGGATGGGCTTTTGGTAGATATAGTTACTATCTTGATGTTTGCTCACTATTGGATGAGGACAATTGGCCTTGAAGTGCCCTGGTTTTCGACAGTTGTAGCACAGCAATTGCGAGTCCGAGGTTTCCGCCTTTGAGGTTTGAAGAGAACTTTTGTGTTGCTTTCGGTGGCCCGAACGATGTGAGTCATGGAAGTTGTTCTTCCTCATGAACCTCTTCATTTTCCTGACAAATAGTGCATACTGTTCATCAGATAAGAAATCACAAGAGTTAGATTTTGACTTGTTAGATGATGTTGTTTGTTGGCTAGCCACGAGAGCTACATTTCTGGTTTCTGATTCTTCGACATCTTTCGGTTCATGCTCAAACTCGTATGCCTTGAGATCACTGAAAATTTTGGATGTGCTCGTCGTCTTCATATCTCGATTGTCTCTCATTGCAATGACTTTCATTTCCCAAGATTTTGGCAGACCACGAAATATCTTCAGATTCTTTTCCTTTTCAGATAGTTCCTTCCCGAGATCTGTCAGATCTCCCATGAGTCTGGTGAACCTCAGCTCCATATCCATGATTGTTTCATTTGGAAGCATTTTGAAGTCATCAAACTTCTTCATAGCCACAGTCAGTTTGTTGTCTTTCTCCTGTTCATCACTGTAACACCCCGTGTTACGGCCTTCAATCCGGGATTAATTATTTAATTAACTCCTTTAATAATAATTAAAAAATGATTTAATTTGGCTAGGATTCCCTTTAATTAATTAATGTGGTCCACCATGGATCGTGGACCCTTGCCTAAACTAGAGTCTTAAGCCTATTAGGAAAAAAGTGAGTAAACCTTTTTACTAATCAGATTCTAATTAGGAGTCATAGACCTAATTATTTATTAGGAATGAAGAAAGTAGGCCTTTACTATTCAGATTATGATTAGGATTCCCTTTAATTAATTAATATGGTCCACTAGGGACCATGGACCCTTATCCCTAAACCAAGTCCTTAGTCCTATAAGGAATAGAATTAGTAAACACATACCATTCAGACTATAATTAGGACTCCTAGATATATATATATATATATATATATATATATATATATATATATATATATATATATATATATATATATATATATAAGGACATAGGAGGCACCTAGAAGTCACACCACAATAAATATCACCACACAAGAATTCCCAAAGGACTCCCCACCACCAAGCCTAGGGAGATCAAACGGATGGAAATCTTAGGGAAGAACCTTAATAGTCAAGGGAGGATTAATTAAGGCTAAGAGGTAACCCATGTCTCAACAAAACATATTTTCCTTGCTATAATTATCTTCTTTGGCCTCCTCTCTATATTCGTGTCTTGATGAATCGTTGATGATATTGATGATATGTTCTTGATGATTGTGAGATAATTTTATGTGTGATCTTAATGATCCTGATGGTATTGAGAGGTTCTTGATGATTATGTGATGTTCTTGATGAATCTTGATGTTTAGATGATTAAAAGATTAACTATGGTTTTATTGATTTGAATATGATTAGAGCCATAGGTTAAAATTGGGATTCGTATTGTGATATTCTTGATATAATTGGGTGGGATTTCGCATGTTCGGGTGTTGATTTTGTTTAGAAGTCATGATAGGATATGTGCTATATGATTCTTGCTTTTGATCCGTTAATTGTCTACGTGGTGTCATCAATTGCGTTTAAAAGTGTCTAAGCATGGTTTCGGGTTCCACAACGGATCCCGGGACGTTTATTTTGATAAAGAGTCAGTGGGGGGTAGGGGGACCCACCACCTACCCGCTGCCCGAGAGAGACGTCACCTGCAGCGGGCAGCCGGCGGGTAGGCGATAGCCCGCCGGGCACCCGCTGCCCGGAGACTTGTCGCCGGCGGGTGGTCCTCCACCCACCGGCTACCCGCTGGAATTTGCCCACCTTGGGTCTTTGGCTTCCCCGTTTGATGTTTCCCTGACCCTCGTGGTGTCCCAACGGACTCCGTTTATCGTGCTTAAGTCTAGTTTGATGTTTCGGGTACCGTTCGTAGGATAAATGAGTCTTATATATATATATATATCTCATGCTAGTTGAATTGGTATCCCGTTGAAAGAAGTATGAACCCCTTAGGATTATTCCTAGTATGTGGATGACCACGCATAGGTTTCGTTATACGTTTTCTCCCCTTTCCCAATGTGTTAATATGGGTTGCATGTGCTTGTTATGTGTTATGTGTGCATGTTACCCCAATTTGGTTGTGATCAAATTGGTTATTCCTGAGCTGCGGTTCAGAAGCTGGCTGCGGTCAAAATTACACTCTTGGGCTGCGGTACACCGTTTGGTTGCGATCAAACGTTTTACATGAGCTGCAGTTCATATTCCTGGCTGCGGTCAGATGATCACTCTTGGGCTGCGGTCCACTGTTTGGTTGCGATCAAACATTATGATGAGCTGCGGTTCATCGGTCGGTTGCGATCGACCCCTTCGTATTGCGATACGAGGCAGGGTGCTGCGGGGCTATGTCAGAGCTATATGCGCTGACCCTCATGTTTGGGCATGCGATTGGTCCTGTGGCGCCACCAAAGTGTGCTTGTGTGATGAGTTGAATGATGATATACATGAGATGAAGTGAATCCGTGACCATAGGATATATGCTAGTATCTTTACATGCTTGGTTACAACTGTTGAATGTGCCTATCCCATAGGATATATGCTAGTGGCTTTACATGCTTGGTTATAACTGTTGAATGTGCTTGTCCCTATTTGTCGAGTCTATTCCGGTTTTGAAACTAGAGTTTCCTAGGATATATCTTCCTGCTTCAAAATGGTTTTCGTATATCTATATATATCTATCTATAATGTATTTCAACGCGTTGGAGTGGGTTACCGGCATCATTCGCTGAACAGATATATTTGGCTTTCAGGTACAGCTGATTAGTTCCCAGAGCGTGCTAGAAGAGCTTGGAGTAGATAGATAGTTTTCCTTTTTGGCCTGCGTGCCACAATGATGTATCGAGGATAGTTAGTTAGTTTATCCTGTGCATCTGAGTTCTCCAGCTCAGATGTGGCATAACACCCCGTACTCTTATGTTTAGAAATACTCTATTTTGGGATTTAATGAGAATTTACCTTTATTATATAAGTTTTAAAAGTTTCAAAATTCCGGGGTGTTACAGTTGGTATCAGAGCCTAAGTTTGACCCTAGGATAAGATTCTTAAGACCAGACTTTAGGACATTAGGCTTGAACTCTAGGTATTTAGGAACATAAGATTCAGGAATCTTAGGACGCGCGGTGAGATTGTGAGCCTACCTATCATCACATAACCGCCCTCACTTTATCCCTCATTAATTTAAAGAAATTCCCCCTTCGCTTATCACATCAAGATAAGGGTACAACACACTAACTCTTTATTCCACATGCTTGCCCTAGAAATTTGTGATGTCCTTGCATGTCTTTACCTGCTTTGTTGCTTATCACTCTTTGATTATCATACTTGTTTATTTGCTTAAACATATGTTCCTAATTGATTTTAGACCAAGTTAGGAACCGCATATTATTACTCAACTATTTGATCAAACATGCGTTATTTAGATGTCTGTTGCTTGATAAAGTATTTTGGGACTTGCAATTAGTAATGTTATTCGACTTATAAGAGCTCACTTGTCCTAACCATAATTGACCAATATAGTTAACTCACTAATAGCCCGATAAGTACTTACATAAGTTTGCATGAAATTTTGGGGAACATAGCTTTAATTAGGAAGAGGAAGAATGAGGTGTGTGATCCTTATGATGTCTACCGTGTCCCTTGTTAGTGTCATTATAATTTCCTAAGATTTTCCATGCATTTAAATCCATTTTATTGTTCATATAAGCATGAAAATGTTTGGCCTTAAATCTGTGCATTCTCGGGACTTTCCCGAAGTGATTCCTTCTTCATAGTCACGTTCCAGTGGGGCCTTGGCAGGAGGTAGACCACCCACCACGTGCCCACTGCCACGTTCCAGTGGGGACTTGACAGGCGGTCGACCGCCCACCTCGCGCCCACTGGTACGGTATGTTTTCTTGATATATCTCGTTTTATTGACCCATTGTGCATTTGTGTGTCTTCCTTAATACTTCTTATGTGTTTAACATGTAAATAACAATCTAATGCTTGAACATAAGAGTCGAATTATCTTCCTAATTGATTTGTTTATAAGTTACATAGAAATTATAGGGACTAATTCTACTTCTAGAAATCTAAATTCTCGGGTACATTGCGTATTAAGTTTCAACCCGAAAGACAATATGAGTGAGACCGGGAGAAACCCGGGGAACCTAAACCAAGTGGTCGTCTAGAAACTATCCTTGGAAAAATTATATTTCATCCCCCAAACTATCTTAAAACTATCCCTCTAAACTTTGGTCCATGTTGCATAATAGACCACAAGCCTCCAATGCCTTGTTCAGAACCCTTGACCACTATGATAAGGACACCCCCTAAACAAACATTTACACATAAATAGGTATATCACTACTATTCTAAATATATTCCCCTAAAAACTCTATTATATATATATATATATATATATATATATATATATATATATATATATATATACACGTTCCTAAAGTATATAGTAAACCCCAAATACATTTATATGCTACACCTGCACGCAAATTATTATTATTATTATTATTATTATTATTATTATTATTATTATTATTATTATTATTATTATTATTATTATTATTATTACTATTATTACTATTATTACTATTATCACTATTATCATTATTATCATTATTATTATTATTATTATTACTATTATTACTATTATTATTACTATTATTATTATTTTCATTATAATTACACTCTAACCCTAGTCACCTTGCCTAAACCTAAGTCTTCCATGGTTGCGTCATATACGGTACACCCCTATATGCTTATATATTCACATATATATAGACTTGTAAACCCATAGAACATCCTCCCTTATTCATACATATTCATATAAATTGTTACAGTCATATTATATACAATAATATCCCTTAGCCCCAAAACCATACACATGTACCCTAGCCATGATAATCTTATATGCATCTATGAGTCTACACTTAACATATCCTAACCCTAAAATACCATTCCATACAAATTACATCACTCTTGTACACACATATTGATGGATAATTTTAATAATATCCTCGCAAGTGCACGAGTCGATTGTAATTATAGCGTGCTTTAAGCAAGGGTCGATCCCTCAGGGAATTGATACGATGCAATTTAATTAGTTAAAAAGAGTGGAAAGAGAATAAAGTTTGAATTGCAGTGAAATTAAATTGAATGAGAACACTTAATAATAATCTGAGGTCAAGGAAACATAATTGATAATCAGAATGGATTAACTAAATTAAATTATCAAGAAGAAAATAACGACTGGAAAAAAATAATTGAATAACCTCAAGATGAAATAGCAAGACATCAAATAAATTCGAGAAACATTAACCAGATGAACAATTTAATAACTTGAAATTAAAATAATTAATTAAACAATTTAAAAGTTCAAAGCTAGTTAGGAATCAAATGTCAAATAATTAAAATTCTGAAAGCTAACCGAATGAATAATTGAATCAAAACTTAAGAAGGTGAATAAGTAAATTACCACGAACCAGAATATTAACTAACAATCGAATTAAAAAGGTCTAAAAACATGAACTTAACACCAATTAAATCAGCACATTTGATCTTGATAGAGTAAATAAGATAGAGTAAATAAAAGGAATGAAGGGATAAGGAGATGGCGTGTGCAATTGTTACTGCCAAACAATTATCTAAATAAATTCAAAGACTTTGTTGCCAAACCAAAAAGCTCTACTAGCAATCCTCAAAATCAACAGCGCAATTTACTAAGCAAATTGAAAAGATTAATGAAAAACTAAGCTGATTGAACCAAAAGATGCTATTGCTGCGCACCGCCGAGAGCTGCTTGCGCCGGACAAGTCGCTGCCCGGAATCTCTACCGCCAATCGAAGAGTCTTTGTTCACCGCCACCGGAATTGGTCCGGGACGATTGATGATCCCATTGGTGAAGAAGATGCTTCTCTTTTATACTCCTTCTCCTCAAAAGATTGCCGTAGAAACCTCCCTTGACTGCAACGGAATACTGAACCTTAGGACCGCAAGGGAAGACTTGAATTGGTCGTCCGTAATTTGAGCAACAAACTAGACCACTCCCATCGTCAAAATATTGAAAGGGGATCTATTCTTTTACTACTAGGAAGACTAGGTTAATTAAATAAAAGGGCCAACAAACAATATTCAATAACATAATCCTTAGGCTCAAATATCAATATAATCAAGCCCGTTATTATTATCAGAATTCAAATAGTAGATAAAAGCAATCCTAAACTAGAATAATATTAATAAAGCTACTTATAACAATAATAAATAAAATAGATATAAAATTAATCGATTATTGTAAATTAACTATAAAAAGATTATTAAAAATAACACTAAAAATAATGTTTATCACATATCCTGAGATAGCCCTAATTCTACATTTCCCCCCTCGCATGACCTCCCTGTTACCACCCCTACCTTCCCTAGGTAATTAAAAACTTTAGTCCCATCATCAGGTCACCAATTGATTTAGGAATTAGCAATCAAGGATCTTCAATCCTAAGTTGTTTAGGTATCCTGGGCTCCTAGAGGTATGATTTATGCCTACCTAAAATTTATTTACCACCGGGGTAGAACTAATTTTCCTAAGTAATTGTGCGGTCAAATTCTATTAAGATTTCTCAAGATAAACCTTTTAGTATTTGAGAACCTATGCTATTTTACTCGTAAATATTAAAGGATGTTTGTATGTGAATTGCATATCCCAATTATAGGTGGAAATTTGTATTTTCATATGTAATACACATAGCCGGCATGTTTATGTCAAAACACACACTTACACGCATTCATGTATATACACAAAGCATGTTAGACAAAACTATATGCATATATACAATATTATTAATTACGAGCAATCTGCATACAAGCACCAATACTTGTTATGTGATTACCCACCATTATCCATGGTATGCAAAATAAAGATACTAATTCTACTGTCTCCCCAAAACTTATTTACCACATGAGTAGCAAGAGCCTCCCTCCTAAACTACTTAAAACCCTTCCTCAAAATATAATCTTCGCTATTTGAATAATTGTTATATGATCTATGACTTTCCTTAATCATTTGATTATGACACGACGTTGAGTACACGAATTTAATTGTTAATCATGCACTAGTTTAACATGTTGAATAATACATACGTGTGTTTTATGATTTCCATAAGACTAGTTATTATTTAACAACTTGAAATATGTACATATGTGCTTTATAATAATTATGTGACTATCCAAATCTGCAGACACGTAGTATTTGCCTCTTAAATAGGTACATAAATAAACAATCGGTGCAACTTGTGATCCTATATATGTGTTAAATCATTATAAAATTAATTACACAATGAACATGTCATGTGTAAAACTTCTATGTTATGTTATCATTCATCCATAAAATTAACATAATGTGAGTTGCATATTCATAATCTTATTATTTGATGCATTTTGCTAGCACAATAGTTAGGCTTAAACCCAGTAAATTTATATGTGTATATGTATATATATCCCGTATAATATTTTCTTTATACTAATTCGGGCGCTTTACCCCAAAATGATTTCTAAGCTTCGGGGACGAAGCTTTTTGTAAGGGGGGGGGGGGGGGGGGGAGAGTGTAACACCCCATGTTACGGCCTTCAATCCCGGATTAATTATTTAATTAATTCCTTTAATAATAATTAAAAAATGATTTAATTTGGCTAGGATTCCCTTTAATTAATTAATGTGGTCCACCATGGATCGTGGACCCTTGCCTAAACTAGAGTCTTAAGCCTATTAGGAATAAAGTGAGTAAACCTTTTTACTAATCAGATTCTAATTAGGAGTCATAGACCTAATTATTTATTAGGAATGAAGAAAGTAGGCCTTTACTATTCAGATTATGATTAGGATTCCCTTTAATTAATTAATATGGTCCACTAGGGACCATAGACCCTTATCCCTAAACCAAGTCCTTAGTCCTATAAGGAATAGAATTAGTAAACACATACCATTCAGACTATAATTAGGACTCCTAGATATATATATATATATATATATATATATATATATATATATATATATATATATATATATATATATATATATATATAAGGACATAGGAGGCACCTAGAAGTCACACCACAATAAATATCACCACACAAGAATTCCCAAAGGACTCCCCACTACCAAGCCTAGGGAGATCAAACGGATGGAAATCTTAGGGAAGAACCTTAAGAGCCAAGGGAGGATTAATTAAGGCTAAGAGGTAACCCATGTCTCAACAAAACCTATTTTCCTTGCTATAATTATCTTCTTGGGCCTCCTCTCTATATTCGTGTCTTGATGAATCGTTGATGATATTGATGATATGTTCTTGATGATTGTGAGATAATTTTATGTGTGATCTTGATGATCCTGATGGTATTGAGAGGTTCTTGATGATTATGTGATGTTCTTGATGAATCTTGATGTTTAGATGATTAAAAGGTGAACTATGGTTTTATTGATTTGAATATGATTAGAGCCCTAGGTTAAAATTGGGAATTTCGTATTGTGATATTCTTGATATAATTGGGTGGGATTTCGCATGTTCGGGTGTTGATTATGTTTAGAAGTCATGATAAGATATGTGCTATATGATTCTTGCTTTTGATCCGTTAATTGTCTACGTGGTGTCATCAATTGCGTTTAAAAGTGTCTAAGCATGGTTTCGAGTTCCACAACGGATCCCGGGGACGTTTATTTTGATAAAGAGTCAGTGGGGGGTAGGTGGGGGTAGGGGGACCCACCACCTACCCGCTGCCCGAGAGAGACGTCGCCGGCAGCGGGCAGCCGGCGGGCAGGCGACTGCCCGCCGGGCACCCGCTGCCCGGAGACTTGTCGCCGGCGGGTGGTCGTCCACCCACCAGCTACCCGCTGGAATTTGCCCACCTTGGGTCTTTGGCTTCCCCGTTTGATGTTTCCCCGACCCTCGTGGTGTCCCAACGGACTCCGTTTATCGTGCTTAAGTCTAGTTTGATGTTTCGGGTACCGTTCGTAGGATAAATGAGTCTTATATATATATATATATATATCTCATGCTAGTTGAATTGGCATCCCGTTGGCCTAAGTGAAAGAAGTATGAACCCCTTAGGATTATTCCTAGTATGTGGATGACCACGCATAGGTTTCGTTATACATTTTCTCCCCTTTCCCAATGTGTTAATATGGGTTGCATGTGCTTGTTATGTGTTATGTGTGCATGTTACCCCAATTTGGTTGCGATCAAATTGGTTATTCCTGAGCTGCGGTTCAGAAGCTGGCTGCGATCAGAATTACACTCTTGGGCTGCGGTCCACCGTTTGGTTGCGATCAAACGTTTTACATGAGCTGCGGTTCATATTCCTGGCTGCGGTCAGATGATCACTCTTGGGCTGCGGTCCACTGTTTGGTTGCGATCAAACATTATGATGAGCTGCGGTTCATCGGTCGGTTGCGATCGACCCCTTCGTGTTGCGATACGAGGCAGGGTGCTGCGGGGCCGTGTCAGAGCTATATGCGCTGACCCTCATGTATGGGCATGCGATTGGTCCTGTGGCGCCAACAAAGTGTGCTTGTGTGATGAGTTGAATGATGATATACATGAGATGAAGTGAATCCGTGACCATAGGATATATGCTAGTATCTTTACATGATTGGTTACAACTGTTGAATGTGCCTATCCCATAGGATATATGCTAGTGTCTTTGCATGCTTGGTTATAACTGTTGAATGTGTTTGTCCCTATTTGTCGAGTCTATTCTGGTTTTGAAACTAGAGTTTCCTAGGATATATCTTCCTGCTTCAAAATGGTTTTCGTATATATATATATATATATATATATATATATATATATATATATATATATATATATATATATATATATATATATATATATATCTATAATGTATTTCAACGCGTTGGAGTGGGTTACCGGCATCATTCGCTGAACAGATATATTTGTCTTTCAGGTACAGCTGATTAGTTCCCAGAGCGCGCTAGAAGAGCTTGGAGTAGATAGATAGTTTTCCTTTTTGGCCTACGTGCCACAATGATGTATCGAGGATAGTCAGTTAGTTTAGCATGTGCATCTGAGTTCTCCATCTCAGATGTGGCATAGCACCACGTACTCTTATGTTTAGAAATACTCTATTTTGGGATTTAATGAGAATTTACCTTTATTATATAAGTTTTAAAAGTTTCAAAATTTCGGGGTGTTACAATCACCTTCTCCCAGTTCCATCAGAACTTTCCATATTTCCATGGCATTCTTGCATTTCCGACCTCTGGGGAATAGAGAATCGTCCAGAGAGTTGTAGAGGATGTTTCGGGCTACATTGTCCAGATTTGCCCTTGTTCTTTCTTCCGAGATATATTGATCTTTTGGTTTCGGTATCATCTGCTCGGCACCCTCTCCTTGTGCTGCGGCCTGTGTGTTCACCATCATGACTGTTATTGGTCCTGTTGTTATGACGTCCCACATTTCGTCATGTATGGAGCAAAGAAGGGCCTGCATTCTTATTTTCCAGTCATCAAATTTAGCAAGACTAAAAGCAAGCTGTTTGGAGCGGTTAGCATGATCCTTTTCCATTTTGCAAAAATTCGTGCAAAGCTGAAAATGTGCAAATTTTCAGAATTTTGATAGGGGATCTACCAGGCAGTAAATGCAAAGCCTTTACCGTTCATGGTATTTCGCTCTGATACCACTTGTTGGTCCCAATAGAGTTGTAGGAGGGTCTAGAGGGGGGGGGGGGGGTGAATAGACTCTTTTCGTGTTTTGCCCTAAAAACGACCTTTCGGTGTTTTTGACGCAGCGGAAATGTTAACTTTGTTTATTTGCTTTGCACGTTTTTGGTTATAACGAGAGTTTTGGTGATGATGCAAAAGACGAGATGATGCAGAAATTGAAAGCAAAAGTAAAGAGATTGGGAGACGATATTTTTATAGTGGTTCAGCCAACTTTGCCTACTCCACTCTTCTTCCACAACTTATGGAAGGATTGCACTATCACTCGTTAGTATAATTACACAAAGACTTCCTTGATCACTAAGCCGGACAACCTTCGTAGGTTTTTCAACTCCTTGAGTTTACTCCGCCTCTATCAACTTCTTCTTCAGAGTTGAGGTTGGTAGAAAATGATTTCTGATTTCTCCAACGTGATGAAGTCTTGACTAAGAGGAATGATTGCTTCGTTCATATGGCAAGACTTCCTTAAGGTGTAAGATGAGGATCAATGAGCTTCTTCAAGTATCTTTTCACCTTAACACTGGTTCAGAAAAGCTTGAGAGAGCTGAGAGCGTTTAAGAGCTTTTGCGTATGGATACATCGAGTGATGAGAACCAGCACCTTCTTAATTGGTGAAGGTGGGTTTATATAAGTGATGAAAATTCATTCGTTGGAGAGAGATGAAATTTTCGAACCTTTTATCCAGTGGATAAGGACCGGGGAGCTTCATGCATTAAATGATGCTCCATTAATGAGGTTTTACCATGTAGCCGTTGAAGGTATGGAGAGCATTAGGGTTTTGTCCTTTAGCTCCAGGAGATGGTACATCTTCATTTAATGCTCCTTGGTAAACGTGTCCCTCAAGTTGAGGTCCTTATGTTCCTAGGATGTTGTCAAATCAGACAGACAAAACATTTTTCTCGTTGTTGAGGAGAAAGAATGCTTGGTGAGATTTGTCTTTAATAAATCTGTCCTTTCGAGGTAGTTGACAACTCCTGATGAATTCTCGTTGCTGTTTATCATGCCTTGTGTCTTCTTTCGTCTTGGAGACCCTATCAACTAGACATAACTCATTTTTGTGTGTTTGTCTAGCTTAACACGAATTACAGGGGAGTTATGGCAACTTTCGTCCAGGACGAAAGTAGCGATCGAAAAAGCTAATAGTTAGGGGTCTACTTTCTACATTACATTGGTATCATCAAAATTCTAATACAAGGTTCCTAACAATTTCCCCCTTTTTGATGATGTCAAAACCTATACTCTTCTTATAAGGCTGATAATGGTTCCATAAAGAATCTTTCTATTATAAAATCATCCATACTTGAGAGTGTACAAGTCTTTTCTAGATGAAAGCATTAATAAATAAGACAAGGAAAAATAACTCAGACAAGTGACACGAGATGTGTGACAATGAGAGTTTCATATTAAGATGGTGAATATTACAAAAACTTTATAATGAAAGCAAAACGAAAGGATATCTTACATTTCCCAGAGTTTCGACTTCTGTTGTTTAGCTTCCTTATGTTCACGGTCATCCCTTTCATTTTGTTGTTTGATCATTCTAGTAAAGTCGATTTCCTCATTAATCCTTTTTCTGAAGATCTTTATCGGATTTGTCTTGACAAGATCTTCATGTCTTCCTTTGATGTTCAAACTTGTGTAGTTGTTGTAGGCTTCATGAATGTTTCTTCCTTCGACTATTCCAGCTTTCCACCACGAGATCAGTTCAAACGAGTTCGTTCCTTCTTGATAACTTTTTCCCGACTCAGTGTGCACTTTGAAAGCTGCATTGTGAATGACACTTTGTGGAGAGTCTTTGGTTACATTTGAAAGGTCTTCAATAAGCTTCTTTATTCTTTCTCTTTCCTTTGATTCATCATCTCTTCTTTTGACTTCTTCTTCATGTTTCTTCCATAGCTCTCTGTTTTCTCTTTTGATCCTTTCGTTTTGGGTGCTTATGTGATCTTGCCTTGTATGATTGTCCTTTGTCTTAAGCCAGACAAGAACGTTGCAACCCTCAAAACGTTTACCACTTCCTTCTTCATAGGGTACAAAGTCCACAAAGTTTCCTATGCCATCCATAGTTACTTTGTTGTTCTTCATGAGTTTCTGCCTCAGGTTCGTCTTTTCTCTCTTGGAGAGACCTGTGAAGATGTATTTGGCTTCAGAACCAAAAGATTGGCGAGGCTTGAGTGATCTGGATTGATATCGTCCATGATATCTTGGCTGTGAGGAATGGTGACCACGGGACTTGGATGGTGGATGGGACGGATTTGTGTTTCTTTGGCCAGAGTCTCTTGGTGCCCGAGAAGGAGAATGTCGTTCTTTTAGAGTTTCCCTTGGAGACCGTTCTTTCGTGTTATCTCTCGGATGATCATCATCCTTATCATTGTCGTCATTGTTTCTCTTTTCCCCCTTTTTGGCATCATCGGCACAAGTGGTAGGAGGAACAGTGGAAAGCTTATTCATTGCAACCAAGATGTCTTGGGTATATCCGAGAATCTGAAGAGCATATTCTCCCAGTTGGTAGGAATTATCTTGTGAAGTGTCTATCTTCGTGCATGCCAAGTCAACACGCTCTTTGAGACTGAAATGACAGTGTTTGAGTTCGTGTTGTTGCCGTGCAACTTTGTTGATGGTGGTATGAAGCTCATGAAGCTTCTTTGCAATTCGCTCAAGGAACTTGTGATCAGATTGAGTTTGTTGAGGCGGTTGAGGCTGTTCTGGAGGTGGAGGCCGAGATTGAGATTGGGCAGCCATTAGGAGATCTACCTTCTTGCATAAGTCATCTAATACTTTCGTGTCCTTTTGCCGAAGAACTAAATATTGCAGATGAATATTCTCGGTTGCATGAACAGTTTCTATCATGTGGTTCATGATAGTCCGTGGGGACTCTGGAGTTGATTCTTCTTCAATGTTAGTTGGCGATGTGTCCATTTGTTCATCTTGAGGTGGTGCTTCCCTTTTGCCACCACTTGTTGAGCTGAGGAGAATAGGTGAGGCTTCCATTTTTCCCTCAGTTGCTTCTTCACATTTGATTGGAGTCTCGTCCATGGGTGGAATATGCGGTACAATTGCACGAGACATATCTTCGGGATGATCATTTGAAATCTGCTGAGCTTGGTGTGATGCTTCCCTTGTTTCATCACTGTCAGATGGCAATTCTCTAAGCGGAGATCGTTGAGGAAAGGTTTCATAATCAGGGCCAATCAATAAGGGGGATTGGCTGTCATAATTTGGTTCAGCTCCTTTTGCTACATTATTGCCCATATTATCATCGTCGTCATTGTCATCATCATTATCATCATGCTCATCATCTGCATCTTCAACATCATTGTCAGTGTTGTCTTCATCTTCTTCATCAGTGTTACTTTCGTCTTCCTCAATCTCTCGTCCATGCTCATCTTTCGAGCCACTGACATTGCAGTTTGGATCATTCTGGTGGTCTTTCTATAGAGTGGTTTTGATTTTTGAAAGCAACAAGGCATAGCGAAGTTGCTTCATTTCTTCTTCAACAGCCGGATCCAACGGTGGCTTGTTGAGTTCAATGCAGATTGGAGCTTTGTCTTTTCCAAGAGTGCGATTGGTCATCTTGTAGGAGAACACTCATCTTATTTCTTCAAGACGAAGTGCTTTGTTGACATCATCTGTACCGATCCACTTCAGGGCAAATTGTTCTTCGTCTTGCATGGCTTCAAAGGTTTCAATGAATGTTCGCAAGGGGGCTGTGCGCCACTTTTGCCACTGCAAAACTCGTTGATAATCACTTTCAATGGACTCTCGGAGCACTTGATCTCGTGATGGTGGTGGAACAGTTGCTTCGGGAACTGGGGCTGATACTTTCGGAATAGCTGGAGTTGCTACTGGCACTACAGTTGTCTCGTCTACCAACACAGGTTCTTGTGTCAGAATTATCTGTTCTGCATTGGTAGGTTCTTGTGGCAAAGACGGAACTTCAATCAACGCATTAGTCACTTCTTTCGTCTTTTCTGGCGAACCAGGTTCTTGTGGAAGACTTAAGCAACTGGCCTCCATTTCCACATCAGCGGGTTCTTGTGTCAACCCTCGAGGGAGTTTCTCTGCCGAAGTGGGTTCTTGTGGATGGGGGACTGGAGAAGAAATGTGACCAATTTCTGGTACTTGATGATCAGAAAGTCTTTCTGGAGAGATAACTTTCGGTTGATCTTCCCCCTGAAAAGGTGCTTCTTTCTTTCTATCTTCCCCCTGAGGGAGTGCTTCTCTCGTGTCTACTGCTTTCGGTGTAGTATCTTTCTTTGGGGAAGGAGGAGTTACATGCTTTGATTTGACAGGAGAACGAAAGCGACCCTTTTTGCCGAGTCTTGATAGAATCAGATTGTCTTCTTCGGAAGAATCTTTCACAACTATTGTTTCCGGTGGTGGAGTAGGTGGGGTTGGACTTTTCTTCTCTTGAGGAGATTTTGGAGGTGTTGGCAATGGTTGATCATCATCATTTCTCTTCATTTTATTCCGAGAGGGACGTTTTTCTCTCTTTTGTCATTTTGGCTTGGGTTGGTCATCTTCGGATGCCTTTGGCGTTCTTGACTTTCGTTTGGCTTTAACCAACTCAACGGGTGTAACACCCCGTGTTACGGCCTTCAATCCTGGATTAATTATTTAATTAATCCCGCTAATAATAATTAAATATGATTTAATTATGTTAGGTTTCCCTTTAATTAATTAATAGGGTCCACCATGAACCGTGGACCCTTGCCTAAATTAGAGGCTTAAGCCCATTAGGAATAAAGAAAGTAAACCTTTTACTATTCAGATCCTAATTAGGAATCCTAGATCTAGTTATCTATTAGGAATAAAGGAAGTAGGTCTTTTACTATCCAGATTATGATTAGGATCCGCTTTAATTAATATGGTCCAATGTGGACCATGGACCCTTATCCCTAAAACAAGTCCCTAGTCCTATAAGTAATAGAATTAGTAAACCCATACCATTCAGGCCCTAATTAGGAGTCTTAAATAGTTAAATAGGGAACTTAGGAGGCACCTAGAATTCCCACCACAATAATCTCTCACCATCCAAAGAGTTCCAAGAATTCCCCTAGGAGAAATCAAGAAAGCAAGAAAGCTTAAAGAAAGATCCTTCATAGCCAAGGAATTAATTAAGGCTAAGAGGTAACCCATGTCTCAACAAAACCTATTTTCGTAGCTATGATTTCCCCCGTAGGATTTCCCCATATTATTGTGTATTAATGACTTGTGATGATTATGATTGATGATTGATGTGATGATCCCATGGGGGATCTTGATAATCTTGATATTGGGAGATTCTTGATAATTATGATGTTCTTGATGATTATATGGAGTTCTTGATGATTATGTGTTGTTCTTGATAATTGTGTGATGCCCTTGATGCTTATGTGTTATTCTTACCGAATCTTGCAATTAGAAGACGAATCGTATTCTTGTTGATATAAAAGTGATTAGAACCCTAGGTTGTATCGTATGATATTATTCTTGGATTATCGGGTGGGGTAATCGCATGTTTGGGTGTTGATTATGTTTAGAAAAGCATGATAGGTTATGTGCCGTTCGTTTCTCGTATTTGATCCGTTAATTGTCTACGTGTTGTCGTTGATTGCGTTGTAAAGTGTCTAAGCATGGTTTCGGGTTCCACAATGGTTCCCGGGGCGAAATTGTGTGATAAGAGTCAGTGGGGGGTAAGTGGGGGTAGGGGACCCGCCACCTACCCACGGCCGGAATAGTGATCCCGGCAGCGGGCAGCCGGCGGGCGGGCAGCTGCCCGCCGGCGACCCGCTGCTCGGAATAGTGAATCAGGCGGGCAGCCGGCGGGTGGCCGCCCACCCACCGGCTACCCGCTGGAATTTTCCCCATCTTGGGTTTCCGGCTTCCCCGTTTGATGTTTCCCCATCCCCCGTGGTGTCCCAACGGACTCCGTTTATCGTGCCTATGTCTAGTTTGATATTTCGGGTACCATTCGTAGGTTTATGAGTCTATTATATTGCATGCTAGTTGAATTGGTATCCCGTTGACCTAGGTGGAAGAAGTATGAACCCCTTAGGACTATCCTTAGTATGTGATGGATCACGCATAGGTTTTGTTATACGTTTTCTCCCCCTTCCCAATGTGTTAATGTGGGTTGCATGTACTTGCTATGTGTTATGTGTGCATGTAACCCCGAGTTGGTTAAGATCAATCGGGCTATACGGGCAGTCGGGTGGGCTGAGAACCATACCGGCTGTTAACCAGGTGTAACACCCGTGTTACGGCCTTTAATCCTGGATTAATTATTTAATTAATCCCGCTAATAATAATTAAATATGATTAATTATGTTAGGTTCCCCTTTAATTAATTAATAGGGTCCACCATGAACCGTGGACCCTTGCCTAAATTAGAGGCTTAAGCCTATTAGGAATAAAGATAGTAAACCTTTTACTATTCAGATCCTAATTAGGAATCCTAGACCTAGTTATCTATTAGGAATAAAGGAAGTAGGCCTTTTACTATTCAGATTGTGATTAGGATCCGCTTTAATTAATATGGACCCTTATCCCTAAAGCAAGTCCCTGAGTCCTATAAGGAATAGAATTAGTAAACCCATACCATTCAGGCCCTAATTAGGAGTCTTAAACATATAAATAGGGAACTTAGGAGACACCCAGAACCCCCCACACGCCTAGACGCCCCATCACCCCAGGAGAGCTCCAAGAATTCCCTTAGAAGAAATCAAGAAAGCAAGAAAGCTTAAAAGATCCTTCATAGCCAAGGAATTAATTAAGGCTAAGAGGTAACCCATGTCTCAACAAAACCTATTTTCATAGCTATGATTTCCCCTTAGGGTTTCCCCCATATTGTTGTAAATGGCGATTGATGATGATTATTATTGATGTCGATATAATGATTCCATGAGGAATCTTGATAATCTTGATATTGGGAGTTTCTTGATAATTATGATGTTCTTGATGATTAATTGGGGTTTTGATGATTATGTGTTGTTCTTGATGATTATGATGTTCTTGATGATTAATTGGTATCCTTGACGATTATGTGTTGTTCCTACCGAATCTTGCAATTAGAAGACGAATTGTATTCTTGTTGATATAAAAGTGATTAGAACCCTAGGTTGTATCGTGTGATATTATTCTTGGATTATCGGGTGGGGTAATCGCAAGTTTGGGTGTTGATTATGTTTAGAAAAGCATGATAGGTTATGTGTCGTTCGTTTCTCGTATTTGATCCGTTAATTGTCTACGTGTTGTCGTTGATTGCGTTGTAAAGTGTCTAAGCATGGTTTCAGGTTCCACAATGGTTCCCGGGGCGAAATTGTGTGATAAGAGTCAGTGGGGGGTAGGTGGGGGTAGGGGACCCGCCACCTACCCACGGCCGGAATAGTGATCCCGGCAGCGGGCAGCTGCCCGCCGGCGACCCGCTGCTCGGAATAGTGAATCAGGCGGGCAGCCGGCGGGTGGCCCCCCACCCACCGGCTACCCGCTGGAATTTTCCCCATCTTGGGTTTCCGGCTTCCCCGTTTGATGTTTCCCCATCCCCCGTGGTGTCCCAACGGACTCCGTTTATCGTGCCTATGTCTAGTTTGATATTTCGGGTACCATTCGTAGGTTTATGAGTCTATTATATTGCATGCTAGTTGAATTGGTATCCCGTTGACCTAGGTGGAAGAAGTATGAACCCCTTAGGACTATCCTTAGTATGTGATGGATCACGCATAGGTTTTGTTATACGTTTTCTCCCCCTTCCCAATGTGTTAATGTGGGTTGCATGTACTTGCTATGTGTTATGTGTGCATGTAACCCCGAGTTGGTTAAGATCAATCGGGCTATACGGGCAGTCGGGTGGGCTGAGAACCATACCGGCTGTTAACCAGGTGTAACACCCGTGTTACGGCCTTTAATCCTGGATTAATTATTTAATTAATCCCGCTAATAATAATTAAATATGATTAATTATGTTAGGTTCCCCTTTAATTAATTAATAGGGTCCACCATGAACCGTGGACCCTTGCCTAAATTAGAGGCTTAAGCCTATTAGGAATAAAGATAGTAAACCTTTTACTATTCAGATCCTAATTAGGAATCCTAGACCTAGTTATCTATTAGGAATAAAGGAAGTAGGCCTTTTACTATTCAGATTGTGATTAGGATCCGCTTTAATTAATATGGACCCTTATCCCTAAAGCAAGTCCCTGAGTCCTATAAGGAATAGAATTAGTAAACCCATACCATTCAGGCCCTAATTAGGAGTCTTAAACATATAAATAGGGAACTTAGGAGACACCCAGAACCCCCCACACGCCTAGACGCCCCATCACCCCAGGAGAGCTCCAAGAATTCCCTTAGAAGAAATCAAGAAAGCAAGAAAGCTTAAAAGATCCTTCATAGCCAAGGAATTAATTAAGGCTAAGAGGTAACCCATGTCTCAACAAAACCTATTTTCATAGCTATGATTTCCCCTTAGGGTTTCCCCCATATTGTTGTAAATGGCGATTGATGATGATTATTATTGATGTCGATATAATGATTCCATGAGGAATCTTGATAATCTTGATATTGGGAGTTTCTTGATAATTATGATGTTCTTGATGATTAATTGGGGTTTTGATGATTATGTGTTGTTCTTGATGATTATGATGTTCTTGATGATTAATTGGTATCCTTGACGATTATGTGTTGTTCCTACCGAATCTTGCAATTAGAAGACGAATTGTATTCTTGTTGATATAAAAGTGATTAGAACCCTAGGTTGTATCGTGTGATATTATTCTTGGATTATCGGGTGGGGTAATCGCAAGTTTGGGTGTTGATTATGTTTAGAAAAGCATGATAGGTTATGTGTCGTTCGTTTCTCGTATTTGATCCGTTAATTGTCTACGTGTTGTCGTTGATTGCGTTGTAAAGTGTCTAAGCATGGTTTCGGGTTCCACAATGGTTCCCGGGGCGAAATTGTGTGATAAGAGTCAGTGGGGGGTAGGTGGGGGTAGGGGACCCGCCACCTACCCACGGCCGGAATAGTGATCCCGGCAGCGGGCAGCTGCCCGCCGGCGACCCGCTGCTCGGAATAGTGAATCAGGCGGGCAGCCGGCGGGTGGCCCCCCACCCACCGGCTACCCACTGGAATTTTCCCCATCTTGGGTTTCCGGCTTCCCCGTTTGATGTTTCCCCATCCCCCGTGGTGTCCCAACGGACTCCGTTTATCGTGCCTATGTCTAGTTTGATATTTCGGGTACCATTCGTAGGTTTATGAGTCTATTATATTGCATGCTAGTTGAATTGGTATCCCGTTGACCTAGGTGGAAGAAGTATGAACCCCTTAGGACTATCCTTAGTATGTGATGGATCACGCATAGGTTTTGTTATACGTTTTCTCCCCCTTCCCAATGTGTTAATGTGGGTTGCATGTACTTGCTATGTGTTATGTGTGCATGTAACCCCGAGTTGGTTAAGATCAATCGGGCTATACGGGCAGTCGGGTGGGCTGAGAACCATACCGGCTGTTAACCAGGTGTAACACCCGTGTTACGGCCTTTAATCCTGAATTAATTATTTAATTAATCCCGCTAATAATAATTAAATATGATTAATTATGTTAGGTTCCCCTTTAATTAATTAATAGGGTCCACCATGAACCGTGGACCCTTGCCTAAATTAGAGGCTTAAGCCTATTAGGAATAAAGATAGTAAACCTTTTACTATTCAGATCCTAATTAGGAATCCTAGACCTAGTTATCTATTAGGAATAAAGGAAGTAGGCCTTTTACTATTCAGATTGTGATTAGGATCCGCTTTAATTAATATGGACCCTTATCCCTAAAGCAAGTCCCTGAGTCCTATAAGGAATAGAATTAGTAAACCCATACCATTCAGGCCCTAATTAGGAGTCTTAAACATATAAATAGGGAACTTAGGAGACACCCAGAACCCCCACACGCCTAGACGCCCCATCACCCCAGGAGAGCTCCAAGAATTCCCTTAGAAGAAATCAAGAAAGCAAGAAAGCTTAAAAGATCCTTCATAGCCAAGGAATTAATTAAGGCTAAGAGGTAACCCATGTCTCAACAAAACCTATTTTCATAGCTATGATTTCCCCTTAGGGTTTCCCCCATATTGTTGTAAATGGCGATTGATGATGATTATTATTGATGTCGATATAATGATTCCATGAGGAATCTTGATAATCTTGATATTGGGAGTTTCTTGATAATTATGATGTTCTTGATGATTAATTGGGGTTTTGATGATTATGTGTTGTTCTTGATGATTATGATGTTCTTGATGATTAATTGGTATCCTTGACGATTATGTGTTGTTCCTACCGAATCTTGCAATTAGAAGACGAATTGTATTCTTGTTGATATAAAAGTGATTAGAACCCTAGGTTGTATCGTGTGATATTATTCTTGGATTATCGGGTGGGAAAATCGCATGTTTGGGTGTTGATTATGTTTAGGAAAGCATGATAGGTTATGTGCCGTTCGTTCTCGTATTTGATCCGTTAATTGTCTACGTGTTGTCGTTAATTGCGTTGTAAAGTGTCTAAGCATGGTTTCCGGTTCCACAATGGTTCCCGGGGCGAAAAGTGATGAAAGGAGTCAGTGGGGGGTAGGTGGGGGTAGGGGACCCGCCACCTACACGTGGCAACTCCGGGCAGTTCCGGCAGCGGGCAGCCGGCGGGCGGGCAGCTGCCCGCCGGGCACCCGCTGCCCGGAACAGTGATGGCTGGCGGGCAGCCGGCGGGTGGACCCCCACCCACCGGCTACCCGCTGGAATTTTCCCCCCCTCGGGACCCCGGCTTCCCCGTTTGATGTTTCCCCGATCCCCGTGGCGTCCCAACGGACCCCGTTTGTCGTGCCTATGTCTAGTTTGATATTTCGGGTACCGTTCGTAGGTTTATGAGTCTATTATATTGCATACTAGTTGAATTGGTATCCCGTTGACCTAGGTAGAAGAAGCATGAACCCCTTAGGACTAATCCTAGTATGTGATGGATCACGCATAGGTTTTGTTATACGCTTTATCCCCCTTCCCAATGTGTAATGTGGGTTGCATGTGCTTGTTATGTGTTACTTGTGCATGTTGCCCCAATTCGGTTGTGATCGGATTGGTTATCCTGAGCTGCGGTTCAGAAGCCGGCTACAGTCAGATGGGAATTCCTGGCTGCAGTCGGATGACGGTATCCTGGGCTGCGGTCCAGAAGCTGGTTGTAGTCAGATGGGAATTCCTGGCTGCAATCTGATGACATTTTCCCGAGCTGCGGTTCGGAGGCTGGCTGTAGTCAGATGGGAATTCCTGGCTACAGTCAGATTACACGTTCTTATGAGCTGCGGTTCATCGGTCGGTTGCGATCGACCCCTCCGTGTTGCGATACGGGTCAGGGTGCTGCGGGGCCGTGTCAGAGCTATATGCGCTGACCCTCATGTATGGGCATGCGATTGGTCCTGTGGCGCCAACAAAGTGTGCTATGTGATGAGATATGGAGGAGTTGCGTTTATGAGTATATTGGGGGATGTGACTGGGGTAATTTTGCTGGGGATTGTTTATGTTGAGTTATGATTATCGTTTACGCCTTGCCTTATCTGCCTTATCTATTGTGAACTACATATGCTTGTTATAACTGTTGATTGTGTCTAGCCTTATCTGTCGAGTCATTCCCGGTTTTAAAGCTAGAGTTCGTAGGATATATCTTCATGCTCAAAGTGGTTTTCGTATATCTATATATACCTCTATATGTATTGTATTTCAACGCGTTGGAGTGGGTTACCAGCATCTCTCGCTGAACAGATATATTTGGCTTTCAGGCACAGAAGATTAAGTCACTGGAGCGCGCTAGAACTCGGAGTGTAGAAATAGATAGTTTCCCTTTTGGCCTGCGTGCCATGTTTATACATTTATGCTTTTGAGGATATTAGTTAGTTAGCCTGTGCATCTGGGTTCTCTAGCCTAGGTGTGGCATAGCACCCCGAACACTTGTATTATATTCTGGGATTTAATAAGATTCTACCTTTATTATCAGCTTTAAAAAGTCTTAAAAATCTGGGGTGTTACAACGGGAATCCCAAGCCCCAATGCTTTCTGCTTGTCATAACCAGATGGTTTCTGCTTCATATGGCAAGCTTTCGGTCCTGGCCGAATGCCTGGTCGCATTAAAACTCCTTTAGTGACAAGAAGGTGGCTAAACCCTAGTTTCTTGGCGATGTCACCTGGACTCTTCCTGTGGTAGGTGATGGTTTGAACAAGATTATTGAAAATGATCTTCGACCAGTCAACCTTGAGTTCATGAAGAAAGGCATGCAGCATCTTTAGTTTCTCCTTTGTCACATCATCTTTGCCTGAAGTCTTATGATCAACAACCTTGTTGAAGATGTCAACGGTAAATTCATAATTCAGCCGAAACCACTTCTTCTTTAATGGCCATGTGATTTCTGTCTTCGAAGGAGCTTGGCTGTTCTTGATAGAATCATAGAACTCTTCTGGATCGTAGTGGTAATAAGTAAGGTTGGATTGTAAGATTCATCTCTTTGTGGAAACCCGTACGTGGCTCGAATGTCTTCCGAGGTGAGGACCACTTTATGATTGTGGACTCTGGAGGTGATGGACAGAGAGTCAGAAGATATGTATGCATTCATGTAGAACTGTGTTACATCGATGAGATACCATATGGTGTAGAGATGTGTAATGAACCTGTACAATCCAGATTCCATGAGCAATCGAATGATGTCTTCGCCAAATCTTCGATCCAACACGTATTCGAGAAACCCATGAGCATCCCACATGCTGCCTCCAACAATAAATGGAACTCTGGATTCAATAAATCGCATGTCTTCGGTTGGAAAGCTTGGGATTTCCAGGGTAGAAGGGGTTTCTGATTCTTTTTCAGAGGATGTAGCTTGTGAATTTTTCGCCATTGTAGGGTGTTTGAGAGAGAATAAGTTTGGTAGCTGTGTCTGGAATGAAAAAGGTGAGGTATGATGAGAAGAGGGTTTAAGTAGGGTTTCATTTGGTTCCGGGTAACTAAATATGGGTAACCCATATGGAGATGGGTTAGTGGAATTTCAAAAGTTTAACCGGCTCCTCTTCTTCATATGGTAACTGATCAGAGTATGGGGGAGTGATAAGATCGTGTGCAGATCAAATTTGATCATTCCATATTTAATGCGGAGAGAGAAAAATACTTGAGTATCTATGGGTGCATTTAATGCACGTCAATTCATGTGTCAGTCATGGTGGGGTAGTGGACCATATTTCTCTGCCACACGATCCCCATGATGAATCATCTAAACGGTTCAGATGAGATATTAGGAAGCGTCTAAAACACGATTGAAGACCGAAAGAAGGTAAGCTTCTCATAACAGAAGATTTGTAAGACAAATAAAGTCAAACAAATCTAGTACAGAGCATACACGAATTTTCATAATCCGAGAGATGAATTATTACACGAAATAGTAATTATAAGAGTGGTGACTGCAGCTCTCGTAAAATAGAAGAACACGAGATTTTACTTCTTGACCTCCTTCTTTCGAGCATTGATAAAGTACTCCTTCTTTTGCACCTCATGTGCAAAGACTTCAGCTATGATTGTGTCGTGATCTGTTCCCATAGCATCTCTCAAGAGACCTCGTCTCTCCATGTCATCAAGTTCAGCCAAAACTTTGGCTTTGGCTTCGGCATAAAGAGATCGATATTGTTCTTCATGCTTCAGTTGCGGCGCAAGTTGCACAAGGGAGAAGAAGTCAGAACCACTTGATGTTTTGGTAGATTCGTCAAATGATGTTCCCTTCACCAGTGAACTCTCGGGTTTATGACAACAGTCATTTTCGAACTCAGATAGACTTCCAGTTATAAGAGCTATTTCCTTCCCTTTGTCCATGATACTTTTAGTTGTAAGGAATGAATTCATAATTCTCGAGAGGGTCCTTTATATAGAGTAACAATTTTATCAAAAGATGTGACCCGAATGACTAGTCATGGATATAAAGAGCACGCTTGATGGAATCTTTTCATTTCCAAGAAGGGTATGCTTACCCCGAGATGTACTTTGGTAGGAATGAACAAAACAAATAAAGTTTTGTCCATTACTTTAGTAGATTTAAGATAATAAACACCAAAAGATTATTATTCATTAAAGACGAGAGAGACAGATACAGATAATAAGACACATAATCCAAGGGATTAGTTTTTCTTGCTCTCGTTTCCCTTTCCCTCAGATGGCCCAACTTTCGGCTTATTCAGATCAGCCCACATGCGCTTGTACCATTTTCTAGTACACAGAAAGTTGGAGTCCGTAGATGACTCCGGGACATCTTCAGTTTTGGATTCATCAGTTTTCGATTCATGCTTGAGTTCTTCCTCTTTCAGATAGTCCATGTAGTCTTGATCATAGTACTTACTGGGATCATCAGGGGTTTTCTGAAGAGATGGGACAGCTTCTCTCGGAGGGTTTTCTTCGGGCTCTTCAACAATGAACCCAGCCATATCATCATACAGAGATGATTCTTCAGTATCAGATGAGATCTCCAATAGTGCTTGAAGGCTATTGCCTAGATACATGTCTCCTTGTTCTTCTCTTATTTGCCTGGCGAGTTCTCGTAGTTTACGAGAATCTCCTCTTGTAAAGGGCTTTTTAGGAGCCATTTTGTGAGGATGAGAGTGATAGAGACAAGCAAAATACAATCCCCTTTTATAGGTAGATTTTGAAGAGATAACGCTGCCAAACTGTTTTCAGCATTCAATGCTTCAATTAATGACCATGTATTTCTTCAATTGACCATTAATTGAGTAGAAGACTTTGAATGAACATTTTCAAGAATGTCATAATTGAAGGGTCAGAGTAGTGACATCAAGATGTGTAAATGTCAGGTAATCAGAGATTTATGGCGAAATCTTCATTAATTGAATGAGAAATCACGAGACATGGATGAACAGAAGTACATAGCTTAAGGACAATTTTTGAACACTCGACAAAGAAATTTTCATTTCTTTCCCTTTCCTTTCTTCGTGTTACTGGTTTCGCCCTTGGTGACCTTAGTGGCTCTCTTTGATGTGCGAGCATTTGGGTGCAATGGTCCACCGTCAGGATGTATTTCTTCATCAGATTCTCCTTCAACATACCCCACAAATGCATATTTGCAATCATAATGTCGATAGAAATCCCTGAGATCTCTATCCATAGTGATATCGTTCCAAGCTTCCAATGTCAAGAACCCCTTTTTAACGATTAGAGGGGGTTCCTCATTAGGATCAAAAGATCTTGCATCTCCATTAGCATCTCTCTCGATGAATTCATCAAAATCCTCAATTTCAGAGTCAGATGAAATGTTCAGAGGATTGATAGGGTTGTTTCCAGGGATGTGAATACCTCGTTCACCCTCTTCTGGATGAGCTCGATTTTTTCTTGACACCTTTTTGGTGATTGAAACCTTAGGAGCCATTGGTGATGAGAGGGATGCATTTTAGTAAGGCCACTGCCCTTCTTTTATAGCAATTTGAGATGAGAGTTAATCCTTTATCCAAATGTTGATCAATAGAGGTAGTCTATGATTTCTGAAGGGAAAATTAGCCTTAAACTCATGTATAATACTTTAAGACATAATTTCATCTTTGACCTGAGAGAGATTATCTGTCATAAAAGTATCAAGGTCAAGAGAGTAATTAGTAATGGCACAAATAAACAGGAAACTTCATTAAAGAGATTCGTGCAGAGGTACTCCAAACCATACAAATAAGACAAGCAATATTCAGATAAAGCGATAAGGCACCTGAAGTTCCAGACGGGAAAACTCATCAGTCACATCGGGCAAATTAGCCCTGTTTGAATATTCGTCCAGTTCCTCAAGTGTGAGGGTAGGCGTGTTTGGGTTGGTGGGTGACTGAGAGTGAGCCAAAGTGAAGTCTTCGTAGGTTTCATCACTTGGTGGAACTTCAGGAATAGGGTACCAACGAAAGTTAGGGGGATTTGTTGAGTGCTTGTTAGCGCTCTTCAACATCATTATCCTTTCGTTGGCAAGCCGTTTGGCTTGCTCCAAGTAATATGCCTTCTTTGCCCGAGATTCGTTGACAACATTGTCCAATATCTCTTTTTCCTTAAGATTTGCTGTGTTGGGCATGGAGTATGTCACATTGACCCTTTCACCGTCTTCCTCCAGCTTGATAATGGTAGCATTGGGCAAACTTGCTTTCTAAAGATGATGGTTTAGACGAATGTCCCTTCTCTCGGCCTCATCTTTCGGAGTGGCCGAGTTTGGCATAGTGAACGTTACGTGGACCTTATCACCATCTTCTACTATCTTTGTTATTGTAGCACTGGTCAATTTGCCTGCTTCTCGAAGATGATGGATAGCTCGAACCTCGGCTTCATCCATCTTCTCTTTACCCTTATCCATACCTGAGAAATTTTTCTTACTAAAGAGTCGAATATGTGAGAAAGAATTACGACAAGGGACTTCAATTTATAGGCACAAATGTTGCGTGTGTAACTTGTTAAAATATTTTGGATACTGAAGCCTCATTACGTGTTGGGAACGGTATCAGAAAATTCATGAGAAATGAGAAATGAGAGAGTAATGTGAATTAATAGCACGCATAACGAGGAATATTGTGAGAATCTTTGCAGATTTGATTCTCAAGTCTTTACGTCATCTCAATCATTCCTATCTCATGCCTTAGAGTGGAGAACCTTGCCTCACTTAAGGGTTTCGTGAGAAGGTCCGCAAGTTGATCATCAGTGTTGACATACTCAAGAGATATGTCCTTTATTTCAACATGATCACGAATGAAATGATATTTCATATCAATATGCTTAGTTCGCGAATGTAGGACGGGATTATGTGTGATGGCAATTGCACTTGTGTTATCACATTTAATGCTCACTTCTCGTACATTAATACCATAATCTTTCAATTGATGTGTCATCTACAAAATTTGAGCACAACAGCTCCCAGCTGCTATGTATTCGGCTTCAGCCGTACTAGTAGCAATAGAATGTTGTTTCTTGCTAAACCATGACACGAGTCTTCCCCCTAGGAACTGGCAGGTTCCTGAGGTGCTTTTTCTATCGATTTGGCATCCTGCAAATTCGGCATCTGAATAGCCAACAAGATCGAAGGATCCTTCTTTCGGGTAGCAAAGACCAACGCTTTGCGTCCCTTTAAGGTATCTTAAGATCTTTTTAGTTGCACTCAAGTGACTTTCTTTTGGTTTCGCTTGAAATCTTGCACATACACCAACAGCAAACGAAATGTCAGGTCTGCTTGCTGTTAGATATAGAAGAGATCCAATTATGCCACGAAAGTTTTTCTGATCCACATCTTTCCCTTCGTTATCAATATCCATTCTAAGAGATGTGCTTATAGGAATTTTGACAGATGTTTTTCCATCAACGCCAAATTTTCGAATTAGATCCTTAGTGTATTTGGCTTGGCTGATAAAAATTCCATCTGAGCATTGCTTTACTTGCAATCCCAGAAAGTGTTGAGTTCTCCCATCATGCTCATTTCAAACTTGCCTTGCATGAGAGTTGAGAACTTCTCACATAACGCAGGATTCGTGCTCCCGAAAATAATGTCATCAACATATATTTGTACTAGAAGAATGTGATCATTGTCTTTGATACGAAAGAGTGTTTTGTCTACAGATCCTTTCATAAATCCACAATTTATAAGAAAGTGTGAGAGCGTATCATACCAAGCCCGTGGAGCTTGTTTTAATCCATAAAGAGCCTTTTTGAGATGATAGACCTTTTCATGTTCATTGTTGACCGCAAAACCAGGTGGTTGCTCAACATATACTTCTTCTTCAAGAAGCCCATTTAAGAAAGCACTTTTTACGTCCATTTGATAGACTTTGAAGTTCTTGTAAGCTGCAAAGGCCAGAAATATTCGTATGGCTTCAAGTCTCGCCACAGGGGCAAAGGTTTCATCAAAATCGATTCCTTCTTCTTGGCAGTATCCCTTGGCTACAAGACGAGCTTTGTTCCTAACAATGAGCCCATCTTCACTCATTTTGTTTCTAAAGACCCATTTAGTTCCAATGACATTCTGATGAGTTGGTCTCGACACAAGTTCCCACACATCATTTCGTTCAAACTGATGAAGCTCTTCTTGCATGGCGATTACCCAGTCAGGATCACTTAAGGCTTCTTCTATGGTCTTGGGTTCCATTTGTGATAAGAAACATGCCATCATGCTTTCATGTAGAGAGGCTCTTGTTCGTACACCTTCTTGAACATTTCCTATCACTTGATTCGGAGGATGATCTTTTAACCATCTAAGATCGGGTTCAAGAGTATTTTGCTGAGCCTGCGCATCTATTTCAGAAATATCAGGGAGCTGTACGTAGATCATAGGTTCGGATGGTGTTTGAACGTTGGGGTTGACTTGTTGTACGTTGCTCATTTCCTGTATTGTGTTTTCGGGCTCAGAAATCTTCAGTTGATATTTCGTGTAGGAGGATAGTATATCTTCTTCATCATTTGAAAGCTCTTCTTCATTTGATTTAGAGTTTTGTTGAGGATTGCTTGATGGTATAATACCAGCTAGATTCTTCTCAGATAGTTCATCAAATTTGACATGAATAGATTCCTCAATAACCATTGTTCGCATATTTAGTACTCTGAAGGCCTTGCTGACTGAGGAATAACCCATGAACAATCCTTCATCTGCTCTTTCGTCAAAGGCTCTCAAATGATTCTTTCCATTGTTGTGAATAAAGCACCTGCAACCAAGGACATGAAAATAGCCAATACTTGGTACTTTACCTTTCCATAACTCGTATGGAGTTTTGTTGTAGAATTTGTTGATTAAGGATCTGTTTTGTGTGTAGCAGGCTGTATTTATAGCTTCGGCCCAAAAACGCTTTGGTAAGCCTGAGTGTGCGATCATAGTCCGTGCTGCTTCCTTCAGGGTTCTGTTTCTCCTTTCGGCTACTCCGTTTTGTTGAGGAGTTCGTGCTGCCGAGAGTTGATGAAAGATTCCATTTTGTGCACAGAATTCTTTTATGATCTTGTTTACAAATTCAGTTCCCTGATCTGATCTTATCCGAATGATTTTGACTTCTTTTTCTGTCTGAAGTTGTCGTAAGAAATTGGGGAGAAGAACCTCTGTTTCGTTCTTTTTCTTCAAGAAAAGCACCCAAGTATATCTCGTGTGATCATCTACTATGACGAGAGTATACTTTCTTCCACTAAGGCTTGATGGGTCAACTGGTCCAAAGAGATCCATGTGCAACAGACTCAATGAACGAGAGTTTGTGTCCATATCTTTGAGCTTGAAGGATGATTTGATTTGTTTTCCCTTTTGACATGCCTCACAAATTTTGTCTTTCACGAAAGATGCTTCAGGTAGACCTCTCACGAGATTTTTCTTTGCAAGTTTGTTGATTGTTTTCAGATTTAGATGGCTCAACTTGTGGTGCTATTCTTGACTAATATTTGCATTACTTTTAGCCACAAGACAAACGTTAGCATTAGAAGAATTCCATGAGATTACGTACATGTTTTTCTTTCGTTAACCAGATAATGCAGTTGTGCCATCATTCGTGTTCACGATTTTACACTCGTTTTTGAAAAATTCGATTTTGTATCCTTTGTCGCAAAATTGGCTTGTGCTTAGGAGATTGAACTTTAGTCCATCAACATATGATACATCCTGTATAGTTATTCCCTGTTTGATGATGTCTCCTTTTCCACGAGTTTTGCCACTGTTTTCTCCTCTGAATATGACTTTAGGTCCATCTACTTCTTTGAAGTTGCTCAATATTGATTTGTCACCAGTCATATGTCTTGAGCATCCACTATCCACATACCATATGACTTGTTTGTCCTGCAATCAAAGATTATGTATTCTTAGGTACCCCTTGAGTTTCGGGTCCTTGAGGGTTAGATGTCAGCTTTGGAACCCACATCAACCTAGAGCATCCACGACTCATCCTTGGTCCTTTATAACCATTAGATGTGCGGTAATCATAGTGGATTTTGGCAAAGGTTTTAGCACTATATCTCTCGCGAAAGTATTCTTGAGGAGGATTTTCATAATGCTTGAGATGATTGGTTTTTTTACGCAGATGAATCCTTTGTAGTTCTGCTTTAGACAGAGGTTCTGGGTAATCATACCAATCTTCTTCTGATGGCCCAGTCCATCCATTGCCATAACCAGATCTTACGAAGGATCTTTCGGGTTGTCTGATTCGTCCATTTTTCGGGTTTCCTTGATCAGGATTCTCTCGTGTTGTTTTAGGACGATATTGCCTCTGGTCAACATTCGGCCTTTTCCTTGATTGAATATTCTTAGCAGGCTGACCTTTCTTATGGTGTAGATTCTATCTATTTCCATTTGGTCCATTCCTTTTGACATATTTTTGTCTAGGATTGCCTTTGTAAGATTTTTCATTTCGAGGATCCACAATTCGTTGTACAGCCTTTCCTTTCGGTAAGCTTGTTGATTGTGGTATGGCATCGTTGTTAACTTTCGTCATTGGCTCAGACACCTGGGTTGGACCTTGAACAAATGCAGCCTGAAAGCTTTCGTGTGAATATGCATTCGTGGATTTGTTCAATCCGACTTGTGAAGAGGAGCTGGGCTCAAAACCAATTCCCGTTCTTTCCCCGGGCAGTCTAGATTCATTCATCATTCGATCCATTAACTTGGATGAATTATTGAATTTATCCAAGACTTCAAGCAGTTCTTGCTCTCTCTTCTCTCTTGCTGTGCACTGCTCCTTCAGAGCGAGAACATTTTTCTCAAGTTGCTCCTTAGCAATGGCTAGCATAATGTTCTCAATTCGAACTTGCCTCAGCGCATTGTAGCTAATCATGAGCCGAGAGTTCTCCTCCTTAAGTTTGGAGTATGTGCTTTTGATCACTTTGAACCTCCTCATCATTTCGGTAACAGATTCATTGGAGGTTTGACTCCCTACAGAACTTGACTCAGCTGAATAACAAGAAGATGAATGAGAGTTTACCTCATCTTCGTCAGCCATAAGACATAGATCTTCTGATTCTTGGCTGAACAGGCATAGTAGTCCTTTTTCTTCTTCAGTACTTTCGTCGTCTGAACTCAAGCTTGAGGAGCTACTTTCGGCCACAACTGTGTCAGAGGTTTCGTTCACTACCATCGCCTTTCTTCTTCTCTCGTTTCTGGAGCCTGATGATTCTGGCTTGTCATTTCTTTTGTATCTCTCTCCAGTCTCCTTGGATGGGCTTTTGGTAGAGTTACTATCTTGATGTTTGCTCACTATTGGATGAGGACAATTGGCCTTGAAGTGCCCTGGTTTTCGACAGTTGTAGCACAGCAATTGCGAGTCCGAGGTTTCCGCCTTTGAGGTTTGAAGAGAACTTTCGTGTTGCTTTCGGTGGCCCGAACGATGTGAGTCTTGGAAGTTGTTCTTCCTCATGAACCTCTTCATTTTCCTGACAAATAGTGCATACTGTTCATCAGATAAGAAATCACAAGAGTTAGATTTTGACCTATTAGATGATGTTGTTTGTTGGCTGGCCACGAGAGCTACATTTCTGGTTTCTGATTCTTCGACATCTTTCGGTTCATGCTCAAACTCGTATGCCTTGAGATCACTGAAAATTTTGGCTGTGCTCGTCGTCTTCATATCTCGATTGTCTCTCATTGCAATGACTTTCATTTCCCAAGATTTTGGCAGACCACGAAGTATCTTCAGATTCTTTTCCTTTTCAGATAGTTCCTTCCCGAGATCTGTCAGATCTCCCATGAGTCTGGTGAACCTCAGCTCCATATCCATGATTGTTTCATTTGGAAGCATTTTGAAGTCTTCAAACTTCTTCATAGCCACAGTCAGTTTGTTGTCTTTCTCCTGTTCATCACCTTCTCCCAGTTCCATCAGAACTTTCCATATTTCCATGGCATTCTTGCATTTCCGAACTCTGGGGAACTGAGAATCGTCAAGAGAGTTGTAGAGGATGTTTCGGGCTACATTGTCCAGATTTGCCCTTGTTCTTTCTTCCGAGATATATTGATCTTTTTGTTTCGGTATCATCTGCTCGGCACCCTCTCCTTGTGATGCGGCATGTGTGTTCACCATCATGACTGTTATTGGTCCTATTGTTATGACGTCCCACATTTCGACATGTATGGAGCAAAGAAGGGCCTGCTGTAACACCCCGTGTTACGAATCCTAAAACCAATTGATTAATTAATTAATTAATAGCCCAGGAGAAAGAATAAATTATAATGATTAATTAGGGAAAAAGGCCACCGTAGCCCATGAGCCCAAATATATAAACCCAACCCCTAAACCCAATAGGATTAAACTCTAAATAAACCCTTGGATCTATAAATAGAGAACTTAGGGAGCACCTAGAACCCCCACACGCCTATACGCCCCACCACCCCAGGAGAGCTCCAAGAATTCCCTTAGAAGAAATCAAGAAAGCAAGAAAGCTTAAAGAAAGATCCTTCATAGCCAAGGAATTAATTAAGGCTAAGAGGTAACCCATGTCTCAACAAAACCTATTTTCATAAATATGATTTCCCCTTAGGGTTTCCCCCATATTGTTGTAAAGTGGCGAATCATGATGATTATTATTGATGTTGATATAATGATTCCATGAGTAATCTTGATAATCTTGATATTGGGAGTTTCTTGATAAATATGATGTTCTTGATAATTAATTGGGATTCTTGATGATTATGTATTGTTCTTGGTAATCATGGTGTTCATGATGATTAATTGGTATCCTTGGTGATTATGTATTGTTCTTACCGAATCTTGCAATTAGAAGACGAATCGTATTCTTGTTGATATAGAAGTGATTAGAACCCTAGGTTGTATCGTATGATATTATTCTTGGATTATCGGGTGGGGAAATCGCATGTTTGGGTGTTGATTATGTTTAGAAAAGCATGATAGGCCATGTGCCGTTCGTTTCCCGTATTTGATCCGTTAATTGTCTACTTGTTGTTGTTAATTGCGTTGTAAAGTGTCTAAGCATGGTTTCGGGTTCCACAACGGTTCCCGGGGCGAAAAGTGATGAAAAGAGTCAGTGGGGGGTAAGTGGGGGTAGGGGACCCGCCACCTACCCGCGGCATTCTCGGGCAGCTCCGGCAGCGGGCAGCCGGCGGGCGGGCAGCTCCGGCAGCGGGCAGCCGGCGGGCAGACAGCTGCCCGCCGGGCACCCGCTGCCCGGAACAGTGGCAGCTGGCGGGCAGCCGGCGGGTGGACCCCCACCCACCGGCTACCCGCTGGAAATTACACTACCTCGGGCTCCCGGTTTCCCCGTTTGATGTTTCCCCGTTCCCCGTGGTGTCCCAACGGACTCCGTTTATCGTGCCTATGTCTAGTTTGATGTTTCGGGTACCGTTCGTAGGTTTATGGGTCTATTATATTGCATGCTAGTTGAATTGGTATCCCGTTGACCTAGGTGGAAGAAGTATGAACCCCTTAGGACTATTCTTAGTAAGTGATGGATCACGCATAGGTTTTGTTATACGTTCTCTCCCCCTTCCTAATGTGTAATGTGGGTTGCATGTGCTTGCTATGTGTTATGTGTGTGTTACCCCAATTCGGTTGCGATCGGATTGGTTATCCTGAGCTGTGGTTCAGAAGCTGGCTGCGGTTAGATTGATACTCTTGGGCTGTGGTCCACCGTTTGGTTGCGATCAAACGTTTCTATACGAGCTGCGGTTCTTCCTTTTTCCTGGCTGCGGTCAGATGACATTCTCTTGGGCTGCGGTCCACTGTTTGGTTGCGATCAAACACTATGATGAGCTGCGGTTCATCGGTCGGTTGCGATCGACCCCTCCGTGTTGCGATACGGGGCAAGGTGCTGCGGGGCCGTGTCAGAGCTATATGCGCTGACCCTCATGTATGGGCATGCGATTGGTCCTGTGGCGCCAACAATGTGCATTACGTGTTGCGATATGGATGAGTTATGACTATGAGTGCCTTGGGATGTGACTATGGGTTTCATATTGGGGATTGTTTATGATGGGATTATGATTACTGTTTATGCCTTGTCGTAACTGCTTTATCTATTGTGAAATGCATATGCTTGCTATATCTACTGCTGGTGTCTGGCCTTAACTGTTGAGTCATTCCCGGTTCTAAAGCTAGAGTTCGTAGGACATATCTTCATGCTCAAAAGGGTTTTCGTATATTTATATATATTGCTATATGTATTGTATTTCAACGCGTTGGAGTGGGTTACCGCCATCTCTCGCTGAACAGATATATTTGGCTTTCAGGCACAGAGGACTAGAGCACTGGAGCGCGCTAGAACTGGAGCGTAGAAGTAGAGTAGTTTCCCTTTCGACCTGTGTGCCATGTTATGCATTGTGTTCAATGGATATTAGTTAGACAGCCTGTGCACCGGGGTTCTCTAGCCCAGGTGTGGCATAGCACCCCGTACACTTATGATATACTTTGGGATGTAATGAGATATTACCTTTATTATATAAGCTTAAAATGTCTTGAAAATCTGGGGTGTTACAGTTGGTATCAGAGCCTAAGTTTGACCCTAGGAAAAGACTCTTAAGACCGGACTTTATGACATTAGGCTTGAACTCCAGGTATCTAGGAACATAGGCTTCAGGAATCGTAGGATGCGCAGTGAGATTGTGAAACCTACACATCTCCCCCGCACTTCATCCCTCTCTAATATTAAAAATCTCTTCCCCACTTATTATATCAAGGTGAAACACAAAATAACATTAACCTTTAATCACCAGGATGGCACCCAAGAAGAAACAAACAGGAACACCGAGACACCCCTCTCAAGAAATCTTGACTCAAACCCTACAACGCCTGACCCAAATTGCCCAGGCACTAAGTACTATCGTTCCCCAACCTCTGCCAACAGACGAGAACTTGGAAATCCACCACCAAGTCTCGGCACATCAACCACCCACCCTCTCGGGAGACGAAGACCCCACAACCCTCGAGGAATGGATTGAGACATTCGAGAAGGTGTTCAGGACAACCCAATACCCCGAACGCCACCGGGTCAGGATAGCCTCCTTCTACTTCAGGCACGAGGCCGACAGCTGGTGGGCCCGCGAGGGACCTATGTACGAACAAGACCCCGGATTCAACTGGGAGGGCTTAAAGACGCAGTTACGAGAACAGTTCTACCCCAACCACCTGAAAGCCGCCATGTGCGAGGAATTTCTCAATCTAAGACAGGGGACGGCCCCGGTCTCAGAATACTACCAACGATTCTGCCGACTGGCTCGCCTCGCCCCCGAGCTAGTACCCACCGAAGGGATCAAAGTCAGGAAATTCCTAACAGGCCATAAGCCCGAACACCAGAGGGCCTTGGCCACCCAAGAACCGAAGACCCTCGGAGAAGCCTATGCCAAGGCATGTCAGCTACAACAGGTAGCGAACCCGCCTCCAGGGACGCAACTAGGGTATAAAAGGAAACCCGAAGGAAGTCATCCAATTCTCGCCAAGGAACCTAAGAACCCCAAAACCACCCCACTTGACCAAACCATCGCGCCGACTACCCGGGGAAGGATCCTCACCCTAAGCAAGGGCAGGATCGGAGATAGCAACATAGTCTCCGGAACCTTCCTAGTACACGCCACCCCAGCCACCATATTATTTGACTCAGGGGCTACTAACTCGTTTATAGCAATCGAGTTCGCCGCCCAGCTCGGCCTTAACGCCAGCACCAAGGTCCGACTCCAAGTCAAGGTGGCCTCAGGCGAGGTCATAAAATGTGATCGCATGTATGAGCATGTAATGATCACCATCCAGGGAGTGGAATTTCCCAGTAACCTGATCCAGTTCCAATTAGATGGGATGCAAGTAATCTTGGGCATGGATTGGCTAGGGAAGTTCCAAGCGCAAAGGGGATACGTACCCCGAATTGGTGAAGGAGTTCTATCAACACCTTGTAGCCACCAAACGGGGTGACAAGGTAGAAATCACCACCAAAGTCCGCGGCAAGGAAATTGTGCTTTCCGAAGGCCGTTTGACCAAGCTCTTGAAATTGACCACCACGGGTGTGTCCGACTATGACCGGAAGGGGTGGATTGGCACCCAAACTACGGGATACAAGGACTATCTCGGGTACTTACTCGGGAAAGAGGATGGGTTCACCTCGGCCACCCGACCAAACCGGAAATGGCTATTGGCGGAGCAAAAGATATTGGTTATGATTGTAACCGATAGCCTCTTGCCCACCAATAACAAGAGCAAGGATGTGGGAAGCTTGGAGTGCACCTTTGCGTATCTCCTAAAACATAAAATCAAGTTCAACCTGCCGGCACTCATGCTAAAGCACATAGAGTTCTGCAAAACAAACAACCGGCTTAGCCTACCTTACGGGATGATCCTAAGTTGGATCATGGAGAAAAAGGGGGTAGACCTAACCCACACCGAGGTCAAAACCGCCAATGGCATGGTTTTCAATGCCCAAAACCTCCGCCGCAACGACATCTACTTCATCGAAGGAGGACACTATCTCACCCTCGAAGAAATCTGCCACAAACCCGATGAGGAGCGTAGGGAATTGGTTGATCGGTTGGACATCTCCAATAAAAAGCTCAAGCGGGCCATGCAAGATTGCGGAGGCACGGAAGAAAATGAAGGACAAGAGGAGGAAGACGGGCCTAACCCGTCAGTACACCCACAGCCAGGAGGGAACCCGAGGGGGCAAGACGAGGGTTCGGTCAACGAACGCATACTCGCACAGCTCGACCGACAGAATCAAATCATGGAAGAAGGGTTCTCATCCCTGATCCGCACCACACACGCACTCGATCAAAGGGTAGCAGCGATCGAGGCCGCCTTGGGCACTCGCGGTGCACCCAGTTCCAGCGCAGGAAACCGAGGTACAACCGAAAACTTCCCTATCACAACACCATCAAAAGTTCAGCCTACCCCAAGCCAAGACAAACGTAAGGCCGCAACCCTAAACAGGAGGCCGAGCTACGAGGTGTCTAGAGGTGAAAGGGTGGACTATAACACCGGGCTTCGGGGACGAAGCCCCTTGTAAAGGGGGAAGAGTGTAGCACCCCGTGTTACGGCCCCTAAAACCATTTAATTAATCAATCAATAAACCCAAGAGAAGGAATAAATCATAATGATCAATTAGGGAAAAAGGCCCACCATAGTCCATGGGCCCTCATATATAAACCCAACCCCTAAACCCAATCCTTAGTTCCGAGAGAAATAGAATTAGCAAGCCTATAGTATTAGTTCCTAATTAGGTCTCCTAAATATATAAATAAGGGACTTAGGTGACACCTAGAACTTCCCACACGCCTAAACGCCCCACCTCCCCAAGAGAGCTCCAAGAATTCCCTTAGAAGAAAGCAATAAAGCTTAAAGAAAGACCCTTCATAGCCAAGGAACTAATTAAGGCTAAGAGGTAACCCATGTCTCAACAAAACCTATTTTCATAGCTATGATTTCCCCCTTAGGGTTTCCCCATATTATTGTGTATTAATGACTTGTGATAATTATTGTTGATGATTGATGTGATGATCCCATGGGGGATCTTGATAATCTTGATATGGAGAGATTCTTGATAATTATGATACTCTTGATAATTATATGGGGTTCTTGATGATTATGTGTTGTTCTTGATAATGGTGTGATGTTCTTGATGTTTATGTGTTATTCTTACCGAATCTTGCAATTAGAAGACGAACCGTATTCTTGTTGATATAAAAGTGATTAGAACCCTAGGTTGTATCGTATGATCTTATTCTTGGATTATCGGGTGGGGAAATCGCATGTTTGGGTGTTGATTATACTTAGAAAAGCATGATAGGTTATGTGCCGTTAGTTCCTCGTATTTGATTCGTTAATTGTCTACGGGTTGTCGTTAATTGTGTTGTAAAGTGTCTAAGCATGGTTTCGGGTTCCATAACGGTTCCCGGGGCGTAAAGTGTGTGAAAAGAATCAGTGGGGGGTAGGTGGGGGGTAGGGGACCCGCCACCTACCCATAGCCGTAAACCACCGCCTGGCAGCGGGTGGCCGGCGGGCGGGCAGCGGGTGGCCGGCGGGCGGGCAGCTGCCCGCCGGCGACCCGCTGCCCGGAACAGTAAAAACCGGCGGGCAGCCGGCGGGTGGCCCACCACCCACCGGCTACCCGCTGGAAATTCGTCCCACTTGGGACCCCGGCTTCCCGGTTTGACGTTCCCCGTTCCCCGTGGTGTCCCAACGGACCCCGTTTATCGTGCCTATGTCTAGTTTGATGTTTCGGGTACCGTTCGTAGGTTTATGAGTCTATTATATTGCATGCTAGTTGAATTGGTATCTCGTTGACCTAGGTGGAAGAAGTATGAACCCCTTAGGACTATTCTTAGTATGTGATGGATCACGCATAGGTTTGTTATACGCTTCATCCCCCTTCCCGATGTGTAACGTGGGTTGCATGTGCTTGCTATGTGTTATGTGTGTGTGTTACCCCAATTCGGTTGCGATCGGATTGGTTATCCTGAGCTGCGGTCAGATGACATTCTCTTGGGCTGCGGTCCACCGTTTGGTTGCGATCAAACGTTTCTATACGAGCTGCGGTTCGTCCTTTATCCTGGCTGCGGTCAGATGACATTCTCTTGGGCTGCGGTCCACTGTTTGGTTGCGATCAAACATTATGATGAGCTGCGGTTCATCGGTCGGTTGCGATCGACCTCCCCGTGTTGCGATACGGGCATGGTGCTGCGGGGCCGTGTCAGAGCTATATGCGCTGACCCTCATGTATGGGCATGCGATTGGTCCTGTGGCGCCAACAAAGTGTGTTATGTGTTGTGATATGGATGAGTTGTGATTAAAAGTATCTTAGGGGATGTGACCAAGGGATTTACATTGGGGATCGTTCATGTTGGGTTATGATTATTGTTTATGCTTTGCCTCATCTGCCTTATCTGTTGTGAACTGCATATGCTCGTTATAACTGTTACTTGTGTCTGGCCTTATCTGTCGAGTCATTCCCGGTTTTAAAAGCTAGAGTTCGTAGGATATATCTTCATGCTCATAATGGTTTTCGTATATCTATATATATCTCTATATGTATTGTATTTCAACGCGTTGGAGTGGGTTACCAGCATCTCTCGCTGAACAGATATATTTGGCTTTCAGGCACAGAGGACTAGAGCACTGGAGCGCGCTAGAACTGGAGCGTAGAAGTAGAGTAGCTTCCCTTTCGGCCTGCGTGCCATATTATGCATTGTGTTTCAATGGATATTAGTTAGACAGCCTGTGCACCTGGGTTCTCTAGCCCAGGTGTGGCATAGCACCCCGTACACTTATGATATACTTTGGGATGTAATGAGATATTACCTTTATTATATAAGCTTAAAATGTCTTGAAAATCTGGGGTGTTACAGTTGGTATCAGAGCCTAAGTTTGACCCTAGGAAAAGACTCTTAAGACCGGACTTTAGGACATTAGGCTTGAACTCTAAGTACCTAGGAACATAGGACTCAGGAATCTTAGGACGCGCGGTGAGATTGTGAAACCTACACATAACTTCCCTACACGTTGCCCTTCCCCATTCTAAAACCCTTCCCCACTTATCACTTCACTAGAAGTGCGTCGAACTCTAACTTAACATTCTTATAAACACTGACTAGAAAGACGATAGCATGGCACCGAACAGAAGGCAATCAAGGACTCCGGAACCCGCCACCAACGACCCCTTGACCCAAACCCTACAGCAACTAACACAAGTCGCGCAGGCGTTAAGCGACGCGGCCCTTCGCAACGCCAGGCCCCCACCGCCTCCGGTGAATACGAACTCTGACGTCGCTCGACAAGTCTCGAATCACCGACCACCCACGTTCTTCGGAGAGGAGGACCCCGCAGTCCTGGAGGAATGGATTCGGACTCTTGACAAGATTCTAGGGGTAGTAGAATGCCCAGAGGAGCGTCGTGTAGAAATAGCTTCGTTCTACTTCGGACACGAGGCCGACCTCTGGTGGATCCACGAAGGACCCACCCACCAACAAGAACCAGGGTTCGACTGGGAAAGCCTCAAGGCACGATTACGTGAACGGTTCTACCGAACCCACATAAAAGCATCCATGTATGAAGAGTTCCTTCATCTAAGGCAAGGGACGGCCACCGTCGTGGAGTACCATAAACGATTCCTCGAACTGGCGCGCTTCGCACCCGAACTTGTCCCCACCGAGGTGACCAAGGTAGAAAGATTCGTATCGGGCCTCAACTTCGAAGCCCGGAAGGCACTAGTAGTAAGTAGGCCCCGGACCCTCAACGAGGCTTACGTCAGTGCCGCGAACCTCTATCGGATCCAACTACTTCAACGCGGAGCTCAGGAACAAATGCAAAGAAGGAACACCGGAAGTGGGGCACCACCGATGAAAAGAACAAGGAACGACATCGGCACGAGATCAAACAACCCGACTAACCCAAGACCGCCCCCGGGAAGCAACGAAGCGAACCCAAGAAACTTTCCTTGCCCGAGATGCAACAAAAGTCACAGAGGCAAGGACTGCGCAGGCAACCCCTGGCGATGCTTCAACTGCGGAGAGGAAGGACACAAGGCCTTCCAATGCACTCGGCCCCAAAGACCGCGTCCCACCACCACGGGCCAACACGGGGGTACCGGTCACCAAGGGGACTACGGCGCTCCCGAAAAAGTATTCGTCATGAGCCAAACGCAAGCCGACCTCGGAAACGAAGAAGGCCTAGGAGGGGAAAACCCAATCCCTGAAGACGAGGACCATACGGACCCCGCCGAAGAAAACCCCGAAAGCGAATTCTGTCTAGGATAAGCCATCACCCCCTTGTAACCACCCCCTGTATCGTATAGACCACTTATTTAGTTTAATTACTTCGGGAGCATTATGTCTACTTAGCTTAGCTACTTAGAAAGTATTATGAATAAAGACTCCTTTTCATTCAAATTCTGATCCCACTACGAGAGTAAAACACAAGTTATGCCATCCACCCAACCCTTCCTCACTAAAAGACGAAACAAGGAAAAGGACAAAAAAAAACCACACCATAAAGAAATGCCTAATGTCACCATTAAGAATTGAACCTTAGACCTCCTATTTACAAGTCCAAGCCCCTAACCACTAAGCCATGAGTGTTTCTTGAAACCTCAAGGGGACACTCCCTTGATAAACCCCTCTAAATCCCTAAAACCCACAAAATCCCCAAATCAAAAACCCTTCTTCTTCCTCTTCTTCTCCCACACTCCCTCTTCCTCACCCTTCCTACGCATCTCACCACCCCGTCGCCCCATCACCGGTCCCACGAAACCACCGCCGCCAGCAGCCGAGCCACCACCGACCGCCCAGGCTGCACCCCACCGCACGCCGCCATCACCGCCGGAGAGGACCCGCGACACCGGCACTGCCCGCCACTCGCCTGGGGCCACCCGCTGCCACGCACTGCCCAACTCCACTCCAAAGCCGCCACCTCCCCTCGCCGAGCCATCACCGGAGCCCAGCTCGCCGCCGCCTTCCTTGCCCACGAAGAAGAACGCGCTGCCGGAAAACACGCCGGAGCGCTGCCCACCTCGCCGGAAACCTCGCCGGAAAATCCACCGGAAAAGTACCACCTATCGCGATGCCAAAGAAACCCCTCGGAATCCGCACCCCGGAGTGGAACAATGCCGATTACACCGTGATCGGAGGTAAAGCACTTGAACCCGACCAATTCTCTCCGGAATTGGTTGATATGCTTAAACACCAAGGACTTTTAGATACGTATCTCACCATCAAAGGGGATACGTACCCCGAATTGGTGAAGGAGTTCTATCAACACCTTGTAGCCACCAAACGGGGTGACAAGGTAGAAATCACCACCAAAGTCCGCAGCAAGGAAATTGTGCTTTCCGAAGGCCGTTTGACCAAGCTCTTGAAATTGACCACCACGGGTGTGTCCGACTATGACCGGAAGGGGTGGATTGGCACCCAAACTACGGGATACAAGGACTATCTCGGGTACTTACTCGGGAAAGAGGATGGGTTCACCTCGGCCACCCGACCAAACCGGAAATGGCTATCGGCGGAGCAAAAGATATTGGTTATGATTGTAACTGATAGCCTCTTGCCCACCAATAACAAGAGCAAGGATGTGGGAAGCTTGGAGTGCACCTTTGCGTATCTCCTAAAACATAAAATCAAGTTCAACCTGCCGGCACTCATGCTAAAGCACATAGAGTTCTGCAAAACAAACAACCGGCTTAGCCTACCTTACGGGATGATCCTAAGTTGGATCATGGAGAAAAAGGGGGTAGACCTAACCCACACCGAGGTCAAAACCGCCAATGGCATGGTTTTCAATGCCCAAAACCTCCGCCGCAACGACATCTACTTCATCGAAGGAGGACACTATCTCACCCTCGAAGAAATCTGCCACAAACCCGATGAGGAGCGTAAGGAATTGGTTGATCGGTTGGACATCTCCAACAAAAAGCTCAAGCGGGCCATGCAAGATTGCGGAGGCACGGAAGAAAATGAAGGACAAGAGGAGGAAGACGGGCCTAACCCGTCAGTACACCCACAGCCAGGAGGGAACCCGAGGGGGCAAGACGAGGGTTCGGTCAACGAACGCATACTCGCACAGCTCGACCGACAGAATCAGATCATGGAAGAAGGGTTCTCATCCCTGATCCGCACCACACACGCACTCGATCAAAGGGTAGCAGCGATCGAGGCCGCCTTGGGCACTCGCGGTGCACCCAGTTCCAGCGCAGGAAACCGAGGTACAACCGAAAACTTCCCTATCACAACACCATCAAAAGTTCAGCCTACCCCAAGCCAAGACAAACGTAAGGCCGCAACCCTAAACAGGAGGCCGAGCTACGAGGTGTCTAGGGGTGAAAGGGTGGACTATAACACCGGGCTTCGGGGACGAAGCCCCTTGTAAAGGGGGGAAGAGTGTAACACCCCGTGTTACGGCCCCTAAAACCATTTAATTAATCAATCAATAAACCCAAGAGAAGGAATAAATCATAATGATCAATTAGGGAAAAAGGCCCACCATAGTCCATGGGCCCTCATATATAAACCCAACCCCTAAACCCAATCCTTAGTTCCGCGAGAAATAGAATTAGCAAGCCTATAGTATTAGTTCCTAATTAGGACTCCTAAATATATAAATAAGGGACTTAGGTGACACCTAGAACTTCCCACACGCCTAAACGCCCCACCTCCCCAAGAGAGCTCCAAGAATTCCCTTAGAAGAAAGCAAGAAAGCTTAAAGAAAGACCCTTCATAGCCAAGGAACTAATTAAGGCTAAGAGGTAACCCATGTCTCAACAAAACCTATTTTCATAGCTATGATTTCCCCCTTAGGGTTTCCCCATATTATTGTGTATTAATGACTTGTGATAATTATTGTTGATGATTGATGTGATGATCCCATGGGGGATCTTGATAATCTTGATATGGAGAGATTCTTGATAATTATGATACTCTTGATAATTATATGGGGTTCTTGATGATTATGTGTTGTTCTTGATAATGGTGTGATGTTCTTGATGTTTATGTGTTATTCTTACCGAATCTTGCAATTAGAAGACGAACCGTATTCTTGTTGATATAAAAGTGATTAGAACCCTAGGTTGTATCGTATGATCTTATTCTTGGATTATCGGGTGGGGAAATCGCATGTTTGGGTGTTGATTATACTTAGAAAAGCATGATAGGTTATGTGCCGTTAGTTCCTTGTATTTGATTCGTTAATTGTCTACGGGTTGTCGTTAATTGTGTTGTAAAGTGTCTAAGCATGGTTTCGGGTTCCATAACGGTTCCCGGGGCGTAAAGTGTGTGAAAAGAATCAGTGGGGGGTAGGTGGGGGGTAGGGGACCCGCCACCTACCCATAGCCGTAAACCACCGCCTGGCAGCGGGTGGCCGGCGGGCGGGCAGCTGCCCGCCGGCGACCCGCTGCCCGGAACAGTAAAAACCGGCGGGCAGCCGGCGGGTGGCCCACCACCCACCGGCTACCCGCTGGAAATTCGTCCCACTTGGGACCCCGGCTTCCCGGTTTGACGTTCCCCGTTCCCCGTGGTGTCCCAACGGACCCCGTTTATCGTGCCTATGTCTAGTTTGATGTTTCGGGTACCGTTCGTAGGTTTATGAGTCTATTATATTGCATGCTAGTTGAATTGGTATCCCGTTGACCTAGGTGGAAGAAGTATGAACCCCTTAGGACTATTCTTAGTATGTGATGGATCACGCATAGGTTTGTTATACGCTTCATCCCCCTTCCCGATGTGTAACGTGGGTTGCATGTGCTTGCTATGTGTTATGTGTGTTTTTTACCCCAATTCGGTTGCGATCGGATTGGTTATCCTGAGCTGCGGTCAGATGACATTCTCTTGGGCTGCGGTCCACCGTTTGGTTGCGATCAAACGTTTCTATACGAGCTGCGGTTCGTCCTTTATCCTGGCTGCGGTCAGATGACATTCTCTTGGGCTGCGGTCCACTGTTTGGTTGCGATCAAACATTATGATGAGCTGCGGTTCATCGGTCGGTTGCGATCGACCTCCCCGTGTTGCGATACGGGCATGGTGCTGCGGGGCCGTGTCAGAGCTATATGCGCTGACCCTCATGTATGGGCATGCGATTGGTCCTGTGGCGCCAACAAAGTGTGTTATGTGTTGTGATATGGATGAGTTGTGATTAAAAGTGTCTTGGGGGATGTGACCAAGGGATTTACATTGGGGATCGTTCATGTTGGGTTATGATTATTGTTTATGCTTTGCCTCATCTGCCTTATCTGTTGTGAACTGCATATGCTCGTTATAACTGTTACTTGTGTCTGGCCTTATCTGTCGAGTCATTCCCGGTTTTAAAAGCTAGAGTTCGTAGGATATATCTTCATGCTCATAATGGTTTTCGTATATCTATATATATCTCTATATGTATTGTATTTCAACGCGTTGGAGTGGGTTACCAGCATCTCTCGCTGAACAGATATATTTGGCTTTCAGGCACAGAGGACTAGAGCACTGGAGCGCGCTAGAACTGGAGCGTAGAAGTAGAGTAGCTTCCCTTTCGGCCTGCGTGCCATATTATGCATTGTGTTTCAATGGATATTAGTTAGACAGCTTGTGCACCTGGGTTCTCTAGCCCAGGTGTGGCATAGCACCCCGTACACTTATGATATACTTTGGGATGTAATGAGATATTACCTTTATTATATAAGCTTAAAATGTCTTGAAAATCTGGGGTATTACAACAAACTCGCCCCAATGCCTATCTACTCAACACACAGGCCGTGCCCACCCTCTTCGAGGAAATCAAATCGGGACAACAACAGGAACTGGAACTAGATAAAATCCGCCACGACCTAACTCGAGGGAAAGAGGGCCCATTCGAAGCACACCCAGACGGCAGCCTCCGCTACAAAGGGAGGTGGTGTGTACCCTCAACGCACCCCCACTTGAAACAGCGGATCTTGGAGGAAGGACACAATTCCCCTTACTCCGTCCACCCAGGCGGTGACAAATTATACCAAGACGTAAAGAAATCGTTTTGGTGGCCGAATATGAAAAAGGAAATCGCAGACTTTGTGGCCAAGTGTCTGAATTGCCAAAGGGTAAAAGCCGAACGATGCAAACCCAAGGGACTCGTACAACCCCTTGAAATACCACAAGGAAAATGGGATTCCATATCCATGGACTTCGTCGGAGGGCTGCCCCCAACGAAAATCGGTAAGGATAAAATCTGGGTCATAGTGGATCGACTAACCAAGACAGCGCGATTCATTGCCATGAAAGAAACATGGACAATGACGCAACTAGCCCAAGCTTACGTAAACCGGGTAGTGAAATGCCACGGAGTTCCCTGAAACATTGTGTCCGACCGAGATTCCAGGTTCCTCTCGCAATTCTGGAAATCACTACAAGCGGCGTTGGGGACGCAACTAAAGCTAAGCACAGCCTTTCACCCCACCACAGACGGCCAAACCGAAAGAACCATCCAAACCCTCGAAGACATGCTAAGAGCCTGCACGCTCGACTTCCGAGGGACGTGGGAAGAACACCTAGACCTCATCGAGTTCTCATACAACAACAGCTACCACGCGAGCATTCGCATGGCACCCTACGAAGCACTATACGGTCAGAAATGTAGAACCCCCTTGTGTTGGGAGGAAATGGTCAACCCGGTAACACTGGGCCCCCAATACCTACAAGACACCATAGCCAAGGTTAAACACATCCGGGAAAGGATGAAGGCCGCCCAAGACCGCCAGAAGTCTTACGCCGACCTAAAGAGGAAGCAAGCCGAATTCAACCTCGGGGACAAGGTCTGGCTAAGGATCTCGCCCACACGAGGAGTAATGAGGTTCGGAAGAAAAGGAAAACTCAGCCCCCGATTCATCGGACCTTACGAAATCGTGGAGAGAATCGGAGAATTGGCCTACCGCCTCGCCTTACCCGTCGAGCTAGAACGAGTCCACAACGTGTTCCACGTATCTCAGCTAAAGAAATACATACACGATCCAAGCCACGTACTCCAACACGAGACCGTAGATCTCGACGAGTCACTAGTGTACGAAGAGAAACCCGTAAGAATCCTGGACACCAAAACAAGAAATACCCGGAACCGAGTCATAGAAATGGTGAAGGTCCTCTGGACCAACCACGGGACCGAGGAAGCAACATGGGAACTTAAAGACACGATGAAGGAACAGTATCCCGAGCTGTTCACTCCAGGTAACTAAGAGAAAACTTTTTTTCTTCTCACCCGGGGCCAAGCTTCGGGGACGAAGCTTCCTGTTAAGGGGGGGAGAGTGTAACACCCCGTGTTACGAATCCTAAAACCAATTGATTAATTAATTAATTAATAGCCCAGGAGAAAGAATAAATTATAATGATTAATTAGGGAAAAAGGCCACCGTAGCCCATGGGCCCAAATATATAAACCCAACCCCTAAACCCAATAGGATTAAACTCTAAATAAACCCTTGGATCTATAAATAGAGAACTTAGGGAGCACCTAGAACCCCCACACGCGCCTAGACGCCCCACCACCCCAGGAGAGCTCCAAGAATTCCCTTAGAAGAAATCAAGAAAGCAAGAAAGCTTAAAGAAAGATCCTTCATAGCCAAGGAATTAATTAAGGCTAAGAGGTAACCCATGTCTCAACAAAACCTATTTTCATAGCTATGATTTCCCCTTAGGGTTTCCCCCATATTGTTGTAAAGTGGCGAATCATGATGATTATTATTGATGTTGATATAATGATTCCATGAGGAATCTTGATAATCTTGATATTGGGAGTTTCTTGATAAATATGATGTTCTTGATAATTAATTGGGATTCTTGATGATTATGTATTGTTCTTGGTAATCATGGTGTTCTTGATGATTAATTGGTATCCTTGGTGATTATGTATTGTTCTTACCGAATCTTGCAATTAGAAGACGAATCGTATTCTTGTTGATATAGAAGTGATTAGAACCCTAGGTTGTATCGTATGATATTATTCTTGGATTATCGGGTGGGGAAATCGCATGTTTGGGTGTTGATTATGTTTAGAAAAGCATGATAGGCCATGTGCCGTTCGTTTCCCGTATTTGATCCGTTAATTGTCTACTTGTTGTTGTTAATTGCATTGTAAAGTGTCTAAGCATGGTTTCGGGTTCCACAACGGTTCCCGGGGCGAAAAGTGATGAAAAGAGTCAGTGGGGGGTAGGTGGGGGTAGGGGACCCGCCACCTACCCGCGGCATTCTCGGGCAGCTCCGGCAGCGGGCAGCTGCCCGCCGAGCACCCGCTGCCCGGAACAGTGGCAGCCAGCGGGCAGCCGGCGGGTGGACCCCCACCCACCGGCTACCCGCTGGAAATTACACTACCTCGGGCTCCCGGTTTCCCCGTTCCCCGTGGTGTCCCAACGGACTCCGTTTATCGTGCCTATGTCTAGTTTGATGTTTCGGGTACCGTTCGTAGGTTTATGGGTCTATTATATTGCATGCTAGTTGAATTGGTATCCCGTTGACCTAGGTGGAAGAAGTATGAACCCCTTAGGACTATTCTTAGTAAGTGATGGATCACGCATAGGTTTTGTTATACGTTCTCTCCCCCTTCCTAATGTGTAATGTGGGTTGCATGTGCTTGCTATGTGTTATGTGTGTGTTACCCCAATTCGGTTGCGATCGGATTGGTTATCCTGAGCTGCGGTTCAGAAGCTGGCTGCGGTCAGATTGATACTCTTGGGCTGCGGTCCACCGTTTGGTTACGATCAAACGTTTCTATACGAGCTGCGGTTCGTCCTTTTTCCTGGCTGCGGTCAGATGACATTCTCTTGGGCTGCGGTCCACTGTTTGGTTGCGATCAAACACTATGATGAGCTGCGGTTCATCGGTCGGTTGCGATCGACCCCTCCGTGTTGCGATACGGGGCATGGTGTTGCGGGGCCGTGTCAGAGCTATATGCGCTGACCCTCATGTATAGGCATGCGATTGGTCCTGTGGCGCCAACAATGTGCATTACGTGTTGCGATATGGATGAGTTATGACTATGAGTGCCTTGGGATGTGACTATGGGTTTCATATTGGGGATTGTTTATGATGGGATTATGATTACTGTTTATGCCTTGTCGTAACTGCTTTATCTATTGTGAAATGCATATGCTTGCTATATCTACTGCTGGTGTCTAGCCTTAACTATTGAGTCATTCCCGGTTCTAAAGCTAGAGTTCGTAGGACATATCTTCATGCTCAAAAGGGTTTTCGTATATTTATATATATTGCTATATGTATTGTATTTCAACGCGTTGGAGTGGGTTACCAGCATCTCTCGCTGAACAGATATATTTGGCTTTCAGGCACAGAGGACTAGAGCACTGGAGCGCGCTAGAACTGGAGCGTAGAAGTAGAGTAGTTTCCCTTTCGGCCTGCGTGCCATGTTATGCATTGTGTTCAATGGATATTAGTTAGACAGCCTGTGCACCGGGGTTCTCTAGCCCAGGTGTGGCATAGCACCCCGTACACTTATGATATACTTTGGGATGTAATGAGATATTACCTTTATTATATAAGCTTAAAATGTCTTGAAAATCTGGGGTGTTACACCTGCATTCTTATTTTCCAGTCATCAAATTTAGCAAGACTAAAAGCAAGCTGTTTGGAGCGGTTAGCATGATCCTTTTCCATTTTGCAAAAATTCGTGCAAAGCTGAAAATGTGCAGATTCTCAGAATTTTGATAGGGGATCTACCAGGCAGTAAATGCAAAGCCTTTACCGTTCAAGTTATTTGGCTCTGATACCACTTGTTGGTCCCGATAGAGTTGTAGGAGAGTCTAGGGGGGGGGGGGTGAATAGACTCTTTTCGTGTTTTGCCCTAAAAACGACCTTTCGGTGTTTTTGACGCAGTGGAAATGTTAACTTCGTTTATTTACTTTGCACGTTTTTGGTTATAACGAGAGTTTTGGTGATGATGCGAAAGACGAGATAATGCAGAAATTGAAAGCAAAAGTAAAGCGATAGGGAGACGATATTTTTATAGTGGTTCGGCCAACTTTGCCTACTCCACTCTTCTTCCACAACTTATGGAAGGATTGCACTATCACTCGTTAGTACAATTACACAAAGACTTCCTTGATCACTAAGCCGGACAGCCTTCGTAGGTTTTTCAACTCCTCGAGTTTACTCCGCCTCTATCAACTTCTTCTTCAGAGTTGAGGTTGGTAGAAAATGATTTCTGATTTCTCCAACGTGATGAAGTCTTGACTAAGAGGAATCATTGCTTCGTTCAAATGGCAAGACTTCCTTAAGGTGTAAGATGAGGATCAATGAGCTTCTTCAAGTATCTTTCCACCTTAACACTGGTTTAGAAAAGCTTGAGAGAGCTGAGAGCGTTTAAGAGCTTTTGCGTATGGATAGATCGAGTGATGAGAACCAGCACCTTCTTAATTGGTGAAGGTGGGTTTATATAGGTGATGAAAATTCATCCGTTGGAGGGAGATGAAATTTTCGAACCTTTTATCCAGTGGATAAGGACCGGGGAGCTTCATGCATTAAATGCTCCATTAATGAGGTTGTACCATGTAGCCGTTGAAGGTATGGAGAGCATTAGGGTTTTGTCCTTTAGCTCCAGGAGATGGTACATCTTCATTAAATGCTCCTTGTAAACGTGTCCCACAAGTTGAGGTCCTTATGTTCCTAGGATGTTGTCAAATCAGACAGACAAAACATTCTTCTCGTTGTTGAGGAGAAAGAATGCTTGGTGAGATTTGTCTTTAATAAATCTGTCCTTTCGAGGTAGTTGACAACTCCTGATGAATTCTCGTTGCTGTTTATCATGCCTTGTGTCTTCTTTCGTCTTGGAGACCCTATCAACTAGACATAACTCATTTTCGTGTGTTTGTCTAGCTTAACACGAATTACAGGGGAGTTATGGCAACTTTCGTCTAGGACGAAAGTAGCGATCGAAAAAGATAATAGTATATGTGTGTGTGTGTGTGTGTGTATATATATATATATATATATATATATATATATATATATATATATATATATATATATATATATATATATATATATAAATTATTATTAATGTATCAAGAGGTTGAATTAATTAGCTTAACTGGAAAGAACTTAAATTAAGAGCAAACTTAATTTAAAAGTCTTTTATAAATTTTAATTTATCAATCTAACAAAATTTAGTGTGTAAAAACTCAAATGAAATTTATAAACTATAATACATTTTATAATATTTATAAGTTATCAAATAATATTAACTCTCATATAAATTGGATACTAGTACAAGACTACAAGTTTAAATGATGTTAAAGTCATTTATAAATTTTAATTTAGTAGAAAATTGTGTTAATTTTTAATTTTGAGATTAATTAATTAAAATCTTATTTTTAACAAATATATCAATTTTGAAAAAGTGTGTACTACTATAGTGTGTAATTGTGTGTGTGTGTGTGTATATATATATATATATATATATATTAACAATTATTAATATATCAAGAGGTTGAATTAGTTTAATTGGAAAGAATTTAATTTGACAACACTAAGATTAAGGGTTCAAATTTCATTTCAAACAAAAACATCTCAATTTATAACAATTTATATATTTAAAAATATATATATAAAATTTCGGGCCTAACCCGAGATCGGCCCACAAGAGGCCCGGGGCAGGCCCGGCACGGGACCAGCCCTGAACATTATGGGCCGGTCCCGAGCTATGCTAACCGAGGCCCCGGCACGGGACCGGCCCAGGCCCGGGTTTTGGCCACCTCTAGCTCACAATGTACTCGGACGATAATTGTTCCAACTGTGCACTCCGGAAAACCACGAACATGTGCCGACAGACCAAGCCCATTCTTCGGAACAAGTTGCAGTTGCTTGACGTTCCAAGACCACCCGCCTTGTAGTGCACGGTCGAAATAAAGTTGCAGTCACCCTCAATGTCGTAATGAGTGTTATCTCCTTCGTGGTGTACGCCGACCACAAAGCAATAAAAACAAGTTGTTTCTATTTCTTTCTATAACTCGTAAAAATTAGTGATGTTGAATACCTGTGCAATATGGCGCTCGAGTGCTAATGGCGTTTTAAACTCTGGCAGGTTACCTTCGCACTCTGCATTCAATTTATCTTGCCGGTAGCGCTGCGTTCCCAACACGCTCTGGAATTGCATGTAGAACTCTACCAGACTGGAATGGGGGCTTGTGAATTTTCCGTATACACCGTTTTCTGCTTCTGACCGCGATGTGGTTCGCACAACCCACTCATGGGCAAATTTGTAAAAAAAAGTTGGGATCCAACTCTCACGTTCAACAAATATTTTGCAGAACCATTGATGGTTGGATAGCTTGTATTCATCCATTGATAGTTGCCATTGCGCCTCAAACTCAACACTGCAGATTCCCTCGTTCCAGACGATAGCATTTAGTTTCTTGCGAAACTCATTGTCCTTAGCTAACGCACTACCGAGCTTTTCATTAACCTTTGTCGTGATGTGCCACATACAGTATCGATGGTGTCACTCTGGTAATACTCGTTGGATTGCAATTCGCATAGCTGGGTCTTGGTCCGTCACAACGCACATTGGACTCTTGCCCATTCCACATGTAAATTTCTCCAACAGCCAGTTGTATGAGTCAACGTCTTCCTTAGTGAGCAAACCGGCCCTAAAACTGATGCATCGCTTGTGGTTGTCCACACCAGTGAATGGCACAAACACCATACTATACCTACACAATAAAAAAGGAATGCGTGATTTGCTAGGCGGCTAATACTACCATCAGTTGGTGTATAGCTACAAGGCAGGGGGGAAAATTAGATGGTGCACATGTGCCCTCATAGCCAATTCGTATGTACCACCCGTGTGCATGCAATACAAAAAACTGTGCAACAAAGCACTTTTCTTTCAAAGGAATGCAAAAATGAAATAAGATGTACGAGTCATGATTCAACTTAACCTATAAAGAGCTCAATCTGAATGAATTTGGCCCATACTATTTCATTGAAAGGCCCCATTGTGGGCTGGAGGCTTCACGACCGTCTAATAGAATACAAAGAAAGGAAGCAACCACCCCGCACAACAAAGGTCTGGAATAGGTCTGATTAAAGTACACAAAGGAAATGGGAAAAACGTGAATTCATTAATTCCAGTCTGGTTATTTTTATTCGGAAAAAAATTGAATTCATTACTTTTAAAAAAAAAAAAATCATAACTTTTGAAAGGAAATATAAAAAAAATTGAATTCGCATGTACTCTATATGAATATACTAATATACTCTGTGTCATAACTTTCAAAACAATGTTGCGAATATACTAATAATTACAAGGGGGTTGGGAATCGAATTGCAACTACATACCTCTTTGTTCCATAGGTTGCATCGAAGGAAATATTATCGTCATAGCAAGAAAATATCCGCCTACCGAGGGGGTCAGCCCAGAACAGACGTGATAGCCGGTTTTCCTCATTCAAATGGTAATAAAAAAAAAAAAAAAAAGGTCACTACAGACTTCTTGCTTGGCTTTGAACGTTGCAATAATCATCTCGCCATCAGCTACATCAACATACGTTTGGACGTCTCGTTTAAAATTGTGGAATTCCACGTCCGTTGCACCAACATTTGCATACGATCCAGTGGCCTCCTTGCAAAACCGCAGCCCGGTTGAAGCACCAATGTTAGCCTTAACACAATTACCTAAAAACACTTGTTGGACTAGATTGAGCCATCGATTAATCCGCATAAAAATTTTAGACTGCTCAGACCACAGCTTGTGGGTATGTTCCTCAACAAAAACAGTCACAACGAATTCCCCAGAGCTTTTTTTCTTAAATCCGATCCTGACTTTGCAGTTAACTCTATTAGAAAGCCGACGGCAGCGCTCTCGCTTATCTCCTGCATCTACACCCCGGTCATAAACACGGGGTATCCTACCATCACCTTTGACCCCTTGCCGACTGCACACCAAATAACGCAAGTAGATTTCTCCGTCTCGGTCGCGCTTCACGGAGCTGCAGCGAACATCAAACCCGACGGTTCGAGCGTAGTTGATGCAGCATTGGATACCTTCGTTTAGTGTTTTAAATACACGCCCCGCTACCGGCAGTACGGGAACATCTACAGCGGGGGGCAATTGTTGTTGGTCAGTCGGCGGTAACCTCATTGCATAGCTGGTGGCGGACTCTGCTTCCGGGATCAGCACTCGCTCTTCTACACAAACACAGGTTAGATGTTAGGGAAAAAATTAAAACCACACCGTACAGCCATGCAGCGCGAAACAATTTAGGGGGGGGGGGGGGGGGGACCTGTGAATCCACCGTCGTTGGATTCGCTCATCATCACCTCTCGTCGGTATGGCCTCACTTGTGTTACGGATGAGACTCCAGCAGCGTAAACGACCAAACAAATAAGTGGTGTATGCACTCTCAAACTCTTTTCAAATAATATGGAGAGCTAACTTTGGAGCGTACGATCCAATAGACCAATGCACCGGATTGTTCCGCTAGTTCGCACATTAATAATGATTTGCACCTGAAAAATAGCTTTTATATATATATATATATATATATATATATATATATATATATATATATATATAATAAAGCTATATGGTCTTGTGAAAATTAAATGGTGATAATCAACATTTAATTTTCACAAGACCATAATAATATTGTTATTGTGAAAATTAAATGTTGATAATCAACATTTAATTTTCAAAAAATCATAATAATATTGTTAATTATAATAACAATACTAACAATAATAATAATAATAATAATAATAATAATAATAATAATAATAATAATAATAATAATAATAATTGCAATAATAATAATAATGATAATAATTTTCACGGACAGTTTCTAATATATATATATATATATATATATATATATATATATATATATATATATATATATATATATATATATATATATATTTATATTTATTTATTTATTTATTTATTTATTTATTTATTTATTTATTTATTTATTTATTTATTTATATTTCAATTTCTACTGGCAAATTATTGTGTGAACGATGGTCCACATAATTGTATGGATCATGAATATCAAATACATTTTTAATATATTAAAAATACATTATTTTTATATTGAAAGTACCTTACATATATATATAATGTACCCTTAGTATATTTAAAATATACTTTTTATTGCATGCAACCCCAAAGTTCATAAGTTTGAAATTAATATATGGCATAGCTAGGCGGCCTAATATTTAAGATTGTTGATGTGCATATTGAGGACTACGGAGACAAAGATGCGTTATTCGTGGATTCATCGGATACTATCCAACAACACTCTCCAACTTAATTGACGTGAAGTGGCTTAGTAACATTAAGATTATATTCTCGAATTATTAGTTCTCATCTTTTATTGATTACACGCTAATTTGATAGTATTTGGAAGAAAAAATCAATGTTCGAACTAAGATTGTGATTTTGGTCCTTAAAGGTCAATTGTATGTTGCTACATCTAGAGTTAGAAATCTCAAAGGTCTAAAAAATTTGATCCGTGGTGATTCTAAAATTGTAATTCAATTACTATTGTAGTTTACTAAGTTCTTAAAAATTTGTAATATTAAATACTATGTACTAAATTTTTAATATAGTTTAAGATTTGTAGTAATCACCCACCTTAAATATTATTTTAATTGTAAATATATTTATGTTCATAATTTGATTATAGGAATTCACACATAATAATTATTAAATAACAAAAAATTTATATATGAATAAACCTCATATAGAGTATATTTTTATAACATATTTTCCGTGCATCGCACGGGACAAATACTAGTATATATATATATATATATATATATATATATATATATATATATATATATATATATATATATATATATATATATATATATATATATATATATATATATATATATATTAGCGCTCAAATGCGGCAGTGGCTTTAGGTGCGGCGGTGCGGCTATATCAACATCGTCAATTTTACTTAATCTAACGGCAACGGCTAATTTCTGAAGATTTAAAGATTTAAGCGCGTCCTGATAAGTGGGGGGTGTTATGGTAATTGTAGTGGTCATTTATATCGGCCGCTTCTCAGAATACACCAACAGTGTTAACAAAAGACACCAATAGTGTTAGGAAAAAGCACCACAATGAAATGCACAAATACACCAAAAAACACACAACACACTCAAAAAATACACCATATAACTCACCACCCCAATGGTGTATTTCTGAACACTGTGTGGTGCTTTTATTCATACTTAATGGTGTGTTCTGGTGATGCATATCTAATTTGTGACGTTTTTTTGGTGTGCATTTCTAACATGGATGGTGTATATTTGTATAACTATTAGTGCACCCGCACTGACCGCATGGGAAGGCGCCGGCGCACCTAAACTTGGCACCAACACGAATCCTCAAATACACCACAGTAAGGTTAATAATGCACCAATAACGAACATAAAACACACAACACTATGATTTGATCTATTCAGGTGCCCAATGACGACTTTAACCTTGCAGTTCGCGTAGTGTGAGAATGTGCGCGAAAATATCGGAAAAGCCTGGATGAATGTGATTCGTTGAATTTATCTAATCTAATGGCCTACATTTAACCGCACCGCCGCACCTAAGCGCACTGCCGCACTTGAACCTTCCTCTATATATATATATATATATATATATATATATATATATATATATATATATATAGAGAGAGAGAGAGAGAGAGAGAGAGAAAGAGAATTATTTCCAGCAATAGTCCTCCGACTATATTGATTTTCCAAAATTAGTCATTGACTTTTAATTTGGACATTTTACATCCTTGACTTTCAATTTCTTTTCAATTGAGGTCCTTTCGTCATATTACGATAAAGTAAACTTTAAATGAAAAGGTAAATAATCATTTCATCTGCTTAATGTATAATTTTGATATTTCTTCTTTGTATACGTCACTTCAGAGATGAGATTCTTAATCTCTAATAGCATTCAATAATAATAATAATAATAATATATTTATAACAACACCAATATTTTTTGCCTAATTTTATTATCTCCTAGACTCCTAGTAGATTAGTAGATATATAATATACAAAGTTGATTGTTCATTGTTGGAACACCAAAATAAACATAATCAGTGAAGTTTAGAGTGGACCACCGGTTCGATCACGCTCGGGTCCTCTAACTGCTGCCCACAAGAGAAAATGGAGCGGAAGGGAGAAAGCGGCGGCGACAAGGTGGTGGAAGCGGCGAAGAGGAGATGCAGAGCCCTCACAAATCGAATCCAAACCTTACCCAAATCACCCTCATTGTGGAAGACCACTCTTCTGCGCCTCGTCAACTCCGAGCTCTCTTTCCTCCACCGCCTAAACCATTCCTCGGTCTCACCTCCCACCGCTCTCAGCCTCAACATCGGCCACCTCGAAGCCGTCTTCCACGTCCTCCGCCACCCATCCGTCACTGCCGTCGTGCGCGTCTGCAAACCCATTCCAACCTCTCCTCCACAAACGCAGAGAACGGGTAATTCTAGTGTATATATAGACATAGTGTGTTCTCTCAACGGAAACCCTGTTTGGATCCTTGTATCAGATCGAAATCCCAAGCACAATGACTTCAAGGAGTTACGCGGCCGGATTCTTGAAGTTCTGGTCGCCGCCCGTCAGTCGAATTTAACTGTGAGGCCCTCTTCGGTCATCCTTTCGTTCTCAAATGGCCTCCGAGACGACGTTATCGAGAAACTCCGTGATGAATTTGGGGCCATTGACTTGGCTGGGTTTGGGGATTGCCCTCCATTTGAGCACGAATTGGAGGAGGGACCTTGTAGATCTTTTGAAAGGGCCTGCATTTTGGAAATAAAGATTCAGGCCTTTCATCCCAGTATAGAAGTTTTAGATTCCAAGAGGGAAGAAGAAAAATGTGGGGATGATGTAGAGCATTTAGAAATGGATAGCAATGTTGTTGGGAATTTAGGTGAATCATTTTGTTCTCTTGTGTCTAAAATGAAGAGGTGGTCTGATTGGGATGTTGAAGATAATGCTGAATTAGTTAACTTTGATACCACAGCTCTGATTGCTGCTGTGTCGGGGATCAGTAATGGGGTTACCGGGAAACTTTTGGATACTCCGGAGAGTGATTTGAGGGCTCGGTTCAAGGGAAATTATGAGTTCGTGATAAATCAGGTTGGGAGTCTAAGAATCCTCTGTTTACTTGCCAAAGTTTCTACATTTCTGATATAACTTATGGTCCTTTTAATTGACTGGAAACCTGCATAGGACTAGGCCAATTACTGTGATAAAGTTCTGAATAAGTAAACTGACTTAGCTTTGAATCTATTAAATCCACTGCCAAACTGGAATGTGTTATTTTACGAATATTTGCAGGTCACTTCGGTGCCTACAAATCTAATTATGCTTATGTTAGTGCTCCTGAAGTTTTAGCGGCTGGAAAATTCTTTGCCATTAATTAGTGCCCAACAAAAGGCACTTTCTTGTATGCTTGTAGTCATGTATTAACATTGCCCAGAAATTCCTGATCTCCAAAGTTATGGGATTAATGTTTTTATCTTTATACCCAACAGGTGAATTCTGAAATTACACACCCAATCCATGAGGATATGGCTGGCGTAATATCTGGGAAGAGAGGAATTATTTGTAAAAGCGTTTACTCAGAGTTCCAGGAGCTAGTATCAATGTGTGGTGGGTCGAGGGAAAAGTTAAGAGCACAGCACTTTCTGAAGCGACTTAAGTGAGTTCCATGCTAATTTTATGCCCTCTTTGTCTTGCAATTAGTTTAAATGATCTCAAACATGATTGCAATAATGTTCACACATTCAAGTTGACATGTCAGGTAGACAGCATTCCAACCCTCCTTTGATACTAAAGGAAGAAGAATGAAATAAAAGCAAAACCATAGCAGAAAGATAAATTGTAGAATTGCATGTAACTTGTGTGTGTGTTGCTTTTGAGGTGTTTTTTGGATGCTGGAGATTAGAGGAGAAGGATTTTGCATTTGTGAATTGTTACAACTTACATCATTGTGGCCATTCCAAGTACCTTGTGATTTGATGGCATTACTATGGTCATTCTAAACGAAAGCTCACAGGTTCGAGTCCCATCCCAATCAAGGATGTTGGCATAATCATGTTGAGCAAATACTACGGATATGTTAGATCTCGAATTAAGTTTGAGCTTTAAAACGATCAGGATTATTATTATATTAGTTATTTTCTTTTTCCTAAAAGGCTAGACAAGCAATCGAATCCTAGACTTATTAAACGTACTCACTGTTACTTTACGTATATTCATTTGCATGGTATAAAGTGTAACGCAGATCATGATATTTAACTTCCTAGGAATTTTTATGTTTTTACCATTCAGATATCTATCATTGTCCATATGAATGCTGACTGTCTTAAAAGACGAGCCTTTCTCGTAGCTTTGATGGATATTGGCATCAAGGGAATGCCAGACAGCCAGAGTTTAGACTTTTCAATGTCTTCTAGCATACTGCTTGACATTTTTAGCCGTATTTCTTGTAGCTTATGTCTAGGGTACAAAATTCTTTAATAATCCCGCCAATTTTATCTTTAGCTAGATATCAATTATTAAGTCTGCTATGGTTCTTTAAACTGCAGGTGGGAGCTGGTGTCATGTGTGATTGTTCTTGTAGTTGTGTTGTCTGTCCCATAGTAACATTTTGTCTTAGAAAGGAAGCTTGTTAAGATTTGATATGTGAATATTCCACTTGAATCGTATGGTTGTAACCACTGTTGCAAAAATCGGTCTAGGCGCTAGGCGCCCGCCTAGACGACCGGCCGACTTGACCGCCTAGACAGCCGCCTAGCGTCTAACGTGGTCGAGTTAACTCGTCCATTTTGGTCGAGTTAACCCGGTCAGCTCGGCCTTGCCAATTTTTTTTCATTATATATATATATATATATATGACATATACATATATATATATAATATGACATATACACCTGTAGACTAGTTTGATACTTTGAATCTTTGGATGATTGAAGTATTTGAGTATTTTTAATTTTTAATATTGTTTTGATGTTATGACTTATGAATTATCATTATTTCATTTATTTGAAGGTGTTATTTGATTTATTGTTGAAAACATCTTCATTAAAATTGTCAAACTGCAAGTCTGCCACTGTTTTTTTGGCTCCCGCCTAGCGCTGCCTAGATTCTGCCTAGGCGCTGCCCGGGCGCCCGACTAGCGCCTAGCGCCTACTGCAACCATGGTTGTAACAACCACAAAAATGCCCTTGCAAAGTATTAGTTGCTTTTGTGATTGAATTTCTCAAAGTTAGGATTAGGAATTGTGCTTGTATGCAAGTGTAAGTAGTCTTGATTTTCGTTCCGAATGCATACATAATTATGTCTTGAGAAGCTTTGAATTTGTAATCTAAAATTTTGAACTCTCATTATCATTATTCATACGATACAGGGTTGTTCCCGACTGCCCATCGGAACGCACGATGAGCCTTCCAACCACCAGAAAGCTGGCCTTAAAAAACAAAGTTGTATTCGGGACTGGTGATCACTGGCACGCTCCGACCATAACTGCAAACATGGCTTTTGTAAGAGCTGTTTTGCAGGCAGGGATGTCCCTTTTTACGGTCGAGCACAGGCCGCGGGCACTAGTTGGTCACTAATTAAGCCAGGGGATATGTTGTAAACTCCCATTGTCATGTACAATGTTACATTGCTGCTTATAGAATGACCTTATACTATTCAGATTTTGCACTTCCATTATGGATTAGATATGTAAATGAAAAATGTGAGATTTTGCCATTTTACATTTGCAGGCTAAATATTTTATAATAGTGATCTCAGAATGTTGCCCTTGTTGGTTCACGGAATTTTGGAATATTTCAAAGTAATTTTAGATTATCTAAGGGCATTCACATTTGTAATTTTTTCTCTGACAAAACTAACGTGCGGAGTTTTTAACAAATGGAAAGGGAGGTTTTCTGAGGATTTTTTTTTTAAACTACAAAATCAAGTTTTTATCAATTCGCGCATAAGCAGACGTTTTAAAATTTTTTTTTTTTTTTTTCTAATTCTTGTCGGATTTGCTCTTTTTTGTTTCTATTTTCTTTTTCTCCTATTTTTCTCTCTCCGCTCTTCTAGTTAGGATGACACAAAATCTAAAAATCATGACAAATGAAATTGCTCTAACAGGACGTTTGGTTGAAGGGGGAAAATTATGTATGGGAGTTGAATTACTGGGAATAAAGTGAGAATTTAAATTCCAGTGTTTGGTTGACAGGAATAGAATTACTGAAAATTTTAATTCCAATGTTTGGTATACATGGAATTAAGTTAAAAAGGGAAGGGGTAATTTTGACTCATCACTATCTTTTTTTTCCCAAGAATTAAAATTTCAGGGGGGACATGGGATTTTAATTCCATGAAAATGAGGGAATTGCAATTCCCTCCAACCAAACTACGAAATTTAATGGTCTTTGGAATTATGTGGGAATTAAGTGGGAAGGGAATTTAAAATCCCTTCAACCAAACGCCCTGTAAGGGTTTGTTTGGAAACTTGAAAAATGATTTTTTAAGTTTTTGATGTTTGGTTAGGCGGGAAAATGAGGGGTCAAAGAAAAATAAGATCTGGTCAATGGAAAATGACTTTCTCTTTTTTTTTTGGGAAAGTCATTTTCCATCCTTTACTAGACACGCTGCTTCAACTCCGCCTCCCCCTTCAACATTTAGCCGAGAAAATTCTACAACACCTCCTCCCCCAAGAATCCCACAACCACAAAAGCTTCACCAACAAATCTCTACCAACACTAGAAAAACTATAGAGGTATGTTTCATACTTTTTCAGTTTGAATTTTTTTTCTCTGAATTTCATAGATGTAAAAAAGTGTAGTTATTTTCCGGTTGTGCGGAGAAAAACCCACAGCCGGAAGAATGTTATGGTGTTCGTCACTGGTTTTCAAAACTGGAGTCTTGTTTGCAGGATTTTATTTGTGGTCGTAAGCGAAAGTCAGTTAACTTGAAGGTGGATGAAATTGCTGAACAACTCAGTAGTATTGCCATGAAAATTAAGTCTTTGAATACCGATGTTGATGAAAATCAGTTGTTTAAGGATGTGATGAGCATAAGTGATGGCTTTCATGAAGATGACATATGTAAAGCATTTGAATACTTGATGACAAATAAGGATTCAGGCACGGATTTTCAAGGCCAAGAATGTAAGTTTGAAGAGGAAATAGATTGAGAAATTTATTTCTTCTTCGGATTAAATTATGTATGTCTTTTTTGTTGGTTAACATGGATGTTAAGACTTGGACTGTAATCTTTAAGACTTATTTTTATATGTATGTTTTGTAGTTAGTTATATTGAATCCTAATACTTGGTTATATTGGATCCTAAGACTTTGTAGACTTTATTTTTTGTTGATTCCTTTATGTTGTTTCTAGCATGTAATTGTGGTTTCAAATTTTCATATTGTGATAATGGTTTTAGTAATAGAAAGATAGATTGAGAGCAAAGGCATTATGATTAAATACAACCAAAATTTACGTTGCATGGAATTTGAAATAAAAATTGTTATATTCTAAAAAAAAAAAAAAACAACAATAAAAATATATTTTTGAGTATATAACAATTAAAATGTTGAAGTATACCATTCTGTTAATTGCTGTTCATTTTCTGGAAAATGAACCAAACACAAAAAGACAATTTTCTATTGTGCAGCCAAGCCAAACACAGGAAAGGAAAATGTCTCATTTTCCAAAAAATATTTTCCAGAAATCATTTTTCTACTTTCCAAACGGACCCTAAAAAAATGGAAGTAATCAAATTACCTTAAAATATTACCGCCATGTCAACTTTAAGATAATATACCATTATCAGGTAATCTCATAATTTGAACTAAACAAAGTAATATAACATTATCATGCTCACATTACCTCTGTAATCTAAGATTACCTGAACCAAATGTCCCCTAGCAGTATTCTGACAGTATTTGACTAAAAGGCAACAATTGCTTTCATTAACTAATGAGGGTTAAAAGAAGTTTCGATTACATTACACAGGGAGAATTACTGCTTTTTGCAAAGGCAATCTAAGTTATTTCCTCATCATAACTATCAATAACAGCACAAGCAAGCTAACACTATAAACTATGAAAGCTGTACATGATGCACGAACTACTAGTATGGCTATGAACTATAAACTCACCTTGCATGAAGCCTTATTATGTCCTGGTTCCTTGCACTTGCTGCACATAACCGTCCTCTTATTTGGGTCTATTGTCTTGGTCTCTTCTTCCTTTTCTTGAACTGGAAACCGAGAAGGAGAAGGAGAAGGAGGGAGCACATCTGCACTTTCAGAATCCACTTCGTCCTCGACAGGCTTCCCAATACCAGGAATAGGATTAATGGGCTCAGAATATGCAGAACGAAAACTTTCAACAGTGAACCATTGTGGACAGTAGTCATACACACTCTTGGAAGATGAGAGGAAAACAGCAACAGCATGGCAACAAGGCAGCCCACTCAATTTCCACTCCAGGCATGTACAATCCTGATTTTCAATGTTCACAACATGTGTCAAGTCATCATGAACTTCAAAAATGACTTCAGACGAGAACAAAACTTTCAAGCTTTGTGCTTTAATAGCTTTTTCTCGTAGCTGTTTCTCTTTTGATGGAGCAAGTTTGGTAAAGCAATTGCTAGACTCTTCCCTACGATGATTTATCTGGTCACTCAACATACATATCAGGGCATTTATCTTCTGCATTATGGTCGATCCCCTCATCTCCTCAATCAACTTGGAGTACGTTTCTGCTGCATTATGTGTAATATAATTATAGGGTACACCCTTAAACAATACCGTTGTCCAATGCTCTGGCTCAATCTGGATAACCCAGTCATAGGTGGTTGAGGAGATCTGTTTAATTTGCTCAATGAAGATTTGAAAAGCATCTAGTCGGACAGCATGAGCAGCAGCCAGAAAAATACCAGGTATAACTCCTCGGCCGTCACCTTGAAATGGGCCCTTCATGTTTTTCTTCAAGCTCTCCATGAGGTGAAAAATTGAATAGCCATGATAACCATTCTCAAACACCTCATGTACATGGTTCTTCAAATTCTTCTCTCGGTCTGAAATAAATGTCACAGGTTGCAAAGTTGAAATTGCTGTTTTCAGTTGTTCCAAAAACCACCGCCAACTATCATCATTTTCAATATCTACTATGGCAAAAGAAACTGGAAAGAATCTATCATCTGCATCAACTGCACTTGCAGTCAGCAGAGTCTCTTTGTACTTTGATCTCAGAGATGAAGCTTCAAGAAAAATAAGTGGTCGGCAGCCATTTTGAAAGCCATGTACTGCAGCACTGAATGAGAAAAAAAGGCGTTCAAACCTTTTCTCCTCATTAACCATGAGCTTAGTGACACTACCAGGATTTGTCTCTTGTACTTTTTCACAGAACCAAGGCAACCGATTGTACGACTTCCTATACGAACCTTGAAGTTGTTCCTTCGCATCCTCAATTCCTCGCCAAACTTGTGTGTACTTCAGTTTAATTCCAAAGTCACGCAAGATGCCTTTAGCAACATCCCTCGGTTTTTCATTTGGAGAATCTCGTATCCTTTCCTTAATGATGCTCACCAACCAATTCCTTCCCGGATGAGCAGACTTCCAAGATTCCCCTCCACATGTATGTTCATCATTGAACTTCCTGATCCTAAATGCTTGATCAGCATGAACCCAGGACGCATGTATCCTCCAAGAACAGCCTTCAATCACACACCTACCACTTGCACGGTTAGTATCATTCTTCTTCAATCTGTACACAAAACGATTTGCAATGGCATACTTTTGCAATGCCTCCCGGAACTCCTTGACACTTTGGAAATCCTGACCAACACCAGTAATGCCTTTCTTCCAAGATGCCACTAGCTTTTCAGGCAAATCTTCTTCACCATTCAGATCTTCATCTGACAGCATAACAAATGCCCTGCTCTCTTCCAGGTCATCCTCTATAACAACATTAGTCAAAGACCCATCATTGCTTTTCTTGCGCGACCTTTTCTTCCCAGAACCAGCCAAAACTTTGTTTGAACCAGTAGTGCGTCTCCTCTTCTTAACCCTTTCAGCAGGGGTACCACAATCATTGAAGTCACAATCGCTATCCGCTTTTGCCCCAGACATGGCCTGTCTGCGTGGAGCATAGTCCGAATCTTCACCTGAACCATGGTCAGAAGACTGGGCACTCGATTCAGTGCAGGAATTTTCTTCTTCTGCAGAATCAGCAGGAGGGACTGACAACAGTTTCCGGCCACCACTCTTCTTCCTTGTCTTCCTAGCACCACCAGCAGCAGCAGGAGGGTGTGACGCATAATTCACAGCAACTTCAAACATATTATTCACGGCAGCAGCAGGTTCTGCAGGCGAATCATTATGATTTACAGTCTCAGCCAGTTTTACGCCCATTGCCCTGAGAAGCTAACACCGTATAATCGAAACATTGAAACGAAAGGAGAAAACAACAAATGCAAACATACTCCATGAATAAGAAATACCTAATGGGGGAGGCGCTGAGGACACTGCGATCAAACCCCGGATTGCCACTGACGAAAACCTCGGCGGTAACGGAGTTGGCATGAAAATCGAGCATTCTCTTCAGGTCCCTATCGGACTTCAAGTTGATGAGAGTCCGATTATTCCCGGGGAGGAAGTACTTGACTGAGACGGACAATAGGTCAAGGTCGCACACCTCGGCCAGCTTAAGCTTGAGATCATCGAAAACAGTCTCCTGTGTAATGTTCATGGCATTGGCCTCACCGCCGGCGTAGGTCAGGCTGCCGTCGCCGTTAGTCGCGAAGCTCCCGCCGGACTGGCAGATAAGTATCAGCTTCCCCTTCACCATAGCATCCACCAATCTTCCTTCGAATTGAAAGAACAAAAAAAAAGTAAATAATAAATAAAATTGCAGTAAATATTAAATACACACGCACTGAAACATGGATGAATGAATGAATATATGTGATGTGAAGCGTTGACTGGAGAGAAAAGAAGAAGAAGAAGAAGTGCTTACCTGGAAAGAGAAATTGGATGGGTGTGAGGGGACTGGGGAGGAGAAAACCCTAGAAATGGATGGGTGTGTTTTAATATTTGGGGAAAAATGGACGAGGGCTTCTTCGAAAGGACTTCTGGGAATCGGGGAAATAGGGCTTGGGAAAGAGAATCGGGGAAGGGATCTGATCATAAATTTATAACCATTCTTGGGGAGTCATTTCGAAAGTTTGATAAATGCAGGACCACTCAATAATTTTTTCACTTAGGAATACAATAACTATTTTTTTTTTAACTAAATATGTGTAGACTAAAATAGCATCTCAACAAATAATTAGTCTTCCCCAAAAGGTTCACTAAGCATTTGAGGATATACGGTGACTCAATGGCTCAGTGGAATGTTTCCACATTGTTGTGGGGTTAGCTCAGTGGTGTGTTTCCACACTGTCACGGGGTTGGTTCAGTGGTGTGTTCTCACACTGTCACCGAACATTGGTCTCTTCTTTTAAATACTGTATACTGAACCATTGAGTTAAGTCTGTGCGAGCAAAAAATTAGTCTAGTATGTTGTAGGTAGAGTGTGATGCTTCTTAGCTTAAGGTTACGGAGTTTGATTCTTTCTAACATTTTTTTAGTTGAGTTTGTCCCACATGATTCTTTCAATACAGTTTAGAGGTTCCTATGTGATTTATGGTCGCTATTATACAAGAATGAAGTTATTGGGTACACTTTGTAATATTGTTCGTTGCACTTATAGATTTTAAAAGTTTCAAATATTTATCAAACTAGTAGTTGCACCCATGCGGTGCACGGCAATATGTATACATAATTATAAAAAACTAAATGGATAGCGAAGTTGTTGAAATTTTATTAAACATTATTGAATACTTCTTTGTATACTACATTTGTAGTGGTTTTTTTTTATTTTACATTTTCATCCCAAATAAGAATTTTTAATCCCTTCGGATTACTCACTCTTGACACTGCTACATACAATTGACCATGATTAAAAACCGGTCTCTTCAAAAACAAACCCACGTTGGAGAGTGTCTGGCCTTGGCTTTTATTTATTGTCATTGCATATGACAACATTAGTGGGAATTGCTTCCTTTGGAACTTAAAAGGCAATCTTGGATCAGAAGGTGTTAAGGACATTCTTGGAATTAGGACTTTTGTACCGGCACTTGCACCGCATAGTATTTGAGCTTCTAACACATGATCTGCCAACTTTGTAATTATCATTCTTGTACCATTGCACAACCCCAATGAGTGATCAATATTCCTCAGAAGCATAACTGGAGACCCAACTTTTAGAGTCAATGAGTGATTTGGCACTCCTGAACACCTTAATCCATTTAAAAATTCAGGAGTGTGCAAATCAGCAAGCATGTCAACATTTGAATCTGATTTACAGACCGAGTCACAACTGAGATACGTCCTTCCTTCTGAATTATTGTAGTTATTCATGTATTCATTTACTGCATCCACAATATCCAGTGTTGGTGCCAAAATAGCACGATCTTTTAGATATTGAATATCACTATGACCTCTGCGAAACATAGGGAATATGCTATCAACCATTGTAGAAATTGGATCCTCAGCACAAGTTAGCACAAATTCTTCAGGAATATTTATCTCACATTCTCCATGTAAAGACTCACCAATTGTTCCATCACCGATATTAGCAATCCACTTTGCAAATTTTTCAATCTGTTGAACATCAGTTTCTGATTGCAATGACCTTAGCCTGAGATTCTTTGTTAGCCTAAATACTTTACAGCTTCTCCAAAGATATGATGCATTGACACTTGCTCCAACAATATCTTGCCTGGTGCCCTTTGGAATGGCTGGTAGAATCTGTCTGAAGTCTCCACCTAACACCACGGTTTTCCCACCAAAAGTCATATCCAAGCTATTTGGATTTTTGGCACGCATGATATCTCTCATACTACGGTCTAAAGCTTCAAAGCAAAACTTATGCATCATCGGTGCCTCATCCCAAATGATCAACTTACATTGCATTAACAATTTTGCCAAAAGACTGCTTTGACTGATGTTGCATGTTGAATCTTCATTAACAGCAATTGGTATTGAAAATCTAGAATGCGCAGTTCTACCTCCTGGTAATAGAAGCGATGCTACACCACTTGATGCCACATTTAAAACTATATCACCATTTGACCTTAAAGCAGACGACAATGCTCTCCATAAGAACGTTTTCCCAGTTCCACCGTATCCATAAACAAAAAACAGCCCTCCAAGATCGTTCTCGGCATCTTGCAAAACATTTGCATATATAGCCCTTTGCTCTTCGGTGAGTTGATGCACCAATTTTTCATTCTCTTCCTTCATGACATTAATATCATATGCTAATTCCTCTTGTATCATACGATTGGTGGTTCTATCATGAATCTCTAAATCCGGCATTAGCATCAACGGAAAGTCTTTCAAACTCTTTCCGATAGCAGAAAGCATTATTTCTATCTCGCGAAGTGCGAAATTCTTTTTCTCATCTTCAGATAAAATCAAATCTGTGATAATATAATCAATCGCATATTTTAAGTATGTGTATACAATAAATCTGTACAAAGTGAAATTACAAATATAAAATTTTACCTGTAATCCCCAATTGAGCTCTAATTTTGAATTGTGCATCCTCAGCCAAATAGTGCCACGCAGCTTCCCACACAATTTCAGGTTTAGCCATTGAGTTTGACATTAATAGTGTGACAAACAATCTTCTCAAATTAACACCGGTCGCCCATTGACTTGCTTCTACTATAGCATGAACATACTCCTTGTCGTCGTCTACTAATCCCCTGGCAGAACACGCATCCCTAAAAGAATCATATTGCACACCATCTACTTTTTTTTATGTCCAAAAAACTCGTGGACCCTTTTACTTTATTCAAAAGACATCTCAAATAAAATATCTCCCCTGTACCAGGTGGCACATAGAAAAGTCTACCGATGATAAATCCTCTTTTCATTGGTTGCCATTTCCTAACATCTTTCTTCCATACAAATTTAGTGGGCATCTCGGCATATGTAAGTTGTTTTGCATCTGGGTAGGTTTTATTAGCCTCAAACCATTCTAAGAACATGCTCTGCAAAATTGTTGGACGGCTGAGAATGTTATCAACAGGATCGTCATCTGCGAATATAACACTTTGTTGATTGGGCAAGTGAAAGCTCAATCGCTCAACAGATGGTGTCCTTAATTGTATATCAAATCCAAACAATCGCCAAGCTACTTCACACGGAGAAATATACCGACAGTCATAGAACATATTGATTTCATCGATCACTTTTGGACTTTCATCATCGCTGTTGGATTTGTAAAACTCTGCGGTAACCCTATCATGGCCCTTGTTTACGTACTTGAACAAATACTTGATTGACCGTGATTGATTACACCATTCCACATTAATATGAGCCCTATACTTCAGTAACAAATGTCTGCTGTGTGGTACTACGTACCTATTATCCAACTCAATACCATTGCGCATGACAGACCTGCCATTGTCTCTTCTGCGGTATATAGGATACCCATCCTCGTCCACAGTTGATGTATTAACAAACTTCTTGGGAAAGTGTTTAGTACACTTACCATTTGCCATACATGGAGAAGTCATCCGTGCTTTCCCGCAAGGTCCATGCATCATAAACTCCTCAACAACTTTGAAGTATTCTGGATCTCTTTCTTGGTCAGGTAATTCAGCTGAAATGATGTTGTCCAGATTTATCCCACTTTCTGCTCGATTGTTTTTATCCAGAAACAAAAGTATATGAGCATGCGGTAGTCCTCTTTTTTGAAACTCTATAGTATAGATCACTGTTAACAAAGAAATTGCAACATTCATCATATAATATATGGGTAAAATTGTGAAATTTGTATGGATTAAAAACTACAACATTAAAATAGTATATTATTTTGACACGTACCTCCAATGACTGGGCCAAATAACTTGTTCTTTCGGCATTCTGATAGTAGAGCATCCAACTTCAATTTGAATATTCTACATATTATGTCTGGACGATCTTCTGCCCTGAGATTTCTTGAACTCAAGAACCGTTGTATCTCAGGCCACTTGGGGTTGCAAGTAAACGTGATGAACAAATCTGGATATCCAACCCATCAGCAAATCACCATTGCGTCCTGGTAATTTTGTATCATGTATCTAGCACCACCGGTAAAACTCGAAGGCAATATTATTCGTTTTCCTTGAGCAGTGGGGTCAAGTTCACCTCTTGTTAATGCATCATTCAAGCAATTATATGATTCGCATCTCAAACTTTTTTGATGCGTCCGTATATATATCAACCTTCCGGACTCAACCATCGTATAGGCATCAACCAGGAATTGCTGGAATAGCCTTCTTGCATGCAACAATGTTGAAACTTCTGTTGTCCTAGACTGGATACGGTAAGAAAAATATTCTCGAGGGCTTATCCTTTAACGACCACCAGATGTGTTCCCCTTTATCGTTGAGAATGGAATGTCCTCCCTATAACCGTCTTCACCATAAGGAAACAATAAAGGATATTGCATTGGTAGGTAAGCTGGATTTAACTCAGTGATTCATTGCAAGAGACCGCTCTTTGTTTCAACCAGAATGTCGCGTTCACCAATATTAGTATCGATATCACCAACAATCAACGCAGCAACCTCTGAGACCTGTGGCAAGTTGTATGTCCTAGCATCCCTTGATCTCTTACCAAGCAATTTTATCTTAACCTCAGCGGTTGGATTATTTTGTAGTTCATCTCGTGCCATGCGAAAGGTTTTGACCAACACATTGTGTTCATCCAAAACAGATTGAATCACATTGACAATCTCAACATGAATGTCGTTTCGCTTACCATCTTGCCTAAAATATAAAACGGTGAACAATTAGATTTGTAATAAAACTACATCATAACAACATTTATAACATAAAATGCAACAGACTTACCTAACAGAATTGACACGGTTGTCCATTTCATTGTTGGTATCATAGATATACAGCTGCGCGAAATGCGGTTTCATGCCATCTACCGGCAATAGACTGCCAATGTAATGGAAGTTCTGGCCACTTATACGGAAGATTGGGGGACCACCGTTTCTGTTGACGTTTCGGTCTATTTTCCCACCCATCGAAGTGAAGCAGAACATACTATTATATGTTCTAATGTTGTGTAGAAATTCCTTGTTCTTTTCTGATTCTCCAAAAAAAAAGATCATATATCGGTTGTGGGGGCATCAGCATGTATGACAATTGAATCTTACCATTGTTGCAACACAAGTTATATTTTGGGTGGCCGCGATTATCTGTTTTGTGTGTCCTTTCTTCGTACCAAAACAGCGCTCCACAGTGCTGACATGTTATAGTTGCATCACCAAGATCTTGGTATTCCACTAAGTAGATAATTAAAATAAAATAAATCCAACTGCACTAAGTTTATTAAAACACCGTAATATAGCAAACATTCCAGTATTGTAAGCAGTTGGTTATGTACCTTGATAGCTATTTGTTGGCTCATCACCGACGTGGCTACCATTTGAAGTCCCAACTGTCGATTCAATTCGTACTGTGACTTGGTTTGTGCATGTAGTCTCAAAAAATGGATTTGTACCTACCATGTACATAATTAATTTTTTTTTTTTGAAATGTGTACAAACCTCCACAAAATATGGTAATGACATTGTTACCATTTACAAAATAATTACTTACCATTTTCACCTAATTGGATATGTTGTTGTGTAATTGGTGACAATGCTAAGCATAATATATGAAATTAGTTTCATATGACTTAAACCAAGAATAACAGGCATAAACATTTGGAAATTACTACTATTTAACATTATACGTACCATGATGTACTTTCGCGGTTTTTGAAATAGTGTCCATATTGGAAACTTCTTCAAAATCTTGAAACAAATCCCGGTTGACAACATTACACTGGATAATAGTTTTACCCTTATCCATGCATTTTCTTTTGTTGCAATTTGTGTTACCTAAAAAATATATACTTTACAACTTAGCTAGCATAATTTAATAAACAGTTATTAATTTGTATAAAATGACGTAATAAATACTTACCATTGGATATATCGTTTAGAGGTGGGCGTTTGTTCTCAGAAATTGTGTGGGTACCTTTTATATAACCAATTAAACATGGAATTTAAAAGAAATTTTTTATAGCATGTAACTGGAATACAAACAATTAAGTAATTGTGGTATAAAATGTAAAAACTCACCGTTAAGTATATCGCTTTTTGCACTCGAAGAGAATGTATTTCGGGATCCTAAAACAAAATGCCTTGATTTACTGTTGCTGGTTGTATATTCCGTACTACGCGTACTAATTTGTATATCCAAGGATTCTATATTAACTGAAAAAACATAACACGTTTGTCATATGTTATCTACTGTAAAGAAATTTTGTAAAAACTTTAAATAGTTTACCTGTTGTGAGAGCACTTTTTGGCCTCTCACTTGAATTACAATACATTTGTGGTGTGTATTCCATTTGCAGATCATTAATATTTTCTTGTAGCATGGTATTGTTGTTCTCAACATTTTCTGCAAAGGCAAACATTAGACAATAAATAACTAACATATATAACTTGAATTATAAGCTATATATTATAAGAATTAGTGCACTTTTAAAAACATAAATACATTAACCATGGCCCACACAGTACCGTGATACATAATTAAAAACAAATTTTAAAAGTGCAAAATAGAAAGTCAAAGTGGAAACATTTTTGAAAAATTTTACAACGTATGTATTATAGTGATTTAAAATAGTTAATTAAAACTATTAGAAGCTAAGTATTATATGAAATAAGTCATGAATTAGCATCGTCAATACATTGACCGTGGTCCACACATTAACGTGAACCATAATCAAAACTACAATAAAAAAAAAAAAAAAAAAAAAAAAGGCAAATGCAAATAATGTACATCCATTAAAAAAGTAATGTACCTTATATACGGAGAAACTTAAAACAATTAATCTGAATTCATAATCACCTATTTTTATTTTCGTTAGTTATTATTGAAGGATGGCTTGTATAATAATAGATGCATTAATAAAAATTGAGAATACATTAACCATGGTCCAATAAATATACCGTGTAAATTACAAGCAAAAAATAAGTGCTCTTAATGGTAAGAAATTTAAACACTATTAGAAGTTAAGTATTATATGAAATAAGTCATGAATTAACATCGTCAATACATTAACCGTGGTCCACGTAGTAACGTGAACCATAATCAAAACTAAAATAAAAAATTTCTAAATGCAAATAATGTACATCCATTAAAAAAGTAATGTACCTTATATACAAAAATACTTTAAAAAATTAATCTGAATTTATAATCAACTATTTTTTTGTACAAACTTATTATTGAAGTATGGGTTTAAAATCTGCAAATCTCTATAATTAAACATTCCCCTAATCAAACCCAATATATAATGATTTTAATACATAGCCCAAACCATTCCCCATGTTTGATAACCCATACCCGGCCCACTTCTTACCCATAACACTCCCCTCACACTCTCCTTCCTCCCAGCTACCTCTCATCCATATCCGAATGCGGACATCCCTATTTCTTTCTTCGCTCTTGAGCTTTGTACAATTTCAGGCAATAAGCTTCATGTCCTAAAGATCTTCATGACCTTTAACATCCGATGAGGATGGATTTTCAAAACCCTATCTTCATTTCAATATTTATCAGGCGATCTTCGTTCTCATTCGAAGATCATGGATTTGAGTGCCCGATCTTCGTTTGTTAATCGAAGATTTTATTATTTTGTGGGCGATTTCGTTTTCACTCTTCCAATCTGAAATTGTGTTGCCAGATCGTCGTTGTTTACTCGGAGATCTTCGATTTGAGTGTCGGATCTTCGATTTTGTTCATGTCGCTTCGTTTTTAGTAGGCGATCTTCAGATTAATCGGAAGATTTGGGTTTTGATTAGTCCATCTTCGTTTACAATCGTATTTTGAAGATTCTCAGGTTGATGTCACGATCTAGATACAAAGCACTGTAATCTTTCAATCCAGTCGCTATGAGATAAGTTACCTACAAACTGTATTGTAATCTTTCAATCCAGTCCCTTCGTTTACAATCGTATTTTGCTTGTAATTAACATTTTTTTTAAAAAAAAAAAATTTGCAGATCTGTGTACAAATGTGGTACAGTGTTCATCACCGTAGAAAGACATTCCAGGAATTTTTCGACCATTCGTCGCTCAGATAAGTGGAATTGAAACAAATATTAGCATAAAATCGTAGATTAGTATAGAGATTCATCATATTATTTCTTAGGGTTTCAACTAACTTAAATACTCTTATCTTTTAGGGGAGCAGTGTTCATAATTGGTTGCATAAGAGAAAGATGGGAAGATCAGGATGCATAATAGGCTGTGGTCATTGAAGTAAAAGCAGAAACTGGTAAACTTAAATTAAGAGTTTTAATAGTGTAGAATATACCTTGATTGTTGATTATGTGCTTCCTTTGGCTCCTTATTAGTGTAGATGAATTAAGTTTCCTCATGTCTGATGTTGTTTTGGATCTTTCAATAATGATTTGTGAGTGTAGTTTGAGCATGCATATTTGCTATATTTTGAATGCTTTAGTGGCTGATAATCATTAATGTTTACACATGTACTGAAATGATTATGACTGTTCAGTTTTTTTGGGAAAACCAAAATTCAATAGTGTAATGCTGTCATTGAATACACATGTTTCCCCTATCACTAATGCACTTATTCTTTTTACAAATATACTAACACTGTTTTTAGTATTGGGCAAATGATGAACTTATAATTCTGATGCAGTTATATGAAATTTTTAGAATCTGTCTGTATATTTCTAACATTTTTATTTACAAATTACAAATTATGTGGTTTTTAAAGCCAAAGAGCATTGTGTTTCCAATTTTATATTGAGATTCATTACATTTTTAATGATAGATTACATACTAAGTACTTGAATACTTTGTTGTCACATTTGTTACTTATATTGTTAAAGTTGTTATAATAAAATCAGTTAAAATCATTTTGTTCGTTCTTGATTCTTTGGCAAATGATTAAACTTTGTTTGTGATGCATATGTTAAATGACTAAATTACATTTACTATTTGTAGTCCTATTTTTTTTTTGACATTTTTTTGGCACAGCAGTTGAATACTTGGCAGTGCTGACAGATTCTTATATATCACAGATTCTACATTTTCAGATTACAAATTAGTATATTATATTGTATGTATTAGGGGATGAGTATTTACTCTCCAAGTTTATAAAACTTTACTTCTGTAAATTGTAGATTTTAAATGTTTAAATCTTAGATCCGTTGAGATCAGAAACAGTACTGTATAGTGTACTTTTTAGACAAATTGACATGGAAAATATTTGGTCAATTACAATTTTTACGGTTTGATTTTGTAATGTGCTAAAAAGCGTTGTTAGCTTTTTCTGGTACTTTATAGGCTCAAAGATGTATCACATTTTGTAAAACATGTATAAAAGTTTCATTCCTACATTTTTCTTACTTTTTAATCGTATATTACTAATGATAAGGTTCCCTAATCGTATATTACTTGTCAAACAATCACAGACCAAAACTTCTCATATGATAAGGTTTTGTATTTATTTACAACAATCACAATTATATAGGATTTTCAGAAAGCGAAAATATAATCATTTTTGAATTGACGAAGTCAAAGTTCATTTTTGAAGTACATATGATTGTTTAATTACATTGTTCACAGCTACTTCCAACACTATATTTTTAAGTTTGTAAATGTTTTTTTCTACTGTTAGCCTTTTGTCTACTGTTAACCTTAATAAATTAGACTTTATTCAAAACAATTTACTCTACATATTCTATTATATAGTAATATGTAATTATACTGTGATCATTTGAATAATTTTTATACAATTTTGACCTTAAAGTCTAATTTATATTTAACTTAACCAAAGATAATGATAATGATAATTGAAATTCACCAAAGCTATATCTGGATTTATTTTAGTTGATATATTTGGGTTTAATTGATTTAGTGCTATCATTGACTATTTGCTTTTTGAATTGACAAAGTCAAATCAAATTTGTATACACTTTTCACTTTCAAAGTGTAGAATATAGGATTATCTAACTAATCTGTTAAATGTATTATTTTGATTAGAACCTAATTTATGTAGGACTATCCTTTCACTCAATGTATATGTGATTAATTTCAATTTTTTTTTTTATTAACATTATTAGTGTGTTTGATTGAATACATGTTTTCCAAGTTACTTTCTGGTTAGTTTGGTAATGATTCTATTGAAATTCTTTTGAGTTTGAAAGTAATATAGAAAAATGTATATAGTGCAAAATAAATAGTTTTATTACAATCTATATTACAATAAATTACAGAATCAGTACATGACTATAGATTTATCACATAGGTAGAAGTAAATTAGTTTAAAAGCTTTTCTGGTACAGTGGTTTATTGTGCTTCATTCTTGACCTGATTGGGACTGTGTTTGCTTCCTTGTCTTTAGTTGCTTGTTAGATTGCTTGCTTGGTAACTTAATTCTTCCCCTGCATACAGTTTCATATATCTAACCAAATAAAGAAATAAACAGTGTAATCAAATTAAGCATAGATTTAAGCATAGATAAACCAAAAAGAAAAATAGTCAAACTGACTACAAATGTTCATATGGAAACAAACTGACATTGTTTTAGAAATGAAAATAGATAGTGTGCAGGCCAAAACATTAGTTTGAAAACAGTAAAACCACAAAACATGTGGTAACAGTCTGTATTATCCAAGATCTTAAACTTTTTCCTTCTTAACAATAACATTTTTCCCCTTCTTCCTTGAGGAGGAAAATTGATCCAGAAGCGATCTCTTCACACCATTAGAATCATCAGTCTCAAGGTCTACACTTTGAGAGTGCTGTATACTCAAGGGGCTGTTGACCTCATTCTCTCCATTTGAAGCCTCCTATATACATGAAAAGTTTATTTAGTCAAACACATGTCATAAGAAGACTTAAAAATGTAAGTATAGTGTATACTTTATTAAAAATAAGAACCTGATCAGATTCATCATCTTCTTCCTCGTCCTCATCTATCATTTTTGTCATCAAGTCCTTCTCTTGGTCTTCAATAAGGTTAGAACAATAGGCAGAGACTAACACTTCATCCCTTAGTACTCTCATCACAGTGTAGGCTGAATTAGCTCCCTTCATGAACTCCATCTTTAATGATATCTTAAATATCATTCGCATACCAACTAAGGATTCCAATTCTGCTGGAATGTCTGAAACCTAAAATAAACAAAATAGCATACTTAGAGGTGAAATAGATTAACACAGCTGCTATTAAGGTATTAAATTATAGTGTTGTATGACTTTACCTTATTATACTTGAGGTACAAACTGTGTGCTGGGATACCAACTAATTCAGAACACTCCCTATCCCACAAAAGGAAGGGAGCATCTTTTTGACCTTTATCAAGAACAAACACTTTCACTCTATACCTTGCCATGCCTCCTTGATACTTCTTATTACAGTGTGTACAACTGAAATCACCTACTTGGCCAGACAGTTTTCTGTTACATCCTGGTGACATGCATGAGATGTACATCCATCCAAATGACCCTTCAATTCCCACTATTTCAGCAGGCACATAGAATTCCCCATTCTGTCATAGGAAATGTAACTTGGTTAGTATGTATTATAATGACAAATAATTACTGATCTTACTTGACTGTATTAATGATATCAACAATTTAAGAGTATAACCTGTTTCTTTTTCAACAGATCAGCAACTGGAGTTACAGTCAAAGCACCACTGGTGAAGTCATCAATTCCTTGGGATTGAGAAAACACAGTTGCAGTGCTGATACTGCGTAAAGGGCTGTGTGATGCACTTAACCTACAGGTAACAAAAACAGTCAATTATATGAGTCCATTGCATGTTATGAATAAGTGTTATAAATAATAGATACAGTAGATTCATTGTTGTCTCATGCATTGTTATGTGTTGAGTTGTAAAATGTAGACAATAGATAACATCTAAAAACTGAAAAGGAACTTACTGAAATTTGAAATGCATGCTATTTAAAATGTATACAGTAGACAGTAGATAACATACTCAAATCCATGCTATTTAAAATCCAGACAGTAGATAAAGTTTAAAATCAAAAAAGGCACTGACATGGTATTTAAAATATAGACAGTAAACAGTATAACACATTATAAAGCAACATGCTATTTAAGGCACTTACTGAGATTTAAAATCAGCAAATTCCTGATAAGGTCCATTCAAATGAAGTTGGGTAGCATCATAGCAGCTAGTAATTCTGATTTCACCTATTAGAATCATACATGTTAATGATTGTTGGAAAACCTAGATAAAAATCAAAAGAATAATGCAATGACATAACTTACCATTCACCACTTTTGCCCGACAAAGTTGAAGAACCAAAATTAGGGGTTCTTGAAGACCAGAATCATAATATGGTACCATAGAAGCAACATGACTGTCCCAAACAGTGCACGGTAATGTATTTCCCCTATAGGGAATTATGTTAGAAATAATCTAATGATTAAAAATATAGGCACATAGTTGTTAGTAGAAAACTTACTGATTATCCGCCATTTTGAAATCAAGAAGTTTTGCTGGTCTGCCTCCTATTATTTTGTCCACAGGAGCATGGATCTCGACAACCCTGCCTATTAAATCTGTAAAATAACAAAAAAAAAAATGAATAGTAGACAAAATACAGGAATAGAAAACTTAAAAATAGCAAAAGCATGAACTATATACTTACCAAACAACATGTAACACCCCGTGTTACGGCCTTCAATCCCGGATTAATTATTTAATTAATCCCGTTAATAATAATTAAATATGATTTAATTATGTTAGGGTTACCTTTAATTAATTAGTGAGGTCCACCATGAACCGTGGACCCTTGCCCGAATAAGAGTCTTAAGCCTATTAGGAATAAAAGAAGTAGGCCTTTTACTATTCAGATTAGGATTAGGATTCTCTTTAATTAATATGGTCCACTATGGACCATGGACCCTTATCCCTAAAACAAGCCCTAGCCCTATAAGGAATAGAATTAGTAAACCCATACCATTCAGGCCCTAACTAGGAGTCTTAAATATATAAATAGGGAACTTATGAGGCACCTAGAATCCCCACCACATTAATCTCTCACCACCCAAAGAGTTCCAAGAATTCCCCTAGGAGAAATCAAGAAATCAAGAAAACTTAAAGAAAGATTCTTCATAGCCAAGGAATTAATTAAGGCTAAGAGGTAACCCATGTCTCAACAAAACCTATTTTCATAGTTATAATTCCCCCTTAGGGTTTCCCCATATTATTGTGTATTGGCAAGTTATGATGATTATTATTAGCAATTGATGTGATGATCCCATGGGGGATCTTGATAATCTTGATATTGGGAGATTCTTGATAATTATGGTGTTCTTGATAATTATATGGAGTTCTTGGTGATTATGTGTTGTTCTTGATAATTATGTGATGCTCTTGATGTTTATGTGTTATTCTTACCGAATCTTGCAATTAGAAGACGAACCGTATTCTTGTTGATATAAAAGTGATTAGAACCCTAGGTTGTATCGTATGATCTTATTCTTGGATTATCGGGTGGGGAAATCGCATGTTTGGGTGTTGATTATATTTAGAAAAGCATGATAGGCTATGTGCCGTTCGTTTCTTGTATTGATTCGTCAATTGTCTACGTGTTGTCGTTAATTGCGTTGAAAAGTGTCTAAGCATGGTTTCGGGTTCCACAACGGTTCCCGGGGCGTAAAGTGTGTGAAAAGAGTCAGTGGGGGTAGGTGGGGGGTAGGGGACCCGCCACCTACCCACGGCCGTGAAACACCGCCCGGCAGCGGGTAGCCAGCGGGCGGGCAGCTGCCCGCCGGCGACCCACTGCCCGGAACAGTAATTCCGGCGGGCAGTCGGCGGGTGGCCCCCCACCCACCGGCTACCCGCTGGAAATTCCCCCATCCCGGGATCCCGGCTTCCCCGTTTGATGTTCCCCCGATCCCCGTGGTGTCCCAACGGACTCCGTTCATCGTGCCTATGTCTAGTTTGATATTTCGGGTGCCATTCGTAGGTTTACGAGTCTATTATTTTGCATGCTAGTTGAATTGGTATCCCGTTGACCTAGGTGGTAGAAGTATGAACCCCTTAGGACTATTCTTAGTATGTGATGGATCACGCATAGGTTTTGTTATACGTTTTCTCCCCCTTCCTAATGTGTAATGTGGGTTGCATGTGCTTGCTATGTGTTATGTGTGTGTGTTACCCCAATTCGGTTGCGATCAGATTGGTTATCCTGAGCTGCGGTTCAGAAGCTGGCTGCGGTCAGATTGATACTCTTGGGCTGCGGTCCACCGTTTGGTTGCGATCAAACGTTTCTATACGAGCTGCGGTTCGTCCTTTTTCCTGGCTGCGGTCAGATGACATTCTCTTGGGCTGCGGTCCACTGTTTGGTTGCGATCAAACACTATGATGAGCTACGGTTCATCGGTCGGTTGCGATCGACCCCTCCGTATTGCGATACGGGGTAGGGTGCTGCGGGGCCGTGTCAGAGCTATATGCGCTGACCCTCATGTATGGGCATGCGATTGGTCCTGTGGCGCCAACAAAGTGTGTTATGTGTGGTGACATGGACGAGTTGTGATTACGAGTGTCTTGGGGGATGTGACTATGGGATTTATATTGGGGATTGTTCATGTTGGGTTATGATCATTGTTTATGCTTTGCCTTATCTGCCTTATCTGTTGTGAACTGCATATGCTTGTTATAACTGTTGCTCGTGTCTGGCCTTATCTGTCGAGTCATTCCCGGTTTTAAAAGCTAGAGTTCGTAGGATATATCTTCAGGCTCAAAATGGTTTTCGTATATCTATATATATCTCTATATGTATTGTATTTCAACGCGTTGGAGTGGGTTACCAGCATATCTCGCTGAACAGATATATTTGGCTTTCAGGCACAGAAGATTAAGTCACTGGAGTGCGCTAGAACTTAGAAGTAGATAGTTTCTCTTTTGGCCTGCGTGCCACGTTTACGTATTCACGCTTTGAGGATATTAGTTAGTTAGCCTGTGCACTTGGGTTCTCTAGCCCAGGTGTGGCATAGCACCCCGAACGCTTGTATTTATATCTTGGGATTTAATAAGATTCTACCTTTATTATAAGTTTTAAATGTCTTGAAAATCTGGGGTGTTACACAACACCTTGTCATTCACTTGAGTAGGGTCTTTCAAAGAGTCATAGTTTTTGAGCTGAAACATCTTATTAGGAAAACCTTTCGATTTGATGGCCTTTACTTGAGTCTTATAGTTTAACCTAATCATATATTCGTGATCACAAGTTTTGAAAGTATAATAGTGGGTGAAAACCAAAAAGTTTTTTACAGAATAGAGCTTCCCTTCTATGAACACATTCTTATATTTCTGGACATCACTGTTTTGCATATTCAAATGTATGAAAGTACCCTGCAAGTAGGATTAGTGAAATAAATAAGACATGTGTATTGCATTGGAATGATTATAAAGCCTAAAGCTTAAACAGTTAAATAAAATCATAAGAATGACACGAAAATACCTCTTTATCACAGACCAAAACTTCTCGACTCTTGATCTCGGTGGACCCTCTGTTCTCGGCTATTTCGTAGCATCTAACACACTTCACTCTGATTGCTTTCTCCCTATCAAGCGGGCCAATGTCTTTTACTGGAACATACATTGGCATTGTTTAGTTGCTAAAAGTTTGGGTGTATTTTTTGTAAAATGTAGGTGATACGAACTGAATATATTCTGAAGTTTGGAGGGAAATTCTCCATCGACACAGGCTTATATATAGAGTATAAATCAATGGATTTCAAAATCTGGGAAGACTAAAGGGGGCTGCCGACCTTTCAATTTTCAAGAGCAAGTTGCGGCTACATTTAAATGTTTATGGAGAAATCGATTTTCAAAGCATCTATCATTATAATTAACACTCTCGTTAGAAGTCTGTAATAATTAGAATTCTATTTAAGATTTTTTTTTTTTGGTATTGCAAAAAAGTAGCCGGCTGTATTTAATTGCACGCGATTAATAACAATTTTTTCTCAGGCCATCAAACGGCGTCGTTTTCATTGGGCGGGATTTTGGCATAGGCAGAAACTTAGTGCTTTATTATAATGATAGATTGTCACGCATATTTTCCTTACTTGAGAGTTGATCTTTTCAATCACAGACTGTCCAAGTTCTTGTGGATTTAATCCACTCAAAGAGGCCATTGCTTCTTTTTTCTTTTTTCTTTTTTAAAGAAACATGAGGAGATAACCCAAAATCAATAGTTGATTCTCAATATGCTGCTATGACCCAAGAGGCTAAGTTCGTCCTCTCACACAAATCTTTCCATTAAACTAGTGACATTTTCATAGTATCTCGCCACTTCGTCGTCATCCTAGACATGTTTAGCTCATTGCTTCTTTTTTCAATGAACATGTTTGGAGAAGCAAAAAACCTCCTTTATTATAGCTTCTAAGAGTGATTACTTGCCTTTGATGTTTTGGTTAGTTCCCATGGTTAGGGTATAATCATTGAAAGAAATTCAAATTTGAGAACATTTGGTTGAGGGAGGCTAATTGCAGAGAGAGATTGTGGCACAAAGTTGGGAGACTACTAGAGGTCTTAACCTCATTTCCCGATTAAACCAATGTGGGAAGGCTCTTTAAAGGTGTGGGAGAAAATTCAATGTTAGGAACAAGTGCAAATTAGATTTTGATGATACCAAAAGAATTAGAAAATTTAGTCCCCGAATTTGTTTTACTCTGATCTTTTAGACTTGGGAAGTTTTATTCAGTTCGAATAGTTTTGAAGAGTTCGAGTTCTAGCTCGAAGAGTTACACTTCAAATGTTAAACTTAAACTCTCAAACGAGGAATTAAGAGGACGAAGAGCTACGAAGAGTGGAAGCAACGAAGAGTAGAAGACATAATTAAAGACCATATGGTTGCAATAGGCGAAGAGTGGAAGAGCGAACCTTATCGATTAGTGGGAATTCGAAGAGTTAAGTTAAAGAATAGTTAACTCATTTGAGTAGTATACGTAGGGGTGACCACGGCTCCGGTTCTGATTCGGTTCCGATTCGGAATCGCCGGTTCCGATTCTGCAAATGGACAAACCAGAACCGGAACCGCAAAGTACGGTTCCAGTTCCGATTTATGAACCGGCGGTTCTAACCGGATTTTTTTTAAAAAAAATGAAGCCTAAAGAGGCAAAGACAAAAGTTTGGTCATTGCCTCTTTGTGCCACTGCCCACTGCCCAATGCGGCAGTGAGGAAGTATGCTGCAGGCCGTAGGCCTGCAGCCAACAATAATTTTTTTTTTTTTTTACGGTTTCGAACCGGAACCGCCGGTTCCTTTATTCCACAAACCTTAACCGGAACCTTATTGGTTCCGGTTACGATTCGAACCGAAGGTTCAAATCGAACCGTGGTCACCCCTAAGTATACGTAGGAATGACTATTCAATAGTCATCTCCGAAAGGTTACAAGAGACTATGATACGAAGAGTTAACTTGAATGATAAGTTGACCTCTTAGATCTACTGTTCGAGGCATTCTCAGCGAACAATTCGAAGCTTTAAAAGTCAGAATCTTTATGCAAAATGTTACCAAGGCAATTGGAGTCCTAGGTACACATCCCAAGGAGAATTTTCCTTAAAAGCCTAAACAAAAGGTGCAATACAAAAAGTAAAGTGCAGTAAGTAAAGGCGTGGCAAACAACTGAAAAATTGGACAAAAAGTAACCTTTCACAATATCCACTGGTCATTACCCAAGAGATAAGAGGTGTTTGAAATTTCTCCTTCTAATTATTGGATTTATTTCAAATGCTCTTATAAATACCTTCAATCAAGACTAAAGAAGCTTATGGTCTTATTATTGAACAATATCAAGTGATTAAAAGCATTCTAAGTGCCAATAAAATTGACCAGTGAGAGAAGAGAAGAAGAGCTAAATGTTTCCAGATCAAGCTCAGACTTTGGCCTACGAGAAGTGAAGATTCAAGTGCTAAGTCTACACCAAGTTGGAAGATTGGTCAAAGTACCTATGAGATCCATGTACTATAGTGTTTTGTTCAATTTAGTTCTTGTACTTTTATTTGTTCTATTTAGTCCCTGTACTTTATAAAGTGGTGCAATTAAGGACAATAGTTAACGGTGTTAATATTACAATTAACTTAGCTTATATGGTGTTGAAATCGTCACTGTCAAATCATTATGTTTATATTCCAACTCATGTATTACTTTATAAATATTTAAAATTAATTATTTTTACAACTAATATATTACATTAATATGTCAAAAATAAATAATTACAACTATACTCCCATTGGGAGTTAGAATGAAAAGATTTGACATAATCTTTCCATCCCAGCTAGGGCCATTTATGAGAGTGTAAAATTCTCTTTGAGTGACTAAAGGAGAGCTACTGGGAATGAGGAACAACAAAACCAACAACAGTTTTACGTAGAAAAATGGAGCAAGCCACTAGCGGGATGGTGGAAGAGTAATGTTGATTGATGCATCAATAGATAAAGATAGAGGAAGAATGTTTTTTTGTCAATGCCATCCGAATTGATCAAGGAATGTTTGTAGCTGCAGTTGGAATCCCCTGGCAACAGATAATGATGATTCCTCATTTGCGTTGATATTAAAGAAATGTTAGGTAATTTTTCTCATGCATTTGTATCTTTTGCAAAACAAATTGCAAATTGCACTATTCATCGTTTGGCTCGAGAGTCGATTTCTTTGTCTATTTGTCGAAAATGATTATCTTTTTCTCCTTTGTTTATTTGTGATACATTGTATTCAGATTAGGGATGGTAATTCTATCGGCACCCAATAGATTCTCCGTATTCTCGCCTCTACGTGTTTTAAAATACCTGCACAATTTGGATAATGAGAGCGGATATGGAGAAAATTTTGTATACCTGCGCGAGTATGGGGGCGGGTACGGGGGAGGTATCCCCGCCCCGCACTTATATATATTGTTATTAGTATTCTTTTATTATATACGTTTATGTATATTTTTATAATTAAAAATGCATAATGAATTAAACTTCTTTGTTTTTTGTTAATGAAAATTGAATAGGAACAACACAAATAACATAATGAGTAAACACTTAATACAATTTATACTACCAAGGCAATTTTAGTTCCAATTAACGATTAACTTTATTAACTCTTATTAAATTTTAGAGTTATGTTCAAACTTATAAAAAAATCCGTGTGATAATTACAATTGTAGTATAAAATTTTTATTAGATTTGAGTGTAATATTAATAATTAGAGTTGCGAGTTGGATATTACCTGCACCCTCAAAATCCCCGCGGAAGCAGGTATGCGATAGGAATTTCATTACACGTGTGGGTGCGAGTGCGAGTGCGAGAAGTGAATTGAGAATGCAGGTGCGAGGCCGGGGGATATATCCCCCACACCCACCCCGTCCCATTGCCATCCATAATTCAGATCTTAATTAATGATATTACATTTTTAAAAACACAAAGCTTAGTAAATGAAAGTGAAATTTTAGTGAAACTACCTCAAGTTGTTATGGTCACTGACTCACTGGTCAAGTACTACTCCGTTGTCTAGTTGTGTTGCTTGCCTCAAAACTTGAAGAATGTCCTAGAAAAGCCGGGCAAGTCGTCATTGTTTTCCATTGAATGGGATGTGAGAGGGAGAATTTACCCACACAATATTTGGATACCTCTTCAAAGAAATACGTTCATATGAAGGAAGATTTGATCAGAACGAAAGCCATCTTCTGATAGAGATAGGTTTCATATGGCATGTTGAACCACCCCACAAATTTATGTTGGAAAAATAGCATAAAATATTATTTTAAGTGGCTATTTTGTGCTACAAATATTAATGGGGTCCACTTTTGATTTGTGTCGGGTCAATATGGATTCGGGTTCTTCGTAGTGAAATGAAGAGATTGATATATTGTACGCTCTCAAAACGGTTAATGAGTGAATGAGAAATTGATTCTCAAAGTAGACTTATTTGAGTTGAAAAAATGTAGGGAAAAGACTTTAAAGTAGCATTTTGTCTCATATTGGTTTGGGAAGTAGGTTTGCACCACTATTCATACAAGAGCTTTTCTAAGATTTATTGAATTGTATAGCATAGAGGTTTTCTCTTGCGCGCAAATCAAATTCCAAAATGAGTTTAGAAAGGCTTGACTTGTGTACGCTGACACTTTTGCGGGTATGAATGTCGTTCGGAAAATTGGCTTAAGTTATGTCAATTTTCCGCCAATCATAGAGGTTCTCTCTTGCGCGCAGGAGGAGAATCAAATTCCAAAATGAAATGAGTTTAGAAAGGCTCGACTCGTGTACGCTGACACTTGCGGGTATGAATGTCGTCCGGAAAATTGGCTTAAGTTATGTTAATTTTCGGCCAATCGGAGCAGTTAGGTCAATTCTGGTAACTAGAATCAAATTGGCTTAAGTTATGTCAATTTTTGGCCAATCGAAGCAGTTAGGTCAATTCTGGTAACTAGAATCGTTAGCGAACGCCATTCGGGCAGAATTGACAATTGAGATCCTAGACTTTTTCTGCTCGAAATTAAACCCTACGCCATTCAGGCAGAATTGACAATTGAGATCCTAGGCTTTTTGTTCCTGGTAACTAGAATCGTTAGCGAACGCCATTCGGGCAGAATTGACAATTGAGATCCTAGACTTCTCCTTCTCGAAACCCTGCGCCATTCGGGCAGAATTAACAATTGAGATCGTAGGCTTTTTCTTCTCGAAACCCTTATCTTCTTCTTTCTTGTCATCTATGCTCTTCCCACGCTTTTGTTCGTCGAGTTCTAAATTTGAGTGCTCATAACTTATAACCGTAGTACGTTTTATCCTAGGAAACCTAGGCCGCATGCTCTTAGCACCTTTGGGAGGCGACAAATAAGGTTTTAAGGAGAGAGTGCTTTGCTCGGCTCGTACTAACAACCTACTCGCAATATCCTTTCGTCCCTGTGATTGTAGGTTCGACTTGGATCCTTCTTTTCTTATCAAGTAAGTGGGATTATGTTTTAAACAAATAAATCTCTTATCTATATATTTGTATATATAAGCTGGTTATAATTATAATCTTCGAGATTATAAAATCCATTATTTTGTTTTATATATATATATATATATATATATATATATATATATATATATATATATATATATATATATATGGTCGCGTTCAGGTGCGAATAGGTGCCCAGGAGAGAAGTGCGAACCAATCAGCGCGCGTCACGTGTCAGCATTCATTGATCGGGTGCACCTACTTTTGCCTGCAAGTGCATGTAATTTTTGCCTGCATTCAATGATCGGGTGAACCTACTTTCACCTACAAGTGCACCTATTTTCGCCTGCAAGTGCATGTAATTTTGCCTTGTTAACATTCATTGATCTGAGTTCATTCTGTTTGGCATTGTTTTTGTTCTTGCGGGTAGTAGTACCCGTGAAAACCACCGCGCAAACATTCATGCACCTAGGTGCAACTACTTAAAACGATAGGTGCAGCTATTTATAACTATAGGTGCATTTAGTATTGATGCTCAGTGTAAATTTTACTTGCACCTATAATACATTTTACGTGCACTTGTAATACATTTTACTTGCACTTCGATGTTCAATTATTTACAAAAATGTCGCCGCGTTTTTTTTAAAAATCAGTGTTTCTCATCCATTAGATCTGGACACGTGGACGGATATCAGGCATTCACATATTCGCACCTGGATGCTCTATTCGCACCAGAGTGCAATTCTATATATATATATATATATATATATATATATATATATATATATATATATATATATATATATATATATATATATATATATATATTATATTATATTTTCTATAAAATCGAATTAGTGATCCCAACAATTTATACAAATTACATTGCAATTCTTGGAATGAGGAAAGGGCTAGTTCTATCTTCTCTATTCATAGAGGATCAAACTTAATGTTTGTTTTCATTGCCTATAAAATAAAAATTAAAAAAATTGTTTTCATTGTCTAACAAATTGTAAAGACAATATTATCCTCACATGTCTTTGTTATTTCATCTTTTTTTTTTTAATAATAATTTCTAATAAATATCACAAATATATATATATATATATATATATATATATATATATATATATATATATATATATATATATTAAAATCAAAGATTTAATACAAGAAGGAATAGAATCAAATAATGTATATACCATAATATACATTTAGTACATTAAAAAGGAAAAATGTTTAAATAAGTTCTCAAAATTTTACTCAAAAGTGCAATTAGTCCTCCAACATTGAAAAAATTCAATTAAACACTCAAACTAGTCATTTCGATACATTTAAACCCAAATGACCGGTTGTTCACCTGAAACAACCGGTTATTAAGTTTCCGTCCAACATTTCAACGGTCGTCGAACGTCATGCTACCGGCGTCCGGTTGTCTTCTCCAATGGAGAATACAAATTGTATTGGTCGTCTTCTCCAATGGGGAAGATGAACAGATGGTCGCCTTCTTCATTGGGAAAGACAACCGTCTGGTCGTCTTCTTCATTGGAGAAGAGCGACCAGCAATGGAGAAGAACGATCAACGAAGGTGACGGTCGTCTTTCCGACGAGGGTGGCCTTAAGCTAAGCTTTCTAGTCAGTGAATAACTGATAATCTATTGGTTACTAATAAACATGATTTATTTGATCTATTTTGGCAAATTTGGGTGTTTAATTGAACTTTTTTAATGTTGGAGAACTTAATTGCACTTTTAGGTAAAATTTGAAGGTTGATTTGACGTTTTTTCCCATTAAAAATGTACTATTTATTTCTAATCCATAAAGCTATGTGAACCATGATCCATCAAATAATGATTGCAAGGCATAGCAACCAATTAGATAATACGGACTAACAAGAAACAACTGTATCAAGCACACACTACTCTTAGGCAACAAAAGTCCAATTAGATAATCTATACATAGGTACCAACGCAATTGTTATATCATAGACTAGAGTCCACCTTACATTGTGAATTTTAATTCAAAACACATTTAAATTATGTACATACAATTAACATATTGTATATACTTTCAATTAAAAAATTATATGCATATTGCAATTAACATATTATACACCTACAATTAATATATTACATACATGTAATTAATAAATTATGTTCCGTATGTACAATTAATCAATTATGTATCTATTACAATTAACATATTATGTACCTTTAATTTATTTGCAAGTACATAATCTAAATATCAATTGTTTTTTTTTTAAAAAAAATAAAACAAGATTTACATTGCAAGGTGGACTCTTGTCCATTGTATAATTGGTACCAACAGCATCAAGAAATCAAATCTCTTCAATACATCACATAGCTCAAAATGGACAAAACCAAACACCAAAAATGCATTATTGTTTATAACGGATAAATAAACTATCCAAGAAATCAAAAACTGCTATATTTAGTCAAAAGTCAAAACTAAAATAAACTGAGGCCATACCAAATGACTGCAGGTAATCTCAAGTGTTTACACTGATAACAATGAGAACCAAAATATAGCACGCTACATAGAACTATGAAACAGAAGGGAAACAAATATTTGACACTATCTTTGCTACACCCTACAGGGGCACAAACTATTCAGACATGGCAAGGTTACCGCATCGAGCTTTGGTGCATTAACCATCTTGTTAGAACACCAAGCCACATATATTCAAGTTTCCTCAACCTGACAAATATCTCATTCCAGACGAGTGGAATTAGGTGCAGAAATATATTGCAATAACCAATGTAAGAAAATTAACTCATAAGAAATAAGGAACTCCCGTTCTGGGTCCTCTCATTTGGTTGTTTTCTTCAGTTTCGGTGAAGAACTTCACCTCACGCTCCTGAGAGAATAAACAAGCATTAGAGGAAAGATACAAAAGTGCATTTCAAAGTCAATTCCATGGCTAACATTGATGCAGGAAGATGAAACCTATGAAAAAAGAACACACATTTTGGAGGTATATTCAGGCATAAATTTCTAAAATTAATCATTACAAGGGCTTCCCAAAATTTCTAATGTTTGCAACCCCCTTTCTTTCTCTTTCTCCAAACTCTCAACTTTCCACTGTATATATAGCAGTGCCAATAAAAAGGGGAAAATCTGTCAGCTAAATAAGTCTGGTAACCCTGACTATAACTAAAATAAAGTGATTAACAAATTTTATATAGGACAATGTTTAAACATTCACCCAATGTCCAATTCCAGGATGTTGTGGTATGGCAAAATTTACCATACAAAATAAGCCAGAAGTTTCACTCACATAGTGCCACGAGGAAATATCAACAACCCTCTAATTTCCTATCCAGTATTGTGACATGGCATAATTTATGGTGTAGACATCAAAATTAGAAATGTCACTCTACTAATGCTGCAAGGAGTATTAGTGGAGGTATGTAAGAACTATACATGACGAATATAAAAAAAATTGTAATTCACGAAATATTTGTGTCAATACAGTACAGAGACATTGAAACTTTGCAAAGAACTATTAGAAATGAAACTAAGAGCCTCATTTAGAACTCCACATCTCATAAAGCTGTGTCATCTAAATCAATGAGCCAGTTATGGGTAGATCAATTATTAAATTACAAATATGCAATCCTTTTTCCAGCTAGGTATATTCCTAAGCATTTAACCATATGAGCTGTTTAGGGTGGATATGGGACAAATTCCCAATAATGTCAAAGGTGAAAGAAAATGAGAAGTAAATGATTCCTAGAAGTGAGCTTGACCTATTGAAGTACGTGTTCACAACGATGCTAGACTGAAAACATAATGCTATCTGCAAGTAGTCCCTCAACAGATAAAAGTTCATTGGTTTAACTTTTAAAATATCACGAGTCAATACCATATTCTCATTGAAGCTCAAAATGGAAGCTACATTTCCACACCGATAGCAATAATTAGGGGCTGACCACACCTGCATGGAACATAAGAAAATAAGAAATTGATCATGCTACAGAGTAGGAATGCCATCTTTAAAGGTAAACCAAAGTAGAAAAGACAACTCACAGTTACAAGTCCTTTGTCCTGAAACATGTACTTTAGACCTTCCTGGACAAGTTGGTGAGCCCGACAAACTAGATCCAGCTTGTTGATATGATTAAACTGCAAAAGAGGAAAATATTATTTCTAGAAACAGGGGATGCAACACAATTTACATGTCATAATCTGTCATACCTCAGATGTAACCCTGGACCCAAAAAGCCATCCTGCTCCACGAGGACTTACTGCCCATGTTTCAATATCTTCAGGGTCACTCCACATAAGATCACAGAAGGGCCCTTCATGAGGTATCTCACAATTACGTTCAATGATCCTGATCTGCAACAGAAGGCGCAAACTCATAAGTGCGGAGAGAATTACAACTCTACAAGTGGCACATTAAGCACCTTGGGACAAAAAGAATAACACAGGTATGTAACTATGTAAGCCATATAGAAGCCCATTTACATACCGAGGTTACATCATAGAAAGTTGCATGAAAAAAAAAATCAAAAACACATTATCACAATGAACAGAGTGGTTAAAATGCAAGAATATTTAACACAAAAGGTACCTGATCAATAGTTCTAACATCAGGAGAAAGCCCACCATGGACACATAGTACCTGAAAATTAAAGAAAATGTATTAAATATAATAGATAGGTAGATCTTTAAAGCCAAACATAGATGAAAAAAAGGTGCAAGAAGGGAGAGAAGTGGTAGCACATACTGTTCCATCTATAATCGCAGAGAGAGTAAGATAGTCAAATACATCGGTGCAATACCGCCAAGCATTGGCATTTCCATACTTTCTTTGGCATTCATCATAGAAACCATAAACCTATTTTAGAAAGGATAAAATCAAAGACAACACTCATTTTCATTTGATAAGTGGTAAAAGATAATGCACACTCAACACTAGCACATCAATTGCATGACCATTTTAAGCAAAGTAGACAAAGAAATCAATGTACCACCAATTAGATATTAAATGACAAGAGCAAAACACAGTAGTAAAGCAAAGGGATAAGGGCCAAATAGGCCTCCTACTACCCTAAAAAAAATGCAATTAGCCACCTGAACTAAAAAAAATTACTCCAATTAGCTATCATAACTGCAAAAAACAAAAATGCAAGTTCCTTTTCTTTTTAGGTTACTCCCGGTAAACAAGCCTGGCTGGTGATATGTACATTTCTTTTTCCTTCTTAAGCTTATATGGAGGTATTCCTTAATGACTAGGTTACTGAAATAGAAATCCCCTCTCTAATGTTTCTTTCCCTCTAAAGCTCCCGGATAAGCTCTAATTAGGTGAAGTTGTGATTGCAAATAACAGCTATAAAGAGATTGAATTGAGATTGGGTTGAGGATACAGTTGGATGATCATCAGAGGTGCCTCCAAAGCAGCAATCGAAACCCAAATCAGCAAAGAAGCAGAAGAAACTTAAAGACAAGACCTCCAGTCTCAAGAACTTAGAATAGCAACAGATGTATGGAGGAATTCTTCAAGTGAAGTAGTTGTCGGCAAACTTTTCAAAGCAAAAAAGCGCACTGAAGAGACAAGCTCGGGCTTAGCTTTAAAGCGAAAGCGCAAAGCAAAGCGTCACTCTTTCAAATAAAGCAACGCTATTTAAAAAATTAATATATATACTCAAATAGTAATGCAAAATAACATAAATAATGATAAACTGATAATCTCATAAACTTATAAACTCATAAAGTCACAATATCATAATAATACAAAGTTACAAATACTTAGTCATTAACATAAAATCATTCAAGTCATTTAATTATCACAATTTCAAAACTTAATTTAAAAAAAAAAAAACAAAACAAAAACAAACAAAACAAAATGTGTACTCTGAACTGTGAAGTGTAAACTACTACTGTCAAGTGTCCAACCAAGACTCCAACTCTATTCCTATTAAACATTTTAACTTCAGACCTCAATCGTCTTCTTCAACGTAAGATGAGAAACAAAAAAGAAAGAAAGAAAATAAAACAGAGCGAGAAGCAAGGCAATTTATCTTGAGACTCTAAGCTTGGCTCTCAGGGAGGAGGCAGCAGCAAGGCAGCGAGGAGGCAGCGTCAGCAGTGATGATGGTAGATGCAGAAAGCAGTGAGGGACGAAGGGTTGAGCAGAGCAGAGCAGAGGACAGAGTTCTAGGTGTGAGCAGGGTTGTAAAAATCCCGCCTAGGCACCGAGTAATCGGCGCCTAGGCGCTAGGCGCCCCTAGGCCGTGGCGATTTTCCCCCTAGGCTCCCCGCCTAGGAAATCGGCCGCCTAGGCGCCCGCCTAACGCTTAATTCGGCCGCCTAGCGCCTAACTCGGCCGATTACACCAAGTTAACTCGTCAATTTCTGTCGAGTTAGCCGAGTTAACCCGGCCGACTCGATCTTGCTAATTTTTTTCATTTATATATATATATATATATATATATATATATATATATATATATATATATATATATATATAATATAATATGACATATATGCACCTATACACGTGCACTGTTTTTTTTTTTTTTTTTTTCAGTTAGCCGCTTAGGCGACCGCCTAGGCCGCTTAGGCCCCGCCTAGGCCGTCTAGGCGCTAGGCGCTACCATACCGCCCGACTAGCATCTAGCGCCTATTGCAACCATGGGTGTGAGGCATAAGGGGTTTCTCGAGACTTAGGGTTGAGGTTAGAATTTAGTTTCGTTTTTTATTTTTGACTGTTGACTTGTGCGTTATATGGTAAAGCGTGGCTTTTCGCCGCTTTGTCGCTTCGTCATCTTGCCAGAAAGCGCGCTCAGTCGTGCGCTTCTTCACACAGTTGCACCTTGCCCAAGCAAAGCAACACCTCATCGCTTCGCCTCGCGCTTTTCACAAGTTTGGTTGTTGGAAAAGTCAAGCACCCAAAACGGACTATTGTGAGTTCTACAATAGTGAGAATGGATGAACTATGAGGTGCCGCAAGGTTTGTTTTTCTCCCAGGAAGATGGGTTTGATTATAATTATTATTATTTTAATGCTGCCACATAAGTTTTAAAAGGAAAATGGAAAAGAAAAAATTACAGGTCACTGGCCACATCATGTTACCAGAAAGTTATCTGAGAAAAAAGGAAATTGCATTTTTTTTATTGCAATTATGGTAGTCAATTGGATCTTTATTTTAGTTTAGGTGGCTAATTGCATTTTTTTATAGTAGGAGGGCTTATTTGACCCTTATTCCTAAAGCAAATGAATATTTGTCCTATTTTAGCACTTATAACTTGGTGTAATCCCTAAGGTTGTGAAACTTAAATAAGCAAGATGCATTAGTAAAGTACAAGAAACAAAGAATTAAAAAATCTGAAAATAACCTCAAAAAGCATGATAGTTATTGAGCAAAGCGCCAAAACCAAATAGCAATTGCAAAACCAACCTTGGCAGAAACAAGGATAGATGTCTTTTTATAAGTTACACAGAGCACTGACAACTCAAGCATTGCCTGAATGCTACACCATTTTTCTCTAGGAAGCACTGTGTGTCATGTACTGAGGCATGTTTCTCTAGGAAGCACTGTGTGACTGTGTGTCATGTACTGAGGCATGTATGTGTGCGAGAGACAATGGTGGAAAATTGCATCATACAGTTAAAAACAAAAATACACGTAACTGATTTAAAAAATTCAAGGCCATGCAGTGTAAGGAAAAGTGTGCAAGGTTTGTTTCCTTTAATCCAATTTGTGAATATTGCATATAGTAAACAAATTTCATAGAATTATTTATCCTGAAACCAAAGTTGAGTGACAAACAATGTCAATTACCTGAGTCAGTTGCCTGCTTTCATGGTTTCCACGTAAAAGAGTAATATTAGCTGGATATCTGGAAGTAAATAAAACCAGGAAAATTAGATAGCATTGAATATTTTTTTACAGCAATCCAGAATAGTAAGTTTAACGACATAAAAGCATCAAGGTTATAATTGTTCAAGCAAACAAAACACCAGTTAAATAAAGTCACTAAACAATCTCTAAACAAAATTATGATGGAAGAAATAATTGAGCTGAAAGAAATAACAACCATAAACTGCAGTACACCCAATTAATCCTTCACAATTCAATGTCAGACCAAACTAAAAGTTCACCAATCATAGTAGCCAAAATATCAACTAATATTTCAATTTCTAAACAACCTTCAGCAGGTACCTACAATCAAGTTTGGTTACATTCCAGGCTAACAATTCATAGAAAATGCAATAAGTATAGTACACATATAGATTATCATATACTAAGAAGTGACATTACAAGTACATTGCATTTTAATAGAAGGGTAGAAAGAAGCATGCACTTATGTATATCCTTGAGGTAAAATTTACAGCTATGAGCTTAGAATATACCTTGCTTTAAGGAGCAAAAGAATAGTGAAAACTTCTAGACTATTATATCCACGGTCAACAAAATCTCCCTATCGAGAAATCAGAAGTTAATCAATAAAACTATGAAACTGACAGCATCAATAATTAAGCAAATAATATACAAACCAACCATTGCTTTAAGAGAATAGAACGAAAGATTTTACCATAAAAATATAATTCTTTTCTGGAACATGACCTCCAGTCTGGAAGAGTTTCATTAAGTCATGAAACTGGCCATGTATGTCACCACAAACAGTAACTGGGCTGTTAACAGGCTGCACATTTGACTCCTCGATTAGGATCTCTTTCACCTGCAATAACGAATTATGAGCATAAAGTACAACTGAAATTACAGTACAATGGACTACATCTAACCAGAATAGTGAAGATGCATTAGATCAAACCAGATCCTGTCCTTGGAAGTTCCAAAGATGAGAGCAAAGAGCATCACTTTCTAGTAAAAATATCAATGTGTTAAGTTATTCACCATCTAATGTCTAATTAACATGACTATCTCAAATAATTCATATATTTCACTCTAGCAAGTATCCCAACAGAATGGCAAAACCCCACTTTTACAAGAACAGACAAGATATCCAATTTAAAAGTAGAGAAACAACAAAGTCATCTAGTGTAATGACCCAGCTGATATGGTTGTGCATTGTCTTGCTGTAAGAAGTTGTACACACAAGAAAAATGATATCATTTTGATTAGAAAAAGGGTGGATGATCAAGGAGTTAAACAACATCATTTAAGGTGAGTATATTTCCAGGTTAATTACAAGATTGCCACCCAGGCTGAGAGCATTGAATTTGTGGCATAATTCCAGCTAGATAGTTACATTTCAATTGATTTAGCTAGAGCTAACTGCTCGCAATTAAGTTGTATCTGAACATTACAATTAAAAAAAAAAAACATATCCTTCTTGGTCTCTATATTCTTTCTTTTCCTCTCCTCTCTGCAAATCAGTCTGTTCTTCCTGCACTCACTTCATCCTTCTATTAACTCAACTCTGGCAATATGAGGCTCAGGATTCAAAGGTCGTTACATCTTGTAACCAAGAAGCACAGAAATTAGAGAATTGAAAGAAAATTGAGTGATATTCTTCTTATCGTCTCAAACTACCAACTACCCTTAAACCATCAGTTACTTTCCAGCAATCATTTGGGTACCTTGCAAGAAGTATAATTTTAAAAAGCAAGAATAAACAGACAAAGTAAATGAACAAACAAAAATTGCTCAAAACGAAAAAGAAAATAATGGCAATGAATGAGAAATGAAAAGTTAGTCTTTCAAAAAAAAAAAAAAAATGAAAGGTTAGGGTTTTAAATGGAAGAAACGTACATATTCACATAGAAGCTGAAGCTCATCCTCGGATAAGTGCTGACCGTCCTTCACCTTCACTATCCACTGGTCCAAATCCATTTTATCAAAATGCACCCTCCCACTTCTGCGATCTCTGTGTATATCAATATATAGATGTATACGTATATATATTGAAAGGAGGAGATCGATCGTCTATTCGTCTGGTCGCTCTCTCACTCTTGGAGCCTCAAGCCTTTCTATCTCTATCTTCTCTCTTTAAGCAGCCGGAAGTGAACGAAGAGAAGAAAGACGAGGAAAATTTTTGAAGACTCCGGCTGTTCTCTCTCTTTCGATGATTTCTTAGATGCAACATCTATTTGGGGTTTTTCTTATCAGTACCCCTAATTTCTCATGTAATTTCAGTTTCTACCATGAAATTTGAGATATTCGCATAAGGGAAGCATAAAGTTTTTTTTATTTTTATTATTATTTTTTTTTTTTTTATAAATCCCGCCTTGTATTTTTTTTTTTTTTGGGTCATACCATGAGGCAGTCGTTATATCGTGGACCGCGGTGCACGTGCACCACGGTCAAAACAGCGTGCCGTTACTATTAATGGAGCGTGCATTTTTTGATGTGTTAATTACCAACTGATATTACAGTGTATCTAAACCGACATTGCCTCACGTATTATTTTATATATTATCAAATGAAACTGCAGTTATATCAAAACGATACTGTAGTTGTAGTGAAATGAAACTGCAGTGTATATCAAATTAAACTGAATAACGTTTCACATATTTGAGTATATTGTGCAATGAATCTGTAGTTATATCGAAATGATCATGTAGTTGTGTTTTAATGAAACTATAGTGTATATAAAATAAAATTAAATAACATTTTCACATATTTGAGTGTATAAATATCGAATGAAACTATAGTTATATCGAAATGAAACTGTAGTTGTGTTGAACTGAAACAGCAGTGTATACAAAATGAAACTGAATAATAGAGTAACTTTTTGCAGAACGGCGCAGAACAACGAAACGGGTACCGTTTCTTTTTTATTAAACAAAACGACGTCATTTTGAAGCTCGATGCATAATCGATTATGCGCCGCGATACACGATATAATTCGTCACTATGAGGTGTCCTGAGCAGGTCCTAACTATATGAGGCACCTTTAAGCCCGTACCATACTCAGACTAATCCTCGACAAATTATGTTGTGGAAACGTGCCCACCTTGCAAGGTGGGCACGGTTTCATATCCATAATTTTTATACTGTAGATTCATAATTATAGAGTTATATGTTCATAATTTTATAAATATATGTTCATAATTATAGAGCTATATGTTCATAATTTTCAATGTTCATATCCTCAATTGTTGAATTCTATTTTCACAAATCACAGAACTATATATTCATAATTTGATAACTATACAATTTAGAAATTATGAATCTACAATACAGATATTATGAATCTGCAGTATAGAAATTATGAATCTACTGTATAGAAATTATGAATCTACGGTTTAGAAATTATGAATCTAAAGTATAGATTTTATGAATCTAAAATATAAAAATTATGAATCTGCAGTATAGAAATTATGAATATGGAACTATGTCCACCTTGGAAGGTGAGCACAATTCCACGGCATAACGTTCCCTAATCCTCATTCACACCTTTAAGGCCCGATTAATTGTAGGGTCGCCTTGTATTTGAGATATATATTTGAAGAAAGAATAAAGCATACCGTTGGGAGTTGAACTTGTAACGTTGTAGTTATTAAGTCAACCGTCTAATCAACTTGGTTGAGGTTGCGCTCAACATAAAAGTATTTCATACTTAGAAATAGCAACATGTCAAGTATTTACTAATAAGGTTATCAATCAGGACGGGGCAGTATGGAGGCAGTGGGGGCAGCTGCCCCCACTCCCCCACCCATTTATATATATGTATATATCAACATATATAGCATTAAATGTTATATAAAATTTATATTTATGTTTAACTTATTATTAGTTAGAGTAGCTTAGTTGATTGAACTTTAAATTTGATTTTTTAAAAATGTATGGTCATAGATTTGAATCTCATTAAAAACATTTTTCCTTATCTTCACTTATTTATTTTAGGGAAAATTGTAAAAAATGCCCTTCTATAATACGCTAATTATCAATATCACCCCTAAATTATGAGTGTTGTAAATGTTGCCCCTCAATTATCAAAACGGTGAACATATAGCCCCTCCCGTAATGGATATGTGGTTCCCCGTTAGTGTACGACACCGTTAAGTCGGAGTAAATATGTAATTTAGTTGTTTTTTCCCTCCCTCGATTCGAAGTACCAGCGATGGACAGCGGTGGGGAACCACAAGTGCGTTATGGGAGGGGCTATATGTGCACCATTTTGATAATTGAGGGGCAACATTTACACCACTCATAATTCAGGGGTGACATTGATAATTGACATATTATAGAGGGGGATTTTTTACAATTTTCCCTTTATTTTATATCTTTCATGCTTTCCCAAGATAAATATTTTTTAGCATATTTTTATGAATCATTTAATTAACAAATTAAATGCTCTTTTAGTCTACTTTTTACTTTTTATGAATCATTTAATTAATATAGTATACAAGTTTATATTATGCTTCATTTTATTCAAATTATTTTTTCTAATTGATTATGTTTCATATTTTGTCATATATATTTTTACATTTTCACCTCACTCAAGTATATTTTTTGCTCTGACTCTAACTATCATTTAATCTATCAAAAATATTCTATTGTAATTTATAATATATGTTGTATTTTAACCTTATTATTACTGTTTGATATTTCGTAATTGATATTTCTAACTGTCATTTAAACTTCACCCCCACTCAAGTATTTTTCTGGCTCCGTCCCTGCTATCTATACTCTTGGAATGTTCTTTCACTTTCAAAACTAGACTCTACTTTCATATTATCATCTTATCTTATCGTATCTTATCTTATATCTTGTCTTATCTTATCGTATCTTATCTTATACCTTATCTTATCTTATATTCTTATCTTATCTTATCTTATATCTTATATCTATATCTATATATATAATAATAAAGGTCAAATAGGTCATCAAACTGCACACAATAATGCAATTAGGTCAACTTAAAAAAGCAACAATTGGGTATTTAAAAATAATTGTTAGTGTTTTTATGTTCAAAAACCCCATATTATAATTGGCAATATTATTATGGCATACTAAGATAGGTTTAGAGTCTGTCCGGTTGGGTCTACAGTTTACTGATCAAGCAGAAGCAACGACAGAAGAACTGACACTGAAGATCTGCTTTAGGAAAGCTGTTTCCTTAAGAGTCTTATGCGGTATTATCAGCTCAGTATGGAAAGACGATCAGCGTATCTTCAAAGAAGGTAATGGACCTAATCTGCTGAGATTACATTCCTCTTTTATAGTCCTACCTTCTACAATCAAAGATCTTTTATGGAGAGTGTTTATAGAAGGATCTATAAGTACCAGTTCTTTAAGGGAACTAGGGTAACGCCAAATAAGAAGAAGAAACACTCCATATCAGCTTGATGAGTCTAGATCTTTGATGGTTATGCACCTTCTCAATACAACTTGTTCATGGTGATTAAGATGATGAACTTGAGAAGAGTTACTGCTGCTTAAACGAAAGGACACTAAGATCACACTGTTGTGGGAACAACCTTATAGAGCGTCACTGAAGTGCACTGCATCAGAGCTGGCTCTCCAAGTGAAGGGATTTCATTGGACTTCTGTATGCATGGCTCTCCATCTTCAACAATCCACTAAACCTGTGTAGACTGGGTATGTACCTTGTGTGGGGCACTTGGGTAAGATTATTGTATATCTACCTTTGTACATTGGATTATGACTTAGTGGATTGGACGCCTATGTGATCGTCCCCCAGACGTAGATACACACCGTATCGAACTGGGTAAACATTGTGAGTGTTCGTTCTGTGTGTTTGTTTATTTTTCTCTGATGTTCTCTTCATGATCTATTATTACTAAGTAGGTGCTTAACTGAATCTATCAGTATTCTAAGTCAGCAAACTATTTCTGATAATTTTTGTAAAATGAGGAAATGCAAAATTACATGTGGTATCAGAGCTTTTAAGTCTACATAGTGACTTGATCCGAAGGGCTATCTTATTTTTGCATTCTCTCTGTTTTTGTGGAAGTCTGTCTGTGTGTTCGTTGGCTGGTTGTTGGTTTCAGGATGGACTGTAACACCCCTGATTTTCAAGACATTTAAAACTTAATAATAAAGGTAACATCTCCTTAAATCCCAAAGCGTAACATAAGTGTTCGGGGTGCTATGCCACACCTGGGCTAGAGAACCCAGGTGCACAGGCTGTCTAACTACTATCCTCCGAAATATAAATGCATAACATGGCACGCAGGCCGAAAGGGAAACTATACTACTTCTACGCTCCAGTTCTAGCGCGCTCCAGTGCTCTAATCCTCTGTGCCTGAAAGCCAAATATATCTGTTCAGCGAGAGATGCTGGTAACCCACTCCAACGCGTTGAAATACAATACATATAGCAATATATATATAGATATACGAAAACCATTTTGAGCATGAGAATATATCCTACGAACTCTAGCTTTAAAACCGGGAATGACTCGACAGATAAGGTCAGACACAAGCAACAGTTATAACGAGCATATGCAGTTCACAACAGATAAGGCAGATAAGGCAGAGCATAAACAATGATCATAACCCATCATGAACAATCCCCAATATAAATCCCAAAGTCACATCCCCCGAGACACTCGTAATCACAACTCATCCATGTCACAACACATAACACACTTTGTTGGCGCCACAGGACCAATCGCATGCCCATACATGAGGGTCAGCGCATATAGCTCTGACACGGCCCCGCAGCACCCTGCCCCGTATCGCAACACGGAGGGGTCGATCGCAACCGACCGATGAACCGCAGCTCATAAGAATGTGTAATCTGACTGTAGCCAGGAATTCCCATCTGACTACAGCCAGCCTCCGAACCGCAGCTCGGGAAAATGTCATCTGATTGCAGCCAGGAATTCCCATCTGACTACAACTAGCTTCTGGACCGCAGCCCAGGATACCGTCATCCGACTGCAGCCAGGAATTCCCATCTGACTGTAGCCGGCTTCTGAACCGCAGCTCAGGATAACCAATCCGATCGCAACCGAATTGGGGCAAAACGCACAAGTAACACATAGCAAGCACATGCAACCCACATTACACATTGGGAAGGGGGATAAAGCGTATAACAAAACCTATGCGTGATCCATCACATACTAGGATTAGTCCTAAGGGGTTCATGCTTCTTCCACCTAGGTCAACGGGATACCAATTCAACTAGTATGCAATATAATAGACTCATAAACCTACGAACGGTACCCGAAATATCAAACTAGACATAGGCACGACAAACGGGGTCCGTTGGGACGCCACGGGGATCGGGGAAACATCAAACGGGGAAGCCGGGGTCCCGAGGGGGGGAAAATTCCAGCGGGTAGCCGGTGGGTGGGGGTCCACCCGCCGGCCATCACTGTTCCGGGCAGCGGGTGCCCGGTGGGCAGCTGCCCGCCCGCCGGCTGCCCGCTGCCGGAACTGCCCGGAGTTGCCACGGGTAGGTGGCGGGTCCCCTACCCCCACCTACCCCCCACTGACTCTTTTCATCACTTTTCGCCCCGGGAACCATTGTGGAACCCGAAACCATGCTTAGACACTTTACAACGCAATTAACGACAACACGTAGACAATTAACGGATCAAATACGAGAACGAACGGCACATAACCTATCATGCTTTCCTAAACATAATCAACACCCAAACATGCGATTTTCCCACCCGATAATCCAAGAATAATATCACACGATACAACCTAGGGTTCTAATCACTTTTATATCAACAAGAATACAATTCGTCTTCTAATTGCAAGATTCGGTAGGAACAACACATAATCGTCAAGGATACCAATTAATCATCAAGAACATCATAATCATCAAGAACAACACATAATCATCAAAACCCCAATTAATCATCAAGAACATCATAATTATCAAGAAACTCCCAATATCAAGATTATCAAGATTCCTCATGGAATCATTATATCGACATCAATAATAATCATCATCAATCGCCATTTACAACAATATGGGGGAAACCCTAAGGGGAAATCATAGCTATGAAAATAGGTTTTGTTGAGACATGGGTTACCTCTTAGCCTTAATTAATTCCTTGGCTATGAAGGATCTTTTAAGCTTTCTTGCTTTCTTGATTTCTTCTAAGGGAATTCTTGGAGCTCTCCTGGGGTGATGGGGCGTATAGGCGTGTGGGGGGTTCTGGGTGTCTCCTAAGTTCCCTATTTATATGTTTAAGACTCCTAATTAGGGCCTGAATGGTATGGGTTTACTAATTCTATTCCTTATAGGACTCAGGGACTTGCTTTAGGGATAAGGGTCCATATTAATTAAAGCGGATCCTAATCACAATCTGAATAGTAAAAGGCCTACTTCCTTTATTCCTAATAGATAACTAGGTCTAGGATTCCTAATTAGGATCTAAATAGTAAAAGGTTTACTATCTTTATTCCTAATAGGCTTAAGCCTCTAATTTAGGCAAGGGTCCACGGTTCATGGTGGACCCTATTAATTAATTAAAGGGGAACCTAACATAATTAATCATATTTAATTATTATTAGCGGGATTAATTAAATAATTAATCCAGGATTAAAGGCCGTAACACGGGGTGTTACACTCTTCCCCCTTACAAGGGGCTTCGTCCCCGAAGCCCGGTGTCATAGTCCACCCTTTCACCCCTAGACATCTCGTAGTTCGGCCTCCTGGGTAGGAGTGTGGCCCCACATTTGTCTTAGTTTGGGGTAGGCTGTACTTTTGGTGGCGTTGTGATAGAGAAGTTATGGGTGTACCTCGGTTTCCTGCGCTGGAACTGGGCGTCCCACGAGTGCCCAAGGCGGCCTCGATTGCTGCCACCCTCTGATCGAGTGCGCGTGTGGTGCGAATCAAGGATGAGAACCCTTCTTCCATGATTTGGTTTTGCCGGTTGAGCTGTGCGAGAATGCGCTCATTGATCGAGCTCTCGTTTTGATCCCTCGGGTCCCTTCCGGATCGTGGTTGCACTGTCGGGTCGGGCCTGTCATCCTCCTCCTGTTCCTCATTTCCCTCCGGGCCCCCACAGTCCTGCATGGCTCGCTTGAGCTTCTTGTTGGAGATGTCCAACCGGTCCACCAATTCCCTTCGTTCTTCCTCGGGCTTTTGGCAAATCTCTTCGAGGGTGAGGTAATGTCCTCCCTCGGTGTAGTAGATGTCGTTGCGGCGAAGGTTTTGGGCATTGAAAACCATACCATTGGGGGTCTTTACCTCGGTGTGGCTTAGATCCACCCCCTTTTTCTCCATGATCCAACTTAGGATCATCCCGTAGGGTAGGCTAAGCCGGTTGTTCGTTTTACAGAATTCCATGTGCTTGAGTATGAGGGCCGGCAAGTTGAACTTGATTTTGTGTTTTAGGAGGTACGCAAAGGCACACTCCAAGCTTCCCACATCCTTGCTCTTATTATTGGTGGGCAAGAGGCTATCGGTTACAATCATAACCAATATCTTTTGCTCCGCCGATAGCCATTTCCGGTGTGGTCGGGTGGCCGAGGTGAACCCATCCTCCTTCCCGAGTAAGTACCCGAGATAGTCCTTGTATCCCGTAGTTTGGGTGCCAATCCACCCCTTCCGGTCGTAGTCGGACACACCCGTGGTGGTCAATTTCAAGAGCTTGGCCAAACGGCCTTCGGAAAGCACAATTTCCTTGCCGCGGACTTTGGTGGTGATTTCTACCTTGTCACCCCGTTGGGTGGCTACAAGGTGTCGATAGAACTCCTTCACCAATTCGGGGTACGTATCCCCTTTGATGGTGAGATACGTATCTAAAAGTCCTTGGTGTTTAAGCATATCAACCAATTCCGGAGAGAATTGGTCGGGTTCAAGTGCTTTACCTCCGATCACGGTGTAATCGGCACTGTTCCACTCCGGGGTGCGGATTCTGAGTTTCTTTGGCATCGCGATAGGTGGTACTTTTCCGGTGGATTTTCCGGCGAGGTTTCCGGCGAGTCTCCGGCGAGGTGGGCAGTGCTCCGGTGCGTTTTTCCGGCGGGCGTTGAGGCGGCGGCGAGGCGGGGTTCACGACGAGGGGAAGGTGGCGTGGGAGTGGCGTTCGGGTGGAGGCGGCAGCGGGTCTCGGCTGGGCGAACTCCGGGCGGTTGGCGGGTGGTCTCCGGCGGCTCGGTCTGGACGGCGACGAGGCGAGCGGCGAGGCCGGGGTGCGTCCGGGCGGTGGCGGCGTCGGTGGGAGATGGTGGCTGTGGTGGGGCAGTGGGGTACGCGAGAGGGAGGAGGAGAGGGTGTGGGGAGAGAGAGAGAGAGAAGAAGAAGAAGAAGAAGGTAGAAGAAGGGTTTTTGATTTGGGGATTTTGTGGGTTTAAGGGTTTTGGAGGGGTTTATTAAGAGGGTGTTCCCTTGTGGTTTCAAGAAACATTCATGACTTAGTGGTTAAAGCTTTAGCTTGTAGATGAGAGGTCTAAGGTTCCATTCCTAATGGTAACATTAGGTATTCCTTGATGAGGTGATTTTTGTCCTTTTCCTTGTTTCGTCTTTTAGTGAGGAAGGGTTGGGTGGATGGCATAACTTGTGTTTTACTTTCGTAGCGGAATTGAAACTTGAACGAAAATGAATCTTTATTCATTATACTTTCTAAGTAGCTAGGTTAAGTAGACCTAATGCTCCCGAAGTAATTAAACTAAGTAAGTGGTCGACATGACACAGGGAACGGCTACAAGGGGGGTGATGGCTTATCCTAGACAGAATTCGCTTTCGGGATTTTCTTCGGCGGGGTCCGTATGGTCCTCGTCTTCAGGGTTTGGGTTTTCCCCTCCTAGGTCTTCTTCGTTTCCGAGGTTGGCTTGCGTTTGGCTCATGACGAATACTTTTCCGGGAGCGCCGTAGCCCCCTTGGTGACCGGTACCCCCGTGTTGTGTGGTGGTGGGACGCGGTCTTTGGGGCCGAGTGCATTGGGAGGCCTTGTGCCCTTCCTCCCCGCAGTTGAAGCATCGCCAGGGGTTGCCTGCGCAGTCCTTGCCTCTGTGGCTTTTGTTGCATCTCGGGCAAGGAAAGTTTCTTGGGTTCGCTTCGTTGCTCCCCGGGGGCGGTCTTGGGTTAGTCGGGTTGTTTGATCTCGTGCCGATGCCGTTCCTTGATCTTTTCACCGGTGGTGCCCCACTTCCGGTGTTCCTTCTTCGCATTTGTTCCTGAGCTCCGCGTTGAAGTAGTTGGATCCGATAGAGGTTCGCGGCACTGACGTAAGCCTCGTTGAGGGTCCGGGGCCTACTTACTACTAGTGCCTTGCGGGCTTCGAAGTTGAGGCCCGATACGAATCTTTCCACCTTGGTCTCCTCAGTGGGGACAAGTTCGGGTGCGAAGCGCGCCAGTTCGAGGAACCGTTTATGGTAGTCCACGACGGTGGCCGTCCCTTGCTTTAGATGAAGGAACTCTTCGTACATGGATGCTTTTATGTGGGTTGGGTAGAACCGTTCACGCAATCGTGCCTTGAGGCTTTCCCAGTTGAACCCTGGTTCTTGTCGATGGGTGGGTCCTTCGTGGATCCACCAGAGGTCGGCCTCGTGCCCGAAGTAGAACGAGGCTATTTCTACACGACGCTCTTCCGGGCATTCTACTACCCCTAGAATCTTGTCAAGGGTCCGAATCTATTCCTCCAGGACCGCGGGGTCCTCTTCTCCGAAGAACGTGGGTGGTCGGTGATTCGAGACTTGTCGAGCGACGTCAGAGTTTGCATTCACCGGAGGCGGTGGGGGTCTGGTGTCGCGAAGGGCCGCGTCGCTTAACGCCTGCGCGACTTGTGTTAGTTGCTGTAGGGTTTGAGTCAAGGGGTCGCTGGTGGCGGGTTCCGGAGTCCTTGATTGCCTTCTGTTCGGTGCCATGCTATCGTTTTTCTGGTCGGTGTTTACAAGAATATTAAGTTAGGGTTCGACGCACTTCTGGTGAAGTGATAAGTGGGGAAGGGTTTTAGAATGGGAAAGGGCAACGCGTAGGGAAGTTATGTGTAGGTTTCACAATCTCACCGCGCGTCCTAAGGTTCCTGAGTCCTATGTTCCTAGGTACTTAGAGTTTAAGCCCAACGTCCTAAAGTCCGGTCTTAAGAGTCCTTTCCTAGGGTTAAACTTAGGCTCTGATACCAACTGTAACACCCCTGATTTTCAAGACATTTAAAACTTAATAATAAAGGTAACATCTCCTTAAATCCCAAAGCGTAACATAAGTGTTCGGGGTGCTATGCCACACCTGGGCTAGAGAACCCAGGTGCACAGGCTGTCTAACTACTATCCTCCGAAATATAAATGCATAACATGGCACGCGGGCCGAAAGGGAAAAACTATACTACTTCTACGCTCCAGTTCTAGCGCGCTCCAGTGCTCTAATCCTCTGTGCCTGAAAGCCAAATATATCTGTTCAGCGAGAGATGCTGGTAACCCACTCCAACGCGTTGAAATACAATACATATAGCAATATATATATAGATATACGAAAACCATTTTGAGCATGAGAATATATCCTACGAACTCTAGCTTTAAAACTGGGAATGACTCGACAGATAAGGTCAGACACAAGCAACAGTTATAACGAGCATATGCAGTTCACAACAGATAAGGCAGATAAGGCAGAGCATAAACAATGATCATAACCCATCATGAACAATCCCCAATATAAATCCCAAAGTCACATCCCCCGAGACACTCGTAATCACAACTCATCCATGTCACAACACATAACACACTTTGTTGGCGCCACAGGACCAATCGCATGCCCATACATGAGGGTCAGCGCATATAGCTCTGACACGGCCCCGCAGCACCCTGCCCCGTATCGCAACACGGAGGGGTCGATCGCAACCGACCGATGAACCGCAGCTCATAAGAATGTGTAATCTGACTGTAGCCAGGAATTCCCATCTGACTACAGCCAGCCTCCGAACCGCAGCTCGGGAAAATGTCATCTGATTGCAGCCAGGAATTCCCATCTGACTACAACCAGCTTCTGGACCGCAGCCCAGGATACCGTCATCCGACTGCAGCCAGGAATTCCCATCTGACTGTAGCCGACTTCTGAACCGCAGCTCAGGATAACCAATCCGATCGCAACCGAATTGGGGCAACACGCACAAGTAACACATAGCAAGCACATGCAACCCACATTACACATTGGGAAGGGGGATAAAGCGTATAACAAAACCTATGCGTGATCCATCACATACTAGGATTAGTCCTAAGGGGTTCATGCTTCTTCCACCTAGGTCAACGGGATACCAATTCAACTAGTATGCAATATAATAGACTCATAAACCTACGAACGGTACCCGAAATATCAAACTAGACATAGGCACGACAAACGGGGTCCGTTGGGACGCCACAGGGATCGGGGAATCATCAAACGGGGAAGCCGGGGTCCCGAGGGGGGAAAATTCCAGCAGGTAGCCGGTGGGTGGGGGTCCACCCGCCGGCTGCCCGCCGGCCATCACTGTTCCGGGCAGCGGGTGCCCGGCGGGCAGCTGCCCGCTGCCGGAACTGCCCGGAGTTGCCACGGGTAGGTGGCGGGTCCCCTACCCCCACCTACCCCCCACTGACTCTTTTCATCACTTTTCGCCCCGGGAACCATTGTGGAACCCGAAACCATGCTTAGACACTTTACAACGCAATTAACGACAACACGTAGACAATTAACGGATCAAATACGAGAACGAACGGCACATAACCTATCATGCTTTCCTAAACATAATCAACACCCAAACATGCGATTTTCCCACCCGATAATCCAAGAATAATATCACACGATACAACCTAGGGTTCTAATCACTTTTATATCAACAAGAATACAATTCGTCTTCTAATTGCAAGATTCGGTAGGAACAACACATAATCGTCAAGGATACCAATTAATCATCAAGAACATCATAATCATCAAGATCAACACATAATCATCAAAACCCCAATTAATCATCAAGAACATCATAATTATGAAGAAACTCCCAATATCAAGATTATCAAGATTCCTCATGGAATCATTATATCGACATCAATAATAATCATCATCAATTGCCATTTACAACAATATGGGGGAAACCTTAAGGGGAAATCATAGCTATGAAAATAGGTTTTGTTGAGACATGGGTTACCTCTTAGCCTTAATTAATTCCTTGGCTATGAAGGATCTTTTAAGCTTTCTTGCTTTCTTGATTTCTTCTAAGGGAATTCTTGGAGCTCTCCTGGGGTGATGGGGCGTCTAGGTGTGTGGGGGGTTCTGGGTGTCTCCTAAGTTCCCTATTTATATGTTTAAGACTCCTAATTAGGGCCTGAATGGTATGGGTTTACTAATTCTATTCCTTATAGGACTCAGGGACTTGCTTTAGGGATAAGGGTCCATATTAATTAAAGCGGATCCTAATCACAATCTGAATAGTAAAAGGCCTACTTCCTTTATTCCTAATAGATAACTAGGTCTAGGATTCCTAATTAGGATCTGTATAGTAAAAGGTTTACTATCTTTATTCCTAATAGGCTTAAGCCTCTAATTTAGGCAAGGGTCCACGGTTCATGGTGGACCCTATTAATTAATTAAAGGGGAACCTAACATAATTAATCATATTTAATTATTATTAGCGGGATTAATTAAATAATTAATCCAGGATTAAAGGCCGTAACACGGGGTGTTACATGGACGCAAGTATGAAACCACCAGAACTAGATGGTCACAACTACTCTTTCTGGAAGGCTCGTATGGAGATATATCTTCAAGCACAAGGAACCGGGGTTTATCGCACCATCCTAACTGGGTGGAGTCGACCTATTACTCCGAATGCACAAGGAGTTGCTGAAGAAAAACCCATAGAGACTTGGACAGAAGATGAAATGAATGCCTCTGATCTGAACAACAAAGCACTAAACTCAATTGTTGGATCGCTACATGAATCTGTTTTTACGCTTGTTACAGGGGTAAAAGAGGCTAAACGGGTATAGGAGATTCTTGAAACCATATATGAATGAAGCAGTGATGTCAAACAGTCAAAGTTGCAAATGGTTCTATCAGAATTCGAAGCTCTCAGAATGACTGAAGACGAAACCATTTCTACCTTCCACAGTAGGGTTCAGAACTTGATGAACCGAGCCTCAATTCTTGGGGAACCATTCACTGATGAGAGAGTGGTCAAAAAGATTCTCAGATCCCTACCTAAACGTTTTCGAATGAAAGTAACGGCTATTCAGGAACACACAGGTTGGGAAAAGAAGACTGTCGGAGAACTCATGGGAAGCTTGCACACGTATGAACTGGAAGTTCTTGCTGATGATGATGTTGGAAGCAACAAGAAAGGAAAGTCTGTAGCCTTTGTGGCTGAAGCTGATCGAGAATCTGACACAGACGACATAGATGATGAAACCCTAGCTCTCCTAACCAAAAACTTCAAGAAAATCTTAAAAGGGTTCAACAGAAAGGGTCAAGGTCAGTCTACAAGAACACAATACAAAGGCAACAACCCTTCATATCAAAAGGTTGAAACAACACCCTTCTCACAGAACAATCAATCTCAGACTGGGCGATCGAGACAAAACAGAAATAGTACTACAGACACAGGAAAACCCCTCAATCGGTCAGTGCAGTGTAGGGAATGTGAAGGATACGGTCACATACAGGCTGAATGTGCAACATATCTTAAAAGGAAAAAGACTATGTCTGTAGCTACTCTTAGTGATGATGAGGAGGAAAATTCAAATGATCAATCAGATGATAATGTAGGAAACTTTGTAGCGTTCTTCACTGCCACAAACATTCAATCAGACGGAGATCAATCAGATGGAGAATCATACATATCAACAGATGATTTTGAGGAAAGACATATTCAACTTGAGGCAGAATTTGTAAAACTTGTCGCTAGCTGGGAACAACTTGTGAAAGTAAATAAGAATCTGAATGACGATCTAAAGCAAAAAGATGATCTTATAAAGAAACTGAATGCTGAATTGGTCATAAAAGAAGATCTCATCACTCAGATACGGTCCAGAGAAGGAAAATTAATCAAGGAGTTGGAGAGCTTGAAGAAAAATATACAGATAATGGACACCACATCTACCTTAGATAAAATTCTAGACTCTGGCAGAAACCCTAATGATAAAAAGGGTCTGGGATTTGAGCAAGGAGAATCTTCGAACAACGCACCAAAGTTCATCAAAGAGGGAATGTCTAAGACCACAGCATATCACAGGTATGAACAAGGACAGTCATCTCAGTCAGTGCAAATCAAGGAAGGGAGATACGGTACGAACACTGACCAGGACAAATCAACTTATCGATCCCATTATTCGAGATTCAAAAATAAGATTGTCAAAGTTAAATATTATACTCCCATTTGTCACTACTGTCACACAAAAGGTCATACTCGTCCCGAAAGCTATTCTTTCTACAGAGATCAAAGGAAGGAAAAATATCAGAATAAGGCTATTACACCATTCACTAGACATGTTTGGGTCAGAAAGTCAGAAGTTATCTGTTATCCCACCATTGTTCTAACTGCATCTACAACTGATGCTAGATGGTATTTCGACAGTGGTTGTTCCAGACATATGACAGGAAACATTAAATGTCTGATGGCTGTTCAACCTAGCAGTGGAGCTGTAACATTTGGAGATGGACAAAAGGGTAAAATCGTTGGGAAAGGAGTCCTAAATGTTCCAGGTTTACCTCAATTAGAAGAAGTCTTGCTAGTCAGTGGATTAAAAGCGAATCTTATTAGCATCAGTCAGTTATGTGATCAAAATTGGAATGTATGCTTCGATCGTAACTGCTGCAGAGTGAGTGACAAAGCAAATCAACTTGTCATAGAAGGAACTCGGTCTTCAGACAACTGTTATGTTTTGACAAATGAAACTGCTTGTCACCTATCCAAATCTGATGAATCAAAACTCTGGCATAGACGACTGGGTCACATAAATTTCAGAGATATGGATAAGTTGATAAAATTTGAAGCAGTAAAAGGTGTACCGAAGATCAGAATTGATCCAGAGAAAATTTGTGGCCCATGTGCTATTGGGAAACAAATCAGAACTCCACACAAAGCAGTAAGAGGTATCACCACTGAGAAATGTCTAGATCTTGTCCATATAGATCTCATGGGGCCAACACAGACTGAAAGCATTGGAGGAAAGAAATATATATTTGTGTGTGTAGACGATTTCTCTCGATACAGCTGGGTTTACTTTCTGAGAGAAAAGACAGAAGCCTTCAAGGCCTTCAAGACTCTGTGCATAAGAGTTCAGAAGGAAAAAGATGAGTCTATTATAAAAGTTCAGAGATTGAGGAGTGATCATGGAAAGGAATTTGAGAACTCACTATATTCAGACTTTTGCTCTGAGCATGGTATCTCACATGAGTTCTCAGCTCCTAGAACTGCTCAACAGAATGGAGTGGTGGAAAGAAAGAACCGAACACTACAGGAAATGGCTAGAGTTTTGCTACATGCCTCACACATGCCACAACGTTTCTGGGCTGAAGCAGTACACACATCATGTCATACTATAAATAGGGTCTACCTTAGACCAGGGACGACGAAAACTCCATATGAGATCTGGAAGGGAAAGAAGCCAAATCTGAAATACTTTCATGTGTTTGGGACAAAGTGCTATGTGCTGGCTGACAGAGAACAAAGAGGGAAGTTTGAACCCAAAAGTAATGAGAGCATCTTTCTTGGATACTCTCCGAACAGTCGTGCCTACAGAGTCTACAACAAGAGGACTCAGTCTGTGATGGAGTCAGTAAACGTGGTTGTCGATGACAATCCAGAAGAACCAGTGGACTCAACAGTGATAGAGTCACCTCTACGTGATTCAGATGCAAGTAATAACAATAATCAGCTCAAACCACAAGATTCATCAGATGGAGATCAAGAAAGTTCGGAACAAGAGATAGATCTCATGAATGATGTTGGTAAAGACAAACCCACCAGAACTCAGAAAAACCATCCATCAGATAACATTATTGGAGATCTGTCAGATGGAATGAAAACCAGAAGCAGAATAAGAAATAATCTGACAGAAATATCTGGGTCTTACTGCTATACCTCAAAGATAGAACCAAAAAATGTCAAAGAAGCTCTACAGGATGATCTGTGGATCAACGCAATGCAGGAGGAGCTACATCAGTTTGAGCGGAATCATGTCTGGAATCTTGTACCAAGACCTGATGGTGTCAACGTAATAGGAACGAAGTGGATCTTTAAAAATAAAAGTGATGAAGCAGGGAATATAGCCAGAAACAAAGCTCGGTTGGTGGCTCAAGGTTATACACAGATTGAAGGGGTTGACTATGACGAGACATTTGCTCCTGTAGCTAGACTTGAGTCAATTAGAATCTTGCTGGCTGTCGCTTGCATTTTGGGATTTACATTATATCAGATGGATGTCAAGACAGCGTTTCTGAATGGGTATCTCCATGAAGATATCTATGTGGCTCAACCTAAAGGTTTTGAAGATCCAGAACGTCCTGCGTATGTCTATAAGCTTCGAAAAGCTCTCTATGGCCTTAAACAAGCTCCACGGGCCTGGTATGAACGTCTGACACAGTATTTGCTCCAGCACGGATATAAACGCGGAAGTGTTGATAAAACATTGTTTGTCAAATCGACTGGAAGTCATGTAACCATAGCTCAAATCTATGTTGATGACATTGTGTTTGGATCAACCTTGCAGAAATACACTGATGAATTAGTACAAGTCATGGAGGAAGAGTTTGAAATGTCCATGGTTGGTCAACTGACATATTTCCTAGGTCTACAAGTCAAGCAAAGTTCTGAAGGATACTTTATTTCACAAGAAAAGTATGCTAAGAATCTTGTCAAAAAATTTGATCTGGAATCATGTAAACCATCCAGAACACCGATCTCCACTTCTACAAAAGTATCAAAAGATGAAACTGGTATATCAGTGGATAACACAGTCTATCGTAGCTTGATAGGCAGTCTGTTGTATCTAACAGCCAGTCGACCAGACATAATGTTCAGTGTTGGAATTTGTGCAAGGTATCAATCTGACCCAAAGGAATCACATCTGATAGCGGCAAAACGCATTCTGAAATACGTGAAAGGAACGATACAGTATGGACTCTGGTATTCCAAGGATAGTGAACTGAATCTGGTTGCATATTGTGATGCTGATTGGGCAGGGAATATTGATGATCAGAAAAGTACTTCTGGAGGATGCTTCTTTGTTGGGAAGAACTTAGTATCATGGTTAAGTAAGAAACAGAACTCTATCTCACTAAGCACTGCAGAGGCAGAATACATAGCCGCAGGTGGTTGCTGTACTCAGTTGGTTTGGATGAAACAGATGTTTCTGGATTATGGTCTTACACAAGGAACAATGACACTATTTTGTGACAATGTCAGTGCTATTAACATCTCCAAGAATCCTGTTCAACATTCCAGAACGAAGCATATTGACATCAGGCATCACTACATCAGAGACCTGGTTGAATCCAAGGAAATTGAGTTGGAATACATTCAGACTGACAAACAACTGGCGGACATTCTGACTAAGCCACTGGATGCTAATCGTTTTGAAATTCTCAGATCTGCTCTGGGAATTTGCAGAATTAACTGACTAAAGTAGTAGGTCCGTCAGAGAGGAGTTGGTTTAATACGGGTCAGTGTTATGACTTTGAATTTCCTTAAAGACTCCTCTCCTTTTATGTTAAGAAGATCATCTAAGCTTATTCTTCTCAGAAGATATCTTAAAAGATCTCTATGCTTTTTGAATTTCAAATTCCCTTGGGTTCCGTTTCCTTCCTAAAAAGGAGCTGTACCATTGTGTCCATCAATCACTTCTGCATGATATTTTGACTTGCCGCATTAATTAGGGTTCATCACCCTTAAGACTATATGATACCGGGTCAAGAAGAAAGAAATCACCTCAGCTCTCATCTCCCCACTTCCCGTGCTTATCTGCTCTCGGTGTTCTATTCTTCTCCTCGCACTTAATCCTAAATGGCGGACCCCGTAAGAAACATCATCATTAAGCTTGGAAGCAAGGTACATCCTCTGGCGGCAGCCCTCAAACACATTCAGACGCTTCTACAGTTGGCTATGAAGAAGAAGCTCAAGCTTGATCCTCTGCTTCGCGACGAGATTCTGGTGACTGTTATGACCAACTATCCGGAGTTTTATGCTGAATGGTCGACAGATGATGTAACTGAACTTCTTGTATTGGTCGCCGAAGCCAGTGATGACGTCTCTCCAGTGTTTATTCCAGAACCCTTCGATGGAAATCGGGCCGGGGCATTCCTTCAATTTTTTGCTCAACGTGCCCTACAATCTGTTGAAGAAGCTCGACGTCGAGAGGAGTCCCAAGCTCTGTATCTTGAAGCTGCTCAGAGAGAAGCAACACACAGACAGGAGATTCTTCGACAACGGGTAAATGATTCTGAAACTCCTATTGAAATTTCTCCTGATAGACCTGTTGATTCTTCTATTCCATCGTCTGTGTCTGTTTTGCCTGAAAATCAATCTGCTTTGGGTTCCGAGAAGTCCCCTGTGAATGTTGATCTTCTATCTTTGCCTGTGACTAATTTTGCTGGTGAAAAATCTGATGCGTTGCGTGTGTCTGATGAGAAAACAAAGTCTTCTGATGAGCCAAATCCACTGAGTCTGGTTGTTTATGTTTCTGAGAATATTGCTCTGCCTCCGTCTGAAACTGTTAATGTCTCTAAAGAGTCTTGTCCTGCTGTTGATCCTCCTGCCTTACCTACAACTGTTAAACCTGTTGATTTATCAAGTCCCCACAAGTCTGAGAAAACAGGTGGAGTTCCTGTTTACACTGCAACATCTTTAGGAGAAAGCCTGGAACATGTGCGACATTTTGCTGGGTTACCATCTGCTTCGATCCCTCAACCTTATCGAGTGATACACCCTTCCGAATCCTCCAGTGAAGATGATAAGATACTGGCTGAGGTGTATGGATCCCAAGCACCTTCTTCTGCTGCCCCTACTGTTGAGGGAACTGCTCATCCTGATTCCACGAATTTTAGAATTCGAGAGATATCAAATATTGTTGGGAGCTCATCTGCAAATGTTTCTGAGTCTAGCCACTCGGTCACTCCTGTTCAGTCCCCATCCAGAGAAACAAGACGGACAAAAAGGAAGAATGTTCCAACAAAGGTTGTCGTTGAAACCAGTGCTGATAATGTTGATGTGGATCAGCCTGTGAAGAAGAGAAAGTCGAGTGAGATTGCTAAGCCTGAAGGAGACCCTCCTATCCACCAAGTTTTCAAGACTCTATGTTCCTCTGTTAAGCAACAAGGAACTACTGCTGCTCAAGCTACTTCTGCACCAGCCCCCTCTGCCAGAAAAGGGAAACCTACTACAAGGTCAAGAGGTCGAAGTGTAACTCCGGAGGTTCCACCTATTGAAGGAATTGATACTACTGTTTACAAACCTCAGTTTGTATCACCTGCTGCACAAACAAAATGGGCCACTATGGTCAGAAGGGAGCTGATTGTTCAAAGAACTGTGGATGAGAATCAACTGAACTCCGTTTGCGACATTTTGCCCTTGCTGAATGAAGTTGGTCTTTTGAAAACTGTTACAGATGTTTGCCCTTACTCCAAGCTGCTCACATATGAGTTCTATTGCAAACTCAGTGATGAGATTGACAGTCTCACAGGGCCACGACCGATGCAAATCTTCATCAGAGGGAAGTGGTATGATTTTGGGCCAGATGTAATAAATAAATACTATGGCTTGCCTACAGTGCAAGAAGAAGCTGTTACTGAATGGGACGTGGTGGCCAAAACTCTTACCGGTGGACATACTACATCTTGGCCTACAGGAGATAAGGACTATTTGCTGAGCTCGCATCTCACGTCTAGATATGTCATCCTACATCGCCTGGCTCTGCACAACTGGCTTCCATCAGCTCATTTCAACACAGTTGGCAAGCTTCTGGCAGGGTTCCTATTTAGAATTGGAACTAAGATGCAGTGTGATCTGGGCAAATGGATTTTTTATCATGTTCTAACTCTGATTCATCCCCGGGAACAGAAGGTAAGACTACCGTTTCCAAATCTGATTTTTGGCATCCTTACCTCTCAGGGTCTTAAGCCTATGCCCAGCGAAGTGATCAGTCCGACGCTGCTATATACTGTTGATAAACGTCTTCTCTCTGGAGATCATATTAAGGATGTCGTTCCTGTGACTGCCCCATCCAATTCGGAACCTGATGCTGTGAATGATGAGTCTCCTCATGCTAAAGATGAGAAGCTTTCCGAACAATTGAAGGCGTGAGTTGCTGATCTTGAGACGGTGCACGGCATCATTGCCAAGCAACTGACTGGTGCGCGCACTGAGCTAGCTACTGTTCTTCTCCGCATGAGCTTGTCTGATACTGCTGCGGCTGCTGAGGATCCCGTGAAGTCTGACTGTGACTCTCCCTCAAATGCTTAATCTTTGGCTACCATTGGCAAAAAGGGGGAGTAGTAAACTCAGGGGGAGTTTTTTTTGTGATCGAGTACTTTCTGGCCCTGGCTGGGCGTTATGTTTTGATATCGTTTGTTTTTGTTTTTAGACTGCCTTGGATCTTATGTTCGTTTTAACATATGTAATCTTTTTGGACTCTTGGGTTGCTTCTTTTAATAACCTATCTTAGTTCTTTTTATATAGTTGAGTTGTTTTGCCAAATAATAGCCAAAGGGGGAGTTTGTTAGTGTTTTTATGTTCAAAAACCCCATATTATAATTGGCAATATTATTATGGCATACTAAGATAGGTTTAGAGTCTGTCCGGTTGGGTCTACAGTTTACTGATCAAGCAGAAGCAACGACAGAAGAACTGACACTGAAGATCTGCTTTAGGAAAGCTGTTTCCTTAAGAGTCTTACGCGGTATTATCAGCTCAGTATGGAAAGACAATCAGCGTATCTTCAAAGAAGGTAATGGACCTAATCTGCTGAGATTACATTCCTCTTTTATAGTCCTACCTTCTACAATCAAAGATCTTTTATGGAGAGTGTTTATAGAAGGATCTATAAGTACCAGTTCTTTAAGGGAACTAGGGTAACGCCAAATAAGAAGAAGAAACACTCCATATCAGCTTGATGAGTCTAGATCTTTGATGGTTATGCACCTTCTCAATACAACTTGTTCATGGTGATTAAGATGATGAACTTGAGAAGAGTTACTGCTGCTTAAACGAAAGGACACTAAGATCACACTGTTGTGGGAACAACCTTATAGAGCGTCACTGAAGTGCACTGCATCAGAGCTGGCTCTCCAAGTGAAGGGATTTCATTGGACTTCTGTATGCAAGGCTCTCCATCTTCAACAATCCACTAAACCTGTGTAGACTGGGTATGTACCTTGTGTGGGGCACTTGGGTAAGATTATTGTATATCTACCTTTGTACATTGGATTATGACTTAGTGGATTGGACGCCTATGTGATCGTCCCCCAGACGTAGATACACACCGTATCGAACTAGGTAAACATTGTGAGTGTTCGTTCTGTGTGTTTGTTTATTTTTCTCTGATGTTCTCTTCATGATCTATTATTACTAAGTAGGTGCTTAACTGAATCTATCAGTATTCTAAGTCAGCAAACTATTTCTGATAATTTTCGTAAAATGAGGAAATGCAAAATTACAATAATAATTTAAAATTAAAAAAAAAAAGTCTCTCGTCTCTGCTAGAGACGAAGAAGGTTCTTCGTGGCCGGAGACGAAGAAACTCTTCATCTCCATGGTCGGAGACGAGAGACTTTTTTTTTAAAATAATATTTTAAATTTTGCGTGATTGTTACTAATTACTAACCTGTAAAACCTGTAAATTGAACTAATTGCATGAAATTGGTTACTTTACGGATCCAAAGGTTATATATACATATATATCTATGAAAAAAGATATAACAATATATATTAACCAAAAAATGGAACTTATAATCCTCGGATTATAATTCCTATCCAACAAGAATATATCAAAAGAGGGAGAACGGATTTTTGCTTAAAAACATAATCCAAAAACAAGAAAGAAGGAGAAGGAAGAAAGAAGAAAGCACGAGTTAGGCGAGGTGCCTTTCTTTCCTTAAAACCTTATTTGCCACCTCCCAAAAGTGCTAGGAGCGTTGTGGCCTAGGTTTCCCAGGATAAAACGTACAACGGTTCGACGTTTGAGCATCCAAACGAACGAACTCGGTGAATCAAGAACACGAGCAAAACACAATAGCAAGAAAGGAGTAGGAGCAAAGTTTTGAGAAGAAAATGTGCTTATCTTTGTGTGTTGTGTCTCTCTTGTTCTTCCCTTCACGTTGTATCTCACTTTTTCTCTATCTCAAACTTCAAAAAATAAGTTGCTCCCACAACATATTTATATAGGAGATTGGTACTAAATAGCATCATCATGACACATTAACCAACATAAATTCAATTTAATAATTGAATTATAACGTTTGAAACGGTCGTACTTATTATCGAAATAATATCAACGGTCACGAACTTAATATACGATTAATTCGTACCGACCATAACGACTCATTTCAAAATATCTGAGTGACCGAGAAGTCCGTACAAACCCAAAAGTTTAACAAATTGGGACCAGAAACCACACCCGAGTGGTCCGCAAGCACCGAAACGGTGCAGCACGAATCAATGCTTATAGCATTGACTCGTGCTCACCAAATCCACAGCACGAAAAGCGCTCACAGCTCACAACTTAATTCACTAATGAAGTTTGGAACTTTCGTCCATGCATCATTTCACGAATGCCACTTCAAAAGCTAATTGACCTTTCATCCATTCTTTCAATGCTTAATTACATTTGCAACTTTCGTCCATGCAATGCCACTTCAAAAGCTAATTGAACTTTCGTCCATTCTTTCAATGCTTAATTACATTTGCAACTTTCGTGCAGTGCAACGAAAGTTATTAGAATGCTAGTTTTAATTAGCATCAAAACTTAAGTTGACTTCTCTCAAATAGGTTCACTTTGAGAATCAATTTCTCATTCACCTATTACCCATTTTGAGCGTATATTATATCAAATTCTTCGTCTCACTACGAAGAACCCGAATCCACATTGACCCGACCCAAATCGGAAGTGGATACCACATATATTTGTACCACAAAATAATCACTCAAAAATGTCATTTTAATGCTATTTTTCCAACAATCCCCCACATGAAAGAAAATTGATTTTCAGGGTTTTTTGAAATCGGAAACAATTGTGTTCAACGGTCGATCCCTGCATAGGATAGGTTCACTATACCCTTTGAACCTTCCCTTGTGAAGACGTGTTTACTCTACTGGCTGTACGGTAGAACGCGATGTCTTTGAACCGACTGCCGTTTGTGTAGACGATGACATATCTCACACAGGAACCTCCCAACTATGCTCTGTTCTCATGAGTGTCCCATTTTGGTCGTGGGTCACCGTCCTGGTTCTGCAAGAGTTTGTGAAGAATTGTGCCCATCAATTCTCCTTTGAAGCGACCCTCACTTCTCTGTCACATAGGTGATTGTTTTCTGAGTATCCCGCATACTCACTCATGTCAACCGACATTCGAATCATTAAAGCATCAACATGCTAACCTTGCGCGGGAGCCACTGTTTCTAACGAGGAGTGGTAGGGAGTCCGAGACCCCAACAGTGACATGCTTTGTTCCATAATTTAGTTGTCCAATTGAACTTAGGTGCCAGCTAGGTTGCGTATCCACTATAGAACTTTTAGTCCAAAGGCGTTAAACCCATTCCTCGTTCCAAATTTTCCACAACCATTTGCTTACCCTCGGGTTAGCGAGTTAGCGGCCGCTACGTTATCTTTTGACATCACGTAGTCATTAGAGATAACCCCTGTTGTGAGAAATTGTTTAATGATATTTTGTCAACGACTTATAAGTCTAGACTTACCATTCCACATCTAACTCTGTACTCAACCAATTTTGGGTTGACTATCGCAATGCACACAAATTGGAGGTATGAGTTTACCACTAGGAACATTCTTGAAATAATGGCATAGCCATTCAGCCTACTCGCTCGCGACACGAGTGTAAGGCTCTCAACTTTCATCCCGTCATGGATCTTAGCTATCACAAATCGTTTCGAGAATTTCCATACAACCAACTGCATTGACATACGTAAACACGTAGCCTTTAATGGACTTATCGTCCTTTGATATCCGTGCTATACTTTCAAAGTACAGCTAGATATCCCACGTAGTGCAGTCCAAAGTCACAAGCATACCTTAAGTATCTCATAACTCTCACTATTGTCTTTTAGTGCGTAACACTAAGGTTACTCGTATGTCTACCGAGTTCGTTAACCGCTAAGGAAATATCCAGCCTAGTATAACCCATTAGATACAATTAAACTACCAATAATCTGAATGTATTCTCCATGAGAAGTACAATTTCCGTGATTATTGACTAGTTGTACGTTAGTATCTAACGGTGTCTAAGCCACTTGATTGACATCCTTTCAAGGATTCAATCAACATAATGAGATTGGCTTAACACGAGACCATACGGTCTTCTCACGATTTTAATCTCGAAGATTAAATTTTCCAATACTCACACCCCTCATGTCAAATCTCAAATTTAACAAGTTCAAGGTAGAATTGATCATTCGATCGTTACTACCCACGTTGAGTTTATCGTGTATAAATAATCAGTGATTTCAGCCATCTATCGTAAGCCTTACGTAGACACACTTGTCACTTTTATGTATACTAAACTCGTTAGTCATCATTGTATGATCAAACCTACGTGCCAAACACTAAGTCAATTGTTTGAACCAGACAATGATCTCACCACTTACTCACTTTCTTTTCTCAGCGTGGAACCACAAACCCTCAGGTCGTTCCATGTCTACTAAGAAAGCGATACATCCATTTCGATGAACTTCCAAGTCTCGCTAAACACCTCTTGGAAAATATCATCCTAATGGATTTCATTCTCATCACAAGAGAATATTTATATCGAAGTAATCGTGGCACTCGCGTTGCATGTAATCTACAATTACAAGTCCGGCCATTTTACTTCAATATAACCAACCGGTTTTATCTTCCGACTAGTGATCTGTTAGGATCCGAAGGTTTTACAACCCGAAAGAAGATCACTAGTTCAAAGCATGATTCTCTAAGATAGAATCTACTTTACTCTCGGTAGCCTCTCTCGTGTTGGTCCATTTGTAGAAGTCACCACTTCTACATATGTTCGAGGCTCGTTTTCTAACAACCATGTCAGAAAATCCAATTTATTTTCTAGTAAACAAGTTAGAATATGCGTGTCACGTTCTAGCATCTACGTCAGAAAATCTGGACCAAAGGATTTTATAAATCCTCGCTCTCTTGCTACGTTTAATTTTGAGCTCGGGTTCTCTTTCATACCCTTCAACCATAGCTACGTCGAAAGTTTATTTCAACGTGCTAGGTTCTTTTATTGAACCTTCACAGAAATACATCTTCAAAGAACGATGAATTTCTTGATTCAATTTATCGTGTTCTTATGTACATCCAAACTACAGGACTCGTGTACTAAGAACCCAATATACGCCTTTGGAAAGACACCACTACATTTCAGGCATTAGTAGGAAAACCTCCTACGTACCCACAATTCGTAAGAATTTCAAGCGGGTAACCTTATTTAAAAGGTACTTACTTGTCCAAAGTATTGTCTCACCCCACATACTTTGAGGTAGACCCGAACTTATCAATGTCTTGATATTTATGTTCGGCAACAAAGTTTGATCGATGTGAATACCGTGTCGTACGCTCGAGTACGATACCAACGCTTGCGCCGAAATCACCAATAGGTGTTTCATGTTCACCACATCAATCGTTCATAACCGCATTAGTCCACGATTAATTTGGTTTTCTCTTTTATTCTTATAAAGAACAAACATGTGTTACACGTTAACACATCTCGTGGGTGCTAACAGATTAGCCCTTACGAATCCATTCGGGATTTGACCGAAAGGCCACAAACCCAAACCAGTGCTTCCGAAATTGAAGCACGAATCAGTGCTTAGTAATGAGGCACGAAACATGCTACACAAAGCACGAATCAATGCTGCAACTTAAATCACTGATCTCTAAGCAATCTTCCATTACTTTAAATTACAAACACACAACAACCTTTCGTTGCTTAATTTATAATTACAGTGCTACTTAGCACTAGGATTATTAGTTAATTATACAATTAACCAAACCTCCTTTCGTGCTAATCACATAGCACTTTTTACAATACTAAATTTAATTACCCTTTTGCATAGTGCTAATTCAACATTTTGGACGTCCAGTGCTATTAAGCACCACAATTAGCACTTCAACAATGCTAAGTTTAATTAGCATTTTTCGTTAAGCTCAAGCTTAATTTGACGTCCCAACAATTTGTCTCAAATCACATTTCATACTAGTATAATTTGGAATTTTGATCAAGTTAATTATAACACAATTAACAAGAACAAATCAACCAAATTTTCGACTAGTTGAATCAAACTCATATAATCGTTCTCAGAATATTATTTAAAATATTCAACGATTGAGCTGTGACGCTCACGATTATATAGCTATCACAATTTTTGACAAATTGACTCTTGAAATCCTTATCGTTCTACATGAACCTGAACCGAAGTTCTTTACGGGATTTCAACATGTAACACTATTGTTACATTTTATTCCGGCCTTTAAGCCATTTTAGCATTTCCCAAATAATGCTACTTGAATCTTTTATATATATTAAAAATATCACACAAGAATATTTTGCAATATACAAAGTTCAATACACACAAATGGAACAATTCATTTTATTCAATAATAAAATGTATCACAAGGATACTACAACATTTATTCAAAATAAATAAATAGGAAAAACTACATTGGAAACAAATTCCTTATTCCTATCTCGTAGTAGTCCTTCAACCCGTGTGGCTTGTTCCATTTTCCAACGTCTACTCCACGAAAGGTGGTCCATAGCGCACATCGGGGGTACCTCTCGGTTGTGACCTCACTCGTCCAACCATCTACACGCTTTAAACATAGCGAAGTTGTCTTCAACCTTTTCACCAGGATGACAGTTCGCTTCGTAGTGGCATTTCTCCTTCTTCTCATAATCTTCTTGAAAGCAAAGCTTCCGCTTGCCTTTCCTTTGATTACGGTTGGAGTCATTGGTCACACTACAATAGTCCTCAGACCATGTAGTCATTACACCATCATAGGATCCTTCGTGGCTTTTAGCCGATCCGTTAGACAACACAATAGGTACCAATTGTGTGCCTTTAGCCACATGTCTACCGGTTCGTGAACCAACGTTCTCCGGAGCACCGTGGTGTGTTTTTGCAACTCCCATGAAAATATCATTTCCAACGTTGCTGCCATCAACTGACATCATGGAATGTGCAACATCGTTGCCGTTACGACCATTTGAATGTGCACCTCCGGCAACATTCACGGATCCAACACTTTTGGAATCCATCGACTTGTTCATTATCAAAATTATAAGGTTTTAAGATTGTTGGTGATAATGAACCAAAATCAATTTAATATCCCTAAAATATATTTATATATATACACACGAAATATATATAAAATATTATTGTATATATATGTATCAGAAATATATATATACACACAAATATATATATAACGGATCCAAAGGTTATATATACATATATATCTATGAAAAAAGATATACCAATATAACCAAAAAATGGAACTTATAATCCTCAGATTATAATTTCGATCCAACAAGAATATATCAAAAGAGGGAGAACGGATTTTTGCTTAAAAACATAATCCAAAAACAAGAAAGAAGGAGAAGGAAGAAAGAAGAAAGTACGAGTTAGGCGAGGTGCATTTCTTTCCTTAAAACCTTATTTTCCATCTCCTAAAAGTGCTAGGAGCGTTGTGGCCTAGGTTTCCCAGGATAAAACGTACAACAGTTCGACATTTGAGCACCCAAACGAACGAACCCGGCGAATCAAGAGCATGGGCAAAACACAGTAGCAAGAAAGGAGTAGGAGCAAAGTTTTGAGAAGAAAAGATGCTTATCTTTGTGTGTTGTGTCTCTCTTGTTCTTCCCTTCACGTTGTATCTCACTTTCTCTCTATCTCACACTTCAAAAAATAAGTTGCTCCCACAACATGTTTTATAGGAGATTGGTACTAAATAGCATCATCATGACACATTAACCAACATAAATTCAATTTAATAATTGAATTATAACGTTTGAAACGGTCGTACTTATTATCGAAATAATATCAACGGTCACGAACTTAATATACGACTAATTCGTACCGACCATAACGACTCATTTCAAAATATTTGAGTAACCGAGAAGTCCATACAAACCCAAAAGTTTAACAAATTGGGACCAGAAACCACACCCGAGTGGTTCGCAAGCACCGAAACGGTGCAGCACGAATCAATGCTTATAGCATTGACTCGTGCTCACCAAATCCACAGCACGAAAAGCGCTCACAGCTCACAACTTAATTCACTAATGAAGTTTGGAACTTTCGTCCATGCATCATTTCACGAATGCCACTTCAAAAGCTAATTGACCTTTCGTCCATTCTTTCAATGCTTAATTACATTTGCAACTTTCGTCCATGCAATGCCACTTCAAAAGCTAATTGAACTTTCGTCCATTCTTTCAATGCTTAATTACATTTGCAACTTTCGTGCAGTGCAACGAAAGTTGTTAGAATGCTAGTTTTAATTAGCATCAAAACTTAAGTTGACTTCTCTCAAATAGGTTCACTTTGAGAATCAATTTCTCATTCACCTATTACCCATTTTGAGCGTACATTATATCAAATTCTTCGTCTCACTACGAAGAACCCGAATCCACATTGACCGGACCCAAATCGGAAGTGGATACCACATATATTTGTACCACAAAATAATCACTCAAAAATGCCATTTTAATGCTATTTTAGCAACAATAAATTCATGTAATCATGAATTAATTTCTACGAGTATTATATATCAATTATTATTTTTTTGAGAATAAGAAATTAATTCATTAAATCGGAAAGAAGACAATCAACAAGATGTTGAGGGGGATTGTCAAGCCACTCCCCGCAACCTGACTCAGAAACGGCTTCCCGCGCAACAGTGTGGGCAGCACGATCACAGATCGCTTAGCAAAACAGAAGTCTACTCCGTGCATGGTGGAAGCAACTTCTTTTACATCATCAATATGTATCCAAAAGCAGAAGAAAAAGATTCTGAACGTAAAGTATAAAAAACTAACTGTGAATCAATCTCAATATCAACATCACCTAAACCAGTACCCTTTAGTTATGAAAAGGCTTCACGAACACAAACTGCTTCAGCCTCCTTTACTGAGTAATTACCTGCCATGCGTACTCCTTTTGCTGCCAAAAAACCACCACCATCATCCCTCAACATCCAACCCAACCCCATGATGTTATTATGCAAATCAAGAGCAACGTCAGTGTTGAGCTTCATACGTCCAGAATTTGGAGCCGTCCACCTGATTGGCTTTTGACAAGGAACATCATGTGGTGTTGGTAACTCCCAAGCTGCCTTCCAGTTTGATAAGAAATTCAATGCTCTACAAACCACAAGGTCACAACCAAACGAAGTTCCATTCCAAACCTTTTCATTCCTGCTTCCCCACAAGCCCCAACACACAATTACAAAATGAAAGTTTTTATCCATACATAGCGTATCAATTATTATTTTAATTACAAATATTTATATTAATAATTATAAATCAAATAAACATAATTATTAAATTAAAAATTATATATATAAATGAATAACTCATATCACATTTTTATATATAAAATTTAATAACATTATATAACTTAATATTTTATCTTTTTATCATGTGCGTCAACAAATGTCACACACACACACACACACACACACACACACACACACACACACACACACACACACACATACATATAGCGAAGGGTTCAGGTGCGGGTATAGCTTCCCGTGCGGTTCTGCGGTTAGATCTGAGCCGTTGATCAAATTTAGATCAATGGCTCAAATCAATGAAAATTAAAAAAAAAAAAAGCGCACGTGTCAGAAGAAAGAAACATAAGCTAAAAATGACGCACCTTAAGTGATAGAAACACGCACAAGTGTTGGATCTTAAGCACAAACTCACGCAAATTAAGTACAAAACCCACACACATTAAGCACAACCTCACGCACATTAAGCACACAAAACCCACGCACTTTATGTTGGTGATAATGAACCAAAATCGATTTAATATCCCAAAAATAATATTTATATATACACACAAATATATATATATATATATAATATATATAATATATATATATATATATATATATATATATATATATATATATATATATATTATATATATATATATATATATATATATATATATTATATATATATATATATATATATATATATATATATAATATTATTGGATATATATCCGAAATATATATATACACACAAATATATATAAAACGGATCCAAAGGTTATATATACGTATATATCTATGAAAAAGATATACCAATATATATCAACCAAAAATTGGAACTTATAATCCTCAGATTATAATTCCAATCCAACAAGAAAGTAGAAATGATTTTTGCTCAGAGCATAATCCAAAACAAGAAAGAAGGAGAAGGAAGAAAGAAGAAAGTACGAGTTAGGCGAGTTGCCTTTCTTTCCTTAAAACCTTATTTGCCACCTCCCAAGAGTGCTAGGAGCGTTGTGGCCTAAGCTTCCCAGGATAAAACGTACAACGGTTCGACGTTTGAGCACCCAAACGAACGAACCCGACGAACTAGAGCACGGGCAGAACACAGCTTCAAGAATGAAGTAGGAGCAGAGTTTTGGGAAGAAAAGTAGAATTTCTTTTTGTGTGTTCTTGTGTTGTTTCTCACTTTCTCACTCTCACTGTGTCTCTGTGTCTCTGTGTCTAAAGGGTTGCTCCCACAACATGTTTATATAGGAGTTTGGTACTTAATGGCATTACCATGACACATTAACCAACATAAATTCAATTTAATAATTGAATTATAACGTTTGAAACGGTCGTAGATATTATCAAAATAATATCAACGGTCACGAACTTAATATCTGATTAATTCGTACCGACCATAATGACTCGTTTCAAAAATATCTAAGTGACCGAGAAGTCCGTACAAACCCGAAAGTTTAACACATTGGGACCGGAAACCACACCCGAGTGGTCCGCAAGCACCGAAACGGTGCTGCACGAATCAATGCTTATAGTATTGACTCGTGCTCACCAAATCCATAGCACGAAAGGAGCACGAACTTAAGCCAAAGATTATTAAAAATCAAGGCACCAAAACCAAAGCTTAAAATTAAGCTTCCAAGTTTCGTGCATGCATCATTGAGCCACGAAACTTGTGCTAAAAACATGAATTTGTGCTTTCAAACCCAAATTAAGCTTTCTAATTAAAGCTTATAATTCTTAAGCTTAATTAAGCTTATCCATGGACATTTGTCCCAAATTCCAATTAAACTTTCCAAAGCTTAATCACACTTAAGCTTTTAACACAAACTTTCGTGCAGGCAACGAAAGTTGTTAAAATGCTAATTTTTAATTAGCATCTAAACTTAGGTTTTTGACGTTTCTCAAATAGGTTCACTTTGAGAATCAATTTCTCATTCACCTATTACCATTTTGAGCGTACATTATATCAAATTCTTCGTCTCACTACGAAGAACGCGAATCCACATTGACCCGACCCAAATCGGAAGTGGATCCCACATATATTTGTACCACAAAATAATCACTCAAAAAGTCATTTTAATGCTATTTTCCCAACAATCCCCCACATGAATGAAAAATTGATTTTCAGGGTATTTTTTAAAATCGGAAAAAACTGTGTTCAACGGTCGACCCTGCATAGGATAGGTAGGGATCACTATACCCTTTGAACCTTCCATTGTAAAGACATATTTACTCTACTGGCTGTACGGTAGAACGCGATGTCTTTGAACCGACTGCCGTTTGTGTAGACGATGACGTATCTCACACAGGAACCTCCCAACCATGCTCTGTTCTCATGAGTGCGCCCGTTTTGGTCATGGGTCACCTTCCTGGTTCTGCAAGAGTTTGTTAAGAATTGTGCCCATCAATTCCCCTTTGAAGCGACCCTCACTTCTCTCTCACATAGGTGATTCTTTTCCGAGTACCCCGCATACTCACACATGTCAACCGACATTCGAATCACTAAAGCATTAACATGCTAACATTGTGCAGGAGCCACTATTCTAACGAGGAGTGGAAGGGAATCCGAGATCCCCACAGTGACACGCTCCATTCCATAATTTAGTTGTCCCATTGAACCTAGGTGCCAGCTAGGTTGGGATCCACTATAGAACTTTTAGTCCAAGGTCTTTAGATCCATTCCTCGTTCCAACTTCTCAATAACCATTTGCTTACTCTCGGGTTAGCGAGTTAGCGGTCGCTACGTTATCTTTTGACATCACGTAGTCAATAGAGATAACCCTTGTTGTGAGAAATTGTTTAATGGTATTATGTCAACGACTTATAAGTCTAGACTTATCATTCCACATCTAACTCTGTACTTAACCAATTTTGGCTTGACTATCGCAATGCAAACAAATTGGAGGTACGAGTTTACCACTTGGAACATTCTCGAAATAATGGCATAGCCATTCGGCCTACTCACTCGTGACACGAGTGTAAGGCTCTCAACTTAGATCCCCTCATGGATCTTAGCTATCACAAGCCGTTTTGAGAATTTTCATCCAACCAACTGCACTGGCCTACGTAAACACGTAGCCTATAATGGACTTAACATCCTTTGATATCCATGCTATACTATCCAAGTATAGCTAGATATCCCACGTTGTGCAGCCCAAAGTCACGAGCATACCTTAAGTGTCTCATAACTCTCACCATTGCCTTCTAGTGCGTAACACTAGGGTTACTCGTATGTCTGCCTAGTTCGTTAACCGCAAATGCAATGTTCGGCCTAGTACAACCCATTAGATACAGTTAAACTACCAATAATCTGAATGTATTCTCCATGAGAAGTACAATCTCCGTGATTATTGGCTAGTTGTACGTTTGTATATAACGGTGTCCAAACCACTTGATTATCATCTTTTACAAGGATTCAATCAACTCAATGAGATTGACCTACCACGAGACCATACGGTCTTCACAAGATTTTAATCTCGAAGATTAAATCTGTCAATCCCATGCATTCATGTCAAATTCGAATTTAACATGTTCAAGGTAGAATTGATCGTTACTACCCACGATGTGTTCATCGTGTATTAACAAACAGTGATATCACCGTCTATCGTACGCAATACGTAGACCCACTTGTCACTTTTATTTATACTGAACTCATTAGTCATCATTGTATGATCAAACCTACGTGCCAAATATTAAGGCAATTGTTTTGAACCATACAATGATCTCACGAATTACACACTTTCTTTTCACAGCGTGGAACCACAAACCATTAGGTCGTTCCATGTCTACTAAGAAAGTGATACATCTATTTCGATGAACTTCCAAGTCTCGCTAAACGGCTATGGAAAGTATCATACTAATGGATTTTATTCTCATCACAAGAGAATATTTATATCGAAGTAACTGTGGCACTCGCGTTGCATGTAATCTACAATTACAAGCCCGGCCATTTTACTTCAATATAACCAACCGGTTTTATCTTCCGACTAGTGATCCACTTAGGATCCAGAGTGTTAGTGTTTTTATTTTGTTCAAAAACCCAAACATATAATTGGCAATATTATTATGGCAAATTAAGATAGGGTTTAGCTTGGTGTCTGTTTACTCGTACAGAAGACTGATTGATCAGGTTCATCAACAGACGCACTGACACTGAAGATCTGATAAAGGGAAATGTTTCCAAAATGCTGAACGCGGTTTGAGAAGACTGTTTTGGAAAGAATATCAACGGATCTGTTTTGGAAGGTATGGACCGAATCTTTAAGATTGCATTCTCCACAAATCGTCCTACCACCTACAATCAAAGATATTTTTGGAGAGTGTTCTTACCAAGGAGATATAAGTATCCTCATTCGGTCAAGAATTAGGGTTACGAGTTTAAGAAGACAAAAACACACTATGCTACACAGAAACATATATCTTTGATTATCATGTCTCTTCTCAAAATAATAAGTTCTTGGTGATTATGATGAAGAACTTGAGAAGAACTAACGTTGCTTAAACGAAAGGATGCGAAGAACACTCAGTTGTGGGAACAACGTGGGACTGCGTCACTGAAGTGCACTGCATCAGAGCTGGCTCTCCAAGTGAAGGGATTTCATTGGACTTCTGCATGTGTGGCTCTCCGACTTCAACAATCCACTAAACCTTTGTAGATTGGGTACGTACCTTGTGTGGGGCACTTGGGTGAGATTGTTGTATCTCTACCTTTGTACATTGGATTATGACTTAGTGGATTGGACGCCTATGTGATCGTCCCCCAGACGTAGATACACACCGTATCGAACTAGGTAAACATTGTGAGTGTTTGTTCTGTGTGTTTGTTTATTTTTCTCTGATGTTCTCTTCATGATCTATTATTACTAAGTAGGTGCTTAACTGAATCTATCAGTATTCTAAGTCAGCAAACTATTTCTGATAATTTTCGTAAAATGAGGAAATACAAAATTACAATAATAATTTAAAATTAAAAAAAAAAGTCTCTCGTCTCTGCTAGAGACGAAGAAGGTTCTTCGTGGCCGGAGACGAAGAAACTCTTCATCTCCATGGTCGGAGACGAGAGACTTTTTTTTTTAAAATAATATTTTAAATTTTGCGTGATTGTTACTAATTACTAACCTGTAAAACCTGTAAATTGAACTAATTGCATGAACTGGGTAAACATCGCATGTGTTGTTTTATTATCTGCTTTAGCTTTCCGCTATAATCTAATCTGCCGTCTAACTGAATGACTGGCAATTCACATCACTCCATCAGTCAGTCCAGGATATCAGTCGATTATCTCTAATAATAATCTTAAACTGAGGAAATGCAAAATTACATGTTGTATCAAAGCTTTTAAGTCTACATAGTTACTTGATCCTTACGGGAAGAACTTTTTGCATTGTTCTCTCTTTAAGAAGTTGTTTACTTGGTTGTCTGTTGGCTGTTAGTCTGCTCTCTGCGTGTGTGTTTTGGCTGGTTATCTTTTGATTCAGGATGGATGCAAGTATGAAACCACCAGAATTGGATGGTCACAACTACTCTTTCTGGAAGGCTCGAATGGAGATTTACCTTCAGGCACAAGGTACCAGAGTTTACCGTATTGTTCTCACTGGATGGAGTCCTCCAATTGTTCAGAATGCTGATGGAACTGCTGAGGTCAAACCTATGGAGACATGGACTGAAGATGAGATGTCGTCTTCTAATTTGAACAATAAAGCACTGAATTCTATTGTAGGATCTCTGCATGAATCAGTCTTTACCTTGGTCACATGGATAAAAGAGGCAAAACAAGTATGAGAAATCCTTGAAACCAGATTCGAGGGTACCAGTGATGTCAAGCAGTCAAAGCTTCAGATGGTTTTGTCTGAGTTTGAAGCACTCAGGATGAGTGAAGAGGAAACTATCTCAAACTTTCATAGTCGGGTTCAGAATTTGATGAACAGAGCTTCAGTACTTGGTGAACCATTTACTGATGAAAGAGTTGTCAAGAAGATCCTTCGCTCTCTACCCAAACGATTCCGAATGAAAGTGACTGCAATTCAGGAACACACAGGCTGGGAGAAGAAAAGTGTGGGAGATCTTATGGGCAATCTGCATACTTATGAACTTGAAGTGTTGGCTGATGATGAACCTGCAGTCAGCAAAAAAGGCAAGTCAGTGTTATTGCTGAAGCTGATCGAGAATCTGACACAGATGACATTGATGATGAAGCTTTAGCCTTGCTAACAAAAAATTTCAACAAAATACTGAAAGGCTTCAATCGAAGGAGTCAAGGACAACCTAACAGGACACATTACAAAAGTGGAAACTCCTCATATCAGAAAACAGAACCGCCATTCTTCACACAAAACAGTCAGTCCCAGACTGGCCGAACAAGACAAATCAGAAGTACGTCAACTGACACAGTTAGAACTCTAAACCGATCAGTGCAATGTCGAGAGTGTGAAGGATTCTGACATATACAATCTGAATGTGTAACTTATCTCAAAAGGAAGAAGCTAAGTCTGTGGCGACCCTAAGTGATGATGAGGAAGAAGTAGCAAATGACCAGTCTGATGATAATGTGGGAAACTTCGTAGCCTTCTTCACAGCTACAGAAAATCAATCAGAAGAGAATGAAACCGATGAAGAATCGTACATATCATCAGATGATTTTGAAGAGAGACATATTCAACTAGAAATGGAATTTGCTAAACTAGTTGGAAGTTGGGAACAACTGGTGAAAATCAATAAGAATCTGAATGAAGAACTGAAGCAGAGAGATGAACTCCTGAAGAAACTAAACACTGAACTAGTCGCAAAAGAAGATCTTATTACTCAGATAAGATCTCGAGAGGGAAAGTTGATAAAAGAACTGGAGGACCTAAAGAAGAACATCAAGATGATGGATACCACTTCTACCTTAGACAAAATTCTGGATTCTGGTCGAAATCCCAATGATAAAAAGGGACTCGGTTTTGAACGAGGAGAGCACTCGAAGACAGCACCTGTGTTTATCAAAGAAGGTACATCAGTTGGAAACTCAGTTCAGAATTATGAACAAGGTTAATCATCACGGTCAAGCCAGTTAAATCAGAAAGGAACCATGCACACTCGGATTACTAAGACTGAGTCTGCTAGAGTCAAATTTCAATCTCAGTACTCAAGGTTCAAGACTAAGTTTGTAAAAGTTAGACAATATGTACTCATCTGTCACTACTGTCAAACAAAAGGACACACCCGACCTGAATGTTATTTCTTCTACAGAGACCAGAGGAAGGAGAAATATCAAAATAAGTCTATTACTCCTTTCACAAGACAGGTTTGGGTCAGGAAATCAGAAGTAATATGCTATCCCACAATCATTCTGACCGCCTCTATGACTGAAGCAAGATGGTATTTCGACAGTGGATGTTCCAGACATATGACTGGGAATGTCAAGTGTCTCATGGATGTTCAACCTAGCAGTGGATCAGTTACATATAGGGACGGACAAAAGGGAAAGATAGTTGGAAAAAGTACCCTAAATGTACCAGGCTTACCACATCTGGATGAAGTTCTCTTAGTCAGTGACCTGAAAGCAAATCTTATTAGCATCAGTCAGCTGTGTGATCAGAATTGGAATGTGTGCTTCAATCGTGACTGCTGCAGAGTTCGTGATAAAGCAGATCAAGTGGTAATGGAAGGAACACGCTCTTCTGACAATTGTTATGTTCTATCAAATGAAACTACTTGTCTAATATCTAAAACAGACGAATCAAAACTGTGGCATTGACGGTTGGGACACATAAACTTCAGAGATATGGACAAAATGATCAAATTAGATGCTGTACATGGGATACCTAAGCTCAAAATAGAACAGGAAGGAATTTGTGGTGCATTTGCCATTGGAAAGCAAATAAGAGCTCCTCACAAAGCAATAAAGATAATCACTACTGAGAGATGTCTAGAACTGGTGCATATAGACCTTATGGGACCAACTCAGACTGAAAGCATTGGCGGAAAGAAATACATCTTTGTGTGTGTAGATGATTTCTCTCGTTTCACTTGGGTATACTTTCTGAGAGAAAAATCTGAGGCATTCAATGCCTTCAAAACTCTATGCATAAGAGTACAAAAAGAAAATGACGAGCTCATTATAAAAATCCAAACACTAAGAAGTGATCATGGGAAAGAGTTTGAGAACTCGTTATACTCAGATTTCTGTTTCGAAAATGGGATAACTCATGAGTTCCCAGCCTCTCGAACAGCACAGTAGAATAGTGTTGTGGAAAGAAAGAATCGGACCTTGTAGGAAATGGCTAGAGTAATGTTACACGCATCATATCTGCCACAACGTTTCTGGGCTGAAGTAGTGCACACAGCATGTCATATAGTAAATAGAGTCTATCTCAGACCAGGTACGTCTCAGACACCATACGAAATATGGAAAGGAAATAATCCAAATTTGAAGTATTTTCATGTGTTTGAAACAAGATGCTATGTTCTAATTGATAGGGAACAAAGAGGAAAGTTTGAACCCAAGAGTGATGAGGGAATCTTTCTTGGATACTCTCCAAACAGTCGAGCTTATAGGGTTTACAACAAAAGAACTCAAGCACTTATGGAATCATTGAATGTTGTTATAGATGACAATCCAGAAGAATCAGATGAAACATCAGTAATTGATCCAGAGACAGATCTCCCTATCAGTGATTCGTTATAAACATCTGATAAAACCAAACTGTCTGACACACATGATTCGTCAGAAGAAGATAAAGAAAGCCCTAAACAGGAAAACTCACTCTCGGATGGTGATGGTAAGAATAAGCTTACCAGAACTCAGAAAAATCATCCATCAGACAACATAATTGGTAACCCATCAGATGGAATGCACACCAGAAGTCGGATGAGAAGCAATCTGATAGAAATATCCGGCCTGCTACACCTAAAAAATAGAGCCAAAAAATGTGAAGGAAGCCTTGCAGGATGACTTATGGGTTAAGGCAATGCAAGAGGAGCTACATCAGTTTGAACGAAATCATGTATGGGATCTGGTACCAAGGCCTGACCGAGTTAATGTAATCGGAACAAAATGGATCTTCAAAAATAAAACTGATGAAGCCGGTAATATTGCAAGAAACAAGGCTCGTTTAGTTGCTCAAGGATATACCCAAATAGAGGGAATTGACTATGATGAAACGTTTGCTCCTGTTGCAAGATTGGAGTCAATCAGAATCTTATTGGCATTAGCTTGTATTCTGGGATTCACACTGTTTTAGATGGATGTCAAAACAGCGTTCTTGAATGGTTACCTGCATGAAGATATTTATGTGGCACAACCTAAAGGATTTGAAGATCCTGTTCATCCAACGCATGTCTACAAGCTCAGAAAAACTCTCTATGGGCTCAAACAAACTCCAAGGGCATAGTATAAACGTCTGACACAGTATCTGTTGCATCATGGGTACAATCGAGGGAGTGTCGACAAAACCTTGTTTGTTAAAACCACTGGAAGTCATGTTACTATAGCTCAGATTTATGTCGATGATATTGGTTTTGGATCTACTCTACAGAAATATACTGATGACTTAGTGAAAGTCATGAAAGAAGAATTTGAAATGTCCATGGTTGGTCAACTGACTTACTTTCTAGGACTTCAAGTTAAACAGAGTCCTGAAGGCTACTTTATCTCACAAGAAAAGTATGTTAAGAATTTGGTCAAGAAGTTCGATCTAGAATCATGCAAAACACCCAGGACTCCTATTCCACCTCCACATAGGTATCAAAAGATGATACCGGTCCATCAGTTGATAACACAGTCTATCGAAGTCTGCTTTATTTAACCGCCAGTCGACCAGATATAATGTTCAATGTTGGGATGTGTGCAAGATATCAATCTGATCCCAAAGAGTCACATTTGATAGCTGCTAAACGGATCTTGAAATATATCAAGGGTACAATTCAATATGGGATATGGTATTCCAAGGACAGTGAACTGAGTCTGATTGCATATTGTGATGCTGATTGGGCAGGAAATATTGACGATAGAAAAAGTACATCAGGTGGATGCTTCTTTGTTGGTAAGAATTTAGTATCATGGCTAAGCAAGAAACAGAATTCAATCTCTCTAAGTACAGCTGAGGCAGAATATATAGCAGCTGGAGGATGTTGCATTCAACTGGTCTGGATGAAGCAAATGCTTCTAGATTATGGTCTCACTCAAAGGACTATGACACTTTACTGTGACAATGTCAGTGCAATAAACATTTCAAAGAATCCAGTTCAATATTCCAGAACTAAGCATATTGATATAAGTCATCATTATATCAGAGATTTAGTAGAATCAAAGGAGATAGAGTTGGAATATATTCAAACAGACAAGTAATTGGCTGACATACTGACTAAGCCTCTAGACGCAAATCGGTTTGAGATTCTCAGATCTGCTCTGGGAATCTGCAGGATTGATTAGTAAGGCAGAATGATAACACAGAAGGAGAGTGTATGATGGTCTCAATCTCGGGTCAAAATTACATCTTTGACTTCCTTTTTAATCTCCCTTCTGTTTTTGTTAAGATAATATCTTAACCTTGGTTACCAAAATTAATTTGCCTCATTCAAAATTCAAATCTTCCGTTTAATCCATGAAAAGGATCTATACCGTTGCGTCAATCACATCACAGCTGCATGCATTCTGACTGCTGCATTGAATAGTGTTCATTACCCTTGGGATTATATATTTCATTGGGTCAATATTGGTGGGAGAAGCGTCCTAAACACTACCTTGCTCTCTGTTAATCTCCTACTGATTCTCTACCTAGGGTTTCTCTCTTCTCATTCCCAAATCTCACAAATATGGCCGATGCAGTGAGAAATATCATTATTAAGTTGGGAAGGAAAATCCATACACCAGAAAACGCAACGAAGCATGTGAAAAGACTCCTCCAACTCGCAATGAAGAAGAAGCTGAAACTGGACTCTGCTCTCCGCGATGAAATCATAGTCACGGTGATTTCAGACTACTATGAGTTCTTTACGGACTGGTCGGATGATGAATCAAGCGATCTTCTGATGTTGGCCTCAGAAGCGAGTGACAATGTTAGCCCTGCCTCCATTGCTAAACCTGAAGATGGAAACCGAGCTGGGGCTTTCCTCTAATATTTTGCCCAAAGAGCTCTGGAATCGGAAGAAGTCTCGCGTCGAAGGGCAGAAGCTCGACCTCTCTACCTTCAAGCTACACAGGACGAAGCCAAACATCGTCTTGAGATTCTACGAAACAGGTCTAATACTTCTGAAACTCCTATTGAGATTTCCCCTGATAAGCCTGCTGAGTTACTTTCTGATGATATTGAGTCTGCTCTGCCTGTTGTAAAATCTGATAATGAAAATACGCTACGGTATGTTATGTCCTCTTTGTCTGATGATCCACACCAGTTATCTTCTGAAAAATTTGAGTCTGTAAAGGTTGACAGTGAGTCTGAGGAAAAAGCTCAAAAATCTGATAAGGTAGATAATTTGAGTCTGGTTTTTTACTCTGCTAATGTTGAGCGATCTGCGCTTCCTGTTGATCCTGTGTCTGATGTTGCTAAGTCCCCTGTTGAGGTTTGTCCAGTTGATGATCCACATAAGGTATCTGCTGAGATTGAAGCTGAAAAATCTATAAGCCCTCGTCCCTCTGATTCAATTGATGGAGTTCCAGTCTATACATCCCCTACCTTGGCTGAAAGTCTTGATCACATTCGACACTTTGCGGGTTTACCCTCCACCACTGTGCTTGAACCATACAGAGTTATTTATCCTGCTGATCCTTCTGGTCCTATAGACAGTGATGATGAGAAAATTCTGGCTGAAGTGTACGGTCCACAAGCCCCATCCTCTGGTCCCATTGGGTCCCTTACAGTGGAAGAGACAACACATCCAAATTCCACTAGTTTCAGAATTAGGGAAGTCTCCAAACTTCTTGCATCTTCATCTGCTCCTGTGTCTGAGACAAGCAACTCTGTTTCTCCGAGTCCTACTGATCACTCCCCTGCTAGAGAAACAAGGAAATCCAAACGAAAGGGCAACCCCGAAAGAGTATATGTGGAAACTGGTGATGATAATATCGAAACTGTCCAACCAGAGAAAAGACGAAGATCAGCCGATTCAGTGCAGGCTGAGAGTGACCCACCAGTCCAGCAAGTGTTCAAAACCTTGAGATCGTCAGTCAAGAATAAGGCTCCTGCTACTGTTTCAACCATTGCTACCAGGAAAATGAAAGCTATAACCTGGTCAAGAGGAAGGAGTGTCACTCCTGATGTACAAGCTGCGTCTAACAGTCCTGACACCTCCATTTACAAGCCACAGTTTGTTTCTGCAACAGCTCAAGGCAAGTGGTCCACTATGGTTAGACGAGAGCTTATTGTTCAGCGATCAGTTGATGAGAATCAGTTGAATTCTGTCTGTGATATTTTACCCTTGCTGAGTGAGGTTGGCCTACTGAAGACTGTGACATCCATTTGTCCCTACTCAAAGTTGTTGACCTATGAGTTTTACTGCAATTTGAACAAAGAAATTGACAACCTTACTGGGACACGATGCCAGCAGATTTTCATCAGAGGGCAGTGGTATGTGTTCGGGCGGACATGATCAATGACTATTATGGGTTGAAGTCTGTCGACGAAGAAGAGATTACAGATTGGGATTTGGTTGCAAGGACTCTCACTGGTGGTCAGACTCCAGTATGGCCTACAGGTGATATTGACACCCTGTCTAGCTCGGTGTTTACCTCCAAATATGTTATCCTGCACTGTATTGCACTGCACAATTGGCTCCCCTCTGCACATTTTCATACTGTTGGGAAACAACTGGTTGCTGTCTTGTTCCGAATTGGACCCAAGATGTCCATTGATCTGGGAAAGTGGATCTTCTATCATTTTCTCACCCTGATTCATCCGAGGGAACAGAAGGTAAGACTGCCTTATCCTAATCTCATCTTTGGAGTTTTGACGTCGCAGGGCCTGGTTCCAATGCAAAGTGAGATTATTACTCCGTCTCTGCTATATACTGTTGATCCACGACGCTTGATTGGCAAGCATATCCGGGATGTTACTCAAGTTAATGCTCCTCCATCATTTGAAGCTGACACTATTGCTGAGGACTCGCCACATGCTAAAGATGTGCAGCTGTCCCTACGTCTGAAGGCTCGAGTGTCTGAGCTAGTGACTGTGAATAGCATTATCACGAATCAGCTCAATGCAGCCCATACTGAACTTGCAACTGTTCTGCTTCGATTGAGTTTGACTGAGTCTGCTGCTGCTGAGAATGTGAAGTCTGAAATTGAAGGTCCCTCGAATGCTTAATGCTTCCTTTGTCTATCTTTGGAAAAAAGGGGGAGTGCCTAAACTCAGGGGGAGTTTTTGTGTTGTGACTGTTAGTATCTTCTGGCCCTGTCTGGGCGTGTTTTTGTGATGGCCCCATGTTTTTGTGAAGAATGTTACTTGTGTTTGTCCAGCACGGCTTGTGTGCTGTTATTTTTATGGGTTGTATTTCAGACATTATTCCCTTTATGTAACACCCCATGTTACGGCCCCTAAAACCATTTAATTAATCAATCAATAAGCCCAAGAGAAGGAATAAATCATAATGATTAATTAGGGAAAAAGGCCCACCATAGTCCATGGGCCCTCATATATAAACCCAACCCCTAAACCCAATCCTTAGTTCCGAAAGGAATAGAATTAGCAAGCCTGTAATATTAGTTCCTAATTAGGACTCCTAAATATATAAATAAGGGACTTAGGAGACACCTAGAACTTCCCACACACCTAAACGCCCCACCTCCCCAGGAGAGCTCCAAGAATTCCCCTAGAAGAAAGCAAGAAAGCAAGAAAGCTTAAAGAAAGACCCTTCATAGCCAAGGAACTAATTAAGGCTAAGAGGTAACCCATGTCTCAACAAAACCTATTTTCATAGCTATGATTTCCCCTTAGGGTTTCCCCCATATTGTTGTAAAGTGGCGAATCATGATGGTTATTATTGATGTTGATATAATGATTCCATGAGGAATCTTGATAATCTTGATATTGAGAGTTTCTTGATAAATATGATGTTCTTGATAATTAATTGGGATTCTTGATGATTATGTATTGTTCTTGGTAATCATGGTGTTCTTGATGATTAATTGGTATCCTTGGTGATTATGTATTGTTCTTACCGAATCTTGCAATTAGAAGACGAATCGTATTCTTGTTGATATAGAAGTGATTAGAACCCTAGGTTGTATCGTATGATATTATTCTTGGATTATCGGGTGGGGAAATCGCATGTTTGGGTGTTGATTATGTGTAGAAAAGCATGATAGGCCATGTGCCGTTCGTTTCCCGTATTTGATCCGTTAATTGTCTACTTGTTGTTGTTAATTGCGTTGTAAAGTGTCTAAGCATGGTTTCGGGTTCCACAACGGTTCCCGGGGCGAAAAGTGATGAAAAGAGTCAGTGGGGGGTAGGTGGAGGTAGGGGACCCGCCACCTACCCGCGACATTCTCGGGCAGCTCCGGCAGCGGGCAGCCGGTGGGCGGGCAGCTGCCCGCCGGGCACCCGCTGCCCGGAACAGTGGCAGCCGGCGGGTGGACCCCCACCCACCGGCTACCTGCTGGAAATTACACTACCTCGGGCTCCCGGTTTCCCCGTTCCCCGTGGTGTCCCAACGGACTCCGTTTATCGTGCCTATGTCTAGTTTGATGTTTTGGGTACCGTTCGTAGGTTTATGGGTCTATTACATTGCATGCTAGTTGAATTGGTATCCCGTTGACCTAGGTGGAAGAAGTATGAACCCCTTAGGACTATTCTTAGTAAGTGATGAATCACGCATAGGTTTTGTTATACGTTCTCTCCCCCTTCCTAATGTGTAATGTGGGTTGCATGTGCTTGCTATGTGTTATGTGAGTGTTACCCCAATTCGGTTGCGATCAGATTGGTTATCCTGAGCTGCGGTTCAGAAGCTGGCTGCGGTCAGATTGATACTCTTGGGCTGCAGTCCACCGTTTGGTTGCGATCAAACGTTTCTATACGAGCTGCGGTTCGTCCTTTTTCCTGGCTGCGGTCAGATGACATTCTCTTGGGCTGCGGTCCACTGTTTGGTTGCGATCAAACACTATGATGAGCTGCGGTTCATCGGTCGGTTGCGATCGACCCCTCCGTGTTGCGATACGGGGCAAGGTGCTGCGGGGCCGTGTCAGAGCTATATGCGCTGACCCTCATGTATGGGCATGCGATTGGTCCTGTGGCGCCAACAAAGTGTGTTATGTGTTGTGATAAGGATGAGTTGTGATTATGAGTGTCTTGGGGGATGTGACTATGAGACTTATATTGGGGATTGTTCATGTTGGGTTATGATTATTGTTTATGCCTTGCCTTATCTGCCTTATCTATTGTGAACTGCATATGCTCGTTATAACTGTTGCTTGTGTCTGGCCTTATCTGTCGAGTCATTCTCGGTTTTAAAGCTAGAGTTCGTAGGATATATCTTCATGCTCACAATGGTTTTCGTATATCTATATATATCTCTATATGTATTGTATTTCAACGCGTTGGAGTGGGTTACCAGCATCTCTCGCTGAACAGATATATTTGGCTTTCAGGCACAGAGGACTAGAGCACTGGAGCGCGCTAGAACTGGAGCGTAGAAGTAGAGTAGTTTCCCTTTCGGCCTGCGTGCCATGTTATGCATTATGTTCAATGGATATTAGTTAGACAGCCTGTGCACTTGGGTTCTCTAGCCCAGGTGTGGCATAGCACCCCGTACACTTATGATATACTTTGGGATGTAATGAGATATTACCTTTATTATATAAGCTTAAAATGTCTTGAAAATCTGGGGTGTTACACTTTATGCGACAATTGTTATCTTTTATATCTCTAGCTAAACGTTTGGTTCTTAGTCGAGTTGTTTTGCCAAATAATAGCCAAAGGGGGAGTTTGTTAGTGTTTTTATTTTGTTCAAAAACCCCAACATATAATTGGCAATATTATTATGATAAATTAAGATAGGGTTTAACTTGGTGTCTGTTTACTCATAAGAAGACTAATTGATCAGGTTCATCAACAGACGCGCTGACACTGAAGATCTGATAAAGGGAAATGTTTCCAAAATGCGGAACGCGGTTTGAGAAGACTGTTTTGGAATGAATATCAGCAGATCTGTTTTGGAAGGTATGGACCGAATCTTTAAGATTGCATTCTTCACAAATCGTCCTACCATCTACAATCAAAGATATTTTTGTAGAGTGTTCTTACCAAGGAGATATAAGTATCCTCATTTAGTCAAGAATTAGGGTTACGAGTTTAAGAAGACAAAAACACTCCATGCTACACAGAAACATATATCTTTGATTATCATGTCTCTTCTCAAGATAAGAAGTTCTTGGTGATTATGATGAAGAACTTGAGAAGAACTAACGTTGCTTAAACGAAAGGACGCGAAGATCACTCAGTTGTTGGAACAACGTGGGACTGCGTCATTGAAGCGGACTGCATTAGAGTTAGCTCTCCAATTGAAGGGATTTCATTGGACTTCTGCACGCGTGGCTCTCCGACTTCAACAATCCACTAAACCTTTGTAGACTGGGTACATACCTTGTGTGGGGCACTTGGGTGAGATTGTTGTATCTCTACCTTTGTACATTAGATTATGAGTTAGTGGATTGGACGCCTCGGTGATCGTCCCCCAGATGTAGATACACACTGTATCGAACTGGGTAAACATCGTATGTGTTGTTTTATTATCTGCTTTAGCTTTCCGCTATAATCTAATCTGCCGTCTAACTGAATGATTGACAATTCACGTCACTGCATCAGTCAGTCCAGGATATCAGTCGATTATCTCTAATGATAATCTTAAACTGAGGAAATGCAAAATTACACAGAGGTCTTACAAGCCGGAGGAAGAACAACCAGTTCCAAGTATGATTCTCTAAGATAGAATCTACTTCATTTTTAGTCGCCTCTCTTGGGTTGGTCCGCCTGTAGAAGTCAACACTTCTACATACGTTTGAGGCTCGTTTTCTAACAACCATGTCAGAAAATCCAATTTATTTTCTAGTAAACAAGTTAGAATATGCGCATCACATTCTAGCATGTACATCAGAAAATCTGGACCAAGGATTTTTCAATCATAGCTCTCTTGCTACGTTTAGCTTTGAGCCCGGGTTCTCTTTCATACCCTTCAACCATAGCTACGTCGAAAGTTCATTTAAACGTGCTAGGTCCTTTTATTGAACCTTCACAGAAATACATCTTCAAGGAACGATGAATTTCTTGATTCAATTTATCGTGTTCTTATGTACATCAACACTATAGGACTCGTGTACTAAGAACCAATACACACCTTTGGCAAGACACCCCACATTTCAGGCATTAGTAGGAAAACCTCCTACGTACCCACAATTCGTAAGAGTTTCATGCGGGTAACCTTATTTAAAAGGTACTTACTTGTCCAAAGTATTATCTCACCCCACATACCTTGAGGTAGACACGAACTTATCAACGTCTTGATATTTTACGTTCGGCAATAACGTTCGATTGAGGTGAATACCGTGTTGTACGCTCGAGTACGATACTAATGCTTTCATAGAAATCACCAATAGGTGTTTCATGTTCACCACATTGATCATTCGTAACCGCATTAATCCACGATTAAATTGGTTTTTCTCTTTTATTCTTATAAAGAATAAGCATGTGCTACAAGTTAGCAGATCTCGTAGGTGCTAAAAAATTAACACATCTCGTAGGTGCGAACGAATCAGCACGTACGAATCCATTCGAGTTTGACCGAAGCCACAACCATGAATCAATGCGACAAGCGACTTAGCTATAGCACCGAGGCCAAATCAATGCATAGTGCATTGACTTGTGCCTAGCTATAGCCCCGAGGTCTAAGTAATTTACAAGAATCGTGTAATTACCGCCAAATTGTCACAAAATACAGCTTATACTTAAGCTTAATCAACTCGTAATTATATTGCATAATTACTCTGACAATACTGTTTTGTCAATTCCAAGTAATTAAACATCATTCGCAAGCTTAATCACCAACATCCACTTCACATGTGGTAATTGCTAAGAATTAGCACCACACAAAAGGTTTAAGCTACATTAGCGTTAAGACCAATCATAGTCTATTACAAAAGCACCAAAAGCTTAGGTTTTCTACACCTAAAGGTGCTGCCACCAAGTGGCCGTTAGTGCCTAATTAAGCACTTTACCTAATGCCTAATAGCACTGTTACAGTGCTTTAATTTTCACTTCAAAGTGCCAAATTTAAATTGCACTTTTCATTAGTGCTACAAAAGCACTATTAACCAAAACACAATTTGTCTAAAATTAAATTTCATACTAGTATGATTTGGAATATTGATCAAGTTAATTATAACACAATTAACAAAACCAAATCAACCAAATTTCCAAACTAGTTGAACCAAGCATATATAATCGTACTCAGAATATTATTTAAAATATTCAACACATGAGCTGTGACGCTCACAATTATATAGCTATCACACTTTTTGACAAATTGACTCTTGAACCTTATTGTTCTATATGATCCTGAACCGAAGTTCTTTACGAGATTTCAACATGTAACACTGTTGTTACATTTTATTTCGGCCTTTAAGCCATTTTAGCATTTTCCAAATAATGCTACTTGAATCTTTTATATATATATATATATATATATATATATATATCACACAAGAATATTTTACAATATACGAAGTTCAATACACACAAATGGAACAATTCATTTTATTCAATAATAAAATGTATGACAAGAATACTACAACATTTATTCAAAATAAATAAATTGGAAAAACTACATTGGAAACAAATTCCTTATTCCTATCGCGTAGTAGTCCTTCAACCCGTGTGCCTTGTTCCATTTTCCAACCGTCCACTCCACGAAGGGTGGTCCATAGCTCACATCGGGGGTACCTCGCTTGTGACCTCACCCGTCCAACCATCCACATGTTTTAAACATAGCGAAATTGTCCTCAACCTTTTCACCAGGATGACGGTTAGCTTCGTAGTGGCATTTCTCATTCTTTTCATAATCTTCTTGAAAGTTAAGCTTCCGCTTGCCTTTCCTTTGATTACAGTTGAAGTCATTGGTGACACTACCATAGTCCTCAGACCATGTAGTGGTCACATAAACACTGGATCCTTCGTGGCTTTTAGCCGATCCATTAGGCATCGCAATATGTACCAATTGCATGCCATCAGCCACTTGTCTACCGGATCGTGAACCAAAGTTCTCCGGAGCACCATCGTGTGATTTAGCAACTCCCATGGAAACATCATTTTCAACGTTGCTTCCATCAACTGGCATCTCTGAATGTGCAACATCGTTGCCGTTCCTACCATTAGAATGTGCACCACGAGCAACATTCACGGATCCAACACTTTTGGAGACCATCGACTTGTTCATTATCAAAATAATAAGGTTTAAAGATTGTTGGTGATAATGAACCAAAATTGATTTATTATCCAAAAAATAATATTTATATATACACACGAAAATATATATAAAATATTATTGGATATATATCCGAAATATATATATACACAAAAATATATATATATAACGGATCCAAAGGTTATATATACGTATATATCTACGAAAAAGATATAACAATATATATCAACCAAAAATTAGAACTTATAATCCTCAAATTATAATTCCAATCCAACAAGAAAGTAGAAAGGATTTTTGCTCAGAGCATAATCCAAAACAAGAAAGAAGGAGAAGGAATAAAGAAGAAAGTACGAGTTAGGCGAGGTGCATTTCTTTCTTTAAAACCTTATTTGCCACCTCCCAAGATTGCTAGGAGCGTTGTGGCCTAGGTTTCCCAGGATAAAACGTACAACGGTTCGACGTTTGAGCACCCAAACGAACGAACCCGACGAACTAGAGCACGGGCAGAACACAGCTTCAAGAATGGAGTAGGAGCAGAGTTTTGAGAAGAAAAGTAGAATTTCTTTTTGTGTGTTCTTGTGTTGTTTCTCACTTTTTCACTCTCACTGTGTCTCTGTGTCTCTGTGTCTAAAGGGTTGCTCCCACAACATGTTTATATAGGAGTTTGGTACTTAATGGCATTATCATGACACATTAACCAACATAAATTCAATTTAATAATTGAATTATAACGTTTGAAACAGTCGTACTTATTATCGAAATAATATCAACGGTCACGAACTTAATATCTGATTAATTCGTACCAACCATAACGACTCGCTTCAAAAATATCTGAGTGACCGAGAAGTCCGTACAAACACAAAAGTTTAACACATTAGGACCGGAAATCACACCCGAGTGGTCTGCAAGCACCGAAACGGTGCAGCACGAATCAATGCTTATAGCATTGACTCGTGCTCACCAAATCCATAGCACGAACTTAAGCCAAAAATTATTAAAATTCAAGGCACCAAAACAAAAGCTTAAAATTAAGCTTCCAAGTTTCGTGCATGCATCATTGAGCCACGAAACTTGTGCTAAAAACATGAATTTGTGCTTTCAAACCCAAATTAAGCTTTCTAATTAAAGGTTACAATTCTTAAGCTTAATTAAGCTTATTCATGCACATTTGTCCCAAATTCTAATTAAACTTTCCAAAGATTAATCACACTTAAGCTTTTAACACAAACTTTCGTACAGGCAACGAAAGTTGTTAAAATGCTAATTTTTAATTAGAATCTAAACTTAAATTTTTGACGTCTCTCAAATAGGTTCACTTTGAGAATCAATTTCTCATTCACACACACACATATATATATATATATATATATATATATATATATATATATATATATATATATATATATATATATATATATGCTATTTTTCTAGTGTGAACCATTAGTAACGTGTGAACTATTGGATCAATCGGGAGCATTGGTGTTTTAGATCGGACGGCATCAAAGTAGACTATGCACATTGCTACCCTACAATACACAACATGGGATACACCCCCCCCCCCATTACGTAACTCTCTCCCAAACATATTTGAACAGAATTTCACCGTCCATACACCGCTAATAGTTCGCGTGGTTTACGGCACTAAGTGACGATGAGCATATCCGACGACGACGAACTCACAGGTACCCCCCGCGTTCTTGCCGCATGGGTGACCGCCGGTGTCGTTATTTTTCCCACCCCCCTACCCCCCCCCCCCCCCCCCCCCCCCCCCCCAAATATTCGACATGTGCTTTTGCAGAAGGCCGAATGGTGTCCCCGGACGCACATCGTTCTGTAGTGGGGTCATCGCCGACTGAAGACCACCAATGGACACCACCCATGGATGCTTCATTAATGCCGGCAGTGGGACAAACAGGTATGCGGTTGCAATTTGAATCCCAATTTCGCTGTTATTATTCGTGTTTAGACCGATCCTGTGGTAAGCATGTGAACTGGTAGTTTTATGTGCATGCTGATGTAGTTCGAGGTTCAATTCATGCTTTAAATTTGTTTGCACTGCATTTAACGAGTGTGCTGCCATGCCTTGAATTAGGGGGGTGTTTTTGAATAGTTTTTAACATGTTTGTATGATTAATAGATTCGTACCACTCATATCAGAACGAATGAGCCCCCATCGAACGCTAGATATTGTAGTCGGTTGTTTTTTTTTTTTTTGGGGGGGGGGGGGGGGTTGAATTTCACTACTATGTGGGCGTACAGCCAGTTTTAATATTGCCCAGTTGTTAGGATTGCATGGTTATAGTTTTTATCTATACCCTACCATGTGGCCTCTACTCTAGCTTCTGCCCTCATTAATACCAAAATAAAAGAATAAAACACCATTAGCACTTGAACGCCATATTGCACAAGTGTTCACAATCACTATTTTTTACGAGTTGCAGAAAGAAATAGAAGCAGCTTGTTTTGATTTTGTGGTTGGTTTACGCCACGACGGGGATAACACCTATTATGACGTTGCAGGTGAGGGCAACATTACTTCGACCGTACACTACAAGGCGGGTGGTAAAGAAACGTCATGCAATTGCAACTTGTTCCAAAGAATGGGCCTGGTATGTCGGCATATGTTCGTTGTTTTCCGGGGTGCACAGATGGAACAGTTACCCCCAACTACATTGTGAGCCGTTGGTACAAACACCTCGACTGTGGTGCATGCACGGGCCTACCCCTTGATGGAGACAGGCCAACGCCCGAAGTAACCCAACTATGGGCCGAGATAAACACGTGCGTGGGGATGGTAGGCAACAGCCTAGAGCGGCAAACGCGGATGGTCTTGGTTCTGAAGGATCTTACCACATTGCGATCTAAGCATTATGCGGCGTGGAGCCACTGGAAAGAATAAAAATCTTAGCCCCCGCCCAAGCGAAGAATAAAGGTACTGGGAAGCGTATCAAAAGCAACAGGGAGATGGCCATTGAGAAAAGTGCCAAACCCGGAAGAAAGTGTGGGATTTACGGGAAATACGTCCGGCATAACGCCCGTAGTTGCCCTTCAAAGTAACATGCCAAGAAATTTTGGTCTGCACTGTTATACCCTAACTGGGTAATTAATTCCCCTTTACTTTTGACTCCATGTACTGCATTCGAGGCTGCACTATTTAGCCTTGACTGGGTATTTTATTCCCTTTTACTTCCGACTCAAGTTAGTGCGTTTTTTTTTGAATTCTGTTATTGCATTCTTGTTATGATTGATTAGGTATTATATTCCCATTGACCAACTTAGGTACGTCGTTTGCATATAATCGGATTGGAATAAGTTTTTGTTAACTTCAGTCTTGTGTGATGCATTAGCTAAAAGGGAGTGTATGTATGAATAATTGAGTGTTTTTTTCGTGGTTATGTTTTTTTGGTAATTCATGTGCAATTGAAAAAGGGGGACTGCGTAGCCTGTTATATAAACTTGCTAATTATCCATGTGCAAAACAGACTTAAGAGCATTAAATTTCAGCCATTACCTCCACAAAATGACCGCATGCACACCGCAAACCCCATACACATTCGAGGTTTAAAAACGAACCTAAACTCTGTGCCCCCAAATGCCAAATAGTCCTGGTTTTACAGCCATTATCATGAATCCCAAATGTTGTTCACACACCCCAATTCTTGTTCATTCTAACACAATAACACTGCATATGAAAACATAACATACGCTGCTTTGTGAGACATGGAGAGAGACACCAACATAAGAGAATAGACATCCAAGTTTCACCTGCAAAACGAGGAGCAACTGCAAAGCACTGCATATTTTATGTCTTTGTCCCATCAGTTTGCGAAAAATAATACTCTGCAACAGCTAGGCTCTTATCTTTTTAAACAAAAGTATCTTTTATGTGCGAGCCAATTTACCGAAAGCTAGAAGATGGTAATTCAGTGGACTAACTACTAGTAATAAATAAACTAACAAAAACTAAGCTCATCTACCCAACTAATGCTACCAAATGCGCTAAATAACCGACTGCGTGGCTGCTCCTCCGCTGTTTTGCTACCCGCCGTGCTTAATGGAGCAGCTGCGCTACTCTCTGCCATTCAAACTCACCCACGCGCGCTGCAATGTTGTGCGCATGTAGGTTGGCCTCACTGAGTATGATATTATGCATGTAGCGTTTGCGGAGGTTTACTATTTGGATTGCATTCCCACGTTGTAGGCCACTGTCCGAACTCGCACAGTCTTGCCCAGCGAATGCCTCCATGTGCTGCAACGTGAAGATCCCGGAATCCATTGTAGGAGTCGTATCCCTCCACGCCATTTGCATCTTCTTTGGTTTCATGTTTCGTAGACGCGCAGCCCATGAGCCTGAAGGTTGGAGTCTAGGTAGGTAGCAAGACACATGATCTGCAAACACACACATTTTGTATATTTTACTTAGGCTCTTCTAGGGGGGTTGAATTGGATATAAGTATGCTTGAAATGTGTTTGTTTTATGTTACCCGCATTCTTGCCTGGGGAAGGATCAATAAGGTTTGGATGTAACACGCATTACCTCACGCGCAACGCCCCCATCCAACACTAGCGGTGGGGTATGGAACTCATCATCCGTCCCGCTTTCATCGCCACTTACCATGACTACCTGATGGTCATCATAGCCTGTACACAACAACAAACGAATAAAAACACTTTGAAGGATAACGAACTCAGTCACAAATGCATGTGGCCAGTAGGGGACATTACTTTCTGTTTTTTTTTTTAATAAAAAAACAACGATTTAAAACTGCACCAACAACACCACTGTGACCCCACAGATCATCAACACGATATCACCTTTTAGTATCTGCCTAAATCTATGCATACTTGAATTTCATTTTTTTGGTTTAGGTGATGTTTCTTAGTAGTGTTTTTCCCCCCAAATTTCACAGGTACTGTTGTTGATTCAAAGATCTGCCACCCTACCAAAAGTGCATGAATGAAAAATAAGCAAGCTATTTAGAAGCAAGCTATATTATTCTACTCAATAATTAGAAGCAATAAGTACAATAAGCAGTAACAAACTTAGTATTTGGAGAATTGAATATTTGAAAAATTGAAACAGTGAGCATTGCAAATTAAATAGATAGCGATTAAGAAAACCAGGGAAACCGAAATCTAAGAAATTCCCCTGCCACCATCTTGAGTCCAAAAATCCCACCAATAACACATATTTGTTAATGCAACCCAGATTTAAACCACCACCACCCCCCCTCCCCCCATACGGATGGTGTTTATCAAATTCTAAACACACCACCCACATTTTGCTGCCTAAAACGATAGCATAGGGAACCCATTGTATGCCGACCCTATTCTTTCCATTCTACCACCCCGCCTACTGCATCACCATCGTCACCAATTCCGACTTCACCCAGCATCTTAACCCCCCCCCCCATGCAGCAAATACTCTGCCATTACAGACCTAGAGCATAATCAAAACCCATTATACTACATTATAGCCTTACAATGCGAACAGTGAACTCACCTGCACGACCTGCCCGTAGCGCCGATCTCCTCCGTGCAGCAACTCTGGAAGCCACCCCTGACGCCGACCTGTCAAAATCACCCCGTCCCCCTGCGCCCGGAGCACGCCGCCGTGACCGCCGCTTGAAGAGCCGCGACCCGAACGCACGCCTACGAGAACCGGCTGAACGCGGAGTCATAGGCGGCAATTGAACGGCGTTACTCCCCCGCTTCGACCGGCGTCCACCAATCGACTTCGCCGTGATCGCACGAGCTTACGAATAGGGTCACCGACGAGTGTTTACAGTGAAGTGCCCTACGACTAGAATTCGGGTGTGGAGGTCCAGCGGTATAGCCGGATAAATTAAGACTCCTTACGCTACTGTACAGTGTAATAGATAGTGTGCCACGCGCTCACACCGTAAGCGGTGCACCTACGCTTGATACCGTACATCACCAACAAACGGACGGCAGATAATAGTTCACAAGTCCACACTTTAGGCAAAGTTCACACCGGAACTGCACTCTATACACACACACACACACACACACACACACACACACACACACACACACACACACACACACACACACACACACACATATATATATATATATATATATATATATATAGAATTATATTCAAGCAAAAACACCCCTTAAAATAAAAACGTGTGGAGTAATTTTGATCGTTAGGTGTGGGTGTTGGACGATTAGGATCGTTCTATCTGTAATGTGCCTTTTTAATTAGTTTTCCTGTTTTTATTATTAGTGTGGGGGTAGTTTAGGATTTTCTTTCTAATTAACGTAGGCGGTCCGGCTTTTACTTCCGCGCTCCCGATTATATTGTAACATTACCGTTCATCTCTCTCTCTCTCTCCTTTGCTCGTTTTTGGAGATTGCTCTGGAGACACCGTTCGTGGTTCGCATCGCGTGGTTTCGATACCTTTGTCTTTCTCCACAAGCCGAATGGTTGTCAGTGGGGACCGCAGTAGAGGCAAGCGGCGGGGACCACATAGTCGCCATGTCAGAAGAGGTAATTTTTTCCCCCTTTTGTTTTTTTTTTTTTTGCTTTTGTTTTGTCGTGCTTTATGTGTTTCGTTTGTGTGTTGCCGATTTCTTGTTGTATACTGGAATGGTAACTGCCCATTTCTCACCAACCTTGGAGAGGAGCGATAGAAGTGGAGATCAAGATAGCCCTATATGCACGTTCACATGTTTAATATTATAGTGCGAGCAAGGTGGTCAAATACTCCACAAAAATAGGAGGAAAATATGAATGGGAGTGCAAAACTTTGACCCCACTGCGACGCTCGTGCGAACCGAACCGGGCGGGCGGCAGCGACGAGCATGAGATTTCCCCTTATTCCCTCTCCATAACACTTCAAACCTTCTAAAAAACCTGGGAATATAAAAAGTGGGAAAAGGTGGGTTAACCAAGAAATGTGGGACAAGTAAATAGAGACAAACTCAATGAATGCCCCATAAATGTTCTCAACAATCCCCCACACATTTAAAGTGGCAAGGCTAGACCCATTCACGCCTGAGTCGTCACAGGAGCTAATTCCCATATCAGTGTATTATACTTGAACTGACATGTAGTGATTTAAGTAACTTGTTACCGGAGAGTGAATTGTATCTTGAACTCCTCGGTTAGTTAAGTTTTGAACTTAAAGCCACTCATTAGCCCTGAAGAATCCCTGTTTAGTCTATCTCAACATAGACATTTCACTCTGTCAAGTCTATCTCAATATAGACTACCCATAGCAGGCTAGGGAATGGGTACTGTTTTCTGCAGTCCCCTTTTAATGTAAGTCTTTTCGTGACTTTGGTTGACCACCACGGTGGTATCCATCACGAATTTCTTACCTCATTGGGTTTTAAACCCATTTCCCTCGACGTATCAAGGACGACCTTTCGATTTAGACCTTTTGTGAATGGATCTGCAATGTTTTTTTCAGATCTCACAAACTCCATTGTGATTACTCCATTCAGTATCACCTGCCGTACAGACTCATGTCTGACTCGTATGTTTCTTATCTTGCCATTATAGACACTATTTTGCGCAACACAGATGTCAGTTTGTGAATCACAATGTATAGGAACAGCAGGTGCTGGGCACCCCACAATAGCACGTCTGCCAGTAGGTTTCTTAGCCACTCGACTTCTTGGCTTTCCAGATCTAGAGCTATGAACTCAGCTTCCATAGTTGATCTGGAAGTGCATGATTGTTTAGTTGACTTCCATGATATAGCAGCTCCACACATAGTGAATACGTATCCACTAGTTGAGCTTGCATCATCGCTGCCATTTACCCAATTTGCATCACAATACCCTTCAAGCATAGTTGTGGACCCTTTATAGTCAAGAACCCAGGCTATTGTGCCTCTTAGATATCGAAGTACTCTTTTCAGTGCATCCCAATGTGGAGCACTAGGGTTATGTGTGTAGCAACTGAGCTTGTTCACTGCGTATGCAATATCAGGTCTGGTGTAGTTCATAAGGAACATTAGACTTCCGATTATCTTTGCATACTCTTCTTGTGACACACTAGCCTCTACGTTCTTTGACAGTTTTACACTAGGATCGAAAGGGGTCTTTGCCGGAGTTACATCAATTCTAGGCATTTTACTTCTTCTAGGCTCTTCAGAATTACTTGTGAAGTTGGGAAACATAGTAGGAGAATTTTGATAAAGGCTATCATCAGGTGAAGTATAAGCATTCTTCATCGGAAAATGTTTTCAAAGAAAATGACATCTCTATATTCACACATTGCACGATTTTCTAAACATATAAATCTATATGCAGCACTATTTTCAGCATACCCAACAAAGATGGTCCCAGATTGGGCTTCTTAAAGGACGGCAGTCCTACTTTTGCAAAGCAGCGCCATACCTTAAAGTAGTTAAGATTAGGGGCATGCCCCTTCCACAGTTCATAGGGGGGTTTTTTCAAACCCTTTGTGCAGTACTCTATTTAAAATGTGGTTTGCTGTTAGTGCAGCTTCCCCCCATAATGAGTCCGGAGCACCTGAATTGATCAACATTGCATCGATCATTTCTTTGAGAGTACGATTTTTCCTCTCTGCAATGCCATTTTGCTGGGGAGTATAAGGTGTTGTTACTTCATGTATAATGCCAGATTTTTCACAAAGACTTTTAAGGGTATTTGATTCATATTCTCCTCCTCTATCGGATCGAAGCCTTTTAATCTTTTTCTCTGATTGATATTCTACTTTAGTTTTAAAAATTACAAATTTTTGTTCATCTTCGTCTTTTATTCTCAATAGATAAATTTTTGCGAAACGTGAGAAGTCATCAATAAACGTTATGTAGTAACGTTTTCCACCTCTACTTTCAGTGGTTTTAAAATCTGCTAAGTCAGTGTGAATAAGTTCTAAAATTGATGAAGTTCGATTATTCACTGATGAAAACGAGTTTCTAAAAAACTTAGCTTCAGCGCAAGTTTCACATTGTGTGCATGCATCATTAGACAAATTTGGCAACATATTCATGCTTTTCAGTCTATTCAAACACTTTGTACCAACATGTCATAATCTACCATGCCAGAGATTAATTGAGACAACAATGTAAGCAGAAGAGGTAGCATTATTATTAGCATTATTTGGGATGAAATCATTTATAGTTGATGGGGAACCATCTACAACAGTATGATTTCTAGCTACAGAAGCATCTAACACAAAAAGGCCTCCACGCAGATACCCTTTTCCCAGATATTTCCCACAATGAGTCAGAACCAGTCGGTCAGACTCAAAAATCATTTTTATTCCAACCTTATTAAGTAGGCTTCCGGAAATCATATTTCTACGTAGGGAAGGGACATATAACACATTTTGCAATAACAGAAACTTCCCAGAATAAAGCTTTAACTCTATTTTTCCTCTACCACTTACCTTAGAGATGCTGGAGTTTCCCATGAATACTTGTTCTTCTCCAGTGTTGGGCTCAAGCATCTTGAACAAGTCCTTGTTGTTGTAGAAGTGGCGGGATGCCCCGGTGCCTACAACCCATTCGTCTGGATCTCCCACCATATTAACTTCAGTTATCACAACTGCTACAATGTCTTTGTTTTCAGTGTTCTCTTGCAAGTGAGCCTGGTTCTTTAGCCCTTCATTATTAGGCTTCTGACCAGTCTAATTTGTGGTGCATTTCATGTGATAACATTGTGCAGCAAGGTGGCCCTGTTTCCACAAACAAAACATTCGTTGTTTTTTTTTTCATTTTTTCTGAATTTTCCCATTTTTGAAATGATCGTTGCTTGTTGGTTTTGAGTTTTGTTTTTGATTTCTAGAACTTTCACAATTTTTGGCCTATCAGAACCAACATTTGTTTCAAATACATTAGCTTTAACATTATCAGGAAGAACACCTGACCTTTGAACCATACAATTTTCTTCTTTAATGTTAAGGCTGTTGACTAGCTGTTGCAAGGTGTAATTGTGCCGATCATGCTTCATCTTGTTTTGTGAAGTCCATCCATGAATCATGCAGCTTATCAACCAGCGAATCACACAGGACGACATCATTCACTTCACCCCCTTCTACTTTCATGTCAGTAACAAGATTTTCAAAGTCATGTACCTGTTCAGTGATTGATTTGACATCCGTCATTGTGAAGTGCAGCCAGCGACCCACATCATACTTTCGCTTTCTAACATTGTCAGCTCCATATTTCTCTTGCATTAAGTCCCAGATTAATTTAGCAGACTTATGCGACGAGAACATGTCAAATAACGGATTGGTAACCCGCTGAAGTATGGTTGAACGGGCAATTTTGTTGTCCTTCTCGTACTTGGTACGAGTTTCCTGGGAAATTGAAGAAGCCTGCGTTGAGGTCGACTTTGGATCCGAGCGAGCAGTTGTCGTCTTTGGATCACTTGAGGCGTCAGAGGTTGCTTGAGTTTCCTTCGCTGCAGTTTGCGGAGAGGCCTGGACTCCAAACGCAGTGTGTTTTCCAAGATCCTCAAAGATGACGTAGTCCACATCTTTGGACTCCAGCAGCATCATAATCTTGGCAGCCCATCTTCTATAATTTAAACCACCAGTGAGTGGTTCAATCGGAGTGACATCAGAAGTGGGGTTCGAAGATTGAGACATAGCTGAAATCTCGTAAGTGCTTTTAATTGTTGTGCTTTGTACGAAAGCAGAATACTGGAGTTGTGAAACAACTATATCGTAAGCTGGATGTTGCTGATTTGATATGGCTGGATTTAAGTGTGGTAGGAGATGAAAGGTAATATCTGTGTCGTGTTCATGAACACTACCTTAAAAGCATTTACGACCAGGGTGTCGCATGCTCTCGATGGGACTCACAGAAAGTATGAACTTAGGCAGAAGGATCTCATTCGTCTATTTGAGTGAAGAGAAAGGGCTAATTATATACTAGGAATGGTAACTGCCCATTTCTCACCAGCCTAGGAGAGGAGCGATAGAAGTGGAGATCAAGATAGCCCTATACGCACGTTCACATGTTTAATATTATAGTGCGGACAAGGTGGTTAAATACTCCACAAAAATAGGAGGAAAAATAAGAATGAGAGTGCAAAACTTTGACCATACCACACCGCGCGGGCAAGCAGCGGCAGCGCGGGATTTTCCCTTATTCCCTCTCCATAACACTTCAAACTTTTTAAAAAGCCTTGGAATATAAAAGGTGGGTTAGCCAAGCAATGTGGGACAAGTAAATAGAGACAAACTCAATGAATGCCTCTTAAATGTTAGTTCTCAACACTAGCCTCATTCCTTCATGTAGCTCATTAGTTATATGTTTTACCTCACTTTTTTCTTATTTTTCTATGTAATTTATTATCTTTTGGTTGATGTGCTTTAATTGGAATGGAGCCTAATTGCAATGTGAGTGAGTAGTGGGAACATATGAACCCTTGTATGGGTGACACTAATTCTATGAACTTAGGCATCTCTAGAATTACATCTTGCCAGTCTCATTCTTTGTCTTCTTCCATTGACTATTTACGTTTTTGCTTTGTTCTAGTGCCACCCTCTGTCAAATTTCATCTTTCTATAATGACTACTCCCTTCATTAGGGATAGGTCCTCAAGCTGATTTGTGGACCTACAGTTTGCTTCTTATTTTATCACCCTTTTTGAGCTCTTATAATATATAGATCATTGGTCTTTCTATTAGGTCCATCATTTTGAACCTAATCATAATGCCCCAACCAATCTTGAGTCGGTGTTCATACATTATCATTTAGCCAAGTCTAATTTTTGGACCCCAACTCTGTTGTTTTTAGTACTTTTACTACTTTGCTCTGAGTTGGATAACCCTAAATGGTCATCTTAATCTTTTATATTTTATCGTTATGTGTTCGGGGGTGGGACTCAATCTCTCTTTCAAATTATTTAAATAAGTATTCCATTTATCCAAAGCCTTGGAGCTTACCAAGGATGGAGCCAAAGGGGGGGGGGGGGCAGGGGGTCAGCTACCCCCCTCACCCCACCCCCACCCCGTATATAATTTTTGTATGTATATATAGTACAGGTTTTAGTATTAGTATAAAAAAACTATTAAATGCCACAAGAGATGAGTTACATTAGTTGGCAGAGAACATACTTGGTAATAGTAAAGGTTAAGGGTGTAAGGACCGTTGGTAGAAAAAACAAATAATAATAAAATAAAATATGATTATTATATTCTGGAGAGTAGGGAAGAAAAGATGAAGAAAAAGGCTAGTGTTTGGTGTTGGGTTTTTGCAAGAGTCAAGCGATCACTCTTTCCTTAAAACCTTATTTGCCACCTCCCAAAGATGCTAGGAGCGTTGTGGCCTAGGCTTCCCAGGATAAAACTTGCTATGATTCAATGTTTGAGCATTCAAACAAAGAATCCGGCGAGCAAGACAAAGCTATGAACACAGTATGGCTAAAGAAGGAGTAGAAGTAGAGAGGTTTTGAGACTAAAAGGTGAACTTTCGTGTTCTATATTTTCTGTGTAAATCTGTACTGCCTCTACCTTCTCTTATATAGGGTTGAAGGATTAAATAGCTTTTATTAGGGCACTTTGAAGCTGGCTCTCCAACAGCTATAACAGCAGGCCACTACCTGGGAATTGAATTCAGAATTCAAAATTGGAGTTAATAGAATATTAATTCCGTAACAGATGAATTCAATCCCCATAACAGTCAGAACTTTCAGGTTCCAGACCATTGGCGTGCAGGGTTCGGTCTCAACTTTCAACCTTACCCAGTTTCGGCCTTTGCACCTCTCGTGGTCACCGTTGCACGAGAGTTGTGCTCTTGGTTTCGGCCGAACCAAGTGACTATACTGGTTGGAAAATGATATCGAAGTTTGGCATACCTTAGCCCGCAAGGCCAACCAATTTCCGGACGATATTCGTGCCCGCAGGTGCCGGCGCACACGAGCTCGGGCTTGAATCAAGCCTTTTTCAATCTCGTCTAGTTAGAATTTTATTTGCAACCCCCCCCCCCCCCCCCCCCTCTCCCGCGCTAGAAAGCCTATATGCTATACAATTCTACAAGCTTCAAAAGAGCTCTTGTATATAAGGGGGGAAAATCTTCATTCCAAACCAATGTGGGACAAAAGCTCACTTTTTCCCTTCATTTTCCAACTCAAATGGGTCTACTTTGAGAATCAATATCTCATTCACCCATTATCCGTTTTGAGCGTACAATATATCAATCTCTTCGTCTCACTACGAAGAATCCAAATTCACTTTGACCTGACCCAAATCGGGAGTGGACCCTACTGATAATTGTACCACAAAATAGCCACTTAACATGAATGAAAATTGATTTTCGGGGTATTTTGAAATCCGAAACAACTGTGTTCAAATGGTCGATCCCTGCATAGGATAGGTAGGGAGTCACTATACCCTTTGAACCTTCCCTTGTGAAGACATGTTTACTCTACTGGCTGTACGGTAGAACGCGATGTCTTTGGACCGACTGCCTTTTGTGTAGACGATGACATATCTCACACAGGAATCTCCCAACCATGCTCTTGCTCTCACGATTGTGCTCGTTTTGGTCGTGGGTCACCGTTCCTGGTTCTGCGAGAGTTTCTAAAGAATTGTGCCCAACATTTCTCCTTCGAAGCGACCCCCACTTCTCTCTAACATATGTGATTCTTTCTCGAGTATCCCGCACACTCAAGAATCATTAAAGCATTAAACATGCTAGCCTCTTGCGGGAGTCACTGTTTTAACGAGGAGTGGTAGGGAGTCCGAGACCCCCACAGTGACGCGTTCCGTTCCATAATTTAGTTGTCCCATTGAACCTAGGTGCCAGCTAGGTTGGGTATCCACTATAGAACTTTTTAGTCCAAGGGCATTAGACCCATTCCTCGTGTCAACTTCTCCACAACTTCTTTGCCTAACCCTTTGGTCAGCGGATCCGCTATATTGTCTTTTGACTTTATGTAGTCAATCGAGACAACACCAGTTGTGAGTAGTTGTCTAATGGTATTATGTCTACGACGCACGTGTCTAGACTTACCATTATACATATGACTCTGTACTCTCCCAATTGTGGCTTGACTATCGCAATGCACACATATTGGAGGTACCGGTCTTTCCCAATTAGGAATATCCTCTATAAAATGGCGTAGCCATTCAGCCTCTTCACAACCTTTGTCCAAGGCTATCAGCTCAGATTCCATCGTGGATCTAGCTATCACAGTTTGCTTAGAGGATTTCCACGCAACGGCTGCACCGGCTAGTGTAAACACATAGCCACTCGCCATATAGATTTCCTCATCTAATTCGCCATTTAGGAAAGCGGTCTTATAGATTGCCTCATCTAATTCGCCATTTAGGAAAGCGGTCTTAACGTCCATTTGATGAACTTCCAGGTTCCTCAGCGTGGCTATGGCAAGTATCATCCTTATGGAGTTTATTCTCGTCACGGGAGAATACGTGTCGAAGTAATCGAGGCCCTCGCGTTGCCTGTAACCCTTGATTACAAGCCTAGCCTTATACTTCTCGATGGAACAGTCCGGTTTCATCTTCCTTTTAAAGACTCACTTGGATCCTAAGGGTTTACTACCCAGAGGAAGATCAACGAGTTCCCAAGTGTGATTCTGTAGGATAGAATCCACTTCACTTTTTATAGCCTCTTTCCACATTGGTCCTTCTGTAAAAGTCACGGCTTCTACATACGTTCGAGGCTCGTTCTCTATCAAACAAGATAGAAAATCGGGTTCATTTTCTAATAGACAAGTTAGAGTACCCGAATCATACTCTAACAAGTAAGTTAGAAAATCAGGACCGAATGATTTTCCAACTCTCGCCCGCTTACTGCGTCTCGGCTCGAGCTCGGGTTCTTTCTCAGATTCCCCACTATCATTATCCATAGTTTCGTCAAATGTTCGTTTTGACATACTTGGTCCCTCGTTGGACCTACAAGGAAATATATTTTCGAAGAAATATGCATTCCTTGATTCTATTATCGTATTCTCGTGTACGTCCAGATTATGGGACTCGAGTACTAAGAACCGATAAGCACTGCTATTATGTGCATAGCCAATAAAGATACAGTCCACCGTCTTAGGACCTATCTTTACTTTCTTAGGTGTTGGCACCAATACTTTGGCAAGACACCCCCACACTTTCAGGTACTGGTAGGAAGGTTTCCTACCGTTCCACAGCTCATAAGGAGTCTTATCGAGCTTCTTGCGGGGTACCTTATTCAAAAGGTAATTACTTGTCAAAATCGCCTCACCCCATGCATCTTGAGGTAGGCCCGAACTTATAAGCATCGCATTCATCATATCTTTCAATGTATGATTCTTTCGTTCGGCAACACCGTTCGACTGAGGTGAGTAAGGTGTCGTACGCTCGTGTATGATACCTACACTTGCACAGAAGTCACCAATAGGTGCTTCGTACTCACCACCTCTATCGCTTCTAACCTTTTTAATTCTTCGATTAAGTTGGTTTTCCACTTCATTCTTATAAAGAACGAATTTATCAACGGCTTCATCTTTGCTCTTAAGCAAATACACATAGCAGTATCGTGTGCTATCGTTGATAAATGTGATAAAATACTTATTACCACCTTTCGTTTGTATCGATCTAAAATCGCACAAATCACTATGGATCAATTCTAGTGGTTCAGTTTCCCATTCAACCGATTTGAAAGGTACTTTCGTTAGTTTTGCCTCAACACAAATTTCACACTTGTTATTTGTGTCAATTTTAAAGTTAGGAATATGGTCCATGCTAATTAATCTACGCATAGAATTAAAATTAACATGACCTAGTCTACCATGCCATAAATTGGAAGACTCAAGCAAGTAAACAGAATTAACTTTGCTTTTATTGATAACAGGAATTACACTGAGCTTAAACAGCCCATCAGTTACATATCCTTTACCAACAAACATCCCTAACTTGGACAAAACTACTTTGTCTGACTCGAACACCATGCGAAAGCCATGCTTGTTCAACAGAGAGCCAGACACAAGATTCTTCCTCAGCTCAGGAACATACAACATGTTGTTCAACGTTAGTTCCTTCCCGGAAGTCATCTTCAGAACCACCTTGCCCATGCCTTCCACAGTAGACTAAGCAGAGTTTCCCATCCACACCTTTTCACCCTCAACGGTCTCAAAGGTATTGAACATCTCTCGGTTGCAACACAAGTGCCTAGTTGCACCGGTATCGATGAACCACTCACGAGGGTTTGAGCCCACGAGGTTCACCTCGGTCACCATAGCCGAAAGGCTAATCTCGACCTCCTTCTGACTGCTATCTCCAACAACATTGGCTTCAGAACTCTTGTTCTTCTTCCTTGGAGCCTTGCATTCAGATGCTCTGTGCCCATGCTTGCCACAATTGTAGCGTTCACCAGGAAACTTGTTCTTGGTAACGCCACCTTTCGGACCTAGCTTTCGCTTGTCCTTCTGGTTCCTCTTGGAGCTCTTACCGTGATCCACAACGTTGGCCTTAGCGCCAACAACGATAGGAACTTTCCTATCATTCGCCCTGTTCCCTTCCTCAATCCTGAGTCGCTGGATCAGGTCCTCCGAATTCATTTCTTTTCGCTTATGCTTAAGGTAGTTCTTGAAGTCCTTCCAACCTGGAGGCAACAAATGGATCACAGATCCCACTTGGAAGGCTTCACTTAGCACCATGCCCTCGTCACGGATCTCATCGAAGATTAATTGCAAATCTTCTACCTGACTTAGCACGGTTTTTGAATCAACCATTTTGAAGTCGAGGAATCGGCCAACCACAAATTTCTTTGAGCCGGCATCCTCACTTCAGTATTTATGATCCAAAGCTTCCCACAACGCTTTTGATGTGCTTATCTTTCGATATACATCATATAGCGTGTCACACAATCCGTTCAGGATGTAGTTTCTTCAAAGGAAGTCTGAATCCTTCCAATAGCCAACTGCCATCACGGATTGTGCATCTTGTTCCTTCAACTCGGGAACACTCTCGGACAAGAACCTTGCCAAGCCGAGAGTTGCTAGGTAGAACAACATTTTCTGTTGCCACCTCTTGAAGTTCGAACCCACACCGGTGAACTTCTTCGGCTTTTTAGCCGAACCACTCGGTACAGAAGGTACCCGAGACATGGGAATATATCCCTCAGTGCTCCCACCATCTTGTGAACCCACGTTCACTGGTGTAGCTTGGGAATTAGCAACATTGTTGTCGTTTCCTCCATTGTTGTTCTCAACAACATTTTCTTCCCCATTGTTAACGATAGGCAGCTCAGGGTTCTCCATTTCTTCACGAAAATTAGAGAAAACAACCAACGGGAAAACAAGATAATAAGGTTTTAAGACTGTAAGGAGCGTTGGTAGGAAAAATAAATAATAATCAAATAAAATATGATTATTATATTCTGGAAAGTAGGGAAGAAAAGATGAAGAAAAAGGCTAGTGTTTGGTGTTGGGTTTTTGCAAGAGTCAAGCGATCACTCTTTCCTTAAAACCTTATTTGCCACCTCCCAAAGATGCTAGGAGCGTTGTGGCCTAGGCTTCCCAGGATAAAACTTGCTATGATTCAATGTGTGAGCATTCAAACAAAGAATCCGGAGAGCAAGACAAAGCTATGAACACAGTATGGCTAAAGAAGGAGTAGAAGTAGAGAGGTTTTGAGGCTAAAAGGTGAACTTTCGTGTTCTATATTTTCTGTGTAAATCTGTACTGCCTCTACGCTCTCTTATATAGGGTTGAAGGATTAAATAGCTTTTATTAGGGCACTTTAAAGCTGGCTCTCCAACAGCTATAACAGCAGGCCACTACCTGGGAATTGAATTCAGAATTCAAAATTGGAGTTAATAGGATATTAATCCCGTAACAGATGAATTCAATCCCCATAACAGAGTTTCGGCCTTTGCACCTCTCGTGGTCACCGTTGCACGAGAGTTGTGCTCTCTGTAGCCCGAGAGTGGTGCTCTCGGTTTCGGCCGATCCAAGTGACTATACTGGTTGGAAAATGATACCGAAGTTTGGCATATCGTGGCCGCAGGTGCCGGCGCACACAAGCTCGGGCTTGAATCAAGCCTTTTTCAATCTCGTCTAGTTAGAATTTGATTTGCACCCCCCCCCCCCCCCCCCCGCGCGCGAGAGAGCCTCTATGCTATACAATTCTACAAGCTTCAAAGGAGCTCTTGTATATAAGGGGGGAAAATCTTCATTCCAAACCAATGTGGGACAAAAGCTCACTTTTTCCCTTCATTTTCCAACTCAAATGGGTCTACTTTGAGAATCAATATCTCATTCACCCATTATCCGTTTTGAGCGTACAATATATCAATCTCTTCGTCTCACTACAAAGAATCCGAATCCACTTTGACCCGACCCAAATCGGAAGTGGACCCCACTGATAATTGTACCACAAAATAGCCACTTAACATGCCATTTTATGCCATTTTAAGCTATTTTTTTCCTACAAAGGGTTTGAATCCTTGGGCATCAACTTAGTTTTACAGTTTTTTTTGACACCTTCCCCTATGGCTTCAACACAATCACGTTTTTAATATTTAATACACACACACACACACACACACACACACACACACACACACACACACACACACACACACACACACACACACATATATATATATATATATATATATATATATATATATATATATATATATATATATATATATATATAACATTCTTTTATATTAATAATGAGATGTGTAATTTATAATGTGTTTTCTATTAAAATTATTTTATCAAATTAATTATGTTTCATATTTTGTTATTAATATTTTTATAAAGTTTCGATGTATTTTATTTTTCGTCCATATCTAACAATATTTACAACTATATTTCTTAGGTAATATATTTATTTTTTTAATTTTTTTTTGTTTTAATGTTTCGCCTTTACTGAAAAAATTTCTGAATTCGTCTGTACTTCTTCCCCCCCCCCCCCCCCCCCCTCAATCGAATTCCTGGCTCCGTCCCTGGAGCTTACCACTAAAAGCTTCATTATTATCTCTTCTCAACCCCACTACTCCTTTCTAGATTTTTCTTTTTCTTTTTACCAATTAACATGAATGTGGTATGAGAAGTTTTGCCATTTTAAGTTTCTAGTTGATTCTCCAATTCCTTTAATTTCCACAATGTGGGAAATGAGAAAGGTTTTGCTCATGCCTTTATTAAGAACATAAAAGAAATTGATGAAGCTTTGGGAAGACTTTTCAACCCTTTATGTCAAAGATAAGACGGTTAAGCACTCGTCCCTCATCATGGTTAATAATTTTAAATCTTTAGGATTTGTCATTGTCCTAAGACCTCAAGAAGAAAATAAAGGCTTCAAAATTCCCTCTCTCTTCTCGTAGAGCTACATGTCTCATGACTCTTTTAACTAAGCGCTCATAACTTATTTTGATCTCTCACTATATCTTTTCTTGGCCGGTATGATTAGCTTGGAATATCTCTCTACCATGGTTTAGAAGAGGGTCCCACTAACATAGCATAGTGGCTTGGGTCAAAGGAAAACTAATTCACCTACTCTTATTTGTCAACAATGATCCACAAGTTCAATGTTTGGGCTTCCTACTCTGAAAAAGGTTGAGAGTTCAAGAACGCAAGGATAAAAAAGTTAAGTCATACGTAGAGGTGTAAACAAATCAAGTACTTTAAATTCAATTCGGACTTCAAATTCGTATATTGCGGTTCGAATTCAAATAAATCGAATACGAATCCAAATTCGAATACATACTTCGATTCGATGTTTTTTTTTTCTTTTTTTTTTTTTCAAATAGAATTTGAATCAAAGTATGTTCGATTCAACTATGAACTATGTGTGTGTATTGAACAACTGCTTTGTTCCATAAAAAATTAACAACATAGAGGATGAGTAAAAGATAATATATTCTTCAAAATGAACAGAATACTTCAAATAGATAGTAGCCACTTCTTTTTAGGTTGCATCTGCATTAGAGTTTTCTTCTTTTGATAATGTTTTTTGCTCTCTTTTTGTATTTCCTTGCTCTCCATCTAACCCAATTAAAGGCCTACATCCTCTTAGAAATCTTCTATGTTGGCTCCAAAAAATATAATCTAAAAAAATCTAGATTTTCCATTAACAAGGAATTCACGGTCAAGCTTATTTTTACACTAGTTCCAAGATAGCTTCTCTTCTAAATTCCTCACTGTTAGAATGTGTGACTCAAATCCATTCAAAGCCATGAAGACATTTTCTTGCATCCCCTCCGCGTTGCACGTCTTCTCCGACTTTTGCTCTCCTTACATTACTGCCGCTTTCTTTGCTAATTTGTAATGTATAAATAGCACCTTTCTTTTCTTTGTAAATTGCTAAACACATCAATTCAATATATATTATATTCATTCTTCCTTCTCACGTAGCATACTTATATATATATATATTTATTTATTTATATTTTCCCATTCTTATTAATTCTTTTTGTCATTTTATATATTTTCGTATTATTTAACTTCTATAATTCTCAATTTTCGATTCTTCGCTTCCGCATTATTCTGCTATATTCCTAACAAGTGGTATCAGAGCGGTTTATTTGAGAATTATTTTCAAAGATGTCGACTGTCACTAAGTTCGATATCGAGAAGTTTGACGGGAAAATTAGCTTCTATATCTGGAAGGTTCAGATGGAAGCCGTTCTAACCCAGAACGGTTTGAAGAAAGCGCTAGCTGGGAAGAAGAAGAAACCAACTTGTTAGGAATATAGCGGAATAATGCGGAAGCGAAGAATCGAAAATTGAGAATTATAGAAGTTAAATAATAGGAAAATATATAAAATGACAAAAAGAATTAATAATGGGAAAATATATATATATATATATATATATATATATATATATATATATATATATATATATATATATATATAAAAGTATCCTACGTGAGAAGGAAGAATGAATATAATATATATTGAATTGATGTGTTTAGCAATTTACAAAGAAAAGAAAGGTGTTATTTATACATTACAAATTAGCAAAGAAAGCGACAGTAATGTAAGGAGAGCAAAAGTCGGAGAAAATGTGCAACGCGGAGGAGATGCAAGAAAATGTCTTCATGGCTTTGAATGAATTTGAGTCACACATTCTAACAATCTCCACCTTGGATCAAATCCATTGTGAAATTAACAATTGGAACAGTCGACTAAACTCAAGCATTACTTGAACTTTGCAATATGAAAGCCTCAGAATATCAGGATGGATCACCATCAATCTCCTATGCGACTGAAAGAGCATTAGCAACCAAATTAGTTTCATCTTCACTAGCATACCTAGCAGGTTTTTTGATTGTCCTCCTAGGACGATCCATAGCAATGGAATACTCTCGTTGTGGCTCGACGAGAGGTGCGATGCAAGTAGATGCATCATCTTTAGTATTACCATCAGCAGTAGTAACACTATCAATAGGCCTGAACTCAAACTCCACCTTGTCTCCAGTACTTCGCGTCTCATCTGTACTGGAAACTTTTCCAGAAGAAAGTAGTGCATTTTCATCAAAAGTGATATCTCGACTCAGAATGACTTTCTGAGAATCAAGAGACCATAGACGATACCCTTTTGACTCAGAGGCATAACCAAGGAAAATGCATTTGACAGCTCTCGGGTTTAATTTACCCGTACTGGAATGAGCATATGCAGGACATCCAAAAACTCTTAGGATAGAGTAGTCAACAGGATTACCTGACCAAACTTCTTCTGGAATTTTGAAATCAAGAGATGAATGTGGAGATCTATTTACCAAATAGCAAGCAGTAGAAACGGCCTCGGCCCAAAAATCACGTTGTTTCCATAACCCAGTGTTAGGAATAAAGTGTAATGGTTTTGATATGCCAAATTTGTATTTGTAGATCCCCCAATTTTATTTCATAGGTCTAGTAGAGTCTTAGACCATGATCGGGAAATTATTTAATTATGAAAAGAGAAAAACAGAGGAAAATGGATGAAAATAGAAGAAGAAGATATAAAGCCGAAAATCAAGAATTTGTCTGGAGAAAATGACAAATTGAAGAAGATGATGAATGATACAATAATTCACGTCAATGCTACTCAAAGAAGATATCCCAGAAGAATTTTCGTGAAGAAAATTAATGTTGGAAGAATGCATGAAATTGACTTGGAGATCAAGCATCTATGGAAAGAAAGAAGTACATCAAATGTGATTGGAGATTTAATTAAAAGCTGTACGGATGAAGTGGATGATGCTTCATATATTATCCAAAATGGCTCAAGTTCAAAACTCACCATTAATAATTTTACAAGGTAAAATTTGAGAAGTCAAATTAAATTAATCTGATGGAGTTGGGCGCTAGTTTAAGCTTTGGGCGCCGATTACAAGTGGAAATTGGGAAGCAATTTCACTTGGGTGGCAATTGAGATGCAATTGCACTTGGGAGCCAATTCAAAGGAATTGGGAGCCAATTTCATTGAAATTGGGAGCTAGTTCGAAGCAATTGAAATTGGGAGCCAGTTTCTGAGAAATTGAAAACAATTGAAATTGGGAGCAAGTTTCACATGGGAATCAATTCAAGATGGGAGCCAATGTAGAATTGAAATTGTGAGCCAATTATTGAAATTAGAATTGAAATTGGGAGCCAATCGAGGTTGTAGTATGGGAATCAATTCAAGATGGGAGCCAATGTAGAATTGAAATTGGGAGCCAATTGAGGTTGTAGTATGGGATGCGTAGAATTGAAATTGGGAGCCAATTGAGGTTGTAGTATGGGATGCAATTTCAAAATTGGGGACCGATTCAAAGAAGACATGGAGATCAAATTGAGGTTGTAGTATGGGATGCAATTTCAAAATTGGGGACCGATTCAAAGAAGACATGGAGATCAAATTGAATTGAGATTGGGAGCCAATTTCAAAGTCAAAGTCAACAATTCAAATTGGGAAGCAATTGAAAGCACCAGGAGCAGTTTGGGAGCCAATTGCAAGTCAAAGTCAATTGGGAGCCAATTACAATGGAGAAATTCAAATTGGGTGCCAATTACAAGCCAATTGAATTGGGTGTCAATTACAAATGAGAAATTCAAATTGGGTGGAAGTTCAAAGCCAGTTTGAAGTCTGAGAACACCCAGACGTGAGAATGAAGAAGATGAAGCAGAACTTACAGTGAAAAATATTCTCACAAGGAAAATACTAGTCTAACTAGTATGGGATTAAAATAAAGATTATTTTTGAATCCCAGAGATACAAGGACCACTTCAGAGCTAATCAGAGAAGCCATTCTACACCAAAATTGAGACCCAGATATTTCCATTAAAACAGAGGAATATCAGATGAAGTTTGGGAGCTCATTTACATGGAGATGAAACTCCATCAACGGCTAGCTTATCTCCTTCTGACATTTTTGCAGAAGATAAGATAAGATCTCTGACAAAAGATACAAGATTTCAAAAATGAGAGCGTCTCTTTCCAACGGACAGATTCTCATTACCAGCTATAAAATGATGAAGATATGAAGACTTGAAGAAGCACGGAGCAGAGAAAAATATACAAGAGCAGAAAATTCGAATCCATCAAAGGATCGAATAGAGCAATTAAGCTTAAAAGAGCAGAGAGCTAAAATTCTAAGAGCTAAAATCTTCAAGTGTGAGAAAAAGAACTCAGAGAACTTCAAAAGAGAAATATTCTGAGAGTTCTTAAACAGAGCAAAGCAGAGCAAAAATATCAAGTGCTTTACTTGATATATTCAAAGAGAGAAAACACTCAGAGCTATCAAGAGAAATCATTCAAGAGTGTTTATCTTCATCAAAGAGACCTGCGCATCATTGAAGATCATCTACAGAGTCTTAGAAGTTGGAAGCAAGACAACACTTGTTTTGGAGCAAAACAAGAGAAGGGAAGAAAGTAGCACGGAGCTGTGAAATCCTGGATTGTCACACGGAGCTGTGAGATCCGAAGCAGCAGTGTCGGAGGCACTGGGCGTGATTGGTGTGGGCTTGGTGATCAAAGCATCAGATCACGGATACGTTTCTACCGGAGTGTGGAAGACGGGGGGAAAGTAACGCAGAGTCGTGAAATCCTGGGATAGTAGCGCAGCGACGTGAAACCCGAAGCAGCAGTGTGGTGTCACTGGGCGTGATTAGTGCGGCTTTGTGATCAAAGCACTAGATCACGGTAATTCATTGTATCTTGGAACCAAGGAGTAGTAGATATAGTGAATTGGCTCTTGGAGAAAAGAGCAAGTGGAGTAGGAGGATTACACCACCTCGCGAACCACTATAATTGTCTTGTGTTCTTTACTGCTTTCTTTACTTACCGCTCTTTATATATTCGCTCTACACGAAGATATTCTGCTCACAATCTCACACACACTTTATCGTTATTTAATTTCCGCTGTGCACCATACTCTAACAATCTAGTTATGAGTTTTGGTTTATCTCTGTCTTAGCAATTTGTTGTGCTGTGCGAAAAAAGTTTGAAAGTCTATTCACCCCCCCCCCCCCCACCCTCTAGACTTTCACCTTACCTCTTTTGGGACCAACAATTGGTATCAGAGCGGGTGCCTATCCGAGTCAGAATTTGTCTCTAACTGATACCAACAATTGGTATCAGAGCAGGTGTTTACCCGAGTCAAAATTGTCCCTAAAGTGGGTCAACTATTTTTGACTGCTAGACAGATCCATTCTACGAAGTGTGTGAATTGGATTAATCTTTCATATCTCACGTGATGATGATGAAGAAAGATTTAGCTCAAAATCTATTATTCTCTCTTGATAAATTTGATGATTGGAAAGTTCGTATGCAGGTACACTTATCGGCTTTACACGATGAAATGTGGGAAGTTATTTCCACTGGCCCTATCGAAATATTAAAAGTCAATACGGCGTTTGTCCTATCTCCGGATGCTCCACAGTACGTACAAAAGCCTAAACCGGAATGGACATCGGACGATAGAACGCGGAATAATCTTGACAATATTGCCAATGATATTCTATTCAAAGCCGTAGATGATACAATATTTCCGAAAATCCGAAAGTGTGCTACTGCAAAAGAAATATGGGAAACTCTCATCAAGGTTGGCGAAGGAGATGAACAAGAAAAAGACAATAAGCTCACAATCGCCATGAAGAAGTTTGAAGATTTCAAAATGCTCTCAAATGAAAGTGTTGCAGACATGGAAGCTTGAATGATCAAAGTTCTTGGAGAGATTAGTGATCTTGGCAAAAATATTAGCCAAAAAGAAATTAATCTTAAAATCCTACGAGGCTTACCATCTGCATGGGATATGAAGGTTACGGCTATGCGCGATCACCGAGATCTAAGAATGTTGTCAACAGACAAACTATTTAGTGATCTAAAAGCATATGAGTTCGAAATGAAGGCCAAAGATGATGATGTTCATGAAGCTCGAAATGCAGCTCTAATGGCCGAACAACCGTCAACCTCCAGGTCAGTAGAAAATAATGTTGATTTTATGACTGACGAACAATTTGCTCTTTTTGTCAAAAAGCTTAGAAGGTTTATGCGAAAAGGAGACAACAAAAATTCTGCTCGTGGAAAATTCATCTCTCGCATAACACAAGAAGAAAAAGTCGAAGAAAATAAGGATTTGTGCTACAATTGCCGCAAACCCGGACATTTTAAAATAAATTGTCCGTATCCGATCGTTAGCAAGTATCAAGGCAAAAATGTTGAATCTACGCCGAACAAATCCGAAAGCAAAAGGTTCAAGCGCGACAAAAGAAAAGTTCTCGTTGGCAACGAACCAAACGAAAATGATGATTCGGAGAAATCATCATCAAGCGATGAAAGTTCAAGTTCGGACGATGATACGGCGCTAATATGCAAGCTAATGGAGTTGAGTACAAGTGAAGATTGTTTTATGGCTCTTGAAGCAGAGGAAGAAGAGGTAAGTTATAATTCTTTCAATTCTGTTAATTCCTCTTTTTCTCGTGAATCTATTGATAATCTAATGCGAGATTGTCAAGAGATTATGCTCACTCATCCTCAACTCAAGGAGCGCAATAATATTCTAATTCTTGAAAAAGAAGAAATGAATAAAAAATTGCAAGATGCTTTACTTGAAGTGAGTAAATTGAAGAATGAAAATATTCATCTTCAAGAAGAGTGTAAAGCTAGAGAGGTTAGAGAACATAATCTTAGAGCTACTATTGCTACGTTCACTAATTCGTCTAAAATAATAGATAAAATGGTGAGCATGCAAAAGCCATCAGGAGATAGAACCGGAATCGGTTATGACTCCACATGTTCTCAAACCCCTCAAAATCTGACTAATTCTACTACTACTTTAAATAATAAAGTTCAAGTGGTAAAATTTGTTAAAAGTCAGAATAGCACGATGAGACAAGGACTTGGCTATCAATCAAACGCAAAGTTGAATGTTGAAAGGCCGAAACAAGTTTATACTACGGCAAAGCAACAAAAATTCTACAAGCAAAGATATGCCAAAGAGTCAAGTGCAAAAAGATTTCATAGAAAAGAGGGAAGCTTTTCTAGAAATAAAGTTGGGAGATTTTATCCCACTCAAAAAGATTGGTTGTGTAATAGATGTAATGCTTTTTATAGACCAAAGCAACCATTCTCTTCCCAGGTGCCAAAATATAAAAATAATTTTCAAAACCCGGCGCCAAAAATATTTTCTAATGTGAGTTATGATTATCGTGTCTCAAATGGTTACAAATCGCCTCATCTTAATTCAATAAGATCAAGGTGGGTTTGGTTGCAAAAAATCACTAACAGTAAAGGACCCAAGCAAATATGGGTACCTAAAATTAATTAATCTTTTTTGCAGGATGTTTGGTACATCGATAGTGGTTGCTCACGCCACATGACTAGAAATAAATCATATCTAGTGAATTTCAAAGAAATCGATGGACCAAAAGTTATATTCGGAGGAAATCAAAATTATGGAGTTACAAAAGGAGTTGGCACGATCAAGAAAAATGGTTTGAAGATTGAAGATGTTTCTTTCGTTGAAGGATTAAAATTTAATTTGTTGAGCACTAGTCAATTTTGTGATAAAGGCTATCTTGTAGAATTTTCTAAAGATAATTGCCTAATAAAAAATGAGCTCACAAATGAGATTATTTTATCTGGAAAACGGCGAAAGAATATGTATATTGTTGATTGGAGCACAAGAAAAGATTCAGTGTGCTTAATGGCCAGAAATTCGAATGAAGCTAATTGGGAATGGCACAGAAAGCTCAACCACTTAAACTTCAAGACCATCAATCAGCTTGCAAAGAAGAATCTAGTAGAAGGCTTGCCAGATATTATCTTCAAGAAGGACCAAGTGTGTGATGCATGCCAACGCGGAAAGCAAATCAAATCATCATTCAAATCAAAGACACATGAGTCAACGTCAAGACCGCTAAGCTTACTACATATGGACTTATTTGGACCGGTTGATCCAATAAGTGTAAGTTGTAAGAAATATACTCTCGTTGTTGTTGATGATTTTTCCAGGTACACTTGGACCGTGTTTCTCAAGAAGAAAAATGAAGTTGAGCAAGTTCTACCGAAGCTGTTGAAGCAACTACAAAATGAGAAAGAATTGCAAATATCAAAAATAAGAACGGATCGCGGAACCGAGTTCGTGAATGGAGTTATACAAGCTTTTTGCAATTCACATGAAATTTCTCATCAATTATCTGCCGCAAGAACACCGCAACAAAACGGTGTTGCCGAAAGAAGAAACCGGACGCTCAAAGAAGCCGCACGAGTGATGATTAGTGCTGCCGGTCTCCCGAAACGATATTGGGCGGAAGCTATCAACACTGCTTGTTACACGCAAAATCGAAGCATGATCCACAAGCAGTACAAGAAGACGTCATATGAGTTATATAAATGGAGAAAGCCAAATATTGGTTATTTTCATATTTTTGGATGCAAATGTTTTATTCATATTAATGATAAATTGCATCTAAAAGCTTTTGATGAGCGTGCAGATGAAGGAATTTTTCTAGGATATTCAGCTACAAGCAAGGCATTCAGAGTTCTGAATAAAAGATCAATGGTGGTTGAAGAATCCATACACGTGGTATTTGATGAAAAATCACAGATCAAGAATGATGCACTGGACGAAGAAATTGCACAAAATGGTAACAAGTGTCATATTGATTTTTGTGATACTAATGATACGTGTGAAGATGATGTTTTGCAGGGAATGGATGAGTTGGAAATTAATTCTCTAGAAAATCTCATCCCTCATCTAGAAGAAGTTGGAAATTCTTTTAATAATAATTTAGGGAGTGATGCCTCACGTGGGAATGAGGATGCAGTACGGGTTCCAATGTGTGATCAAGTTACTGGTGAAGTTGGTGGTCAATTACAAAATGAATTAAATGTGGAAATTCGAACCAACTCTCCCAGTACACAACAAATGGATCCACCCAGTACCATGCACCCATTTGAACCAGATTTAAGATGGCTCAAAAATCACCCTCCAGAATTAATTATTGGAAATATTCATGAAGGCGTGAAAACAATATCATCTACCATGGAAGCATTGTTCACGTGTTATCTATCTCAGATTGAACCAAAAGAAATTGACGAAGCTCTTAATGATCCGGATTGGATAAATGCTATGCAAGAGGAGCTCGATCAATTCAAAAGAAATTATGTTTGGGAACTTGTTCCAAGACCGGCGAACCACAATGTTGTAGGAACCAAATGGGTCTTCCGGAACAAAGCAAACGAAGAAGGCGTGATTGTTAGGAATAAAGCAAGGCTTGTCGCAAAAGGATATTCTCAAGAAGAAGGAATAGATTTTGATGAAACCTTTGCACCGGTGGCTCGACTTGAAGCAATCAGAATTTTCCTAGCCTACGCCGCACACAAGATTTCACCGTTTATCAAATGGACGTGAAAAGCGCATTCTTGAATGGTCTACTCGAAGAAGAAGTTTATGTCGAACAACCCCCAGGTTTTGAGGTAAAAGGCGAAGGTGATAAAGTCTACAAACTTAAAAAGGCATTGTATGGGTTGAAACAAGCACCTCGAGCTTGGTATGATACTTTGTCAATGTTCTTGATAAGCTGTGGATTCACCAAAGGCCTTGTTGACAAAACTCTATTTAGAATTCAAGATGGTGATCATATTTTATTAGTGCAAATTTATGTTGATGATATTATTTTTGGAAGCACTAACAATTCTTTGTGTGAGAAATTTTCGAAGCTTATGCAGAACAAATTCGAAATGAGCATGATGGGTGAATTAAATTACTTCTTGGGCTTACGAGTCAAACAACTGAAAGAAGGAGTATTCATCAATCAAGCAAAGTACACTCGCGACTTGATAAAGAAGTTTGGCCTTGATGGAAAATCATCGATCAAAATTCCAATGAGCACATCAACAAGGCTAGACAAAGATGAAGATGGAAAGGATGTCGATCAAACAAAATATAGAGGAATGATTGGTTCTCTTCTATATCTTACTGCAAGCCGGCCAGACATTTCTTATGCTGTGGGAGTGTGTGCAAGATTCCAAGCAAATCCAAAAGAAAGCCACCTCACCGCAACAAAGAAGATCATACGATATTTGAAAGGCACAATCAATGTTGGATTGTGGTATCCAAAAGGTACAGATTTTACTCTAACAGGTTTTTCATATGCGGATTTTGCAGGTTGCAAAATAGACAGAAAAAGCACTTCCGGGACATGCCAGTTCTTGGGGGGAAGGCTTGTTTCTTGGTTCAGCAAAAAGCAAAATTTCATCGCAACTAGTACCGCCGAGGCCGAATATATTGCTGCAGGAAGTTGTTGTGCGCAAATTTTGTGGATGAAGCAACAATTGAAGGATTACGGAGTAAATTGTGATGACGTTAGTATTTATTGTGATAATACTAGTGCAATCTCTATCACTCACAATCCGGTGCTTCACTCAAGAACCAAACATATCGACATTCGACATCATTTTATAAGGGATCACGTTGAAAAGAAAAATCTGAAGATCGAATATATCCCTACGGAAAACCAAGTTGCTGATATTCTCACGAAGCCTTTATGCGAAACGAGATTTTCTACCTTAAGGCACGAGTTGGGAATGATCGAAATGAGCTAAGTATCACTGAACTTAATCTCTCTATTTAAATTGATACTTGTGCTCAAAATAAATTGTTTTACGTATTTGCATGTATGTTTTTATTCGAAATTTTTATGTGATAAAATTGCAATATGTGTTAGGAATCTATTTGTGTATTTGCATGTGTTATTTAACGTGAAATCATATGCCATGCAAATTAATTTGATAAAATGTGTAAATCGTGATTTATTTGATAATTTGTTTAAAATTGCATGTTTTAAAGTGTTAATCAGTTTTTGAGTATGTGTTCATGTTTCTGTAAATTAACTAACTTTTTTTTTTTGCATGAACAATTTGCTCTAAAATATGATTTACCGTGTTTGTTTAATTATATATGTGCCTAATGTGATTTACCGTGTTTTATATGTGTTTCGTGCATATATATGATATATAATGTGTTAAAATGCTTTAAGTTAATATTTTTCGTTTCTAAAATCTATTTTTAGGATGTAAAATTTTATATAAAGTTGTTTCTAATTATAAATTAGGAATATGTGTGTTAATTGTGTTAATTTCCAAATTATATGTATTTTAATTAGGAATGCCGTGTATATGTGTTTAATATTTTGGTATGTGTGATTAATTATTTGTGGAGTAATTTTTGCTACTAACGAGATGTTTGAGTGTGTTTATATATGTGGTATACGATTTTGAGAAGGAAATCAGGAGATAAAGGAGGAAAATTTAGAGTTTAATTGGGCATCAAACCTCCACCCATAAACTCCTACCCTTTCTAAACCTCCACCCAACCTAAACCTCCCCCCATAATCCTCTCCTAGATCAAATCTTTCCAAACAAGATTTACACCCTCTCTCAATCGACACCCCCATCTCGCATGTCAGAAAACTACTCTCCTAATCAATCCCCATAAACAAATCTCAAGGAGATCAGAACCCAAATCCTTCCTAAGTGTCTCTTCAAATCTCCACCTTCTACACCTTACGTGCATTGGGTATTTCTAAAGAGGTGTGAGCATTAAATGCTATTGTCTACTCATGATGACATTTTCTCTTTCCTCGTAACACTATCTATCAGATGACTCATCTACCCTAAACTCACCCAATCGACACACCTCAACCAAAGGGTACAATTGAGAAGTCCCATCTCTCTCTCTTAAATTCGAAAAACCCCTTCGAGTCGTCCTCCTCATATAAACCCCTCACTTTTATCTCAAAAACTCTTTCAAGACCTTCAAAAAATCAGAAAACTCTCTCTCAAATTATCTCTCTTCGATCAATCGATCTGATCATCATGGCCCAATCTGGAAGAAAGCAAATTGATCCTATTTTTGCTCTCTCGCAACAAGTGACGAATGGGATGGTTCTCAATCCTGAGTTTTTCAGACTAGGTTCTACCAACAAGGACACGGCCGAGAAAATTCTTCAAGCTTTAAAAGACTGTGGACTGTTTGATTTCTTCACCTACAACTACTTTGGAACCTTTGAAGAAGATGTAGCTGAATTTTATCTACATGCAGTCGTTGGAAAGGACTCGATTAAATCTAAAGTTGGAGGATCAGAAGTTTCGATCACTGAAGATGACATACACAAGTGCTTCAACTTTCCTGAATCTTAGATAATGCCAGAATCTCACAGCTATGTTGTTCAAAATTTTTGGAACGAGATTCGTGGTCCTACGGCTCCAATTTTCTCCGATGTATCCGCTCATAAGAATGTTTTGAAGTTTGAATATGAGATGTTGGTGGACATGATTTACAAGATTCTTGAACACAAACTGGGAAGTACTAAAGATTTGACCGCGTCAACAGTGTGCCTGATGGACGGAATCATGAAAGGAATAAAATTCAAATGGGCAAAATTTATCTACAGGAAGATGGTTATTTTTGTTCATGCTGCCAAACCAATGAAGAAACCCGCTGTAGTAGACCGATTCTATCAAAATGTTGGATATGGTCTCATCATTGGAGAACTGCTAAGGAAGAAGACAATTCCAATGAGAAAACACAAAAATATTGGAATTTACAGAGCTCTCTTCAGAAAATTTAGTCCTAATTTTGGAAAAAGGTCAAGCCAGAGAAGAGGACAAGAAGGTGGAAGTTCTACAAGTTCAAAAACACCTCAGAGCTCCAGACCGAGAAACAGCAAAGCAATCTCAACCTCAACTAATCAAATGAGATCAAGCAATCGATCAGGAAGAGATCAGGAAGCCATCAGTACGGCTATGGCAGTTGTTCCGATCAAATATGTCGAATCAAACTTGTTGGCCGAAGGAGTTGATGATACTACAAGAATGGAATTTGCAGGAGTTGATGTGCAAATTTCGAATGATCTACAAAGAAGGCTCTTGAGTCAATCTACAGCCGAAGGAAGTGCAGGACCTATAGTTTTTGACTCAGTGCTCATTCAAGATGATCCGGAGCTGTTGAAAGAATTGATAATGGTGCAAACTTGGAAAGAATGGAAACTTGAAAGATACCATTCTTTCATGTCAAAAATCACCCCAGATTTGATACGGAGTGAAGATTTTTCCTTGGAATGGTGTGGAATGAACGTGATGCTAGATGCACTCAACATGGATTTAAATCAAGTGTATCACATGAAGCTACACGAGAAGGCAGCCAGACAAAAAGGAAAAGCACCAATAAAAGGAGGCAGTACGGCTCAAGACCGTTTAGCCGAACAAGAGAGACAGAATCAAATTTCACTTCAGTTAGCTCTACAAAGGTCAGTGTATGACACACATCATTATCCAGGTAACACATCTCTTGTGGATAATGAAGTTTTTGATGAAAGAACTGATGGGACGGCACTCATTGATGTACCAATCATAAGCACTGAAAATCATATGGACATACCTGTGAAAGTCCATGATGCTTCTTTATTGATATCTGATTTGACCCCCCACACCAATTAATGTGAATCTGGAGTGCAATGAACAACTTGTGGGAGCCAATGAAGAACAAGTGTCAGAAGAAAGAAGAAGAGATATACCAGTGGAAGTTGCAGTAGAAGTTGCTACTGAGAGTAGACTGAAAATCACAGAAGATTTATCCAGTGTATTGCCGGTACACCATACCGAGTCTACCATGCCTACCATGGACCCTGTTCTAGAAAATGAAGATATATTTGCAGACAACTACACAAGAATAGAAGTCTTAGAAGAACAAGTCGGTGATCTCAATCAAGAAGCCGAATCACCTGAAGAAGAAGGGATGCAACTTATTGATACAGTTGTTCTCACAGATCCGAATAGAAGTCCATTCGGATCCCCTCAAAACTTTGTGCAGATGAATGATCAAGATGATGGCATATTTTCATCCTTATTTGCCAAAGTGGCCGAATCCAGTGATGTTGTTTGTCAAACAATTGGAGAAAAATTGGTTGAACAAAACCAAATGATAGATCAACAACACACGGATACATGAGTCAATCTGAAGGAATTAATGGAGCATCAAAATATTTTGAAGACCCAGATTGACAAAGCTGAAAGAATTTTGAAAGGAGAATTGACAAAAGGCTTACTTGAAGTGATTCAGCTCATGAAGAAGGAACGAGAAGCAGCTGAAAAGATTAACAACGAACGTCACTTGAGACAGATCAAAGCGATTAAAGATCAAGAAAGCCGAATCAACAAACTTGAAGCTGAACTCGCAGTTACAACAAACAAGCTGGACAACGTGCAAACCGTTTCCATTGAAACGCACAACAGTGTTGAAACTGTGAAGGCAAACCAAGACCGAGATTTTAAGACCCTAGCATTTTTGGTTGATAACGCCAAAAGGGGGGAAGAAATTCTCAGTCACTTGGCTTTGCAACAACAAGAATTTATTCTTGGAAGTCAACAACAGCCAGTAATGTCTACTCAAGGTAGAGGCCGAAGCCGCGGACAATCCTCACAAGGACCATCTCAGATTGGTTTTGCTCAGTTCGCGAATCCTAGTCTTGGTACGAGTACATCAAAGGTTGCTGAACAGCGTGGCTGGTTCGAATGCTCTAAGGGTACCGCCACTCAGACAACAATATGGACCAAGGAAAATTTACCAAGCATGATCAAGAAATATCCTGCAGCCGATCAAGCCCAATGGATCTCGGAAAAAAATAAAGAAGAAGAAGGCAAAAGGAAAAGAACCGAGATGTGGTATGAACTAAGAGATTTCACCGGAAATATGGGCATGAATCTTGGAGAAGAAAGAAGCTTCGAAGAATGTGTCTTATGGTGGGAAAACGGAGTTCTTCCGGGCAACAATATCAAAGAAGCTTTTGGACATTATATGGCCGGACAGCTTACAAAGAAATTTCAGAATGCAAAGTTCAAAGATGATTTCTTCAAGCTCAGAGAACATGTCAAGGAAATTTTGAAGAAAGACTTTGGTGTGAAGAAACCCAGAAGGTAATCTGAAAATTCTCTTAAGCTGATATTCTCTATTTTCGAACCTCTGTTGCGTTTTTCTATAAATTCGAAATATATCAATAATAATTTCTCATGGTCTATTTTGAGTCTTTAATTTTATTTGTTTAATGTAATTAGACTTTCGTGAATTAAAAGACAAGAAATATGTCAAACGCATGACAAAATTAAAAATTGATGATGATTAAAATAAAAATAATTCAAGATGCGTTTAGGAGCTTGTCTAAAAATTTAATTCACAAGTTTCTTTTGATTGTGTCTAGAAAACCATTTGTTAAACTCATCTTGGCTTTGTCAAATAAAATTGAGCAAAAAGATTATTTTTCAAAGACTTAAAGCCAATGACTAAGTATAGGTTTTGACATTATCAAAAGGGGGGAAATTGTTAGGAATAAAGTGTAATGGTTTTGATATGCCAAATTTGTATTTGTAGATCCCCCAATTTTATTTCATAGGTCTAGTAGAGTCTTAGACCATGATCGGGAAATTATTTAATTATGAAAAGAGAAAAACAAAGGAAAATGGATGAAAATAGAAGAAGAAGATATAAAGCCGAAAATCAAGAATTTGTCTGGAGAAAATGACAAATTGAAGAAGAAGATGAATGATACAATAATTCACGTCAATGCTACTCAAAGAAGATATCCCAGAAGAATTTTCGTGAAGAAAATTAATGTTGGAAGAATGCATGAAATTGACTTGGAGATCAAGCATCTATGGAAAGAAAGAAGTACATCAAATGTGATTGGAGATTTAATCAAAAGCTGTACGGACGAAGTGGATGATGTTTGATATATTATTTGAAATGGCTCAAGTTCGAAATTCACCATCAACAATTTTACAAGGTAAAATTTGAGAAGTCAAATTAAATTAATCTAATCAATTGAAATTGGGAGCAAGTTTCACATGGGAATCAATTTAAGATGGGAGCCAATGTAGAATTGAAATTGGCTCGGGGATGCAATTTCAAAATTGGGGACTGATTCAAAGAAGACATGGATTTCAAATTGAATTGAGATTGGGAGCCAATTTCAAAGTCAAAGTCAACAATTCAAATTGGGAAGCAATTGAAAGCACCGGGAGCAGTTGAGGTTGTAGTATTGAAAGCACCGGGAGCAGTTGAGGTTGTAGTATGGGATGCAATTTCAAAATTGTTGCACCGGGAGCAGTTGAGGTTTCAAAATTGTCAACAATTGAAAGCACCGGGAGCAGTTGAGGTTGTAGTATGGGATGCAATTTCAAAATTGGGGACCGATTCAAAGAAGACAAGACATGGAGATCAAATTGAATTGAGATTGGGAGCCAATTTCAAAGTCAAAGTCAAGAAGAGCAGTTGAGGTTGTAGTATGGGATGCAATTTCAAAATTGGGGACCGATGGAGATCAAATTGAATTGAGATTGGGAGCCAATTTCAAAGTCAAAGTCAAGAAGAGCAGTTGAGGTTGTAGTATGGGATGCAATTTCAAAATTGGGGACCGATTCAAAGAAGACATGGAGATCAAATTGAATTGAGATTGGGAGCCAATTTCAAAGTCAAAGTCAAGAAGACATGGAGATCAAATTGAATTGAGATTGGGAGCCAATTTCAAAGTCAAAGTCAATTGAAAGCACCGGAGCACCGGGAGCAGTTGAGGTTGTAGTATGGGATGCAATTTCAAAATTGGGGACCGATTCAAAGAAGACATGGAGATCAAATTGAATTGAGATTGGGAGCCAATTTCAAAGTCAAAGTCAACAATTCAAATTGGGAAGCAATTGAAAGCACCGGGAGCAGTTGAGGTTGTAGTATGGGATGCAATTTCAAAATTGGGGACCGATTCAAAGAAGACATGGAGATCAAATTGGGATGCAATTTCAAAATTGGGGACCGATTCAAAGAAGACATGGAGATCAAATTGGGATGCAATTTCAAAATTGGGGACCGATTCAAAGAAGACATGGAGATCAAATTGAAAATTGGGGACCGATAAAAAGAAGACATGGAGATCAAATTGAATGAAAGCACCAGGAGCAATTCAAAGAAAACATGGAGATCAAATTGAATTGAGATTGGGAGCCAATTTCAAAGTCAAAGTCAACAATTCAAATTGTGAAGCAATTGAAAGCACCAGGAGCAGTTTGGGAGCCAATTGCAAGTCAAAGTCAATTAGGAGCAGTTTGGGAGCCAATTGCAAGTCAAAGTCAATTAGGAAGTCAAAGTCAATTAGGAGCAGTTTGGGAGTCAAAGTCAATTAGGAGCAGTTTGGGAGCCAATTGCAAGTCAAAGTTAATTAGGAGCCAATTACAATGGAGAAATTCAAATTGGGTGCCAATTACAAGCCAATTGAATTGGGTGTCAATTACAAATGAGAAATTCAAATTGGGTGGAAGTTCAAAGCCAGTTTGAAGTCTGAGAACACCCAGACGTGAGAATGAAGAAGATGAAGCAAAACTTACAGTGAAAAATATTCTCACAAGGAAAATACTAGTCTAACTAGTATGGGATTAAAATAAAGATTATTTTTGAATCCCAGAGATACAAGGACCACTTCAGAGCTAATCAGAGAAGTCATTCTATACCAAAACTGAGACCCAGATATTTCCATTAAAACAGAGGAATATCAGATGAAGTTTGGGAGCTCATTTACATGGAGATGAAACTCCATCAACGGCTAGCTTATCTCCTTCTGACATTTTTGCAGAAGATAAGATAAGATCTCTGACAAAAGATACAAGATTTCAAAAATGAGAGCGTCTCTTTCCAACGGACAGATTCTCATTACCAGCTATAAAATGATGAAGATATGAAGACTTGAAGAAGCACGGAGCAGAGAAAAATATACAAGAGCAGAAAATTCGAATCCATCAAAGGATCGAATAGAGCAATTAAGCTTAAAAGAGCAGAGAGCTAAAATTCTAAGAGCTAAAATCTTCAAGTGTGAGAAAAAGAACTCAGAGAACTTCAAAAGAGAAATATTCTGAGAGTTCTTAAACAGAGCAAAGCAGAGCAAAAATATCAAGTGCTTTACTTGATATATTCAAAGAGAGAAAACACTCAGAGCTATCAAGAGAAATCATTCCAGAGTGTTTATCTTCATCAAAGAGACCTGCGCATCATTGAAGATCATCTACAGAGTCTCAGAAGTTGGAAGCTAGACAACACTTGTTTTGGAGCAAAACAAGAGAAGGGAGGAAAGTAGCACGGAGCTGTGAAATCCTGGATTGTCACACGGAGCTGTGAGATCCGAAGCAGCAGTGTCGAAGGCACTGGGCGTGATTGGTGTGGGCTTGGTGATCAAAGCACCAGATCACGGATACGTTTCTACCGGAGTGTGGAAGACGGGGGGAAAGTAACGCGGAGTCGTGAAATCCTGGGATAGTAGCGCGGCGACGTGAAACCCGAAGTAGCAGTGTGGTGTCACTGGGCGTGATTAGTGCGGGCTTTGTGATCAAAGCACTAGATCACGGAAATTCATTGTATCTTGGAACCAAGGAGTGGTAGATATAGTGAATTGGCTCTTGGAGAAAAGAGCAAGTGGAGTAGGAGGATTACACCACCTCGCGAACCACTATAATTGTCTTGTGTTCTTTACTGCTTTCTTTACTTACCGCTCTTTATATATTCGCTCTACACGAAGATATTCTGCTCACAATCTCACACACACTTTATCGTTATTTAATTTCCGCTGTGCACCATACTCTAACAATCTAGTTATGAGTTTTGGTTTATCTCTGTCTTAGCAATTGTTGTGCTGTGCGAAAAAAGTTTGAAAGTCTATTCACCCCCCCCCCCCCCCCCCTCTAGACTTTCACCTTACCTCTTTTGGGACCAAAACCCAGCATTAGAGAGCATACAACGAGCTCTTCCCAATAGAGTCCTATTCAAACGTTCGGCAACACCATTCTGCTGGTGTTTCCAGGAAAGGTCTTGTGCCTGGCGATTCCATTTGCCGCACAAAAGTCATTGAAATCTGACTCGCAGAACTCCAAGTCATTGTCTGTCCTGAGCTTCTTGACTTTTTTACCTGTCTGAGTCTCAACAAGTATTTTCCACTTCTTGAAAATAGAAAATTCCTGATTTTTATGTTTCAGGAAATAGACCCAGACTTTACGAGAAAAGTCATCAATAATAGACATAAAATATCTACAGCCTCCCATAGATTGGAATTTAGTTGGTCCCCATAAATCGGAATGTATGTATTCCAATACATCTTTGGTACGGTGTGTAGCAGTAGAGAAACTAACCCTCTTTTGTTTCCCAAAAACACAATGTTTCCCAAAAACCCTCTTCTGGAACGAGAAGCTTTCATGAGAACAAGAGAGCCTTTGATGACTTTCAGAACTCCACCTTCAACTATGTACTTGCACCCCAGACTTTCCAAGGTTCCCAAGGATATCAGATTGCGTTTCAAATCAGGAATATACCGAACATTGGTAAGAGTCTTGATAACGTTATCATGAGTTTTAATCTGAACACTTCCAATTCCACTAACCTTGCATTGGGTATCATTACCCAGCAAGACAACATCACCATCAACCGGTTCCAGATACAGTCTTCGTGAGGACACATGTGGAATGCACAACCAGAGTCCAGAATCCACTCGGTTTCACTCTGTTTGCAACCGGAGCTGACAGATAACATAACATCGCCTTCTGAATCACTTTCAACAACACTAGCTTCAGCGGACTTTTCTCTCTCTTGCTTGTTTTTCAACTTAAAGCATTCAGTCACATCATGACCATGATTCTTGCAGTACTTGCAGGATTTGTTGGACTTACGTCCTTTGGACTTGGATCTAGAATTTTTATTGCTACTCCCTGATTCAAGTGAACGTCCCCTTACAGTCAAGCATTCACCTTTATCCTCAGACTTAATTTCAAAGTCAAACTTTTCTTTGGACAATAGGTTTGACTTAACACTGTCGAAAGTAAGGGTATCACTACTATTACCATATAGCATAATTTCTTTGAAATGCTTGTATGATTTAGGCAGAGACACAAGCAATAAAACAGCACGATCCTCATCGTCAATTATGACATCAATATTTTCCAAGTCCAATAAAATAGAATTGAATTCATCCAAGTGAGATTTAATAGAAGTACCTTCCGTCATACGGATTGTGTACAGACGCTCCTTCAGACATAGCGTGTTCGCCAGAGTCTTGGCCATGTAAAGTGTATCCAACTTGGACCATAAATCTGACGCAGTCGTCTCACTTACTACCTCACGAGAACCTCTTTAGACAGGCACAAAAGAATGGTTGAATGTGCCTTGTCATCCAAATCTTCCCAAGTTTCATCTGTCATCCTCACAATAATTATTTAATAACTTGAATTATTTTGAATCTTGGCTTCTTGTTGCTTTAAAGCCTTCTTTTAGTTAAGCCTAATGCTTCGTAACCTAACAATTAAACCTTGCTTTCACATGTTCAGAAAAATGTTTTACCCCCCATTCAGTATTGATCCTGAGCTCCACTTTATATAATTCGCAACCTAAGCTCATAGTTTTGTTTTCATCTTGATTCTCACATGTGTCAATCATTACAGGGTGTTTGGTTGAATGTAATTGAGTTGTAATTAAATTGCAATTCAATGAAGACCTCAATATTTACATTGTTTGGTTGGACGGAATTGCAATTTCACTGAATTGCAATTCTCTCCTTTTGTTGAATTGTAATTCATGATTCCCGTGAATTGCAATTCAAATGCTTGTGGGAAAGGAAAAAATATAAGAAATGACAAAAGTATCATTGGTTATTATTATTATTGTTATTATTATTGTTATTATTATTATTATTATTATTATTATTATTATTATTATTATTATTATTATTATTATTATTATTATTATTACTATTATTACTATTATTACTATTATTACTATTATTATTATTATTATTATTATTATTATTATTTGGTACGTAGGGAATACCCCGACCGACATACCTTCGTCTCTTATTCTTGTTTATGTAGGTTACAGGTCGGACTTTCTTAGAAGAACCCGGTCGGTTCCCGACCGAGCATCACCCGACCGAGGTCCTCGAATCCCGATCGATAGCCCTTAGGCGAGAGAGCCGAGAAGAGACACGTGGCAGCACTACGCGTTAACAGGCAGGGCTCCCGGGAGGACGACACGTGGTTGCTACGTGGGTGACATGCCGAACGGCCGGACTTGTGTCTCCGGCATAGTGGCTATAAATACCCGCAGTTGCAACAGTGTGAGGGACTTTTGGACGATCGATAGGCTATTCTCAGAGCATCCCGACCGCAGTCAGTCGGCCCTCGAAATAGCCATTGTAGATTGTATTTAGGTCCTTACCCTTGATCAATAAAAGAGTTTATTTGCTTTGATTGGTCATGAGTTAGTATATTTACCGCTTACGTGGGAATTAACACTATTATTATTATTATTATTATTATTATTATTATTATTATTATTATTATTATTATTATTATTATTATTATTAGTATTATTAATTGTTGTTATTGTTGTTATTGTTATTATTGTTGTTATTGTTGTTATAGTTGTTGTTGTTGTTGTTGTTATTGTTGTTGTTGTTGTTGTTGTTATTGTTGTTGTTGTTATTGTTGTTATTGTTGTTGTTATTATTATTATTATTATTATTATTATTATTATTACTATTATTATTATTATTATTATTGTTATTATTATTATTATTATTATTGTTGTTGTTGTTATTATTATTATTATTATTATTATTATTATTGTTATTATTATTATTATTGTTATTATTATTATTATTATTATTGTTGTTATTATTGTTTTTATTGTTGTTGTTGTTGTTGTTATTGTTATTATTGTTATTATTGTTATTATTATTATTATTATTATTATTAGTATTATTATTATTATTATTATTATTATTATTATTATTTGGTACGTAGGGAATACCCCGACCGACAAGAACTCTCTGATTGCAACCTTATCCCGAACAAAATGGTAATCAATCTCAACATGCTTGTACCAATAATATAATACTACTAACATTTACAACCTACTTAAACTCAAATGCAGAATTGGATATCATTCCCCTCACAAATTTAAACATATATTCTTCCAAGTTTCTTTCTTAGAATACATTCTCTAAACCACTAACTTCCTCTCTTTGTTTTTTTTTTTTAATTATTTTATTTTTATTTTTATTTTTTATGAAAGAAAACACTTCCGCCTCTAAGTCATCCGAGTTCACCAAACTCCTTTAAACTTCTTCACAATGTACACAATCAACTTCAATAACATCCTGAATATTAAATAGCCATCCAACTTCTACTCCGTTTGTGGTGGGATGTGAAATTTCAAAAAAAGCCACATAATAAACAGATGTTTAATGCCAAAGTTACTGAAAGTTTGAATTGTCTACGTTTAAAACAATTGAATGACAAAATTTCTTAAAATTGACAATTGAGGACAAAATTGCATAACAATACATAAGTGAAGGATTAAAAGTCTGATTTTCCATAATAACAACAACAACAACAACAACAACAAGAGGACATTTTATTTTGAGTTAATCACCATTTTACTCCCTCAATTGTTTCCCAATTATGAATATAGTTCATAGTTTTCAATTTCAATCAATTTAATCATTGAATTGTTTAAAATTTCGTCAATTAAACCCTTTTAGGAACCAAAATGGTAATTTCCACATTTGTAAAATTTCGTCAATTTGGTCATTGAAAGGGTTTAATTGACAAAATTTTAAACAATTCTAGAATCAAATTAATTTAAATTGAAAACTATGAACTATATTGACAATTGAGAAACAATTGAGGGACTAAAATGTTGATTTTTCCTTTTATTTTTATATATCATTATTATAACAATCAAATTAGTGTAAACAAAAGAAACTGATGGCATTTCTTTATATTCTTTGTTTTTTTTTCTTTTTAAAAAAACAAAATTTTTACAACTCTTTTCTCTTTTGTGGTAAGAAATACTCGTAAAATATAATAAGATTTACTTAATTTGATTTTTTTTTCTTCTTTTCAATCATTAAAAAAATTTGATAATATTATTTTTTGATCATCACCCTAAAAAATATGGATGTCATATTAGAATTGTCCTAATAATGACTTTGCTTCATTTTGCTTAAATCAAACATTGTCCTATGTAGCACACATTTTAATTTTCGATTCGAAAACTATATTGCTCCCATTAGAATACATTTTTTTGTTTTTTGGGAAGAAATGGGAGGGGATGACCATGAAAATCTAGTTACTACTCTTAAGAGTAGTCAACAAAACACTATCATTCACCAGAAAATCTCTAATGCTATCTGGGGGAGCATTAAACTCGATTTAGTCGCACTGCCCTCGAGGAGCAGCCTTGGCCAACCAGTCAACTGCGCTATTGAACTCGCGAGGTGAATAGTCAATCTTAGCCACCCAGTCCTTAGTGAGCCATTCCTTGCACAACATCGTGATATGGTCACACGAACCCAATGGCTCAGGGCCCTTATTGAGCCCGTTCACAACTTGAAGAGAATCGCTGAAGATATGCAGCTTCTTCGTACCAGTAGCCCACGCCCATTGAAGACCCATATATTCCATTGCACTGTTCGTCTTCGTTGTGCAGCTGAAGCCCCCAATCTAGGTAAATTATGCCGTGGAAACGTGTTCACCATGCTTGGTGAACACGGTCCCAAACGGCATCGTTTTTACCGGAAAAAAAAAATTTAGTTAATGTGCTGTTAACGACGTTTTGCATTCTATGTTCAGATTATGAATTTACATTTATTAAATTATGAATTTTTTGTTATGAGCTTATAAATTTATAGTTATGTAATTATGAATTTTCTGTACATTCATAATCTCATAACAGAAAATTCATAATCTCATAACAGAAAATTCATAATTTTATAACAGAAAATTCATAATCTGATAAAAGAAAATTCATAATTTCATAACTGCACATTCATAAATCCACGCATGCACATTCATAATTTATGAGTGTTGAAGAAACTTGCGCGAAGAGGAAGTGAAACCCCAAAATGTTAATATGAAGAAGAAAAGTCGCGTTGTTAATTAAAAAAAAAAATAGTGGAAGATAACTGTGCCGGTAGACACCGTTACTGTTTGGGACTGTGTTCACCATGGATGGTGAACACGGTTCCATGGCATAACGATTGCCCAATATAGTAGTCGCCATCATGAGTGCGCGTGACACACCACCACATCCCGTAAAAAAAATTATTTTTGGCCCCTTGAGGTAAAAGAACTACCCAGATTTTAGTCGCTTGATGCAACCTCTGATGCAGTGTTCAACATCTTCTTCCGGCTCGTTGCAGTTGGGACATTATATTGCGAAGAACTGGTGAATCCTCTACGTCGCCTTTCATAGTTTGTTATTAGTCTTTTATGTTTAACAAGCCAGATGAATTGAATGCACAGATTCTATTGGGGACCTTCAGTCTCCAAATCGCACTCCAACTCTCCACAAGCAGATGAAACGGAAAAGCGCCCATTGCTCTCCGGGCTCCAGAAGATATTATCATTCACTCCATCGCTTCTCCGAACCCCTTCAAGCATAATTGGGTTTGGCATCGCAAATTCCTTTCCAAAGATTAGATCCTTCAAGCAGAATTGTGTCCACTTTTCAATCAAAGACGTAAACAAGTTCTGAGTCACTCTACCGTGGATGGACGGAACACTGTGGAAAACTCAATTGCTCATGAGTGTAAAAGTGATAATCAGAGAAAGGAGGATGGTGTGCATTATTGATGAATTGAGAAGAGTACAAAGCTTAGCTTGAAAAGGAAAGAGAACCACTGTTATATACAAACTGCAGTGGCAGTTATAACAGAAATGGGAAGGGGAGAAAAGACAATAAAGTCCTCCTTGATTGAGAGCATCCATCATCAACTAAGTATGCTGAGTATGCTTCATCACCCCCCCCCCCCCCCCCGTAAGCTGGAGCATGAACATCTTGAAGGCCCAGCTTAGAGTGGAAGTTGTCAAACAGCAATATTGGCAGTGCCTTGGTGAAGCCATCAGCAAGCTGTTTTTGTGAAGGAACTGACATTAGCTTTATAATCCCTTCATACACTTTCTGCTTAACAACATGACAATCTATCTCAATATGTTTAGTTATTTCATGAAAGACATGATTCTCCCCAATAGCAATTGCAGATTTGTTATCACAAAATAGAGTAGCGGGGCTGTTAGGCTTGACTTTCAGATCTGCAAGCAAATATAAGAGCCATTGGACCTCACAAACAGTGGATGCTAGGGCCCTATACTCAGCTTCAGAAGATGATCTAGAGACAGTAGCTTGTTTCTTTGTCTTCCAAGAGATTAAGGACTTGCCAAGATAAATGGAATAGCCTGTAACAGACTTTCTGGTTTCTGCACAAGTAGCCCAATCAGAATCAGAGAACCCTTGTAGCTTTATTTGAGAGTTTGCTGGATAAAACATCCCTTTTCTAGGAGACCCTTTCAAGTACCTCAACACTCTGTGAGCAGCCATAAGATGAGTGTTTCTAGGCTTGTCAACATACTGGCTTAACTGCTGAACTGCATATGTGATTTCAGGTCTGGTGTTTGTCAAGTATAACAGCTTCCCAACCAGTGTTCTATAAACTTCTGGCTTATCAAGTGGTGTTCCCTCAAGAGAACTGAGTTTCTGGCCTGCAGTAATGGGAGTCTTTGCAGGTTTAGCATCCATGAAGCCATACTCCTTTAGGATTTCTAAGGTGTATTTTCTTTGGCAAATGTTGAGACCATTAGTAGATCTGAATGCTTCAATCCCCAGAAAGTAATTCAGATGTCCAAGATCTTTGATCTTGAATGTCTTATCCAAGAACTGTTTCAATCTATCAATCTGTGATGAGTCTGTCCCTGCAACCAATATGTCATCTACATAGATGAGAAGAGCCATAAATGAAGTGTCTGATGCTTTGGTAAACAGAGATGGATCTGCTGTGGACTGTTGGAAACCATTATCTTGCAATGCCTTAGTCAATTTAGCATTCCACTACCTGCTAGCCTGTTTTAGGCCATATAAAGATCTAAGCAACTTGCAAACTTGGTGCTTATTATTTTGAAAACCATGGGGTGAAATCATGTATACTTCCTCATCTAGATCTCCATGCAAAAATGCATTATTGATGTCTAATTGTTGGATGTCCCATCCTTTTGCAACTGCCACAGCTAGGAAGGTTCTAATTGTTGTCATTCTAGCCACAGGAGAAAATGTTTCAACATAGTCCACTCCTAGCTGCTGAGTGTCCCTTTGCCACCAATCTAGCCTTGTGTCTTTCTATGGAACCATCAGCTCTATGTTTCACCTTGTACACCCATTTGCAACCAATTGGGGTTTTTCCTGGTGGTAGGTCTGTAAGCACCCAAGTTTTATTTTCAACCAATGCATTTATTTCACATTGCATTGCTTTCCTCCATGCCTCTTCTTTAACTGCTTCATTATATGACTGTGGCTCTTGTGCGGTCAGAATGGAGGTTGCACAGACCCTATGGCTTGGGATAGGCCCTCATAGGATATCACCTTGTTGATTGAGTGTGGCGATGACCTGCTGTGGTAACTGCCTGTACTCAATGAATGGCAATAGTAATCTTGCAACCTTGCAGGTATGTGTCTTGTTCTTTCTGATCTTCTTGGTTCTGAGTGTAACCTTGCAGGTACATCTATTTGAACTGCTCCATCTTGTATCATTGTGTTACCATGTTAGGAATATATTGTATAAGTTTTGATGAGCCAAATGTATTTTGTAGACCCCAATTTTATTTCATTTGAGTCAGTTCTGGTTCACAAAGTATAGTGCACCACTGCCATGAAGCTTACATGAAGTCTACGTGAAAGCAGTTTGAAGGAAGAATAAATGAAAGCGGGATCATAGCTTAACACATTTATGAAGCATCAAGTCACCAAAGGTTGAGATGGTAGAAGACTTGTTGAAGCATGCCTAATGTGAGATGATCTACAGTTTGATTCCTATTGGAAGCACATTTGGTGTAAAGATGAATTGCTATCGTGAAGTAGCAATATCATGATAGTATTACTATCATGAAAGAACAATTTTATATCATGATAGTTAAAATTATCGGATGATGATGTCACTACTATCGGGTGATGACGTCACAGTGTGGTATGGCTAGTGGAGAACACGTCGAAGAGACAAGACAAAAGAATTTAAGTCTTGGATTATATCAATGGGTTACTTAGCCGAGATGGAAGAAGCCTTACCAAGCAAAGCAAATGGTCCACAATTCGATTCCCACCTGAAGCAATTTTATGAAAACATGATATTGGTCCATGATATAAAATGAAACATGATATCTGGTCCATGATACAAGGTGGAACATAATAGCTAGCTCATGATATGAAATGGAACATGATATATATAGTCCATGATACAAGGTGGAACATGATATATACTCCATGATACACTATTGGGACATGACATCATCAAAAGGAGCTATGACATCATGATAGAATTAGACAGAAACATTTTTTTGAAGCTCTGTTTCTGCAGAAGAAGTCGAAGGAGAAGAAGAAGCTGATATACGAAGGAAATCTTTTTAATACTCAAGCAAGAATCAGCAGATAAATTATTTGATCAACTTGGCACATCAGATCAATAATTCAACAAAAGTCATGCCAGAGAAATTCAAATTTGGAGGCTACCCATTCCAAGGAAAAGCTTTGTCAGATTAAAGAGGAGCAACGACAAATTTATTCAAATCTTCTGACAGACGGCGAAATGACTTTGCAGACCAAGTTGGCAAAATTATTTGATCAACTACAATTCAAAATGGACGATCAAGATCGAAAGTTGATCAACGGGCAAATAGTTTTCATTGGCTATAAAATGCCCAAGCAGACTTGAAAACAAGCACGGATTTACAAAAAACGAATTCTACAATCATCAAGTGGTATATTGAGCTATATAAGATAGAATTCAAGTCTGAGAGAAGAAATCTTTGTATTTCATTGTAAATCTTCTACTGAGTGTAGAAAAGGGGTAGAGTAACTGGAGAGAGTGAAAAACCCAGTTGGAGTGTAGCTTTGTGCATAACACTCAGTTGTAAAGGGTAGAGTAACAAGGGGAACTTGTGAAAACCCGGTGAGAGCGTAGCTTTGTGCGTAGTTCTCGTGGTGTAGGAGTACAGCTTGGTGCGAAGTACTCGGGAAGGCGAAGTAACAAGAGGAGCTTGCGAAAAACCTTGGTGGAGTGTAGCTTTGTGCGAAGCACTCGGAGAAGTGTCGTTGGGCACTTATTCACTATTGTATCTGGGTTGATCGAAGAATAGTGAATTTCCTCCTTGAAGTGAAAGGAGAAGAGTGGACTAGGAGGATTACACCACCTCTGAACCACTATAAATCTCTCTCTCTCTATTTACTTACTGCTCATTTAATTTCGTGCATGCTTATACCAACTGTGAACTAACCCGTTACGGTTTATTGCGTATCTTTATCTGTCTGGGTTTGATAGTTTCCTCGTTTGCATGCAAGTGAAATTTTATATACATCATCCTACATCTATATTAAGTGTTTCTAACGTGATGCATGTATAGAATCTCTCTTTGAGCACTACACAATTAAAGCATAACACTTTGCTGTTACATTTTCCGCTGTGCACACTCTAAGTTGTTATACTTGTTTATGCTTGTTACTTAGAGTTGAAGTTACCAAAGTGTTGTTTGCAAAAGAAGTTGAAAAAGCGAGAGAAGTCTATTCACCCCCCCCCCCCCTCTAGACTTCTCGCCACCCTTTCGGGACCAACAAGTGGTATCAGAGCCAGGTTGTCTATTTGAGTCATTTCTTGACTGCTAGGCAGATCTCGAAACTTCAAGATGAAGGGAGATATGGTTCTCGCTCAAAATTTGCTTTTCTCACTTGATAAATTTGATGATTGGAAAATACGTATGCAGGTGCACTTATCTGCTTTAAATGACGAAATGTGGGAAGTCATCACAAATGGCCCTATCCAAATTATGGAAGCTAATACCGCTACCCCACGTGATCCAAATGCTCCACGATATATTCCAAAGCCAAAAATGGAGTGGACAAAGGAAGATAGAGGACGAAATAACTTGGACAATATTGCCAAGGACATTTTGTTCAAAACGGTCGATGACACCATATTCCCAAAGATTCGAAAGTGCACCACAGCAAAAGAAATATGGGATACTCTGATTAGTATCGGTGAACGCGACGAACAAGAAAAAGACAACAAACTAACCATTGCCATGAAGAGGTTCGAAGATTTCAAAATGCTACCAAACGAAAGCATCACCGACATGGAAGCTCGATTGATCAAAATACTTGGAGAAATCACGGATCTGGGAAAGACCATTACCCAGAAGGAAATATCGCTCAAAGTGTTACGCGGACTACCTACAAATTGGGATATGAAGGTGACCGCAATGCGCGATCATAGAGATCTAAGGACATTATCTACGGATAAACTCTTTAGTGATCTAAAGGCGTATGAGTTCGAGATGAAGACACGAAATGAAGAAGAACGTGATGAACGAACATCCGCACTGATGGCCGAACAACCTTCCTCATCAAGGTCAGTCGTAAATAAAGATTTTTTATCTGACGAACAATTTTCCTTATTTGTTAGGAAATTCAAGAAGTTCATGCGAAAGAACAAAGGATCACGACAAGGAAATTCTTTTCGAGAGAATAGAAGATCAAGAAGGGAACCGGTCGAAGATAACACAAATGTGTGTTACAATTGTAGAAAGCCTGGACATTTTATGGCCGAATGTCCACATCCCAAGGTGAACAAAAATTCGAATACTTCTAACTCTCCACAGGTTGAGTACAAGTCGAAAGAGAAGAAATTCAAAAAGGACAAATGGAAGGCACTAATAAGCGATCCGTTAGAAGCAAGTGAATCCGAAGAGTCATCTAGTGACAAGAGTGATTCATCACAAGAAGATACGGCGCTACTATGTCTAGTGGGCAAAACATCCGAACATGAGGAATGCTATATGGCGCGTGAAACCGACGAAGAGGTATCTTCTAGTTCTTTTAGTTCCTTTAGTTCCGTTGACACTTTTTTCGAGACTCAAGAATCATTTCAAAGTCTTATGGAAGATTGTCAAAAGGTCATGGACACTCATACTCAAATCAAAGAGCGCAATAATACGTTAATTCTTGAAAATGAAGAAATGTCACAAAAATTGCAAAATGCTCTAAATGAAATGAGTAATTTGAAAGCCGAAAATGTTCGACTTCAAGAAGAGTGTAAAGCTAGAGAGGTTAGAGAACATAACCTTCGGGAAGTAATCGCATCATTTACGCATTCATCCAAAATAATGGATAAAATGGTAAGCATGCAAAAACCCGCTGGAGATAAAGCCGGACTAGGCTATGATCCATCATGTTCTAAAACCCCTCAAAAGTTGACTAATTCTACTACTACTTTAATCAATAAAGTTCCAGTGGTAAAATTTGTGAAAAGTCAACATAGCACAATGAGACAAGGAGTTGGAAACAAAATTAATGCCCAGAAAATTGTTGCAAGGCCGAATCAACACAATGATATCTTGGCAAGACAACAAAATTTTAAAAGGCAAAAATTTGTATCTCAAAAGAGAACCAACGAGTCTAGTGCAATAAAACCTCATAGGAATATGGGAAGAATTCCGAGAATTGGGGCTGGGAGATTATATCCCTCAGAAGACGATTGGTCGCTTGAAGACAAACCATGGACCAAGTCCAGATTTGCTCTATTTCATAGAATCAAGCAACTATCAGCTTCCCAACCCGCACCGAATCATTATTCGAAAGTGCATTATGATTATAAAGTTTTCAATGGTTACAAATCACCTACCTACTCTTGGATCAGTGGGATCTAGGTGGATTTGGATGCCAAAAATTACTAACACAAAATGACCCAATCAAGCATGGGTACCTAAAAGTAATTAATCTTTTTTGCAGGAAGTTTGGTATTTCGATAGCGGATGCTCTCGACATATGACCGGCAATAAAGCTAGTCTAGTTGAGTTCAAAAGTATCGAAGGATCAAAAGTAGTTTTCGGTGGAAACGATCGATATGGAATGACAAAAAGGAACCGGCGCAATTGTGAAAAATGGTCTACGAATTGATGACGTATCTTATGTCGAAGGATTAAAATTTAACTTGTTTAGTACAAGTCAATTTTGCGACAAAGGATATCTCGTAGAATTCTACAAAGGCAAATGTCAAGTCAAAGACGAATCCACGAAAGAAGTCGTACTCGCCGGATCAAGAAAGAAAAACATGTATGTTGTAGTTGGGAATGGCACAGAAGGCTAAATCATTTGAATTTCAAAACCATCAACAAGCTTGCCAAAAAGAAGTTAGTCGAAGGACTACCCAATATTGTGTTCAAGAAAGATCAAGTATGTGACGCATGCCAGAAAGGAAAACAAATCAAAGCATCATTCAAAGCCAAAGCTCAAGAGTCAACATCAAGACCCTTAAGTCTACTGCACATGGATTTATTTGGTCCAGTAGACCCAGTAAGTATAAGTGGTAAGAAATATACTTTGGTTGTTGTTGATGATTTTTCTAGGTACACATGGACAATATTCATAAAGAAAAAGAGTGAAGTTGAATCAAAGTTGCCGGAGCTGCTAAAGCAACTACAAGTCGAAAAAGATATGAAGATTGCAACAATTCGAACCGATCGAGGAACCGAATTTGTGAATGGCGTGATTCAATCCTATTGCAATTCACAAGGGATTCTACACCAACTATCTGCCGCACGAACGCCGCAACAAAATGGAGTAGCTGAAAGAAGAAACAGGACACTCAAAGAAGCTGGACGTGTCATGATATCAGCCGCCGAACTACCAAAGAGATTTTGGGCAGAAGCTATCAATACGGCGTGCTATACTCAAAATCGAAGTCTAATCCACAAGTCATATAACAAAACACCATACGAATTATGGAAAGGGAGGAAACCCAACCTCACATATTTTCATACATTTGGGTGTAAATGTTTTGTACTTGTTAATGGAAAGTCCTATTTAAAGACTTTTGACGAACGTGCGAACGAAGGAATATTCTTAGGATATTCATCCACCAGCAAGGCGTATAGAATATTCAACAAATAAACCATGGTGGTAGAAGAATCGATTCACGTTGTGTTCGATGAAAATCACAACAAAAATGGCAAAGATAGTGAAGGTAATTGTGATTTAATTATTTCTAACGATATGTTGGAAGATAATGTGTTGCAGGAAGAAGAATCAAGTGATATGGGTACTCACCAAATTGAGGCAATATCCTATGTGATACCCGAAATATTACGCACACCTACAACCGAAATTGCACCCAGAATTCAAGAAGAAGGAACTCCAGTAGATGAACCCGAAGATGCAACCGTCAATAATTCACAACAAGTGGAATCACAACAAGTATTCCAACAAGAAGGAAACTCTGAGAATCCAACAAGTTTCCAACCAAATCGAAAATGGCTAAGAAGTCACACACATGACTTAGTCATTGGAAATCCAAGTGACGGAGTAAAGACGCGATCATCTACTAGGAACCAACAACAAGATGCAATGTTCTCATGCTTTCTATCACAACTGGAGCAGTGGAGCCAAAGGAAATTGACGAAGCATTAGCCGATCCAAGTTGGATAGATGCCATGCAAGAAGAATTAGATTAATTCAAGCGCAACGACGTATGGAAACTTGTTCCAAGACCAACACACCAAAATGTAATTGGCACTAAATGGGTCTTTAGGAACAAAGCAAACGAAGACGGCATCATTGTTAGGAATAAAGCAAGATTAGTTGCGAAGGGGTATTCACAAGAAGAAGGCATTGATTTTGATGAGACATTCGCCCCTGTCGCACGACTCGAAGCAATCCGGATATTCCTAGCATACGCAGCGCACAAGAATTTCATCGTATATCAAATGGACGTAAAGAGCGCATTTCCTAATGGCTTACTTGAAGAAGAAGTTTACGTCGAACAACCACCCGGTTTTGAGGTAAAAGACGTTGGTGATCAAGTCTACAAACTAAAGAAGGCATTATATGGGTTAAAACAAGCTCCGCGAGCTTGGTACGACACCTTGTCAATGTTCTTAATTAGTTGTGGATTCACCAAAGGTCTAGTCGATAAAACCCTCTTTAGAATTCAAGAAAATAATCACATTTTATTAGTACAAATTTATGTGGATGATATTATCTTTGGAAGTACTGATAAATCTTTATGTGAGAAATTTTCTAAGCACATGCAGAACAGGTTCGAGATGAGTATGATGGGAGAATTAAACTACTTTTTGGGACTGCAAGTCAAGCAACTTGAAGAAGGAATTTTCATAAATCAAGCCAAGTACACAAGAGATCTTATCAAGAAATTTGGCATAGATGGGAAATCCTCAGTCAAAATTCCCATGAGTACATCTCAAAAATTGGATAAAGATGATGAAGGAAAAGACGTCGATCAAACAATGTATCGAGGGATGATTGGATCGTTACTATACTTAACCGCAAGCAGACCAGACATATCCTACTCGGTTGGCGTATGTGCAAGATTCCAATCAAAGCCCAAAGAAAGTCATCTGATTGCAACCAAGAAGATAATTTGATATCTCAAAGGAACAATCAATGTGGGATTATGGTATCCCAAAGAAGGAGATTTTACACTAACTGGTTATTCAGATGCAGATTTTGCATGGTGTAAAATAGACCGAAAAAGTACCTCAGGGACATGCCAGTTCTTAGGGGGAAGATTGGTCTCTTGGTTCAGCAAGAAACAAAACTCCATAGCTACGAGCACAGCCGAGGCCGAATATATTGCAGCTGGGAGTTGTTGTGCACAAATTTTGTGGATGAAGCAACAATTGTTGGATTATGGGATTAAATGCGAAAATGTTAGTATTTTATGTGATAATACTAGAGCAATTGCAATAACCCAAAATCCTGTGCTCCACTCGCGAACCAAACACATCGACGTCCGACATCACTTTATACGAGACCACGTCGAGAAGAAAGATTTGAAAATCGATCATGTTCCCACAGAAAATCAAATTGCCGACATTCTCACAAAACCGTTGTGTGAATCTCGTTTTGCAACTCTAAGGCACGAAATGGGAATGATCGAAATGAGCTAAGTATTTCGAAACTTTTAAATTCAAAAAATGTGTGTACGTGATTTGCATGAAATTTGTTACCTATGTGTTCAACGTGATTTAATTTAATTAATGTGTTACAATTTTATTTGTGTACATGTTAGTAATTTCATCTTACGAACTTAGGTACGTAGAAATTGATTAATTGTTTAAAAGGGATATAAAAGTTAGGGGGAATGCATCATGATAGTAGAGGGATTATATGACTTAGGGGGAATGACCTGATGATAAGCTATGCTAAAAGTTGATAACAGTGCATGCAAATTGATTTGTCAGTCTGAATGATCAGCAGCTTTATTTTAATTTTCACCTGCTTAAGTCAATCTGATGTAATTTCTTAGAAATGTATCTGGCATCAATTTTGATCTTATCTGTTTAAATTAATTTTATTGGTCGATCAATTTTAATTCTCAGATTTATCAGATGTCGAAATTAAATTGTTAGCATGAACAGATTTATTGCACTAACAATTTTGCGTCGAAGAAATTTTTGCTCCATGAATATCTACAGGTGGCAGCGAATTAAAGCTTAATTTTTTGCGCTATGTACCCACAAATGGAGTATTAAAATCTGAGTTGGCAAATTTAAATCAGTGAAAGTTCGAAGTTGCCCTCAATTGTTCAACAATCTCTTTCTATCCACTAAAGGGTAAGATGGTAATTTTGCTAGGCAATTTATTTTGCCTCCAACAAGAGAGAAGAAGAAGAAAGAAGATCAACTCCTTCTTCCTCATTCTCACCGCCGGCCACATGCAAGAAGAAGAAGAAAAGCTTGAAAATCTCTCAATTCAATCAAACCCATCCCAAATTTCCCACAAAAATCCCTTCTACACACAAATACCCATTACCCACCCTCACCATTAACCTTGAAACCTCTCACAAACAAAAACCCACTCCCCTCAACCATTTTTTTTCGGACTGCCGAAACCCCACCCAAAAACCCCACCTCAAAATAATCCTAATTTGTGTTCTATCAAGATGGAAGGAGCTCAAAATCCAATTGGAGCCGAAGGATCGAGGAAAACAACACGGGTGATTCGCGGGATGATCTTGGACCTTGAAGATTACAACAAGTTTGTCCAAAACAGATACTTGGGGGTAAAAATCTTAACCTCTCTTGAAACTAGTGGGTTGTTGAATTTTTGCTCATTCAAGTATGATGGTTTCTATCTAAATGAAGTAGTAGAATTTTATAAACATGCATATGTCGAAAATGGTGTTATAAAATCTACTGTTGGAGGAATTGTGTTGACAATTGGGTTAGATGATGTGAGAACTAAATTTGGTTTGGAGGAGAAGTTATTGAAAGTTGAAGATCACGGTTTTGACTTGAATGATTTTTGGAGTGAAATTAGACACGAAACCGCACAAGTCGCGGCGTGTAACAATGGATTTAAGGTGATGTTGAAGCATGAATTTGGTATGCTACTAGATATTGTGCATAAGACTATTGAGTGCAAATATTCTAGTAGAAATTATTTTACAAAGAAAAATTTGCCTTTGATGCATGCCATTGTGAAAAATGTTGCCGTAGATTGGGGAAGATTTATATATGGCCGAATGGTTGATCAAGTTAGGCTAGCAAAACCATTGGTGAATGGATGGTTTCCAAATGACATTGGGTATGGTTTTGTTATTGGGGAATTGTTGAAGTCTAAAGGTGTTGCCCTATCCAAATCAAAACCCATACAAAACCAAAATTACCTATTTCGAACCCCAAACCCGGTTGATCCTTCCCTAGCCAATATCCGAAAACGAAAACCGGCAAACACATCAACACATTCCTTAACCAAAAAGCCTCTTTCTATCCGAGCATCTAGCCACGGGGAATCAAATACTCACGGGAGGGCTAGTGATGATGCTTGTAGCCATCTTCTTGTCACCCTTCCCACACCCCAAACCCGAATGAAGAAGTGATTTTACTAAGCAAGGTTGGGAGTGTAGATGACATTCCAACTTATGGGGCAAGTAGTGAGTTGTTGAAGGAATATGAACGTGTGAAAGTTTGGAGGAATTGGAGATTAAGTGATCACAATTCGGTTGCTACATCAATAGGGCCGAATACTCTAGAGTTAGAGGAGTTTGCTCTAACGTGGATTGGAACAAGAAATCTTGCTACCACGACAAGGCTATCGGTGATTAATGAATGCTTTGTTAAGAAAGTTGCCATTAGTCGGGGCAAGAAAGTGGCTCAAGAAGTTCCCGAAAATGCCGTTGAGACAATAGATGGATTTGCTCGTGATGAGATTGCCCGAGCATTGGTTATTTCAAGGGAAGAAGTACACGGCACACATGGGGAAGCATCACATTTGAAGAAGACCGAAGGTGGAAGCTTGCAAGATTTGGATCCATTTCCTTCGAATATTGGGGATGATAATCTTAGTTTTGATGCTATTTCACCTCACACGGCTACGGATGTAACAAATTCCGTGAATGAAAATTTGGAAGAAATTGTTGGTGATGAAAACCGAATGGAGGAACAAGAAAATGTGCTACAAATTGAGGTGTCACCATTGCCATTAAGTCGTGCCGAGCCAATTAATTTAGCCACTACCGAACCAATGGAGCATACACTCTTGTGTCTTGACAATGCACCATACGTGGAACCACCATCCATGCCGAGACAACCACGAGAGGAACCACACAAGGAGGTACATTCTTCATCCATTAATATTGATGCTTTGAAAGAAAATATTATTGGAGATGTACGTAAGGAAATTCAAGAATTGAGAGGAGATGTCTTTCAAGAGTTTGAGAAAGTCCAAAATCAATTTGGTAATGTTGATACCAAATTAGATGACTTTCACAAGAAAGCTTATGAAAGGGCCGAATCCTTGTTACTTGGACAAGGATTAATGCAAGGCGATATGGCCACAATGTCTACTAAGCAAGAAGAGCAAAATAGGGAAGTCTTGAAGATGTTCCTTGACTTTGGAAAGAAAGGAACGGAGTGTGAATCTAGGCTACGATTAGTGGAGAATCAATTGAAAGCTCTACTACACCAAGTTGGCGTGAACAATGATCTCTTAATTGGAGTCCAAAGGAGCCAAGACAAAGCTTCGGCGAGTTTCCAACACTATGTTGATGCTGCCGAAAAGGGGGAAAGAGCTAGAGGAGCCCCAAGCCATTTGGTGAACCACTTGATTGGACCGTCGTCACAACGGCCACTAGTTGAGCTTATTCGACCTCCAGGAGCACCGAGAGGAGCCACACCCACACCGAAGGTTCAAGGCCGAGGAAAAAGGAGGATAATGGATTATCTTGTGACCGCTCAAAGCTCGGACTTTCCTAGCCAACAAGAATGCCAAAAATCATCACCTTCAAGATCAATTTATGAAGAAAACAAATTAAAGCTTATACGAGAGTTGGAGACATTCTTTGGGCACACAAGTAACGAAATGGTGGATGGAAGATCATTTGAAGAATGCGTTGCTTGGTACCAAGCCGGAGTGTTACGGGGTGACAATATTCAAGAAGCTTATGGAAATTATGTTACCGAGCAAGTCACCGCACCATACCAACTCGAAGGAAAAGAACAAGACTTCAAGGAATTAAGGGCACACGTGAATGCCTTAATTGGCAAGAGGTAAAATTTTGAAGCCTCAATTTTTTGGTATACATAATAGCTAGCTTGTTTGAATTATGCCTTTTGGTACATAATATAAATTGCTAGCATATGGTTTATTTCTTTATTGTGTCTAGTATGTTTATTGCTTTAAAGTCTCAAGATTTTAAATTGGACTTAGTAATTGCATGTGAGGTGTATAATTGAGAAATAAAATTGAAAGGGGGAAGAAAAATTAAAAGATAAAAATCAATACGCAACCCCGCGTTATAATCTCAATATACGTTTAGGACCGTCCAAAATTAAAATCTCTAGGTCTTAAATGTGTTAAACCCGTCAAATGGCTAGTCGCAATAAAATTGGACAAAAAGATTATTTTTCAAAATTGACATAGCCAAATGACTTGGGTATAAGTTTCGGCATCATCAAAAAGGGGGAAATTGTTAGGAATATATTGTATAAGTTTTGATGAGCCAAATGTATTTTGTAGACCCCAATTTTATTTCATTTGAGTCAGTTCTGGTTCACAAAGTATAGTGCACCACTGCCATGAAGCCTACATGAAGTCTACGTGAAAGCAGTTTGAAGGAAGAATAAATGAAAACGGGATCATAGCTTAACACATTTATGAAGCATCAAATCACTAAAGGTTGAGATGGACGAGATGGTAGAAGACTTGTTGAAGCATGCCTAATGTGAGATGATCCACAGTTTGATTCTTATTGGAAGCAATTTTGGTGTAAAGATGAATTGCTATCGTGAAGTAGCAATATCAGGAGATGATGTCACAAAGAAAATATCATGATAGTAATACTATCATGAAAGAACAATTTTATATCATGATAGTTAAAATTATCGGATGATGATGTCACTACTATCGGGTGATGACGTCACAGTGTGGTATGGCTAGTGGAGAACACGTGGAAGAGACAAGACAAAAGAATTTAAGTCTTGGATTGTATCAATAGGTTACCCAACTGAGATGGAAGAAACTTTGCCAAGTAAAGCAAATGGTCCATAGTTTGATTCCCATTTGAAGCAATTTTATGAAAACATGATATCTGGTCCATGATACAAGGTGGAACATGATAGTAGTCCATGATACAAGGTGGAACATGATATATAGTCCATGATGCAAGGTGGAACATGATACACTATTGGGACATGACATCATCAAAAGGAGCTATGACATCATGATAGAATTAGACAAAAACATTCTCTTGAAGCTCTGTTTCTGCAGAAGAAGTCGAAGGAGAAGAAGAAGCTAATATACGAAGGAAATCTTTTTAATACTCAATCAAGAATCAGCAGATAAATTATTTGATCAACTTGGCACATCAGATCAATAATTCAACAAAAGTCATGCCAGAGAAATTCAAATTTGGAGGCTACCCATTCCAAGGAAAAGCTTTGTCAGATTAAAGAGGAGCAACGGCAAATTTATTCAAATCTTCTGACAGACGGCGAAATGACTTTGCAGACCAAGTTGGCAAAATTATTTAATCAACTACAATTCAAAATGGACGATCAAGATCGAAAGTTGATCAACGGGCAAATAGCTTTCATTGGCTATAAAATGCCCAAACAGACTTGAAGACAAGCACGGATTTACAAAAAACAAATTCTACAATCATCAAGTGGTATATTGAGCTATATAAGATAGAATTCAAGTCTGAGAGAAGAAATCTTTATATTTCATTGTAAATCTTCTACTGAGTGTAGAAAAGGGGTAGAGTAACTGGAGAGAGTGAAAACCCCAGTTGGAGTGTAGCTTTGTGCGTAGCACTCGGTTGTAAAGGGTAGAGTAACAAGGGGAACTTGTGAAAACCCGGTGACAGCGTAGCTTTGTGCGTAGTTCTCGTGGTGTAGGAGTACAGCTTGGTGCGAAGTACTCGGGAAGGCGGAGTAACAAGAGGAGCTTGCGAAAAACCTTGGTGGAGTGTAGCTTTGTGCGAAGCACTCGGAGAAGTGTCGTTGGGCACTTATTCACTATTGTATCTGGGTGATCGAAGAATAGTGAATTTCCTCCTTGAAGTGAAAGGAGAAGAGTGGACTAGGAGGATTACACCAACTCTGAACCACTATAAATCTCTCTCTCTATTTATTTACTGCTCATTTAATTTCGTGCATGCTTATACCAACTGTGAACTAACCTGTTACGGTTTATTGCGTATCTTTATCTGTCTGGGTTTGATAGTTCCCTCGTTTGCATACAAGTGAAATTTTATATACATCATCCTACATCTATATTAAGTGTTTCTAACGTGATGCATGTATAGAATCTCTCTTTGAGCACTACACAATTAAAGCATAACACTTTGCCGTTACATTTTCCGCTATGCACACTCTAAGTTGTTATACTTGTTTATGCTTGTTACTTAGAGTTGAAGTTACCAAAGTGTTGTTTGCAAAAGAAGTTGAAAAAGCGAGAGAAGTCTATTCACCCCCCCCCCCCTCTAGACTTCTCGCCACCCTTTCGGGACCAATAAGTGGTATCAGAGCCAGGTTGTCTATTTGAGTCATTTCTTGACTGCTAGGCAGATCTCGAAACTTCAAGATGAAGAGAGATATGGTTCTCGCTCAAAATTTGCTTTTCTCACTTGATAAATTTGATGATTGGAAAATACGTATGCAGGTGCACTTATCTGCTTTAAATGACGAAATGTGGGAAGTCATCACAAATGGCCCTATCCAAATTATGGAAGCTAATACCGCTACCCCACGTGATCCAAATGCTCCACGATATATTCCAAAGCCAAAAATGGAGTGGCCTGGACAAAGGAAGATAGAGGACGCAATAACTTGGACAATATTGCAAAGGACATTTTGTTCAAAACGGCCAATGACACCATATTCCCAAAGATTCGAAAGTGCACCACAGCAAAAGAAATATGGGATACTCTGATTAGTATCGGTGAAGGCGACGAACAAGAAAAAGACAACAAACTAACCATTGCCATGAAGAGGTTCGAAGATTTCAAAATGCTACCAAACGAAAGCATCACCGACATGGAAGCTCGATTGATCAAAATACTTGGAGAAATCACGGATCTGGGAAAGACCATTACCCAGAAGGAAATATCGCTCAAAGTGTTACGCGGACTACCTACAAATTGGGATATGAAGGTGACCGCAATGCGCGATCATAGAGATCTAAGGACATTATCTACGGATAAACTCTTTAGTGATCTAAAGGCGTATGAGTTCGAGATGAAGACACAAAATGAAGAAGAACGTGATGAACGAACATCCGCACTGATGGCCGAACAACCTTCCTCATCAAGGTCAGTCGTAAATAATGATTTTTTATCTGACGAACAATTTTCCTTATTTGTTAGGAAATTCAAGAAGTTCATGCAAAAGAACAAAGGATCACCACAAGGAAATTCTTTTCGAGAGAATAGAAGATCAAGAAGGGAACCGGTCGATGGCATGCATAACACAATAATTCCAAAATTCCATAGGTACTCCAAACTGAAATATGAGAGCCCTAGCTACATTCAAGATATGTTGATGCTTTCTTTCTGCCACCCCATTTTGTTGGGGTGTATAGACACAAGATTTCTGATGCACAATTCCCATCTCATTGCAAAAATTATTCATTGAAAACTCAGTCCCATTATCTATCCTTATGGCCTTAACCTTAGTGGAAAATTGAGTCTGAACATAGTTGTAAAAATTCTTGAACAAGGTCTTTACCTCTGATTTATTTCTCATGAGATGCAACCAAGTGAATCTACTATAATCATCCACAATTGTCAAAAAATAGTGTTCTCCATTTATAGATGCAACAGAGAATGACCCCCAGACATCCATATGTAAAAGGTCAAAGCATTTTTTATACCTGGAACTACTGATTGGAAAAACAGATCTTCTTTGTTTTGCATAATGACATGTTTCACAAACAAAATCAGATGGTTTACAGAATTGACCATCATTTGTTCCATTCAAGGATGATATCCTACTCACAGGATAATGTCCTAACCTATAATGCCATAAATGCAAAATACACCATTACATTTCATCATCTCATCAATCTGATAGTTCTTTCTCTTTGGTGGATCAGTGATCACATATAAGCCATTCCTTTGTTCAGCAAAACCATCCATCATCCCAAAAGGACCCTGAATGTTACAGGAATCAGTATTCATTATGATTTTACAGGCCCCTTGTTTGGTTAACTTGCTAGCAGAGATAATATTGAATGTGAATGAAGGAATAAACAACACATTGTTTAACACTAGGTTTAACTGCAGTCTGATATCACCTATATGTGTCACACTTACTATTCCTCCATTGGGCAATTTCACAGAAACTCCACAAACTCTGTGATACCTTTCAAAATAGTCTAATGAGCAAGTAATGTGATCAGTAGCACCTGAATCTAGAATCCATATAGCAGAAGAAGATATGACATTATTAATGTGGGGATCAGAAATGAACATGCCTTCATTAGATCCTGATTTCTTTTCATAGTTGTTCATTGTTATGGCTGCATTTGAGGAGGCTGGTTTCTCTTGGTTCTGACCATGTAATAGACTCACAAGTCTCTGGAATTGCTCAGCAGATAGCCCTATGTCCCCAATCTGATTGACAGCATTGTTCTGAGCATCTTGGCTTTGCCTGTTTCTAGACTTGTATCCTGGTATCCAACCAGGAGGATAACCATGCTTCTTAAAGCATTTCTCAACAGTATGGCCACTCATGTTGCAGTATGTGCACTTGGCCACATTCTTTCCACCATTGTTGCCAAATTTCTTCTTGTTATTTGAAGCAGAGAAGGCCACAGTTCCACTGTCTTCTGTGGACTGTCCTTGAGTGTTCTGGACTGCATTGGATTGAACCACTTCAGTGTTCCTTTGATTGAGAGATCCATTTATTTTCCTTTCCACTTTCAGAGCCATATTAAGGACTTTCTCCATGGTTGGGATTGGATCCATGATTAGGACTCCTGATTTTATAGATTCAAACTCATCATTCAATCCCTCTAAGAACCTGATAACCTGATCATCCTCTTTCTCCTTTTGTATCTTGCTTAGCAGCTTGCATGAACATCTAGGGTTACATTCACACACTGGCAGAGGCCTCATTGCCTTCATCTGCTCCCATAGAGCATTGCACTTTATAAAATATTCATTTATAGAGTTGTTACCTTGAGTATTCTTGTATATTTCATTCTGCAGTTCAGCTATCCTATGTGGATCAGTTTGTGAGTATCTATCTCTGAGCTTGATCCAAATATCTTCTGCCTTCTCATAATAGAGGACTGTCTCAGCGATGGTGGAGTTAACGGATCTAAGGATCCACGGACACACAATTTTGTTGCATCTGGTCCAGGTAGCAAATCTGGAGTCTGACTGTTCTGGACAAGGTACTGAGCCATCAACTAGACCAAACTTGTTCTTCACTTGCAAGGCTATCTTCATAGATCTGCTCCATGAAGCATAGTTGAGCTCCGTCAGAGGAGGAGAAACGAGAATCAGGTTAGGATTCTCAGTCACGTGAAGGTAGATTGGATCATTGACTTCATCTCCTCGCAGATTCGGACCTTGACTCGCCGTGTTCTGATTTGGAGATGTGTTTCCGATTCCGGCTGAATTAGTTCCGGTGTTCATCGTTATGACGGCAGCGTAGCTTCGGCGAAGCTCTGATACCATGTGGAAAACTCAATTACTCATGAGTGTAAAAGTGATAATCAGAGAAAGGAGGATGGTGTGCATTATTGATGAATTGAGAAGAGTACAAAGCTTAGCTTGAAAAGGAAAGAGAACCACTGTTATATACAAACTGCAGTCGCAGTTATAACAGAAATGGGAAGGAGAGAAAAGACAATAAAGTCCTCCTTGATTGAGAGCATCCATCATCAACTAAGTATTCTGAGTATGCTTCATCAAACACCCAAGTACACAACAATTACTATGTCAAAATATCAAAAAGAGTTCACATGTAACTAAAATTGAGGTATCTCAATAAAAAATACAAGAAAAACTTATGAATCCATACACTATAGTTTCATTGCATAACTTTTAAGTTTTCTTCTGAATGTTCAAGATAGAACTTTGAGCATCTTCTAAAGGATTTTAGAAGGAATGATATTTGAATAAGATTTTCAAGATCTCTTCATGGTGATCTCTAAATAAGCTTCAAAACTTTGCAAGATGTCTTCATAAGTTTTAAATTCACGATGTCTTCATAAGTTTTAAATTCACGATGTTTTCTTTATGACTGAGAGTAGGTTCAAACTCTTGTAATATTATCTAACTAAACAAATTAAATAATATCAATATCATCTATAAAGTGTACAAGACATAATTATGTCTAGAATCTTGCTCTCAAAGTATATTTGACATATCAATTCATGCTATGTTATTAAATATTCAGTATATACGATTGTCAAATGGAGATTCCCTACACCTATAAAATTCTCACATGGAAAAGAATGGAGAAGGGATTTCATTGTTGGAATTTGTCCATTCAAAGGACATTGTTTTCGGACAAAGCATGTGGTTATTTTCACTTGGTCTCCACTTTTGTAGTTAGTGTGTGGGTGGAGTGATTTGAGCACCTCTTACCTCTACACTGTAAAAGAGGCAAGTTTTTTTTGACCAAAACACACAAAAAAGGTTCTTCCATCTTTCTATGTAAGAATTAATATATATATATATATATATATATATATATATATATATATATATATATATACACATAATATAATATAATATAATTCGTGTCTGCCTATTAAAGTCTGAGCAACAGTGAGGTTCGCCTATGTGATTGTTAGTGCAAGCTATCCGTAGTTGGTCTGTATAGCCTGTCGAAAGCGTGTCTGGGTTCTAACTGCACCGTTACCGGGCAAATAACACTTTTAAGGTAGTGTTATTATAACACGACACATATTTTCTTTCAACCATACACCAGTAGTGTTCGTGCTTCTTAAAAGGCTTCCAGATCGCGCGTTGACGTTGCATTTTTCCCAACAGTTATAAGCGTTAATCGTGCAACAGTCAACCTTTAGCATTATGGCACCTTCTGTCATACCCGATCTATCAAAAATCACCGCACTTGATGTGAAAAATTACAGTAGGTGGGCTCAAAGAATGCATATTCTCTTTGAACAATTAAAGTTGGTTTACGTGCTATATTCAGTTGCACCTGAACCTACTCCAACAGTGTTCTCTCCTTTTGGTGCTACAAAAGCTAACCATGAATCTGATTACACTCCGGGTGAAGAATCAAGAGAAAGCAGTCCTGAAATATATTACATTCTGAGTCAAGAACCGCGTGTAACTCTGATGCAGTTTAGAAATGACAATGCGACAGCCAGAGGATACCTTCTGTCACAAATGAATGACGATTTGTTCGACATCTATGTCAAACAAGACTCGACAAAAGTCATTTGTGAATCACTGTCAGAAAAGTACGGTGCCAATGAAACTGAAAATCAAAGTGTCAGAACCGTCTACAACAAAAGGAGTAGAAAAATCAAGAAGTTCAAAGGAAGGTGTTTTGCGTGCGGAAAGCAAGGACACCGAGCACACCAGTGCTACCATCACAAGGCAAAACTAGCAAAAGTCAATCTGACAGAATAAGATGAGTATTGAGTCTCTTTAAATAAGTAGTTATTTTTGTGTAACTATATTTGCTCTAGTTCTAAGGGTTCGCATGAAGTATGATTGTCTTAGTACTGAATTCTAGTTGAGTTGTCTAGATTTTGATTACTTTGTAGTACTTACTTCTTTAGTATGTTGAATACTAATGACATTGATTGAAATAATCTGTGCATAGATATTGCTCAAATTTTTTTACTAAGATTATTTGTATACAAAATAAGAGCATACATCATAGGCTTCAATTGTAATTTAATGAGAACATGGAAAAGTCATCACTCTTGAATACTCTGTCTAGGAAGGTGGTTTTTAAGTGAACTTCGGTTTCACCACTCGACCTGGGAGTACTAAAGAAGTAGGGCGTTGATCATGCAGGCTAGTTAGAGTGCCACTTGATCTTCACTTGAAATGATGTTGACTTTCATATGTTGTTAAACAATCAAAGCCTTGCAATAGAAATTGTTGAAGTACTGCAATAGTAATATTGATCTGCATCCTATGAATGCTTTATATGAGTTTTAATTTCCTCAAGGGAATGGAAAATTGTGCAAGTGGCAACTCTGAAGTCTCATTGTTGAGAGATATTTCTGAATAAATATGAGCTCGAACATATTCCTTGTGTATGAGATTAATTTCTTATAAGAATATGATGTGAAATTTATGATTATGTTGTTCAACTTGATGTAGCATGTGGACAACATTATTTCTATGGCTTACTGACAATGAGCATTTGTATATATATTATTTAAATTCTTGGTTGAGTCATATTGAAATACTTATAATTCCTAGTTAAAGGGTAATTATGATCAGTTGAGATAACCAAGTTTGTTAAAATATATTCAACTGTTGAGTATGTATCAGGCAGAGTGCGAAGCTTCTATAATGCTCCACAAAGCAAATCGGCAAAACTCAGTCTACAAAGGAGCTAATGTTGGGCACCAAAGATCAGTCTGGGTAAGAGATCAAATACATTTTACAAAAATATTTGTAAGTGTTGCATTGTGGGGGTAATTAACTCCTTATATTTTCATCAAAAGTTTCTCTGTGGTATTGAAAATAATGGTGAAAGAGAATGTTTCATGTTAAGCATGAAAATCTCAAGGGATTATTTACGAGTAAACGAAGTACTCGTCAAAGTGCATGTAAGTTTGATCAAGAGAATCTACTTACTTGAGGGCTAATTATGAGGATTAGTCGCCGAATCATTGGAAGGACTTAAAGTCCAAGTGGTAATGAATTCGTGGTGGGTCCCACTTCTGTGGTCAAATGAAGCCATGAAAAGAGTTACAAAATAGTACACTAGTTGGTCATTCCTACAGTGTGTGTACTTGTGACTTGTGAGGTTGAGCTACAGCTCTTAATGAATTCATAACTCTTTGAGAAATGATGGTTTTGTTGAGACAAACCTAATGAATTCACCGCATAATGACATGAGTACAAAGTGCTCTTGGTGACTTATACTCAATTGGGGTGGTCTATGTTGATGTATACCTAAAGAGATCCCTAACTTGAGTAGAAAAGGGCTAACCGCCTCTTATGAAAGATAATGGGGTTATCCCAAGAAGCTGAGTGGCTAAGAAACATGGTGATAACCGTGCAGTTGTGGGGGTGTCCAACACCTCCACCACATTGTGATTCACAAACTGTCGTTTGCGTTGCAAATAACAGTGCCTGTGATAGAAAGAAAAGACTTACAACTGATTTATGTCTTTAACTACTCTATAAGCCTTTAATGGTAGTCTATACTAAGATAGACTTGATAGAGTTAGAAGTCTATATTGAGATAGACTTGATAAGACATAAAAATCTGTAATGCAGTAAGACTTGTCAGAGTTAAAAGTCTATGTTGTGATAGACTTTGACAGGGTAGAAGTCTATATTTGAGACAGACATAACATTCTTTAATACTAAGGGTGTTCATAAGAAGTCAAAGAGTTTGACTTTTGTAGAACCTACTTTTTGAGTTGGTGTGTGTATTCGAGTTCAAAATTTATCTAACCAGTGAGTTCAAGATTCATATCACTCTCGGGAAGAAAATTACTCAGTGTCACTACGCGTCAGTTCAAGTTCTCAAACACTGACATTAAGATCAGCTCATTTGTATTGCTCATACATTGTTTCCCTCTAGCATTTTACTTTGAATGTGTGGGGGATTGTTGGAATTTATCCATTCAAAGGACATTTTTTTCGGACAAAGCATGTGGTTATTTCCACTTGGTCCCCACTTTTGTAGTTAGTGTGTGGGTGGAGTGATTTGAGCTCCTCTTACCTCTACACTATAAAAGAGGCAAGCCTTTTTTTTTTGTCCAAAACACACAAAAAAGGCTCTTCCTTCTTTCTATGTAAGAATTAATATATATATTATAGAGTTAAATCCACTTTTGGTCCTACATTTATTGCGTGATGGATACATTTTGCCCGGTTTTATTAATTCAGCCACATTTTGCCCATCCTTTTTAAATGGTGGACACTTTTGGTCCACCGTTACATTTGTTGTTAAACAGCTGTGAAGTTGGAGGGCAATTTTGTCCTTTCAAGTCTTTTCATTTTTGTCCTGCTTCTCATCTCCCCCATTCATGGCTGACTATTATGCTCCCGACGCCGACGCTCCCAAACCTCACCACCGCAACAACACATAATGTTAACCCTATTAACCATGTTTCTCCCCCCGTTGATTCCTTTCCCCCTTCCCTCCTCCGCCTCTCCTTTAACCAGAACCACGGCTGCTTTGTTCTCGGAACAAATCGCGGCTTCTGAATCTATAACTGCAATTGGCTCCAACTTGAAATAGAGTTCCCATTAACCCTAGAACAAACAAAATACAATAAAGTTAAAACCTCAATTCCCCAAAACCAATTTCAACAATCAACAAAAATCGACGATGAGTATACGGACTGGGCCTTCAATGTTGTACAGAGGAGCTGCAAAATCCTTGCTTTCATGGACCAGAAATGTAATCCAGCTGGGCATTCTTTCAACTTCGTAGTCCTCAAGCTCGACACATTCTTGAAGGAAGAATCAGATGTTGTCGACAAACGGGCCGGTGGGAAAAATGGGGTACCCCGCCTCTGCAAAACTGTGGAGACCGAAGAACTTCAGAGTTTTCTTCCTCTTCTTGAAAGCTTCAAGAATCGGTGGCGACATTTTTCCGGCTTCGGCTTATGTGATTCAAGATTTTACTGTTCTTAAAATCTTTACATGCAGAAAGAAGAAGACAATCGTAATTCGTAAATGGGTATTTCCACACGTCACCACCGCCGCCGTGTATATCCGGCCGTACCCCCAGTCGGGGAGGATCTTCTGGCCGGCGACGGAGAAGGAATTTTGCGATTAAATGCTTGAAAAAATATTACGCCGTAATTAATACTGCGACTACACACAATTTTGCTATGTTACAATAAATAATTAAATGCTTCTATATCCCCTAATATTGTTTACCTGTAGTAAAAATTAACCAGTGTTTGCCTTGGTTGTATTTCATAACAGTGGCGGCAGCAAGGTTTTATCCGACGGCATCAAGTCGCAACTCAGATCGGATATTGCAGCGATAGGGTCAGAACTTGATTCTGGACCCTAGAATTTACAAGGCTCGGGTCAACATCATCGCCGACTCCGAGGACTCTGTTTTCGCTTCGTTCCAGTGCCAACACAGAGATCGACAAATCCACCATGAAAGTGACATCGGAGTTGGGAACACAACACGGTAACTCAACCAAAATGACCGAAGTAATACAGACGAAGAATAACACGTGAAAGGACAAAATTGCCCTCCCACCTCACGGTTGTTTAACAACAAATGTAACGATAAACCAAAAGTGTCCGCCTTTTAAAAAGGTTGGGCAAAATGTGTCCATCACACAATAAATGTAGGACCAAAAGTGGATTTAACTCTATATTATAATATATATATATATATATATATATATATATATATATATATATATATATATATATAATTCGTGTCTGCCTATTAAAGTCTGAGCAATAGTGAGGTTCGCCTACGTGATTGTTAGTGCAAGCTATCCGTAGTTGGTCTGTGTAGCCTGTCAAAAGCTTGTCTGGTTTCTAACTGCACCGTTACCGGGCAAATAACGCTTTTAAGGTAGTGTTATTATAACACGGCACAGATTTTCTTTCAACCATACACCAGTAGTGTCCATGTTTCTTAAAAGGCTTCTAGATCACGCACTGACGTTGCATTTTTCCCAACATACCTACACGAGTGCATATGCGAGACGGGAATGCAAAGGCGGGCATTCCATGCCTCACCCTTACCACATTTCCATTCCTAATCTATGATAGAGAGGAATGGATTTAAATTTCATTGTGTTTTACCTCATATTCTTCTAGTTTACAATAACCTTTGTGAAACCATAGAATTACATCTTTATACATGTTTCTTAAAAGATCTTTACTCGCTCATCTTGCTCAACTCAAAGACAAACCAACTATGCTTGTTAAAGGGGACAAATGCAAACACAGATACTATCTACATATTGGGCTGTAACTATTGCTTGGACAATCGACTAAAAGAACAGTAAAAAGAAAATACAACATAATAATAACATAGTTTTTTGCTGAATATAATATAAGGTAATACGCATCCTTCAGCTACATTGGACTTCAACTGCAAGTATTTTTGTTGTGTTGGGGCACAATCCCATATTAAAATTCCCATTAGAGAGTTCTACTGCACACTTACTCTGGTTCATGCAAGCCTGCAAAACAACAGTTATAGAACTCAGAAGTCACTACAGAAAAAAATGGAGTTGCTAGACCTTGTTAGTATCAAGCGCCGGGCAGGATGCTGGAGTTGGCCTTTCAATGGCCTAGCAATCCCCCTAGTCACCGATTGATGGACTTGGCCCTTTACCAGCCTCCGCCAACAACTCTACCCCCCCCCCCCCCCCCCCCCCCCCCAAGCTACACAAACGCCAAAAGCTATAGCTCGTAGCGAAGAAATAATTTTATTTCCTTAAAGACCGCAATCACATTTTCGAGAGGCAGGATGCTAGACTTGGCCCTTCACCAGCCTCCACCCAACAATCCTCCTAGCCTCCAATTGATGGACTTGACCTTTTACCGGCCTCCGGCCTCCGCCCAACAGAACAATATAACACTTGGATTATAACAGAGCACATCAATATGTCATAATCGTTGTACTAATAATGCTTGACTGCTTGTAGAGTAGTTTCAGAAAGGCATACTGTCATACCTTGTTGATCAATGAGACAGAGTTTGGGTCATGGCAGTTTCCTTCAGTATAGGAGCCACATGTGCCGGTAGGAGTTCCAAAGCTGGCAAATGTAACCGAAGAAACTCGAGTATTCGTTGGGCACTTCAATTTAAGAGTTGGCTTTCCTATGTTTTTCTCAATTTCACCATGTTGTAGATGTTCAAGATCAAGGGAAGGGTGATCTTCTGGAACATGAGCACAGATGCTTGAGACTTTTCGGAGAGAGAATTTAATTTGTGTAGGGTCTCCACCTATTTCTTCAAAGATCACCAAGATGTTTCCTGCTGGCTTGAACCATGACCGTGGCACATGGTACCTAATTGCATAAAATGGCCAAGTTTATCATTCTTCGGGTGAGACTAATATAAAAAAAAAAAAAAAAAATCATGCTTTGAGCGTTCTTTAATTGTTACACCTGGTCTTACCATCTTTGTGTGGGTTCTCCACAACCCTTGTTACACTTGTTAGGGCTGAATTTGCCTCTGTAGTCACATTGAAGAACACATTTATCATTTTTAGAGCTTTTCCTGGGCCAATATCGACCAATTTCTTCTCCATTCAACCAAGCCATGCCTTTCTCCATATGGATCATGTCAAGTCCAACAGGTTCATCTCCAGGTGGAGCATTAACCACAGCCTGCAATATCACAATTGATCATATATCTTTCTTCTCACACGAGCATATAGTTAAGGATTCAAACACACTTCAGAGGCAAAGGATTTGAATTGCTTCTTACCTTATACCATGTTAGGGGTTGTCCTTTTGGTGGTGCTGAAGTTGGTACCCACATTTTACTGTTCAAACCATATCCCTCATATATCCTCAGGCTTTCTCCTTTTAACCCAATCTGCGTATTAATTAGAGATGAAGGGGCTATATTTGAGAGCATTTTGCATCAAACATCTAGTGCTTCATCTTTCATTGAGGAACTCGATTTATAAATCTGTAGTAATGACTTCCTAACAAATTATAGAAAGTAATACATTGATCCATCAGATCAACAACAAAAAATGACAGATGGCCTTTTATGTCAACAAATTATTGCTGTCAAAGAATGGTTTCCTAGTATGAAATTACGATTAGAAGTATGCCTACTCTGAATTAACAAGAAAATAAAAGACATTTTTTTTTTTTTTTTTTGCATTTATGACAAACAATGGAAACCAGCACAAATGGGTACACGGGAAAAAGGAGTACCTTGTAGGTCCAAGTGTTTGAAGACAAGTCAACTGTCCCATTCTTGAACCCCTCAACTTTTACACTCGTTAGACCTGCCCCAACCCATTCATAAAATGATCCAGCATTCTATAGAACAAAAACAGTTAGCTGTAAGGGTAATATAGAGAAACTAAATAGCAACATTCATCAAGACAAACTGATCGAGTTTCAGCAATCGATTATTCCAATCAATTCATAAAAAAAAATGAATCAGCTATATTTTCTTCTTCTGATGCAACAAATCTTTTCTAATATCTGGGGAACTAGTTGCCATCTTAATAACAGAATATGCCACCATTAAAGAAAAAAAAAAAAAAAAGTAGCTTTAAATTGCATTATCCTGGTAACAAGAAATCTCAATTTTATTGGTTCTCTACAAACCATTTGTTAGGTCCAATGCATGCTTTTCACATCATATATTAGCAATTCTTAAAAAGTTCTATTATTTATTTACTTTTTTCTATCTAATACCTTGGTAGAACTACAACTGGACATACTGCAAATGGTAAATGAATTTCAATCATACTGATCCATTACTACGATAAACATGTCCAAGAGGACACTTTAATTATGACTCAATGCAATGCATGATGAAAAGGAAACTATTGCATTAGGTCTAGTAAAAAATTATTTCCATTCCCCCAGGCCCCATCCTACCCCTTTTTTGATTAGTTTGCCATAAAAGTATAATTCTCCTATAAAGAGCTTCCTCTTGACTCAATGCATTTTGTTAGAAGAGATTGAGGGAGGTTGAGAGAATAGCTCTCAACTACTCATTTTGAACTTGAAATGAGTGGTTGAGAGCATGGATGACCCTTCTGCTAGCATGTATAAATACGTATCTTGTACAGTTCCTTGATCATATAGTTCAATACATACACATTTAGTAGTCTACATATACGTTCTACAGATTTGTTCTAAACTTTCATGATATCTCCATTTGGAAAAAAAAAAAACAAACAAACAATACAATAAGCAAAAAGTAAACCAGCTATAGCAATTTGGAATGGCACTATAGACTGGATGGACATATGGTTTCCTCATCTGTTAGGCATTGACTTAAATGTTATATGAGGGAGTACATCTACATTATATGAAGAAAGTTTTCAGTAACATACTTGTAAGCCCATGGTCATGCTTAGTAGAGAAATTTCATTCTTCCCTGCCTTGAGGGAAATAGGGCTTCGCAGTTTAAACGATGGTACTGAACCATTTCCAGATGCAGTAGCTGAGAGAACCAAGCACAGTGCAAGTAAAATTATTTCATCATGTTAAGAGTCCCACATCAATAAAATAAGAGAGAATATATGGGCTTATAGGGCCATGGGTTAGGCTAGCTAATTGGTTGGATTCAATCTTTTAGTGTGGTTTGGCTCATGTTCATTATAGCCTAATTGAGTAATCGGATTTTTTATTTGTTATTTGTGAAAGAATAAGACTAAATGGCAAAATTAAAAGAATAGGACTAAATGTGGCAATGCCACAATAGTCAAGGACTAAAAGTGGAATTTGCTCAAGATAAAAAATCTTCACCTTGAAACATTTTATTGATGAAGACATGCAGAACATGGCCCTTTGATTCAACCTGAAGGATAGCATTGCCTCCATTTATGAGTGATTCCTCATTCTCATCAACAAACAAACTGCCAATAACTGAAAATTGTAAGCACTTAAGCTAGTTTCAAATGCAAATAGTTGAAATACAGTAGGACTAAAATATTCGTGGCAAAGAAACTAATAAAAAGTGAGAAGCATATTGAAGGACATATGCTTAATTGGTCAAACGAATCTGGAATTAATTCTCAGCATGTTTAGTTTACAAGCTACTCCTTTTGAGGTCTAATGGCTGGTCAAAAGACTAGTCATTCAGGTAGTATATTAATAAGCATGCAAAAATTAATGGGACAAAGAGAAAACGAGGAATTAAAAAAAAAAAAAAAAAAAAAAAAAAAAAAAAAAAAAAAAGATCACATACATTCTTAAGCAAACTGTAAGAATAGGTCAAGTTGGTCATCAGTTAACTAATTTTCATGATCCCTTATATTAGACTTCCCACTTAATCTGTGTCTTATCAAATATGTCTGTGATTTTGGCTTAAATGAGAATGATATATAAGCAACTCCAAAATCAGACAAGTCAGACAAACCTTGTTGTGTACCAAAGGTAGTCAGTAGTATCTTTTGTAGTGTTGATGTGATCTACAAAGCCACGCCTTATGAAATCAGCATTTCCCCAAATTCCAGCTATTTCCTTAAAGACTTCCCACTGAAGACCTTTCAGGCCCCTAACTGGTGATGCTGATGATGGCTGCAAATCTGATGGTATCATCTCAACTAAAGAAGTTTGAGAGCTGACCTGTTAAAATATAAAAATTAGATTCCAAATCAGATAATCAATAACAAATCTTCTTCTTGCACATCTTTTAGCTTATAAGATTTTAGATTGCTTATAAATTGCTCCATGTGTGTTGAAAGTTGAAACATTCTTTGTTATCCATTCGAGATTTCCTTTTTACAATTGATTGTGTACAACATTCAGACGAAGTGGTCTCTAGCTTCATGTGTTTCATAAGAAAAAGTTGTAATTTCTGCAGAAATCCTTTTGGCAAACTACAGGAAATGGGAGAAGGAGACATATGCTTCGTTGATGTTCACTCATAAACCCGTCAAAAATTTATTTTCCTGTCAATCGGGAACTTTAAACTAGACGTCAGCTCTTCATATAAACTACTCAAATAGTAACCTGATTTAAAATGGTTTGAAGTACAGATATTTAGAGGTACCTTCGCTGTGTTGAACACCACATTCCTGCAGTCTGGTAAAATGCTGACAGACCATGCTGGCAGATTGTATGACATTTTCCTAAATACTACCACCTTATCATTTTTATCATCTGTATTAGCAAGGAATGCAGCACAAGATCCTCCTGATGCATCTTCATAGACATCTGCCTACAAAATACTGATCTTTCAGTGAGCTTACACCAGTGACAGATAAGGACTAATTTCTTCTTTAGTAGAGTCTAGTTTTAAAATTATTCCTTGACTATTCCACACTCCACCATAATAACAATAATAATAACAAAAAATAAATAAATACATAAATAAAGAGACAAGGTTAAAGCCTCTTGCCTTGTAGAGAGAGAGCAATTATAGAACATATATTCAAAGTTTCAAACCCAAAGGCAAAAATAATTAGAATTTAGAAGTCACCTCTTGTAAAGGACCTAGTGAGAGCAAGGTGGGCTCATTATTCAGCAAAGCATGCTCACACAACTTTATTGCTTTGTGAAGTTGTTTAAGGTGTTCCCACTTGGGAAATCTTGCTAGACCTGGAAGCCACATCAGACAAATAGATAATATCATAGTCTACCTAAAAATGAAACATTTAGACCTTATGCACACCAAAAAATCATTTAATATTTTATCTTTACCATATTCATCTATTGGTGCTTCATAATCATAACTTGTGGTAATGAATGGACCACCTGATGTGCGACCAAAGTTTGTTCCACCATGATACTATTTAATGAATGAACAAAAGTAAATAATAAGAGTTGAACATAAAAAGAGCAAAATTCCTCATCAATCATTTGAAGCACCATTAAATGAAACACAAATACTTATACATATTAAATTAACTTAAGGAAATGAAATAATTAATAAATTTACCATGTAATAGTTTTGTACGCTTCCACCTTTCTGGAAAAAACGAGCAACAGAAAAAGCAATGTCCTCGGGAGGCCTGTGAGGATCACTGGCCCCAAATGTCTTAAACCTGAAATTTTTCACATTATATAATTGAAGGTATGTGCTGGTGAATATAGCAATTTAGACAATTATGCTTCAATAATGCTCTGAACACTTCCACTACTGTTGACAGTAATGTAATAGCAATTTAGATCTACAAATTGACTTAATTGTAAGGAATTTAGGATTCTCCTCGTTGGTCAACCCACAGATAACCCAGAAAACTGATGTCAGTTTATAATTGATTAACCATCAAATAGAAAGAAAACATGGATGAACTGACAGTTTTATTGTTTTCACATTTGCTCCCTACTTTTCAAGGGTTTAAAATGATGAAATGTTGCGTTAAACCAATATGTTACTACCAATAGGAAAAAGGAAAAAGAGAGATAATATGAATGACTTACCATCCAGGCCAATTCTCTGTCCAAATCTTGGGCTTGTTTGGAGAGAGTGGTGTGAATTGATCACAGTAAAACAAGTTGCAAGTGTCAATCTGCAAAGAAATATGTCTATAAATGTTTTGAATTGAAGTGGATTATCCCACATAAATATTAATATCCTTTTAAATGCAAGTCAGAGAGCCATTGAAAACTATTCATTTTTAAATGAAATGAAGGGAATAAATGGCACACACATGTTAATTTACAAAATGAACACTGTACCGTACTAGTAGATAAGCACATGAAAGAGCCAGGAAAAGCTAATTCCACGATGTAATCCATACTATGCAGAAGGCAAAGTAATGTTACAATCTATAAAATCAAAGAGTTCCTTCATTCTTATTATGAGTACTCATATAGACATTCTATCTTATATTAATGGATAACAATATTTGGGAAGTGAATGAATACACCTGAATGCATATGAACTGAAGATAATAACAACATTTTGAACTACGACCGAACAATTAAACAAATATGTTAGCCAGAAAGTGCCACATGGAAGCAGGGGTGCAGCAAGTACTAACCACTTCGATGGGAGCATCAAACTGCTCACACATTATCCAAGGGACACCGGTATTTTGAGAAAGAGCCATTTTTGCTGCCCACAAGGCATACCTTTTACCTCCTTCTCCATATGCTGCTTCATAGAAGCCATATTCATTTTCTACCTGTAAAATACATAAGATAGATGCATGAAATTTCAAGACATTCGTAAATCAGGAGTTACAACTTAAGCAGGCAAGCAAAAGATCATTTGAAAGAGTAAAGTCAATTATCCTGAATTAAGTGGCTTTCCTTGCCACTTATCATCACAAGTAAAGCCACATAATATAATACACTTACCCTGAAGCATTTGGAAGTTTTCTTTTAAAGCGTAAAGCATTAAAAATATTAATTAAACTAGACACGACTCCTTTTACATGTTATATATAACTCAAATAGAAGACCACTGATTTAAACCCTACTGTTGAGAGCTGAGAGCTACAAGTACCTGTGCCAAGATGATAGGGCCTCCCTGAGATGCAAAAAGTCTCTCTTGTTTCATCAGATTTACTATGAAGGTCATAAAATTCTGCATGTAATACTGGAATTTCCATTCCAGATTATCAGAAAGAATATATGATCCTCTGAACAAATGTACTAGTAACATATATTCAAATTTGATTTAGTATCTAATAGCTATGCTTCAATGATGTACGCACCTTAAATGGTTCATTGTCCGTCCGAAAAATGGTACCTGGCACATAATGAAGCCAGACAGGTATTCCACTGCATTATTAAGGCAACAGTAAGGTTCTCTTCAGCAAAACGTAATATTTCAATTTTCAAACATTGTTCACAGAGTTTTGACAACTTCAGAAGCAATTAAATACATGGATCAAAATTTTAAACCTTAATTCATGCAAGGTCATAATTTTGTTTTCCTTTCACAACTATCAGAGACTGGGTGATTGAGGATTAAATGATTAATATACATAATCACTGATCTCGTAAGTCTGTTGAAGTATAGAATGAAGACATTAGACCACTGGTCGTGATGCATATTGGCTTACCCAAAGTTCCACTCTGCAGCAATGAATGGTCCAATTCGAAGAATCATATACATACCAGCCTGCTGAACAATCTTGCAAAACTTGACAAGGTCATACCTTCCACCAAAGTAATACTGAAATGTTTGACATTGCAAGGAAAAACATTGAATTATACATTAAGAAAGGAAAGAAGAATGAAGAAGACTTTGTGAATTTCTATGTTAAGTTGCAGCCTCACTTTGCCTGGAAAAGGCTCATGACCATTCCAGAAGACGTAAGTTTCAATAACATCAGCTCCTCCATCCTTTGCCAGTTGAACAAGTCCTGGCCACATCTAATGAATTCCCAGAGTCATCAACTAAAAAATCAGGAAATACTGAAAAGAAAAAATAATCTGAATCTTTTGAGTCTTCGATCAAACTTTTTTTTAAAAAATGAAATTAACGTGGAGGAAACATAACAAGCAATTGTTTCAAGCTAACACTACACAAGGTATAATCTTGCACCAATGACAATGTAGATATCAACAGTTTCTTTCCTTTTGCACTTTAAAATTAATTCCAGAACAAAAGCAAGAGAAGCAACAATAAATAAATAAAGTAGTGCAAGCTGGCAAGTTGCAGTTATTGTCTATTCTTCAATCTGTTTTTTTTTTTTAATAAAGAAACTAACAGCAGCGTACAAGAAAAAAAACTAACACTCTGTTGGATTTTCTGGTATAATATATTATATATTAAGACCTTAATTATGTAGTGCAAGTTGACTAAGACTAAATAACTAGAAATTGTTAGTCAATATATGCCCAATATAAAGCATGTATTGATGGGATACAGAATATACAGTACTCATGCTGCTCAAAATAACCCCAATACAGCATTATGTAGTGAGGGGGCTCCTTGTGCATAATAAGCAAAGGTCTAGCCTCTGTGATCCAGTTGAGTTACCATAATTTACATCCTCCCAGATGCTCTGTCGGGCCGGGGTGTGGGGGTCCTTGGGGTTGGGGATACAACCTTTTGGAAAGAATACAGCATTTAAAGTTCTGAGTCAGAACAAAACGGCTAATGTTACTTGCAAGTCTACCGTTCAAGAGGCAACACAACTGAGAAGACATGGCTGGAGACCAACATAGCTTCCACTTCCACTACTACAAGGTTAAATTTCTGGTAAACTTGATTTAATTAAAGTTACACTACATTGATATCTAACAAGCTCTACTAGTGCTAATTTCAAGAGAGAATTAAAATGAAATAATACTGGAACCATTAGCTGTTGGCGGTGGCACTTACGGCGGGGACGCTGCGGGGATAGTGAATGGAGGCGGAGATGAGCAGTTTCCGCTGGCCATTGATGATCAGAGACCGCCGATCGTACGTCACGCTGTAATTACTGTTGTTATTAATAGCTGCACTACTCGTAATTGTGGTGTTTGCAGCTGCTCCTCCGCCGGATGTGGCACTAGCTCCCGTAAGAAGTATGAGCAATGGCAGTAGTATAACTTTGCATTTGGATTTCCAAGAAGAGCGGTGGATGGAGGGCTTCATTGTGAACGCTATCGCCATTATTGGCTCTGAGCTTGCTGTTATATAGAGATTATTAAACCAGTAAATCGAAATTTTGTTAACGGCTGGTAACTGAATATTTATGCTAGATCTCCGTCCAAATAACCAGTGAGCTAAGCTGAATATTTATATAATTTTTTTTTGAGAAAAAAAAAATGGTGTATATCAGATAAATTTTATCCATTATCCCGCATCAGAATTAGAGTAGCTGAGTCCAATTTTAAACTATTACTATAACGAGTGCATTCTACTAATTACATACTATATTTTAATATGTATTAATTAATACTAGTATGATACTCGACGACCTATAAATTTGTAGTAATTAATGTTAATTTTTTTTTACATTATTAAAGTATATTATGTATATTGTAAATAATGGAATTGACAGTTACATACGTTCATATGAAAATAATTATTATATAAATAACTATCCAGTCTTTTAATAGACTATTTTTATATATGGTAAATAAAAATTCTTAATTGCACGAAGACTTTTGCGATATTCCAATTTGTCAAATAATTTAAAAATAATTTATTACATTATTTTAAACCTTTTAATTGGTTACATTTAAATTAATATATATAATTAAATTATTCTACCCAATTATATATATCATTCCTAAATAAATACGATCTTAATAACTATATATGATGTACGATATATATGTATATAATAATATATAAATATAGTATTATCCTATTATACCTATATGTAATTATGGAATTGATAATTACATACATTCATGGTCTAATCTTATATGAGAGAAGTTGAGGTTAATATATGGTTAGTTAATAAATTTTATGAAAATATATATGGTTAGTTAATAATTATGAGTTTGGTTTTACAAAAATGCCCCTAAGTTTTGGAGGGAAATTTTTTGTGCCAACCATTTTGCTTTAATATATATAGAGATAGAGATAGAGATTACCACATATATTTTCATGCATAGTTAATAGTTACATAGTATACGCTCCTTAGCGTGCTCGCGGTGCGACGGCCTCTTGAGGTGCCTTATCCTTTCGACCTTGTTCCTGTCCTTCTTCCTCTTCTCGACCTCCTTGGTGTTTTCGAATCTTGTTGCCCGGTTCATCAGCTCGAAATAGTTCTTAGGCGGGTACTAGTTGAGGTCGCGGTGGAAAGTGCCCGATCTCAAAGCATTGGTGAAAATTGAAATAGCTAATTTTCTTTCGAATTCTGAGACCCCATCACCTCCCTCTTCCACGTACTCGGGAATTCAGCAAGGGTCTTTGAGCTCTTTTGCCTTATCGTGCACAAATGAGCAAAATGCTTCTTTTTCTAAATGTTGCCTGCAAAGTAGGACAAGAATTGCTTGGTGAGGTTAGTGAAAGTAGCGATTGACCCTTCCGACAATGACCCAAACTAATCTTGGGCCTAATCATCCAAAGTGGTGAAGAAGCCTCACGCATGATAGCATCGTTAGCTCTTGTCATCATCATAATTGCTCAGTAACGAGTGAGGTATATCCGAGGGTCTAATGCCGTAGTATGTGTTTTATAATTGTAGGAAAGTGGAACTCTTTGGGGAGGCGCTCAGCCATGACATCCTTAGTGAACTTTGTGGACAACATGTCTCGGGCTTCCGGGGATCCGTCCCGTGCGTCTATCTTCATCTGGAGCTCGTCTATTCGCCTCTATAGCTACTCGACCTCGTCATGGTGAGAGCTTGAAGCCCAATCACTAGTCTCTACCGACCATTTCACCCTTCAAGCTTGCTCTCGTCGCAGCGGAGCTCGGAGCTTGCGGCTTGGAGACCTTTGTAAAAATGACACCTCCAAGGGTGGATCATTCGCGATCGGTCTTGGCCCTAGGCAATCTTGAGCAGGTACTCGGGCACCCAACTGCCCCAAGGTGGACTTGGTTCGGGTCAGTCGCCCTCTATCTGCTCCTCGGTGCTCTCTCCAGTCTTGGCAAGTACCACCTCCTCTTCACCTATCAAATGGTCGAGGTGAGTTAACCTCTCAAGGAGACCAGGTGCTCGACTCTCCATTCCACTCCTTAGGGGGTGGGGTGAAGGTTCATACTCCTTGAGACGCTTCCGCGCCGTGTGGAGGGGGTAGAACACCTCCCTAGAGCCCCTCCACAAGGCGGGCTAGCAAGGTTGCAGCTTGTTGTTTAGTCAATCCTGTAGATCCCTCGTCGACCTCATAGAGAGGATTTGTTGGATTGCGCTCCCATTGAGGTCGTTTCCGCTCGAAGAGACACGAGTATTGCGCGGATCGCGAGAGTTGGACCTCGACTTTGCCATAGTTGATAGGTAGCACGCTTGACCTTGTATGTCGAAATCTCAACGAAAACACCAATGCTGGATTAAATTGACCCGAGTAGCCCAACTTAAATAACTCAATCATTAAAAGGAATGATAAGGGAATAAGATAAAGGTATTGAAAGGACAAGAATGTGTATTAAGATTTGTGTAATACTATTACAAGTAGATTGGTTGTGTCTTAATGAGACAACATTGCAATAATTTATACTAGGCTCGAAACATGCAACCACCCCGTGCTGGGTGCCCAAGGCATTGGCCGAGGCCGGCCTTGGATGCAGGGCGGGTGGTTGCAATTTGACTGCATTGAAGGCTGAAGCATAGGTCAACCTTAGGCGCGTTGGGCACCCAAGGCCTTGCCCGTGGCCAACCTTGGAAGCACGCGCCCCAAGGTTAAGGTCGGTGCTATAATGGTTGTTACCCCTCGGGTAGTTCTTGTTGTTCTCCTCGGATCAGTTCGCCCCGAGCCCATTTCTAATATATCCATCACACTTTTAAGAGTTTCTAAAATTCACTAGTGTAGTTTTGGAGTTAAACTTTTAAATGTCATATGTAGTGTGCATTTTTAGAGTTTTTTTATTATAAATATTTGTTAAATATCATAGTGTGCATTTACCTATGCATTTGATTAGAAACTTGCACAACATAAATTTTAAAAGTGTCATCCTCACCTAAAAAAATATTTAACCAAAAAAAAAAAAAAAAAAAAAAAACAGAACAAACACACAAAAAGTCTAAAAGTACAAATCTGAATTTTAAAAGTGTATAAACCTATACATTATACACACATGTTAACATGATTTTCAATTAATTATTAAAACTTCTACATAATTACAATTATGCCATTGTTATTATTTTTTTGAGTACTACTGACTCTATTACAAAGTAAGGGCTATTATAAGGTAGTATTTGTTCTATATCACCAAGGTTTGATTCTGTGACATTTTCTTAAGAAGAGTCACAGATGTGTCATCTGTGTACAAAAGGCTTGGCATGCCATCATCTTTTTAATATTGTATAATACCATTGATTTTTGAATAAGTCTTATATTAAATTATCTCAAGTTGCAAAATAAAGTTGGTGATAATTATGAAAATACCATCGCCTTTTTAAAAAAATTTGATTTGGTTCGTTCAATTTTTACAGATGTAAAGCAAATGTTGGTTCTCAATTTTTTCTTGGGGTGTGTTTTCATGGAATCCTAATATATATATATATATATATATATATATATAATTGTACACTTTAGTTCCTGGCAGTGATCAGACCTCTACTTATTGTTGAAAACAAATTTTAATTTTTAAGTATCACTTTTTATCTACTAAATTAATGTTTTGGAGTACATAAATTAATTTTTCCAGTGAATATGTTTGATCAAGAAAGTCCATTCTCATCTGTCGGTGTAGGGGACTTTTTTTTTTTTTGAAGGGAAAAGAAAAAAAAGTACGGAGTAGGGGACTTTAATAGCTTCCATATTTTAAAGATTTTGTACACATGACGATTGGTGAGTAACCATCTAAATGCAGATTCTTATTAAGAGTATACATTTTTAGAAGAAAGTACGGAGCAATTGTTATACCCTGCACCACGGTGCGCGCAGCACTGTGCGTCCCACGCCTCTCAAAACGATGTTGGTTTGGAAGGCGCAGAAGGGAGTTGACGTGATTATGTGTGTTTGTTTATATCATTATGTGTATTTGTTTATACAATTATGTGTATTTTTTTATACAGTTATGTGTGTTTGCTTATACAATTATGTGTATTTGTTTATACAATTATGTATATTTTTTTATACAGCTATGTAAAACGACGTCGTTTTGCATCAGGGCGCACAATGCAATGCGCGCTCTGGTGCACGATATAAATTGCCAAGTACGGAGTGATATTTTCTTAATTTATTTGTTGGAAAGGAATTATTGGACAGAAGAATTTAATACGGGTATGCTTGGAGGTCGGGCAAATATAACTATGTGGACCATAGTCTAAAACGACGTTTATTTTATATTTTAAAAAATTCTTTGCTCCATGTACCATGTGCATGTTATAATAATGGATATTTTAGAATAAGATAATGTATTTTATGAGTTAAAATAATGTACTTTATATATTAAAATAATGTACTTTATATGTATTAGAACAATAAAATTTCTAGAGTAAGATAATAGATTCTATGAATTAGAAGAATATACTTTATGTGTTAGAATAATATATTTTATATGAGTTTAAATAATGTAATAATAATGATTGATGTAATATGAAATCCATCCTTGATATAAGGATTGCAAGTCCTACAAGCCCACATGGATGTGGCCCAAAATTTTGATATGAAAACTCAACGTCAAATTTGTGTCCTGAAAATTCGTTAGCTATATCTTTTATACATTTGCTCCCAAGTCAACCGACACCGTGGTCAATCATTATTCATGGATCACTGTTAAAAAATACATAAAATATATTATTTTAACTCATAAAATACATTATTCTAACACATAAAGTATATTATTCTAACCCATAGAATATATTATCTTATCTTAGAAATTTTATTATTTTAACACATAAAGTTTTTTCTTTTTGGGTATACCCAGGATTTTCACCGTCGGACACAATGGCTAATCTCCTCTCTAGATTGTAGGAACCTCTTTTGGGTGGGACAGCTGGCCTAGAGATTTTAGACTGCTTCATACTCAAAGTCAAGAATCGAACTCTTAACCTTTGGTTTTAACACATAAAGTATATTATACATTATTTTAACTCATATAAAATATATTATTCTAACATATAAAGTACATTCTTCTAACTCATAGAATATATTATCTTACTCTAGAAATTTCATTGTTCTAATACATTTGATGGATATATTAGAAATGGAGCAAATCGACATGAGAAGAGGAGCAAGGAGGACTTAAGCGGACCCGGGGCTCCGAGGTTGAGCCCCGTGCTTGACCCGGATCGCCCTAGGGTAAGGCCTCGACCATGAGGCCACGAGTGCTCGGGCACGAGGCCTCGACTATGAGGGCTTGACAACAAAGCCTTGGCCACGTGGCCTCACCCGGTCAAACCACGGGTCCAGTCTCAGGATCGGACACGGTCAAGGGGCGTTGCAACCATTCCCATCGTATTAGGGAGGCAGTTAGGGGGCATAAATAGCTTCATTATTGTCTCATTAAGACATCTCCAAGATTTGTTCTAATCTACAATTGTAATAGCATTACATTCCCTTTGTAATAGCATTACAACTACAAATTAATACAACATTTGGTCTCCGAGACCTATAACACTTGTTTTCCTATCATTTTGCCTATTCTATTATCCATTTACTATTTCCACTACAAAAAAAACACCGGAATAGCGACGGACGAATTCCGTCGCTAAAGTGTTTAGCGACGGATATCGTCCGTCACAAAAACCCTCGTCGCTAGAATTTAGCGACACAGTTTTTTTTCGTCGTTAGTTTTAGCGACGGAAATGTCCGTCGCAACACGAAATATATTCATCGCTATATGTCTTCCGATGACGGATTTGAAGAGAAAATTTGTGAGCGAATAACGACGGAATTTTCTGTCGCTACAATTAGCGACGGAAATTCCGTGGTTAAAACAGAAGATTATCCGTCGTTAATTTTCTACTACAACGATCCAGCGACGAGATTGGCAACCACCTAGCTACGGATTTTTACGTCGCTAACAATAGTGACGGACCGGTCCGTCGCTAACTTCCATCGTTAATATAACGACGAGAAATTATCATCAGTATTTTTTATTAATATTTGAATTGAATGTCATTTAGGTACAACTTAGTGACAGAAATATCCGTCGCTAAATTTAACTACAGATTTTTGCGTTGCTATATCGTTGCCTTTTTACCATATTTGTCCGTCGCTAAATTCTAAAAATTAATAAAACAAATATACCCGCTAATTAATATAAAAAATATGCATTAAGCCTATAATATAATACTTGAATAATATAATTATAAAATATATTATATTAAAGCATTCAAAGTCAATAACAATAACATAAGTAGAGTAGTATAATGTTACATCATTAGAACCAGTACCAAATATATTAATAAAGATAATCTAATCATCTCCTAAGTTTTCATCATTTGAATTAGCTGAATGTTGAGCTTAAGTACTTGAAGTGGATAGCATGCCGTTGCGACGCAACTCATCCATCAAACTTGCAATCTGAGCCTGCATTTGAGTTTTTTCAGCTTGTAGAGTAGCAGATGAACTATAGCTATTCTCGGTGATAAATGCGGATGACTTAGTCCCTAAGCCATAAATACGTTGTTTTTTTTACCCCACCAACAACATCCACATACATCTATGACATGTCTATAACTGGTGGCTCAGTTGACCCTTTCGCCTCTAGCATTGCAGCATCACGTTGTGCTTCTCCAAGTAGCAATGGTCGTCGATGGTAATTGCAATACAACCAAGCGTCGGGGATCCACCTGCTGGGAGCATCGTCCGAGGTACTTTAATTTATTTCTCTGTTTAATTTTTGATTTTCGCATTTTTTCTGGTGTACTTGTGTCTTGGTGCTCGCACTGTCATTTTCGTTGCGGGGGGGGGGGGGGGGGGGGGGGGAGGGGGGGGGGTGGTCGGTGGACGCCGGATTTAGGGCGAAATTAGTTGCTAGGGTTTTTTTACAATTTTTTTTTAGGTCTCTATAGCTTTGTTTCTATGTGTTCACGGGTCTGGGTTGCTAGGGTATGACCGGAATTACATCCGATTGTTTTCATCAACACCTTCTCTATATTCAGGCATCTAATTTTAAGGTTTTCTCGTTGTTGAGCATGTGTTGAATTTTATTGTTTTATTTTTATTTTGCATATCTGTTGGGTTCTTGTGTTTTTTTTAATCAATTTTTAGTGAATTCACAAATAAAGCTAATTTTTTTAATTTCAGTTACTCGTAATAATTTTAAATTTCAAGGTATATATTCTTATAGGAATATCTATCAGGCATGCACTTCTGCTATGATATTATTTTGCCTGAGTTGTTGTGTCCAGTATGTTGGCATTATTTTGTTTAATTTCGTTATGTTATTTATCTGTTGTTTTTGGTCCAGTTTATACGCGATTCATTTCGTGCAGGGGTTGTTATTTTTTTGTTTACATTTTGGGTGCTCTAGCTTTGTTACTGTCTGTGGTACGATTAGCTATGTTTTGAGGTTTTATTTCTGTGGATGGAGATACGGTTGTTTAGGTGTGCGTATGCGAGTAACAGTGTGTGCATTATTATTGTTTCTCAAATTTCGATTTTTTGCTATTTTTGCTATTATGTTGCTGTAAATTGGGGTTTTTTGTGCATCATATATGTGTGTGCATATTTTGGTCTGGGTGTATGCTCATTCTTTACTCTAACTATTCATTGTCGAATTCTCAATGTAACCATTTAACAGAGTTAGTACTACACACACGTTTGCAACTTGTAGCACACACATACCCCTTTGGCCCCTTCATAACACACCATCCGCGGTGATGTAAAATACACGCACAGAATTAAACATTATTAATTGGTTATAATGGGACTTTGCCTCTGTATTGTCTTAATTTCATGGTATTAAACGCCAGTGCACAATCATTGCTATTACCGTACACACACCCAACTCTGGATGTAATTTTCAATGTTGTGGGCTCTGGGTAGGTGTGTGCATGCTCTGGATGTGTATGTGTGCTTGGGTGTATGTTATTGTTCTGGTTTTTTCAGGGCGGAAGTCCAAGGTTTTGCGGTGTGATGATGAGGTGCCCCCGATGTTGAGGTGACCCCTGATAATGGGTCAACGTGGGAAGAGGCTCAAAAGCAACATAGAGAAAGCAACCTGGAAGGCGGAAAAAAAAAAAAAAAAAAAAAAAAAAAAAAAAAAAAAAAGAAGAAGGAAATGACGTGTGCAACATGGGATCTGCCGGCCCATGACAGCCGTAACTGTCCAGACAAAATAGCACTACCGGGAGATTAGAATACACTTATTAAAATAGCATTCATGTAATATTCTGATTTATAAGCTTTATGAATAGTATTTTAAGACCACAGATTGTTTACCAAACTATATAATACATGAATAATTACATGGACACAATTATCCAGCCTAATAAAATAGGAACACTTTTACTGTGTAATATAGCTAGTTGGTATGTGCGACAATCCAAAAATTTATTTTATAAATCCGATTTTAAGAAAATCCAAAATAGCCAACTAGGAGTGGTGGAGGGTAACACAGCTGGGAAATACTTGGGCTTCCCTTCACTTGTGGGACAAAGAAAGAAGCAAATACTGGGTTTCTTGAAGGAGAGAATACTTGCGAAGGTCAGGAGTTGGAACGCGAAATATTTGTCAAAGGCAGGACGAGAAGTTCTGCTAAAGAATGTTATCCAAGCAATGCCATCTTATGCGATGATGGTTTTTTTGTTACCCTCAGGTATGTGTAAGGAGATTGAAGTTCTCATGAATGAGTATTGATGGACGGGCACAGTTAATAATGGAAAGGGAATAAGGTGGAGGTCATGGGCGGGTTTGTGTGCACCTAAGGCTACAGGGGGCATGGGTTTTCGCTCGTTACGGGAAATGAATTTGGCTTTGCTTGGGAAACAAGCATGGTGTTTGGTCACCAATTCCACTTCTTTGGTAGCAAAGGTGTACAAGGCCCGCGTTACTTTCCACATTCCTCCTATTTTGAAGCAGTTGCGGGGATTAATCCCTCCTTTATTTGGAGAGGGTTACTAGAGGTCCGGAGTATCATACAAGATGGTTGCAGGCGGAGTATAGGGAATGGCCATGACACAATAATAGGCCAACATGCGTGGCTCCCAGTGCAGGATGATCCATTTATCACAACTGTGGTGACTGATGCAATTTTCCATTCGCCGGTTGCAACGTTTTTTAATGACCAAGGTATGGGATGGGATGTAGATCGCATTCATTCTATTTTTAATGCACATGATGTTAGTCTAATTATGAACATACCAATTTCTATCAGAAAACCACATGACTCGTGGTTCTGGTATTGGGACAAGAAAGGCAAATATACAGTAAAGTCATGCTATAATCGCTTAAAGGGCGAGGTACATGATGTTAGACCGTGGTCAAGGTTGTGGAATGTGTTCGTTCCGCCAAAGGTCAAGCTATTTGTTTGGCAGTTGGCTTCGTCTTATCTCCCCACGCGGGATGCTCTACAGTCGAAAAATGTCCATTGCAATTTGGTTTGTCACATGTGCAGGGGTGAAATCGGAGAGTGCTTTCCATATGTTTGTCCAGTGCCCGGAAGCGGCGAGAATATGGGATATACTGGGTATACCGGTTGTTAATGCACCGCATGGTAATGTTATAGATTGGCTGTTTCATAATGTCTCAATTTTGCCTAATGAAATTCTGCCTATATTTATTATGGCTTGTTGGGGTATATGGCAATGTAGGAATGATTGCATTTGGAATGGGGTACAGTATGCGACAAACACACTGCTATTGCGTTCTATAACTTTCTATCAAAGTTGGGCTACTGTGAATGCGCTGGAAACACCAATGAATACGCAAGCCAGAGAAGGAAAATGGGAACGTCCAGCGGCAGAGAGGTTTAAGCTCAATTCGGATGCTTCTCTAAACCATGCGGATAATGTGATGGGTTTAGGGTGGGTACTCCGGGATCATGATGGTACTTTCATGGCGGCGAAGAATAAGTGTTTGTATGGAATCTATACAGTCGAGGAGGCGGAGGCTATTAGTTTGAGAGAAGCCTTGAGCTGGTTCAAGGACACTGGGATGGGTGGTGTTGATGTTGAGATGGATACACAAGTGGTTTTTTATGCTTTAACTAGTCCTTCATTTTCTTCTTCGTTCGGCCTTTAGTATATGATGTTAAAGAATTGGCGTCTGGAATAGATGATGTCCAATTCAAGTTTGCAAAGCGATCTGCGAATGGTGCCGCCCACATTGTGGCAAGGGAGGCCTGTTCAGAGTCAGGTTGTGGGGAATGGTTTGATGTCCCACCAGCTTTTCTTGTAAACTGTCTTATTGATGATTTAATGCATTAATCTTTGATCCTCAAAAAAGAATTTTTAAAAAGAAAGCGGTATTGAATAAATTATTTTGCGCCATTTTAAATTTAATTCGACACTAAGAATGGATTTAATCCCAATGTCCTGATTTTTCAGGTACTTTGCGTGCCACGTTTCGAACTGAGAAATCTATCTGAGTGAAACCGGGAGAATTCTGAGAAGCCTAAACCAAGTGTTCATCTAGAAATCATTTTGGGAAGATTTTATTTTCTACCCGAAACTATTTAAAATAGCAATTCTAGCCCTTGGTTCATGGAGTATGGTGGACCACTAGACATCCAAAGCCTTTCCTGATTCATCTTTTAGCCAAAGAAATTACACTTTTGCCATCAACCAATCATATGAAATCCTCCTAGGGTTTTGAACCCATATAAAAGCAATAGTATCTCCTCATTTTCTCCTGATTCATTCCTTCCTTCTCACATTTTGGAGCTTTGCAAACACAAGAGGGAAAACGCATATATATGTCCTTTCGGAGTAAAAGAGAAAGCAACGGACATTGCGATCCGATATCATGTAACGCGGCGTATTCTCACGTTACGAGGTTGAAAACTGCCCGCCAGGCTTGGAATCCTGGTCAGGGGGTGTGCACACTGATAGTTCGATACATGATTCCACATAGTATGAGTAATGGAACCACGAGATTGGTTCTGTGGGCGTGATGAGAGATTGGCCGGCTATACGCCGTACCCAATGGGTTATTTCACACTAGGGTGAAGCCCGGCCTCGCCCACGAGTAAAGAGAAAGCGAGTCAAGAGACTCAAGAGAAAGAAAGCGAGTCATTGAGACTCAAAGAATGTGAGTCAAGAGACTTAAGCGAAAGAAAGCGAGTCATTGAGACTCAAAGAAAAGAAAGCAAAGCAAGTCATTTATGACAACAAGAAACCTCCACAGAAAAGTATTCTTTTGAAAGAGCGTATATGTATATCTATACTACCTATAGCACGGGATTGCTTATGTATGTCTTGCACTAGATTGCATGAGTAGTAGCACGAGATTGCTTATAAATATATATTGCACTAGATTGCATGAGTAGTAGCATGAGATATGTCTTGCACAAGATTGCATGAGTAATATATGATAGCATGAGTTTGCTTATGACATATGTCTTGCGCTAGATTGCATGAGTAGTAATATGGGTTTGTTGATGAGATATGTATTGCACAAGATTGCATGAGTAGTAAATGACAGTATGAGTTGCTTATGAGTTATACGTCTTGCACTAGATTGCATGATTGATAGTATGAGCTTGTTTGTGAGTTATATGTCTTGCAAGTGAATGCATGATAAGTATTTGATAGCATAAGAAACATATTTGAGTTATATGAGAAAGCATGAGATACTTGAATATTTGGGAAGTATTAGACTAATCATAAGATGAGAATGTGATGAGTTGTTTAAGGGATAAGTATGCTTATATGAGTATTAGGTTGCAAGCATCTAGAAGGAGAAAATTTCAATTTTGGTCCACTGACTATTGCACTTGTGTTAATTGCAACACTTGACTTTCAAAAATGTTAATTTAGTACCTTGACTATGCAATTTATATCAATTTTGGTCACGCCGACTAAATTGCCGGCCAAATCTCACCGGAAAAACTTAAACATTCTTAAATTTTTTATTCATAGGGGCAAAACAGTCATTTTACGTTAAAATAAAATCAAAAAATTATTTGCTTCTTCTTCTTCCTCAACACCTCCGGTGCCAACATTCTTTTCTGCCCTAAGCTCTCTTACCTTAGGCAAAATTCACAGTAAATGTATTAATAATTGATGGAATTTAGGATCAGATTAATATTGCCAGTGAGGTTTATCAGATTGTACGATTTCTTGTTAATTTCAGTCGGATTATTGATTTGATTAGAGACTTCAAATTTCGAAAGCTCTATTTATCTCCAGTAGTCCTGTGTTGAGAAGGAATGGAGATGAAAGTGTGCGAATTTGTATGGTGAGGCGATGGTGCGACGAACGGCGGCAGCAGAACGAGCAGATTGGCGATCTCGAACCTGTGTATTCCACCGGAAAAGGGTTGGGCGCAGGTGGGTGGGTGGGTGTCGTCGCTTCTGTGATCTGAGAGGGAGAGAATGGTTGGCTGTTTTGGAGTCTGAGAGGGAGAGAAGGTTGGCTGTTTTGGAGTCTGAACCCCAAAACCAAAAAATGACATGCAAAACAGCCATGGATCAATCAATTTATTATGAGAATATAAAAATAGGAGAAGCTCACCGGAAATTGACATAAAGATTCTTATTAAGTGTCACCGAAAATTTAAAAAGAATCTTTATGTCAATTTAACACAATAGGAGAACGAAGGTTGTTGGTCGCCGGAAATGGAGAAACTCATGGGAGAAGAAAGAAAAATGAGTAAAATGACTAAAATACCCACATTAGTTGATTTATTAAACTTTTCCGGTGAGATTTGGCCGGCGTGACCAAAATTGATAGAAATTGCATAGTCAAGGTACTAAATTAACATTTTTGAAAGTCAAGTGTTACAATTAACCACTGTTGCAAAAATCGCGCCAAGGCGCCGATTAGGCGCCCGGCTAGGCGCTCTAGGCGGCCGCCTAGGCGTTCTAGGCGCCCGCCTAGGCGCTCTAGGCGGTCCCCAGGCGCCTAGAGGGCGCCTAGCGATTTTTTCAACATTGCAATTAACACAAGTGTAATAGTCAGTGGACCAAAATTGAAATTTTCTCCATCTAGAAGCTAATGTCAAGTATATTTAAGTGTATAGATTTGTTTGAGCAAAGAATGTGGAACTTTTGTTTTCCAAAGTATATATTGTACTTACTTTATAGGGTTGAGTGGCGTTATACTTAGTTTCGTGCTAACGGGTTTTATTTGCTATTTGTTGCTTATTAACCCCTTTCAGGTGGGCCCAGTTCGTAAAGTTGAGAGCACGAGTTAGACTAGTGTAGCTAGATAGCTTGTAGTCTAAACTCTTTTGTTTTTATGGTTGTCGTAGTTTGTCCTTTTGATGGTGCTGGACACCGGGGTTTTATTCCCCTAGCTTTTCGATGGATGTTATGACTTGAATGTTTTTAGTTTTACCCTTAGCATGTGCAATCACCTTGGAGGGTGATTGTGGCGGTGACACTCCTTTAAGATGTTTATTAAGTTTAATTCCACTGCTTAGTTTATCTTAAAAGGTTTAGTTGGTTAAGCAAGTTTAAGAAAAATGGGGTGTTACAATATGGAATGCACACATTATACCAATTCGCGAGCACACATTATACCAATAAGCGTGCACACATCTTTAGATTGGGTGTAATTGTAATAGTGTTGGCGAAAATAAACGGGCTAGTAATGTGACGAATATGAATAATTGCAGAATGAATGTCGTGCACACAGTACCGGGGAAAGGAACATGAGCTCCCTTAAAAATAAGTCGTGTGCATGCTGACAGGAAAAAGACATCCAACACATAAATCACAAAAAAAAAAAAAAAAAAAAAAAAAAAAAAAAAAAAAAAACCATTTGAATAATAGCCACATGGTGTAACATCCAAACTTTTATTTTTATAAATCCAATTTTAAGAAATTCCAAAATAGTCATTTTCACTCCATTAAATTTTTTTGAGATAAATTGGTGTTTGAATAAATTATTTTGAGTTACATTTTAAATTAATTCAACACCGAAATTTATTTTAATTCCAAAATCTTAAATTTTCGGGTACTTCGCGTACCAAGTTTTAAACTGAGAAACCAATCTGAGTGAGACCGGGAGAAATCTGAACCAAGTGTTTGTTTAGAAATCATCTTTGGAAAATTCTATTTTGACCCCAAGTTATTCAAAAATCATCTTTCTAGCCTTGGTTCATGATATAAGGTGAACCTTGACTATTCCTACAAGACAAAGCATTTGATGAGATATTTTAAAGCAAGCAATTACATTTTTACCCCTCAACCCTAGCAACAAAAGAACATAATTCTACCCTAACTCTTATTCATTTTCTTCATCTCCATTGGCAGCCATTTTTCCCCTCTCACGTGAATCTCTCTCTTATTTATCCTCCTTCATCTTCCAAAAAACCTAGGTCCAAGACTTGGTAAGATTTCATCTCTTCTTCTCCATTTTCCTTTGATTAGCTTGTCTATGAGATAGATTATCTAAGCTAGATGTGTTTTTGGGTTTTGTGTTGGTAGTTGCTTGAGAAATGGAGATGGTGAAGAGGAAGACCTAGCTTGAGGTTGGAGATGGAGGGATTCTTGAGGTTGAAGCTTGAGGTATAACCCATGGACTCACACTCTTTATTTTGGCTCTGTGAAGCTTAGTTCTTTAATGGAAATGTGTAGAAATGGTAGATTCTAGTTGTGTTTGAGCTAGGAAGTGATCTATTACTTGTTTATGAGGTGTTGATGAAGTTTTTGTTGTGTTAGACATGCTTGAAATGTGTTTTTGCATATGAAAGATCTATCTGGTGCACACACAGAGTGCCGGCCCTAGCCGCGGCCCATCTTGGGGGCCGTCGGCTAGAGCCGGGGCCAACCGGGCCTAGGGCACGACCCTAGGATAGGGCCGTTTCCTAGGCCCGGTCATGTAACGGCTTTAGGGGGCGGCTCTTGAGGAGTCCCGCCCCAAGTCCCTGAGTATTGTTCTGAGAAGATTTTTGTGCAGTGGCCGGGCCCTTGTGGCTCAGCTACGTGTTGTTTCGGGCCAGGTGTCATGGGCCCTTATGGTTCGGTACCTCGGGGCCGTCTCGACGCACGTTTTGGCTTTGATTTCGTTGAATTTGGATTAAAAATGAGCATGTTATGGTGAATTTAGTGATGAATTTGCTACACAGTAAGAGTTTTGAAGTTCACTGTGAAAGAGAAATGTTTTGCCTTGATTGCCTAATGTTATTTTTGTATTGAGTAGAGAAGCATGATCATTTTGGAAATGTGATTTATTAAGAAAGTATGACTAGAATGTGTCGTTTGATCAATGAGATTTGAAGCATATTTTGTTGATAGAAATATATGGAATTTGTTATGTTGCAAATCGAGTATGTTATTGTATTCTTGAGAATTTTACGATCTTTATATATGGTTTGGGGCATGTTGTAGAGTATTTTTGCATCTCCAGTATATCATATTTCAAAAGTGCATAAGTGGCCAACGTGAGCCTAAGTATTATTTTCCAAAGAAACTCTCATTCCACGTAGAGCATCTCTATCTTATCTTTGTGAATAAATTGAGAAGTATGTGCATGTCCTTTGCATAAGTTAAGTCTTACATCTATGAATTGCATGAGCGACATATCTATATATACATATATATCTATAGTGAGGAAAACCTTGTTTTGGAGGACCCGTTTGGATTATGTCCTCTCGGATGATTTTTATGGACATTGAGGTCCCAGTACATGTAACGCGGTGTATTCCCACGTTACGAGGTTGGAAACTGTCCGCCAGGCTTGGAATCCTGGTCAGGGGGTGTGCACGCTAAAAGTTCGATACCTGATTCCACAGAGTTTGAGCATAGAACCAAGAGAATGGTTCAGTGGACGAGATGAGTATTAGGCCGCCTAGACGTCGTGCCTAATAGGTTCGTTCATGCTACGATGAAGTTCCTACCTCGTCCATTTGCAAAGAAAGCGAGTCATTGCGACTCTAAGAAAGAAAGAAAGAAAGAAAGAAAGAAAGAAAGAAAGAAAGTGAGTCATTGCGACTCTAAGAAAGAAAGAAAGAAAGAAAGCAAGCGAGTCCTTGTGGCTCTAAGAAACCTCCACAGAAAAGTATTTTATTTTACAAGCGAGTGTATGCGTATACTTATAGTTTGCACATGTTTGCATAAAGAGAATGTTGCACGAGGTTGCATTTGAGTGTAGTACTTGCACGAGTTGCATATGAGTATGGTATTGCATGAGTTTGCATAATGAGAATGATCAGCCGAGGTTGTTTATGAGTATGATCGTTAGTTGCATTTTGAAGAGTTGTATATTCAGTTTGTATGATGAGAAATTGAAAGCATGAAGTTAGTTTCCTTTTTGTTTGTTAGTACGAGATTACTTGTGAGCATGAGTTCGTTGATGATGTTGTTGTGATGTTTGTGTTGGAATATCTTTGTTGTTGAGTCTTTAGTATTGAAGCAGCTTGTTGATACTATATGTTGTAAGCATATAGAAAGTCTGAAATATATATAAATTGCTTTGGTGATGAGATTGTTGTTTATGAATGTGGTAAAATGTTCTTCCAAAGTATATTCTATAGTACTTTACAGGGTTGAGTGTGGTTATACTTAGCTTCGTGCTAACGGGTGTTTTCCTATTTGTCTATGTGTTGCTTGTAAAACCCCTTTCGGGTGGGCCCAGCGTTGCGAAGTGATCGAGTTAGACTAGTCTATTAGTTTTAGATGTTTAAACTCTTTATGTTTTGTTCATGACTTTATCTACCGGATTCTAGACATATGATGTTTTGATGTGCTTTGATGATGTAGACATCGGGGTGTGTTTATCCCCCATATGCTTAAATTAAGTTTGATGCTTTGATGATGTAGACATCGGGGTGTGTTTATCCCCCATATGCTTAAATTAAGTTTGATGGATTGTTAGTTATTTATTTATTTTCTAGTTCTATCCTTAGCATGTGCGATCACCACGGATTGGTGATTGTGACGGTGACACTCCCACTAGCTTTCTTAATAAGTTATTTATCCGCTGATTGAATTGTAATTTTTTTTTTTGAAAGTTACTGGCTCTATTACATTGTAGTATCTGTTCATATACTTTCTCAACCTATTGAAACACAAAGAACCAATAACGCCTCCACTGAGGCTTGAACTCGTAATCTTCCAAATGGAAGTCCAACCCGGGTACCATTAGACCACATAGTCCTGGTAGAATTGTAATTAAGATTTAGGAAAAGTGGGGGTGTTACAGATGGATTCAAAGATTAGATAACAATAGAAAAGCATACCATGTTAACTTTCCTAATATTCGAATACGGCATCAACCGACATTCCATCATCAACCTTTCACGGAACAAACTAACCATCTTGTCACGGAAGTGGGAAATATCCACAACAGTATTAAACTAACAAGAAATAAACCAAACCACAAAACCAAGAAAACATTTTAAAAACCGGCAATCCCATGAAAAGAAACATGAAAAGTATAAATGAAGAAGGAATTAAAGAAAACAAATAGTTATTGGTAATTGGGTATCATTGGGGCAATTTATATCCTGAACTACGGTGCGCGTTGCATTGTGCGCCCAGATGCAAAACGACGTCGTTTCAATTTATTTTTTTTTCTGAAATTTCCCGTCCCAGTGTTTGGCAGTTAATTTTTCTTTTTAAAAAATCCATGTTCAAAAATGTACATAATGTTATACTAGAATACCCATAATTGTATACATGAATGTACATAATTATATAACAAAATATACATACTCTTTTTTAAAAGATAATACACATAATCTAACATAATACATAATAAACATAAACTTTTAACATAATACACATCAACTCTTAACATAATACACAAAAATTTCCTGATTCGGATGTACATAATTGTATAAAAAAGAATGTACATAATTTTATGAAAAATGTACATAATTGTATGAACAAATATACATAATTGTATGAACAAATATACATAATCACAACAACTTCCTACCGCTCCTCCCAAAACGACGTCGTTTTGGGAGGCGCGCGGCGCACAGTGCTACGCGCGCCGTGGTGTAGGGTATAACGATTGTATCATTGGCGCGCACACCAACATTCAGTAGACACACCTATAAACTCAAAAGAATCCATGAGAAAGCATTTGGACACAACTGGCCGCAAACGCGCACACTGATTCTCAAGGGTGAGAGCGCCTGCACAAATGAATTCCGACGGACGGAGTGTGTGCGTCAACGCATAGGTAGTTCAATCCTACCATACTAATACTTCTTCAATTATGGCCTAATATAGTAATATCCATATGAGCATAGGTAGTTCAATCCTACCATACTAATACTTCTTCAATTATGGCCTAATATCCATATATAATATTGTCCGTAATTAGCCTCTTATTATTTTGTCATAATTACCCTTTCTAATACTAATTTAACACTAATCTAGTTTCTTTAATTTATTAATTTCCTTTGATCTAATCCGTTAATCTACTCAAATCCTATGGTCCATATTTATCCACACGTTTGTATTTTAATGGTGTTTGTATGTGAATGCAACCATATATATGTAGATTTTGGATCCGGTGAGGTCACTATTATTTGGTGAGGTCGTGAGGCTTAATCTGGTTCGTTGATTAATATTATTGTACGGTTCAGATGTGCACATTGAAATATCCCACGCGTTATGTCTGCAGTTGTGTTAGGGGGTATATTTGTCTTTTGTTATTATTGTTTTTATGGTATAAAGATTTGATTAGCATATTTTATGGTTTTGTGCGCGATATTTATGGTCCTAAATCACTTTCAATATTTTTCTAGCCTCTTTAGCTTCCGCCCTTTTTCTCTCTTTCTTCCTTCATCCGATATTAATGTTGGCACCGCTCTTCTACTTCTCCGCTGTCCGTTCTTCTCCGACCATCGAGCTCGTGTGCTTCTCGGTCGTCCACCCTTCTTTGACCATTGACGCTCGTTTATCCGTCGCCGGTGCCGGTCTGTCTCTGTCAACAATGGTGGGTTCAACGATCACTCATTCCAAGCTCAGAGATCATCTTCTTCCGCGTCCAATTAAGGTATTTTCGACTGACCGGTATTTATAGTTTCCTTTATTCGTTAATTTGTCGGATTTGTACCTTTTTTTTTTGCGTTTTCCGACGGGTAGAGCCGTCCCTAGCGTTTTTAAGGCGTGTCCAGTTGGAGGTTTTGGATGCCTGGTATTAGGGTTTTGTGTTGCTTGCCGTTTTTGTCCGGTGTACTTAGTCTGGGTCAATGCCGATGGGTTCTTGGGTTTTGTATGTCTGTTTCCGGTGCTGGGGTTCGGTGTATGGCGGGGTTCAGGGTGTGGGCACTGTCTGGTGGCGATGGATAGTGGGGTTTGTATGGTTCGGGCTGCTACCGGGGTGTGTGTGTGTGTGTTTTTTTTCTTCTGTATTTGTTGAGTTTATGGTTTGTTGGGTTTTCTGTTTTTGTTTTGCGGTTTACTCCGACTGGGTTACTGTCGGCGGGGGTTTGCCGGTGGTACATGTGTTTACTGGGGCGAGGATTCGTTGCATGGTGGTGGGTTGGTAGGTTTGGTGGGGGTGGGAAAGACGTTGCGGTTTGGTTCCATTATGTTTTTAAAAAATGTGGGAAAGAAGAGAAATCATCGGCAGAAACGATGATGAAACTAATCACACGTTTTCTTGTTTCTGACAAACACTATTAATATTAGTAGTTAATAGTTATTAATACTTATTTCATTCCCAGTAAACAAATTTACATGAATAACATTTTGGGTAGTGTTTTAATCTGCGATTTTCGATTTTGGTGCAATGTGTTGTATGAGAAATGGGATTTGGATGTGCATATACTTTGGCCGGGTTGAGTTTATATATATTTTATTCCAGGTGGGGGTCTTTTGTTTGTTTGTTTGTTTTTTTTTTTTTTTTTTTTTTTTTTGTTTTTTGTTGTTTATATTTTTTGGTGTCTTAGGAACATTGGTTGTGTTTTCTTGGTCCTATGAAAATTGAAGAATATAGGATGTTGTTCGTAATACCCATGTACGTAGTAGCATGTGGTTGCCTTGTTACGTTTAATGAAGTTGATTTTTTTTTTTTTTTGTGACATTAATGAAGTTGATTATATGACTCTATAAATGTGTATTTTGATGGTATATTCTTAATTAATCACAAACTGATCTTCATGGAATTGTTCGTTATGGGGAGTCTTGGAGGTCTAATTTGTTAAAACATAAAAGAGTTGAAACATTACGTGTGTGTTGTTGCCAATGATTGCATGTGCCAGTTGTTTATAATTGGATACTTTATTATTATTCCTCTCTTTTTGTTTAAAACATATCAAATTATGTTGATTGTGTTGTGTTGCATTTCAGTTTTTGTTGTTAAATGTTATGTCCCTAATGCACTAATCATTTTCGGTTTACCTTACCGGGGTGCGTTTATATACTAGTGGCCTGTGAAAATAACTCTCTAAGTTGATTATGATCGTTGATCTGGTATTGGTTTGTTTATAGTTTTTCATTGAACTAAGAAATCTATTTTCTATGTCCTTATCTTTAACGCACACACTTGCTTTCATAAACGCACATAACTGCGTCTTTCAACGCACAGACCTTCTGCTTTCTATGCACTCACTGCATAGTACATGAACTCTCTACTACATTGATTAGGGGTTTGGTATTTGTACAAAGCACTTAGGTCACCATTCAAAGTCTGTATTGCCGTGTATCACCTCATGCAATCTGTTTTTCCACTTTTTTCCTCATTAATGTGGGTATGTGCTTTTGATACTTTCGGTCTGTGCATAGCATATCCTGGTTACATTTACCGTTAATATTTACTGATTTTTAACTTTTTGGTAACAACTGTTTGGTTTGGAACAATGCAGACTGCCGATGAAATTTTTGAGGACAAGGCTGGTGTGGTAGTCGCAGCTCTTAATGATATCGTGCAGTTTCTTGACCAACACCCTGGTTGCTCGACTCGTACGGATACTTTCATGCGGGTTATATCAGGTGCACGGAGAATAATTACCTTGTCGGAGACCCCCGCATGTGCAGATCCTGTAGTCAATGTGAATACGGGTCTTGCAGGTACCCTAAGAGATGATGACATGTGGAACAATCCGGACAATTTAACAGGTTGTTGATGTAGTGGTCCAGGCGGCCCTGCAGCAAAATGCAGTCCAAGAATCTCCCAAAATCAACCAAGTACCGATCGAGCTGGAGTGTACTAAAGGATTGGACGGGGGGTGTTTGGCAGTCTCACCCGTGGATGATTTGTCGGGCACCCCAGCTGCAGTAAGTATGATAGTTTACAAGCGCAAGAAAGTTAGGCGTTTGTAGGATGTGTTCTACTGGCGTGTGTACTTCCCTTTTTTTTTTTTTAGCTCATTCTAACTGCGCGTATGCTAGTTTTTTTTTGTGGCTAAAAGGTGTAGGGGTTTAACTTCTTAGTCCGTTAAGGTGTGTAGTCTTATCCTACTATTTTGTCATGTAGTACCAGTTGATGCGCATACGTTGTATACCCTTTGCAGTCACTTTAATTATTGACAACGAGCAGTTGGTTTGGACATATGCACATACATGCCCAAATTCTAACCATACCGCCAATCAATTTTTTTTTTTACCAATGTCTTCGACAACTAAAACCCACTGTATTAATCTATTTCAGCCTTATGCACACACCGAAACAAAAACCCGCACACACAATTCGCACATACCTAAAGAAAAACACGCACCCGCCTTACCCAAAAACCCCAAAAAACCAATTCCCCCACAACCAAGCAAAAACATGCATACGCATTTCCCAAAAGACGCTGGCTCCAAGTCGCACACACCCATTCTAGTACATGCACAAACCTAACCAAAAGAAACCCAACAAACCAATTCGCACACACCAAATCAGAAACTTGCATACGCCTATCCCAAAAGACGCTCGCACCAATTCGAGCACACCAAACCAGAAACTTGCACACGTCTTTCCCAAAAAAACGCACACACCATTTCGAACACACCTACACAAAAACACGCACCCGCCTTACCCAAAAACCCCACATACCAATTCGACCACACCCAAGCAAAAATATGCATACGCATTTCGCAAAATACGCTGACACCAAGTCGCACACACCCATTCTAACACATGCACACGCCTGACCCAAAAACCCCACATACCAATTCGCACATACCAAATCAAAAACTTGCATACGCCTTTCCCACCAATTCGTATACACCCAAACTAAAACATGCACACGCCGTATCCAAAAAGACACGCACAACGCTAACCTATCCTACCCCAAGCTGCTATATCACTTGTTGTTTTATCCCATTACCCAAAAACAGAAATCAATCAACGAACAGCCCCAACTCTCCATCCACCCATACCCACCACAATTTTTTTCCCACACTCTCTTTAAAAAAAACCACAGTTTTCATCCATTACACAATTTCGCACACACCAAACCAATAATATGCACACACCACGCAACCACCCACACATGCAATAATACGCAACGCACATGCTGAGTCAAAAAAATGCACACAGGTAGAACTCACGTCCTCCAGCTAATATATCAATTTCGATTTTCCTTCATTTTAAACAAACGAACCCCCCTGCCGGACAACCCTACCACCAACTACGACTTCAGTCTTCCAAAATAAATTCCAAACCAATATATTCGACATCCAGCACATGCCGCATTATTTGGAGTTGCACAGTCCATATCGATCAAATGCACTCACCAACGTAGAAAAACAAATAACAGAAAAGTCCAGAACCACATACCCGTGTTGTTACTCGCCATTCACAAGCTACCATGGATGTCTCCCTCAGGGTTCTCTGCGCTCTATACTTCACGTTCTTCTTTCATACAATAATACATACTACTAATTACCATTCACATTCCCCCTAATATTAGGCTAAATATTCCAATCTTATTCTTACCAAAATTAACCACCTTAATACAATTATTCTCTTGTTCTTATGTTTAAAACCTATCCTTAATTTAGTTATATATCTCTTTAAATCTCAACCATCTATTTGTAATTAGTTAATGGCCATGATTAGGCCTCATGAACTCATTTTTACTAGAGACCTCATGGGATCCAAAGCCTATATATATATATATATATATATTATTTTTTTGAACTTTGAATTAATATTAATTTTTGTTAAGACTTTAAAGTTGAATTGTAAATTCAAAATGTTAGTATTCGTAGACTTTATTTATTTTTTTAAATTTTGAATTCAACTAATAAAAATAAAAATAAAAAACGCGGCCCGGCCCGTAAGGCCTGCCAACTCGCGCGGGACGGGCTAGGGTTGTATGAACCTTAGCCTGCGGGTTGGCCCTCAAAAGCCCGTCAAAAATTAGGCCCGCAGTGGGGTGGGCCGGCCCGCTTTGACAGTAACAATTACAAGGTTAAAAGTTCGACTTCCGGAGGGAGTGACCTATATTGGCTTTCTTGGAGACTAGTTTATCTTCTTATGATCCTTTACCGACTAGGTTAAATCCTAGTGCATATCTTCAAGTAGTGACTGCGAGTTTATCTCGTCATTTAAAAAAAATTATAATTTCAAAATTAAAAGTAATACATCATTTATAAATTAAAAATTTAATTTAATTTAAACATAAAGATTGGAATTAAAAATTTGTAACATTTAAAGGATAAAAATTAAATAAAATTAAATACGAAATTGCGAATGAAATTTGTTCTAGGTAAATTCATATTATACTTAATCTTGAGACCCATAAAGAGATAGAAAATGCTATGAGCATCCCCATTAGGGGATTATGGAACAGATTTTGAGGAGAGATGGGTGAAGTGGAGGAAAGAGAGGGAAGAGAGAGAAGAGATTGGGTTGTTCTGCAAAAAATAGGCTTGTTTGGGCGCGTAATTTTTTATTTTTTTATTTTTTTAGATATTAATTAATTTTTTTCATTTTTTCTCCCTTCCCATTTTCTCTTTCCTAATCACACATGTAAAACCTCTTCAAAATCTTTACACTATTGAGGATGTCCCATAAAGAATATATTTCTTCTTACACGGCATGTTTTCATTTAAAAAAAAAAATTATTATTTTGTTCCCAATTTTGGGGGAGCGCAATTAGCTAATTGATTAGATCTTACACACAAGGAATTTGCTTTCAAAAAAAAAAAACACACACAAGGAATGTAATACAAATCTTTCATCATTTTTAGACTTTTTTTATACATGTTTTTAGTGAATTTATACTCCAGACTGCTATCTCTGGTCATAAATTTTAAGTCAGCCGATAAATTAATTACGGCTAAACTCGGAGACAAGGAAAAAAAAAATACTATTATTGGCATCAATCGAAATAGATGATGTTAGTACAGATTTAAAAAAAAAAAAAAATCGAATATGTACATTATTACACAAAAAGAGATATATGTGTTGATACAATAATGCATAAGTATACGTGTGCAATCATACCAGTCTCCCACCGTTTCATCCTAGATACGTGGCATGCAATTGACATACTATGCTGCCACCAACACTGCTTTGCCGCCCTCTTCTTCTGCATGCATGCATCCCTTGCCCACACGCCTGACGTATATTGATTATAGTGTAGACCATAGTCTACATAACTCTGTGGATCATTGTTCAAAAATATATAAAATATATTATTTTAATAAAGTATTTATATTGTAACAATGTAGTATCTTCTGTTTATATATTTTCTTAACCTACTAAAACACAAAGAACCAATATCACCTCCACTAAAGTTCAAACTCACAACCTTCCAAATAGAAGTCCAACCCAGGTACCATTAGACCACATAAAGTATATTATTTTAACACATAAAGTAAATTATTCTAAATCTTAAAATACATTATCTTACTCCAGAAATTTAATTATTATAAGAGAAAATTGCATCTTTAGTCCTTGAATTATAACCAAGTTCCGACTCAGTCCCTAAATTATGACCGTATTTGAGTTTAGTGTCCCAGTTATGAACGAAATGGCAAGTTTAGCCCCTAGCGTTAATATCCGTCTGCAACTAGTGAAAAACTTAAAAATAATTTAATAATAGAGAAGTAATAAAATATGAATTTCAAATTATAATTCCCTTCTTATATTGAAGCCCATTGCGCAACCGTCATTCTTTTCTTTTTATACTTACAATCGAAGATCTATTTCTTCGCCAAGCTCTAAAATCTCAAATTCGTTCACTTCCAAGTTGCGAAATTCACAATAAGTTATTTCTCTATTTTATATGTTTAAATAAATAATCAATATTCTCCATATTGATGAACTAATTTAGCCTTTAACTGTATGATGTCATTTCTTATTTGTAGTACTTCATCTTTCCCTCAAATTGAGAATAATTTTTTATGCAGATCCTGTTTTAACATTATTTTAACATATAAAATATATTATTCTAACTTATAAAATACATTATATTAACTTAAAAATTTTATTATTCTAACACATATAAAGTACATTATTCTAACTTATAAAGTATATTGTCTTACACCATAATGTTTATTATTTAAATTCGTACGCAAAACAATAAAGTTTTTTTTTTATATATCAAAATAACATCATTTTAGAGAATTATTTATATAACTGTGTGAATTAAGATCCACACAATAATTTGTCTCTGACATAGCTTAGCTTCTTACTCTCTTTCTTTCTCTATATATTATATAAACATATGCACATATATCGTTCTAGGTGTGTACTTTAAGGTAAAAGTGAAAGCGCATTAAATTGATAGCGTAGAAAGGAGATATGATGTTGGATATAATTCACAAGTTTCTCAACCTGGTGGCTCCGCCCATTACCTTCTTCAGCCTGCTGCTTTTCTGGCCCCCGTTTCAGGTCTTCAAGTTCTTCCTCTCAATCTTGAGCTCCATTTTCGCCGAGGATGTCGCCGGCAAGGTCGTCATCATCACCGGCGCTTCCTCCGGCATTGGTGAGGTAAGGACCACGTCACGCTCTTGCTACACTATATCTATGAATTTATTTAGACACTATACTGGTTTTAATTTTTTTTTTTTTTTTTTCAATTTAGTCTTAAATGATGTTTTGTGTTTAATTGGATTCTGAACTTTGATGATTTTATCTTAAGCTCTCTGTTAGGATTTTCATGTTGGTGGTTTGAATGATTAATGTCTTTGTAATTTTCTCTATATTAATGACTCAATTAAAACATTGACAAAATAGTAAGAGATTCACGTTTATAACCACAAGATCACAAGTTTAATCTTAATCTTCTTTATTTGAGCCGATTAATTATGAGTTAATTCCTTGTGGTCCTTTGCTGGTTAGGGTCATAAGGTGAGATTTATTCAAACTCGAAAGGGTTGTGGGTTTCTCTCATTATCCAAAAAAAAAAAAAAAAAAAAAAGAAGATATTTTGGTAATTTTTCCTCTTAAATGTTTTTTTTTTGGGTGTTTAATCAAGCTTGATTTTACCCCATTGATCTCTTTTTTAGGCTTTTCGCGATATCTTAATAATTTATTCTCTATTTATATACAATTTAATCTAGCTATTTTTCTCAATTTAGTATTTAATTCTAACAACCAACATACGAAAGGTCTCTTTGCCTAATAGATGACTCAGGTAAAATTGTCAAAGTTTAAGTACAAAAAACATTCAAATTAAAACAAAATTAAGAAAAATTATCGACTCAATTAGGTAAAATTATCCAAGTTTAAAAATCAATTAAGCACAAAAGACATTTAAAATTAAATTAAGAAAAATCAAGATGACTAAGGGTCCGTTTTAGAAAGCAGGAAAATGACTTCTGGAAAATGTTTTCTGGAAAATGAGTTATTTTCCATAAAACATTTTCCTTTCCCGTGTTTGGTTGCATTTTAGAAAACTTGGCGTGTTAGTTTAAATTCTAAAAAAATGAGTAAAATTGTATGTTTAAACATTGTGGAGGAAGTCATTTTCTGCCAAAATGACTTCATTTTCCCTGGTCAACAGAAAATGTTTTCCGTTGACTGAATTTTCCTGTTGCGTCCAAACACTGGAAACTTGTAAAACATTTTTCAGAAGTCATTTTTCGGGTTTCCAAACGGACCCTAAATTAGGTATTAACTTCTGTATCTATACACGTACATATATTTCTTTTTGGTGGGACTACACATACATATATAGTATGTATATATATCTCAATTAAAGACATTGATGGTCGGATATGAACTCTGCTTTTCAATTCCATTAGCATCTGGCGTATGAGTACGCTAAACGAGGAGTGTGTTTAGCTCTAGCTGCACGGAGAGAAAGGAGTCTAGAAGAAGTAGCGAAGGCGGCTGTGGAGCTTGGGGCTCCAGACGCTATAGCCATTCAGGCAGATGTTTCCAACGTCGACGACTGTAAAAGGATCGTTGATCAGACCATAAGTCGCTTCGGCCGCTGTCAGTGCTCTCTCAATCAAATTCTTGTAAATATTGTTGTTGTTCTCCTTGCATTGCTATATATACTTGCCACATTTTCAACTTGGAGTTTCAATGTTTTATGTGCAGTGGATCATCTGGTTAATAATGCTGGGACGATGTGTGTTTCCTCTTTGGAAGAGGCTGAGGATGTCACTAATTTCCGATCTGTTATGGTGAGTCACAATCTTCAATTTTAACTAATCAAACAAGATATTAATATGAACGTACTGTGTGACAGAGGCCCGTGAACTTATATAGGGAGGTCAGGGCAAATTATGATCCACAGTACTGTGTAAACCATAACAAAAAGTACATTTTTAATATACTAAATATACATTATCTGTGTATTGAATGTACATTATATAATATAATATACACTCAGTACAAAAATAATGTACATCTCTTGAATACAGTGTACATTATTTTTGTATTGAAGGTACATTATTTTTATAATGAGTGTACATTATTTTACATTATACAAAATATGATCCACACAATTTGTATGGACCATGGTCCATAAAATAATGATTGTCAATACAGACTGGTCCACCACTCCACCCGTCCTAATAGAGATTATAATTTTTGCGGACTTTTACAGTCCACCTCGTGAAGTTCGCTGGCTAGAAGTTTTAACCCTAGCTTGTTTCATAACTCATAAGAGCTCACATGTTTCGCGGTTAGCCCATGAGCTAACTTTTTTTTTTTAACCGTAATTACAATATTATTTAAATTTTTAAAAATGTAATTTAAATTGTATTATATTTTTTATATTTAGAAATTAAAAATTTTTAGTTTTTTAATATTATATATATATAATAATTCTTTCATTGAAAGGTTGGAACGCGGCCCGTGCAGGCTAACTCATGTAGCCAAGCCCGTGAGGCCTATATTTTTGGGCCTAATAGATTTTAGGTCTTAACCAAGTCAATGAGGTCCCACTACGGGACAATTTAGGACTAGCCTACGGGATTCGGCCTACTTTGGAACTCTTGAGTGAAGGGTTAAGTTCAGCACTTGGTGATTAGGGAGATTGTTCGGCAAAGGCTTGAAGAGACTATAAGTTCTGCACTGTGCGCCTTTGTTAGATGTATAACTTTTGGCGTATTGGTAAGGTGTAGTGGAGGAATATAATGGTTGGGTGGAGATCAATGAAGGGCTAAGTCCATGCGGATATCAGGTGACTAAGGAATTATTTGCAAGCGTTTGATTGTAACAAATTAAGTGTATGATTTCAGGACATCAATTTCTGGGGCTCTGTTTATATGACTCGCTTTGCTGCTCCTTATTTGAGAAAGAATGATGGGAGGATCATTGCTATTTCTTCATTTGCTGAATGGCTGCCTGTTCCCAGAATGAGCGTTTACAACGTAAGCAATAATTATATTTCACTTCGTTATATTCAATTGTCCGAATATTTGTTATTTGATTATTGAGTAGTATATATAATGCTCTGATCTAGTAGTTTTTCAATATTGGTGCAGGCAAGTAAAGCAGCAGTGTTTCAGTTTTTCGAGACATTAAGGATTGAATTTGGGGCTGATATAAAAATAACTCTTGTAACCCCTGGGTTCATTGAGTCTGAGCTCACTCAAGGAAAGCACTTGGATAAGGATGCCCAACTAGACGTTAATACTGATGTCTGGGATGTAAGTTTTCCATTCAACTACCCACCATTTATTATACTGTGTGATCATAAATAATTGTACATTTTTAAAATATTGAATATAACATTATTTGTATATTAAATGTACATTATTTCATAGTATACAAAATAATGAATCTTCCCTACTCAAATAATGTACATTCAAAAATGAACTTTTACGGTATTAAAAATATATTTTTAATATACTAAAAATGTATTTTATCTTAGTGGTCTATCTTACAAGAAGAATTGTAGTCCCTGGTATAATCGAGTGTTTGATTAATTAACTTTTTGTAACAACTTATTGTTCTAAAATGCTAAATTCAAAGTAGTTTTTTCAATAAACTTTTTGATAACTTTATTTTGCATTTAATTAGCCAACAACTCATTTACCAAATACTTCAACTAGTCAAACTTACTAGCTCAATGACAGTTATTTACCAAATAGTCCCAAATTGACTCATTTAAATTTTAATTTTGTCATTTTATGGTATAATTTTCAATGGAACGGGTTCATTTTGATTTGAGTCGGGTTAATGCAGATTCCGTGTTACTTTGATATATTAACACACGAAACGAAATAGATAATGAGTGAAGGAGAAATTGATTTTCAAAGTGTACATACCCATTTTCAGGCGCAGATGAGCATAATGCCGGTGGAGAAGGTGGAAGGGTGTGCGAAGGCGATCTTGGATGGCGCGTGTCGCGGGGAGAGGTACGTGACACACCCGACGTGGTTCAAGGTGACGCAGTGGTGGAAGGTGTTCTTCCCGGAGGTGGTGGAGGGAGCACAGAGGCTGCTGGACATCAGCTGGCCGGGAAGCCCGGCCCACGAGACGCTGGGGAAGAAGATACTCGAACTCACCAGCGCCAATAAGCTCATCTACCCAGACACTATTCAGCCGGAAACCGTCCAGAAGGCTGGCCCAAAAGCCGACTAAACCTACCTAACATCTGTCTATCATCGGAGGTCGTTCTATATTTGTTGTTTGTGAAGTTAGTTTTTCCTTAATTAATTCCTTAGTACGTGTTGCGTTGGTTTGTGCTTTCTGGTCTGTAGATTTCACTACTCCGAAATTGTTTTTGGTGCATATGAAATGGATATATGGTATCTGAATAAGAAAGCTAGGCAGATATATAGCTTCTTAGCTTTAATTAAGATATGATTAAATTGATCTGCATAAATATCACGGGTGTTTTCGACAAAATGCATATAAGCAGCTGATTAAAATGTCGAGATTTTAGGAATGGATGAGTGTAAACACAAAAAAACAAAAATTAAATATATATGTTTTTTCAAAAAAACATATATATGTTGTATCCTTGGACAACCTTCTAATTCTTCAACAGTCTTTTGAACAATCTCCGGACACAAATGACTTGATATTCAATGAAAGAGATTTTAGGCTAGCTTTTATTTTCATATCATGTTATGGAGGTTGAATAAGCTTCAAAGCTTTTTAAATGTCTCCGAGATGATGGTAGGATATGAAGAGTTTGAATATATTTAATTTTTTTTAATATTATCTAATAAAACAAAGTAGATAATATCAATATTATTTAAATGTATTCGTGTATATTAACATTCAAAAAATAATTCTTTCAAATTTTCAGTGTTTATAATCCTATAAGTTAAGCATGTTTCACCACAGAGTTCTTTAGTTATTTGGTTGTCATAACCTTATTAAAACCAATTGGTTATAAGTATGTAGACATTAACTATTTAACCACATTCCTCCATAGTAAGTCATAGCACCACATCTCGAATCGAGCAGGGGTTGAACTTAGTCGACCTAGCTAACGCCCAACACCACTGAAGAGTCTAAGGACTCAAATGACATGATCTTCAATGAAAGGGATTTTAAGCTTTTATTTTTGGGATCATTTATTGCAATCTCTGAATAAGCTTCAAAGCTTTTCAGGATGTCTCCAGGATCTTTTCAGGATGTTCTGCTCCCATGATATCTTCTCTATAAATGAGAGTTCCTATTTATAGTTGTAGGATATGAAGAGTAGTTTGGATATATTCAAACTCTTTTGATATTATTGATGTGGATAATTACGCGAAGTGTATACCGTATGTATAAAGCAAGTACAAGAATCGTAGAATAATAACAAAGGGAAGAAGCCATAAATGTAACTCAAGAATGCCTTTTATACATTGTATAATTTAGAGAGCTTGTAGAGAGAGTTGAGAGGCTTGTAAGTGTAGAGAGACGGAGGAGAGAGGAGGAACCCTTAAAATGGAGCGCTAAGGCACCATTTATAGGCCCAAGCGTTGGAGGGTTTGACTTTGACCCGTGGACCGGGACTCGAACCATTTGACCTTGATCCAAACAGGAGCATGGAGCGTACGGAGAGCCTGAACCCAAGGTATATTCCCCATCAAGAAGTCCCCCAGTCCGTGCCCTGGCGATAAGTTAATGAGGAAGGATTCGGGTTGGAAAAATTGATTACACGGTCCGTGACTTACGCCGGTTGCCTCGTTAAAAACTTTAAACTGTTAAAAACTCAACGGGAAAAGTTTAGCTAAGCAAAAAAGAGCACAACTTTAAGCGCAGTTAGGCGGACTAAAAGGGGTTGTTCGGATTTTACCGACCGCAGGTGGTGGAGGGAGCAAGAGGCTGCTGGACATCAGCAGGCCGGGAAGCCCGGCTCACAGTACGCTGGGAAGAAGATACTTCAATTCACCAGCGTCAATAAGCTCATCTACCCAGACACTATTCAGCCGAAAACCGTCCAGAAGGCTAGCCCAAAAGCCGAATAAATAACCTACTTAACATCGACAAATTATTATGTAGACCATGGTCCACACAATTGTGTGGACCATGAATATTAAGTACATCTTTAATATATTAAAAGTATATTATTTTTGTACTGAATGTACATTATTTTTATACTGAAGATACATTATATAAAATAATGTACCTTTAGTATATTAAAAATGTACTTTCAAAAAATGTACCTTACGTACATAATAATGTATCTTAATATATTAAAAATGTATTTTTTATTTATGGTCCACACAATTGTGTAGACCATAGTCCATATAATAATGATTGCCTAACATCTGTATGTGATCGGAGGTCGTTCTATATTAATTTGTTGTTTGTGAAGTGTTTCCTTAATTCCTTGTACGTGTTGCGTTAGTTTGTGCTTCTGGTCTGTAGATTTCACTACTCCCGAAATCGTTTTTGGTGCATTTGTGGATATATAGTATCCGAATAAGAAAGCTAGTTAGGCAGATATATAGCTTAGCTTCTTAGCTTTAATTAAGATATGATTAAATTGATCTGCATAAATAGCGTTAATTAGCGAAATAATTCCTTGATTATAGCGAAATTATTAATTTAATCATTGACTATGATTTTTGATAATTCAGGACCAAATTGATAATTTTGCTATAGTTAAGGGACCATTTTAGTCATCATATTCACCATTTTTTCAAAAGTTAATTATTGAAATGGTCCATTGACTATAGAGAAATTACCAATTTGGTCTCGAATTAATGGATGTCTAACCGTTAGTTCGGGACCAAATTGATAATTTTGCTATAGTTAAAGAATCATTTTAGTCATCACATTCATCATTTTCTCCAAAAGTTAATTACTGAAATGGTCCATTGACTATAGATAATTACTAATTTGTTCTCGAATTATCAAATGCTTAATAGCAAAATAAACGGAGGACTAAATTGGTTAAGGCACTACTGGAAATTATAGAATTTCCGACCACCAAGTGATCTTATTTTTCTTTTTCTTTTTTCCCTTTTCACTCATTTATCTTTTCTAATCACACCTCCAAAAACTTCTCAAAAACTACACCAAGATCTTCACTATTGAGGATGCCCTAAGTCTTTCACCAAACTATCTCTCCTATTTTGGGCATAGCTACTGTGTGTCATCTATGTTGCACTTACCGTTTATTATTAAATTTTTTTTTGAGTATTACTGATTTTGTTACAATATAATATATGTCTATACAATTGAAATTTGAATCTGTGACCTCCCATAATTCAGAGAACCACAAAGAAATCATTGAGCTACAAACTACAATTGCATGGCACTTACCCCTTAATTTAATAAATTAGTTTTAGTTTTGGTCTTTACAAATTTTGTCTGAAAATAAAAATTACTGATGATTTTTTAGGATTCTAACTTTCTTATACAATTAAACAAAATCATCAAAATCTATAGTTAAACTTTACTGATATATAACAAGTGTCTCAACAAGAAGAAAAGTAAAACTCCTCCTCCTCTACCATAGATTGTCGCGCTGAAATACCTCTTGGTTATTAATTACTAGAAGTGTTTCGACAAGAAAAAAAAAAAAAGTATAAAAAAATTTGGGTTTAGTAACTACAAAAATGAACCTTTAAAAAATATTTGTCTGTAGGTTTTAGCTTTGGTGTTTGGACTCCGCTGAACAGAACTCTTTACTTCCAATACGTCACTTAGTGTTACAAAAATCGCACTCAAACACAAATTAATTGGTGTTGATTACCACCTAGTATATTATCATAATCAGTAATCTAGCCGCCTAGACGCCGATAGTTTAGACCGCCTAGCTAGTTGATCGATTAGCTATTGTTCACATTTTAATTTTTGTTTAAATAAGTTATTTCAATCAAAACAACCTCACTTTAACCAAATAACCTATATTGTTTTAGTATTAACTATAAAAGTATTAAATAGTTTAAGTCTTAAAATTTTTTTTAAAAAAATTATTAAACAAAATTTTAAAAATAAAAATAAATAAAATAAAATAAATATACGAACCGAGTGCTGAGCGCCACCCAAACGTCCGAAGAACACTTAGTGATTTTATCAACCATGCTTAGTAAACCATGGTATATGTGTATAAAAAATCGTTGTAGTATCTATTTTATGTAGCACGGTAGCAGTGTTAGCTTTGGAGATTGGACTCCTCCGGACACAACTTTTACTTCTTATTTCTGTTTTCTATTTTTGCTTTTTAATTTTTCATTTCTTTAAAAAGAAATGTTAGACATATTATTGTTCTTTTTGAATGCTGCTGTCTCAATTACAATATAGTATCTGTTCATATACTTTCTCAACCTACTGAAACACAAAAAACCAATAACACCTCCACTGAGGCTCAAACTTACAACCGGTAGGGAATACCCCGACCGACATGCCTTCGTCCTTTTGTTCTTGTTTTTGCAGGTTACAGGTCGGACTTTTAGAAGAACCCGGTCGGTTCCCGACCGGACATCACCCGACCGGCGTCGTCGACCACCGAGCGGTAGCCCTTAGGCGAGAAAGCTGAGAAGAGACACGTGGCAGCGCTACGTGCTGACTGGCAGGGCACCCGGGAGGACGACACGTGGTTGCTACGTGGGAGGCATGCCGGACTTGTGTCTCCGGCCTCGCGGCTATAAATACCCGCAATAGCAACAATGTGCGGGACTTTTGGACGATCGATAGGTTGTTATCAGAGCATCCCGACCGCAGTCAGTCGGTACTCGGAACAGCCATTTAGATTGTACTTAGGACCTTCACCTTGATCAATAAAACCTTTATTTGCTTTAATTGGTCGAGTGTTCTTTAATTACCGCACCACGTGGCAATTAACACTATCATTTTGGCGCCGTTTGTGGGGACCTGTGCAAGCAAGCCATCGTTTGACGAGCACCCTTCCTTTCTTTCACCATGTATCCCTTCGCATACAACCTCTTCGGCGACGATCAAGCGGATGCGGCGAGCTCATCCGATCATCAGCCGACTCAGCATCAAGGTCAGAATGTCGACCTTAACCTCAACCTCTCACCACCACATCTATCAACTACATATCCGGCCGCCCAACAGCTGGTCAATTACATTCAACCGGGATATCCAACACCCGGTCAGCAGTTCCAGTATCCCGGGCAATATCCTTACCTGGCCCCGCCTCCACCATATGGATATTGGCCCGGTCAACATATGTTCTACACACCACCAACCGGATATCCCCCCTACACGCCTGCGTACACGGCTCCAGCCGCCGCCCCTCCGATATACCCAACTGCTCAAGTAGAGCCAGAGCATCAGCCCACTACCCGGGCTCGACGCTCGGCTCGTTCGCGGTTGGGGTCGGTGGGTGCTGAAGTGATGGAGGTACCACGGCAGGCTCCGCAGGTACAACCAGAGGTTCAGGCCCAAGCGGAGGACCCCGAAGAAATCAACTGGGCGGTAGCTTTTGACCGTCTCTGACCGGCGATGCGACAACGTTTGGGACCACAAGACCCGAGCCGGCCCTCGGGAGATGTACAGATGCAGGAGGCCAGCCAGGAGGCTTCATCCAGGCATAGTGGGTCGAGATCTCACCGTCGACGACGCGCTCGGGAAACATCCCAGGCCCAGACGGCCGAGCTCAACGAGACCCGAGGACTACTCTATAACCTCCAGGCGGAATTCGCTCGATTCCGGAACGAGCACGCTGTGAGGCCCCCGGTCGAGCAATCATCCCTGTTGAATACACCTTTTACAGCGGAGATAATGGCCCAGCCATACCCGCTTGATTTACAGGTCCAGGGAATTAAAAGTTACGATGGCCGTACGGACCCTGAGGTCCACGTCAACGACTACTAAGGCAATATGATGATGATGATGGGCGTGTCAAACGCCGTGATGTGTAGGGCTTTTTACTCCACGCTTTCTGGTCGAGCGGCGGAGTGGTTCCGAACGTTGCAGCCGGGCTCTATTGCTTATTTTAACGCCCTGGCGATCAAGTTCGTGCGGAAGTTCATCACCTCCAAGGTGGTGATGAAGCCCTATATGTATTTAGAGAAGGCCAAGCAGCTTGAAGGGAAGAGCTTGACCGACTTCCTTGTAAAGTGGAAGGCCGCGGTCGGGGAGGTCGAGCCAATGGATGATGCCACCGCCACCCACATGCTGCACATTTCTCTCCGAGCGGGCTATCTCTACCAGGATTTCATCCTTCACCCCCCAACCACGTATGAAGAGGCCCTCCGAAGGGTCACAGATTATGCCAACGCCGGCGAAGCAAACGCCGTGAAACACGCGCAGGAGGTCGGGACTTCGTCCCGTAAACCGGCCGGCCGGGCGGAACATTGATCGGGTGACGACCATCCCCGATCCCGCACCAGGCCTGGTGAGTTTACGGCCCTGAACAGATCCGCTGTGGAGGCCATGCAGTACGCACAGTCCTGCAATCTCATCAAACTCCCCCATCCCGGACAAGATGGCCCTGACAAGAATAAGCACTGTGCTTATCATCGTTGTGCCGGGCATGACACTGAGGAGTGTACCCACTTGCGCCAACTATTGGAAGATCTGCTTAACCTTGGAAAGTTGGACAAGTTTGTGGGGAAGAGAGAGGAAACAAAGAAGAATACCGATCGGAGGAACAATAGGCGCTCTCATCATCGTTCCGATCGTTCTGATCGTGATGGACGCTCCGATCGGTCGGGTCAGGACCGCAAAGATGACCGTCGAGATGACCGACGGGATCCCGACCCCCCATCCAGCAGCCGACCGGCAGGCAAGCCGACCATCCACGTAATCTTTGGTGGATTGGATGATGCTTCCTGACCGAGGGAGAACTGCCCGGTTGCCATCGTAGATTCCCGAGACACCGGGAAGAGACAAAAAATGGAGCCCATAACCTTCTCCCTTGAAGATCAACCTAGCAGCAGTGACCACGGCATGGAGGCTCTCATGGTCACTATTGACGTGAACGGGACGGACGTCCAGAGGGTTTTGGTGGACACTGGGAGCAGTATCCACGTCCTTTATTTGGACGTGTTTGAAAAGCTCAAGCTCGACAAGCGCGAACTGACTCCGGTCGGTGTACCCTTGTCGGGATTTACCAGGGCTCTCATCTACCCCGAAGGAAAAATTGTGCTCCCAGTTGAGATCGGCACCCCGCCGAAGTCGATCAAGACCGAGATGGAATTTGTTGTGGTCAACCTACATTGCGTCTACAACATCATCTTGGGCCGACCCGCGATTATGAAGATTGGTGGGATTATTTCAATGCCCCACCTGTGTATGAAATTCCCCACCCCCAATAGGGTCGGTGTGGTCTGCGGCGATGTCCAATCCGCCCGGAAGTGTTACACCCGAGCAGTGAACAGACGTGATTCTGGTACGTCTTCCCGGGTGAACACGATCGCTAAGGAGGTTTCTAATGACCGGAATGAGCAACTCGAACCTTCCGAGGAAATAGAAGAAGTTCCCCTGTCCGAAGACCGACCGGACAGGAAGATCAAGATTGGCCGGGCCCTTACCCCCGAGCTCCGAGCGGAAATTTTTGCAATTCTACGAGAGTTTGCCGATATCTTTGCGTGGGGGCCCGAAGACATGCCCGGGATCGACCGAACGGTCATTTGTCATAAACTAGCCGTCGATCCCGTAGCTAAGCCGGTCGTGCAGAAGACCCGACACCTTTCATCCGATCGCCGCGAGTTCGTCAGAGAGGAGGTCAAGAAAATGGCGGCGATCGAGCACATCCGACCGGTAATCTATCCTGAGTGGGTGGCCAATATTGTCCTTGTTCCTAAGCCCCCAGCTTGGAGGATGTGCATTGATTTAACCGACCTCAACAAGGCCTGTCCGCTCGACCCGTATCCACTACCGAGCATCCACCAGATGGTCGACGAGACGGCCGGGGCCGAGTTGATGAGCTTCATGGATGCATTCAAGGGATATCATCAGATCATGATGCACCATGAAGATGAGAGCAAGACAGCCTTGGTCACCCCGGACGGGCTGTACTGCTACCGAGTGATGCCGTTCGGCTTACGCAACGCAGGAGCCACCTATCAGCGGATGGTCAACATGCTATTCGCCGATCTATTAGGCCGAACGATGGAGGCATATATTGATGATATGCTAGTTAAGAGTCGGGACCGATCCGACCACACTTGGGACCTCCGGGAATGCTTTCAGATCATGAGGAGGTACCAGCTGAGGTTGAACCCAACCAAGTGTACATTTGCGGTTCAAACCGGGAAGTTCCTCGGCTATATGATGACTAGGAGGGGGATCGAGCACAACCTGGCCAAAGTTAAGGCAATTCTGGACATGCAGCCACCTTCTACCGTTCGGGAAGTCCAGCAATTGACCGGTCGGTTGGCCGCACTCAGCCGGTTCCTCTCCAAATTAGCCGAGCGCGCCCTTACCCCTTTTCAAAATATTGCGCAAAGTGAATGGTTTCGTCTGGGACGACGAGTGCCGAGCAGCCTTCGACGAGCTAAAAGAGTATCTCATGTCACCAATTGTGCTCTCGAAGCCCGAGCTCGGGGAGGAGCTAGACGTGTACCTCGCCGTATCCGATCGAGCAGTAAGCGCAGTATTGTGCCGAACTGATCCAGAAGGGGTCCAGCGACCGGTGGACTATGTAAGCCACGCGCTACATGGTCCCGAGCTCCTGTACTCCCGGCTTGAGAAGGTCGTCTATGCCTTATATATCGCCGCGAAGAAGTTGGCTCCCTATTTCTAGGGTCGAGCAATTCGCGTGTTGATCGATCAGCCGATCGGGCCAGTTCTCCGCACTGCTTCATCATCCGGTCGCCTAGTCAAGTGGGCGTTAATGCTGGCCCAGTACACGATTGAATACCGACCAAGACCAGCCATCAAAGGTCAAGCTCTTGCGGATTTCTTGGTCGAGTGCACCGCTTGGGATACCCGACCCCCGGAGGTCGCGGACCCCAAGGCCGAGTGGTGGTCGTTGGCCACTGATGGGTCTAGCAGCAAGAAAGGGGCAGGAGGAGGAGTGGTAGTTACGAGCCCGAAGATATTCAAGGTGTATTTCGCCCTTATATACCAGTTCCATCCGACCAACAATGAAGCCGAGTACGAAGCCTTTGTCAATGGCTTGCAGTGTGCTCGGGATTTGGGGGCTGAGTATATCCGGGCTCAAACGGATTCTGCGCTCGTGGTCGGGCAGGTCCTCGGCGACTACGAAGTGAACGGTGAATGATTACAATCGTACCGGGACCTTGCAATGGAGAAGCTTGCCCTGTTCCGGGGGTACACCGTCCGGCATATACCCCGATTGGATAATGCCGATGCGGACATCTTGTCCAAATTGGGCCCAAGATGCCCCGGAACACATGTCAAAGATCGCTCGGATTTTGGTGATCCCAAGACACAGCATCCACCTATTGCCGGTCGATCCTATCCAACCGGCAGAGGACAACTGGATCACCGATCTAAAGGAATTCCTTGAGCACGGTCGGCTCCCAGACGACCCCCAGCGTGCTCGGAAGGCCAAGCTTAGAGCTCCGAGATTTCAAGTCTTAGACGGTCGTCTCTATAGGCGCTCATATGGAGGCTCTCTTATGCGTTGCTTGACCGCATTTGAGGCCGATCTTGTTATGAAGGAATTGCACTCGGGCATCTGCTCGTCACATCAAGGAGGCCGATCGTTAACTCGTCGAATCATGTTGATCGGATATTATTGGCCGTCCCTCCAGCTGGACTCTGAGAAGCTCGCTCAGGATTATGAGACATGCCAATTATTTGCCCGGATGCCCGGACGACCGGCCACCTTTTACCAGCCGGTCACGACTGCAATTCCTTTCGCAAGGTGGGGGGTGGATATTTTGGGACCGTTCCCTCAACTTGCCGGTCGAAGAAAGTTTGTCATTGTCACCATCGATGACTTCTCCAAGTGGATCGAGGCCGAGCCGTTAGCCACGATCACCTCTCAACAATGTGCTCGGTTCTTATGGCGCAATGTGATTTCCCGCTTTGGTGTGCCCGTGCATCTGATCAGCGACAACAGCCGCCAATTCGTAAGCCAATATTTCCATAATTTTTTGGCCACGATCGGGACAACCCATGTCCGGTCGTCGGTGGCTTACCCGCGGGGAAACGGACAAGTGGAGAACGTCAATCGGACAATCCTGGAAGGTCTAAAAAAGAAGCTACACTCGGCTGGTCGTAGTTGGGCCGATGAGTTGCCCTATGTTTTGTGGACTTATCGAACGACCCCGAGAGAAGCGACTTTGGAGACGCCGTTTGCCCTTGTCTATGGAGCTGAAGCCCGACTCCCGATTGAGGCATGGATCCCGACCGCCCAAGAACGAACTTACAATGCAGAGGAGAATGAACACTCAATGGTCGTGGATCTCGTCGGGGTCGAGGAAAAGAGAGAGCTAGCCGCTCGGCGTATGACCGAGTATCAGAAGAGAGTCAAGAGTTCAAAGGATGTCCGGGTCAACCCTCGGTACTTTCAGGTCGGAGATTACGTCCTACGCCGACGGGAAGCCAGTCAACCTTTGGAAGGCAGGAGGCTAGCTCAAAATTGGGAAGGGCCGTATGTCATCAGCGCTGTAATACGGCCGGGAACATACCGATTGGAGACGACGACCGGTCGAGTGATCGAGGGCACTTGGAATTCCGAGCACCTCGTTATGTTTAGGCATTAGCCTATTTTTTGTAATTTTAGGCGAAGTGGGGGCTCGACCTACGAGTTGGCATCGGTCGTCATTTGCTTGTAAATTGATTATTGTGAATATTTTCTTGACCGCCTGCGAGCGGGAAAATTCAATGTATATACGATCGGTGATTGCTCGACCGTTTGCACACGGCGGCCCGGTCGGTTTTCATATTACCTTGGTTAGAAGTACGGTAATTTATCTCGTTCGTGACCTACCCGATCGAGATTCAACATCAACAAAGAAGGGGGGCTCTACGCTTCATGAACACCTCTCCCTCGGTTCTTATCGATAGGGGTGTGCAATCAGGCTCTAATAGCCGTCAATATTTTGGCTCTAATAGCCAATCGTAACTCGACCGGGCGAATATATCGACCGGTTAAATACGCTCCTCTTCGGCGGACATCAGGGTCACGCCACTGATCGGGGAAGCCAGAGCTACAGCAGAATTCACCGATCCGTCCAACTTCTTTCCACTATTGCACCGACTCGTGCCTCGAGCGCACAATAGTGTGAGGGGCTAGGATGAAGGAAGTGCTCTAGGCCTAGTGATCGGGAACACCCCGAGCGAAAAGGCCAAACATTTTTCGAATTTTCGACAAGGCCTAGAGGTCGGGAAACTCCCGAGCGGGCAGGCCACTAAATGTCGATGTCTCGGCGGGCCGGTAGGCCATTCGGTCGGAATGTGCACGATCAGGCCATAAGGCCGTGGGGTCGGGCATGAGACGATCGACGTACATGCAAACGGAAGTAAAACGGAAGTAAAACAGATTTCACTGATTTGAAAATGTGCCGGGTACAAAAGCGGGACCGGGCTCCCGATCGAGCTCACTTAACAAAAAAACGAAGAAGAAACTAATCTACTTCTTCGCAGCATCAACCTCGCTCGGCGTGGCAGCAGCAGCCCCACTCGGCTCAGCAACCTCTCCGTCCTCTCGGCCGAACGGGGCCTCATCGGGGTCGGGAACAGCGGTCGGGAGAGTCGTTAGGACCAGTCGGAGGTCTTCGCCCTCGAGCGCCTCCTCCATGTTCTTTTGAGTTTTCTCCCTCATCTTCCGCTGTCCGGCCTTGAAGGCCCATCAGCCGAACTCCCAGATCAGTTCGTCCCCGACCAGATTCTTCCGCATCTCCCGGACGAACTTAATGCCCGACTCGACGTTTCGGAAGAAGAACTTGGCCATCTCGGTCGGGTCCTCCATTCGGGCCTTCAGGTCGGCGGCTTCCTTGAGCACTTTCTGCGCCGCCTTTTCCGCCGAAGCCCGGTCTGCCTTGGCCTTTTTGAGCTCGGCCGACAGATCGCCAACTTCCTTTAGCCGCCGCTCGACAACCTTCTTTAATGCCGTGGCCTCATTGGCCAATAACGCTTGGCGTTGAAGGGCTAGACCCACTTGAGCAGCCTGCAAAAACGAGTGACTTAGCCCGAGCAACAACAGTTAAGTAATTAAAACAAGATGACAACTTCTCCTTACCTCGACCAAGTCGCGACTGAGCTTCTCGGCCAGTTGGGTCGGGGTCATCTTCGACACCTCAGATGGGAGCGGCATGAGGTTGCCGATCCGCGTCAGGACAGAGGCGTCGGTCGAAATTGCCCCGACCTCGGCCCCTCCTCCGGCGCCCTTCTCGACCGCCTTCTCCTTACCCTTGCGGGTACCCACCCGAGTGATCAGGGTGTCAGATGCGTCGACCACACCCCCCTCTGCTGTGGTAATTGTGATGGTCGAGCCCAGGGGTCGGGCAGTCGGTATCTGCTCCCCTCCCGACAACCCAGTCGGGGTCTTGTTCTTCCCGAGCGATATTTTTGCCCGGGGGGGCGACTTCGCGCCTTCATCGTCGAGTCCTCTCGCGGCCATTCCTGCAAACAAACAAGTTGGTTAGGCCGGGAATAAAGAGCATTCGGGGTGTTAGGGTCGGGGATGATTGGTTAGTGTTAGACCTTTATCCTTCCGCTTGACCCGAGCGGGCGCCCTTGCGATCGTTACGCCCATCGGCTCGGGCTTGTATTTCTCGGTCAGGTCGTAGATCGGTGCGGGTAATTGGGCTGCCTCGTAACTATCGGCCGTCCGGAAGATCTTGTATTCGTAGATCTCGCCCGAGATCTTTGTGACCGCATCCCGATCCACTTTCCCCCATGGCGCTCGATGATGTTCCCGAGCCGACGACTGGTATCGAACTCGACCCGACCGCTGAGACTTGCGGCGATCTTGGCCGCCTCTCCTTTTGTCAGCTTACTCATCTGACGTTCGACGTTCTCGCTGTTCAAGAACTCGAATCCGTCCGCGGGCGGTACTGCCGGGTCCTCCTCGACCGGCTCTGCAACGTTTTCTCGACTGTTTTCTTGGGGCTCGGCTTGAGGGTAATCTCCAATAACCCTAGTCGGCATGTCCCGAACGCTTTCGGTCGGGTGATCTTGCCCGCTCGTTGACGTCTCCCCGCTATCTCTGCTCGAGCTCCCTGATCCGCTCGAGCTGGACCCTGACGTCCCAGACGAGCTCAACGATCTTCGTCGCTCGGGGCTCGGTCGGAGGCCTTTTGTGGTCGTTGAACGACCTCTGGTGAGTAGGACATTATGTCCACCTCTTCGCTGATCTGTTCGACCTCATCATCATAGTCCGCGATCGATACGTTCTGGCTGTCTGAATCTGACATTTTGTCTACCTAAAGGCCGGTCGGGATTAGTTTGGGGCTCGGGATGTTTGGGTCGAAGTCAGTCCTTGCCTACAATTGGCTATGCGGAAACGTAAAGCAAGAAATAAAAGCTAAGGATCAGAAAACTTACCGAGTGAAGAGACTTTAAAGCTTGAAGGCTGGTTGCTTGACCGATTTGCTGAGATGCTTCGCTCGGGACGCTCTGAGTGTACCGACCGATTCAGGAAGATTGGGAAAAGTTCAAATGAAGTCTTCAAAGGCCTATTTATAGGAGAGCATTTGGGCGGGAAACCAATCCACTTGCGTGACGCGACCGCTCCAAACTCCGAGGTGACCGTTGCGGTCGCAGAGGGCGGCAGTCATCGACACGTGGCGCGAGGGAATGACAACTGGCCGGTCGGTTTGGCTGCGGACGGTTGGGCTTCTTCATCCCGTCCCGTTTTTTCCCGGACGATAAAAAAGGCACGGGCTGGGGGGCTCTTGGTAGGGAATACCCCGACCGACATGCCTTCATCCTTTTGTTCTTGTTTTTGCAGGTTACAGGTCGGACTTTTAGAAGAACCCGGTTGGTTTCTGACCGAACATCACCCGACTGGCATCGTCGACCACCGAGCGGTAACTCTTAAGCGAGAAAGCTGAGAAGAGACACGTGGCAGCGCTACGTGCTGACAGGCAAGGCACCCGGGAGGACGACACGTGGTTGCTACGTGGGAGGCATGCTGGACGGCCGGACTTGTGTCTCCGACCTCGCGGCTATAAATACCCGCAATAGCAACAATGTGGGGGACTTTTGGACGATCGATAGTTTGTTATCAGAGCATCCCGACCGCAGTCAGTCGGTACTCGGAACAGCCATTTAGATTGTACTTAGGACATTCACCTTGATCAATAAAACCTTTATTTGCTTTAATTGGTCGAGTGTTCTTTAATTACCGCACCATGTAGCAATTAACACTATCAACAACCTTCCAAATAAAATCCAATCCGGGTATCATTAGACAACATAATCTTGGTGACATATTATTGTTCTTAATGTCTCCAAATTTTTAAAATTAATTAAATGAAATTTTCAAATTCTAGAAAAATGAAGAAATAATTTTAGTAAACAAATTTGAAAAAACAAACAAAAAACTTCTAAATATGTTGTGCCCCAAATCAATATTCCATACTCCACCGCTTCGTCTTAGATACGTGTCATGCATATTAACACCCTACGTCGCCACAACACATCCTAGGCGGCCTCCTCATATGTCTGTCTTACATTCTCTCTCTCTCTCTCTCTCTCTCTACGTGTATATATATAATAGCGCTCTTATTTCTAAGCTTTAAGGTTAGTAGAAGTGTAGAAGAGATACATACGATGATGTTGGAGGTAATTCACAAGTTTCTGAACCTGGTAGCTCCGCCCTTCACCTTCTTCAGCCTGCTGTTTTTGTGGCCCCCGTTTCAAGTGTATAAGTTCTTCCTCTCAATCTTGGGCTCCGTTTTCGCGGAGGATGTCGCCGGCAAGGTCATCATCATCACCGGCGCTTCCTCCGGCATCGGTGAGGTGCGGACGCCATTCTTGCTAAGCTATTTCTTACTAATTCTACGATATTGTAGCTAATTATAATTAAAGGTGATGATGGAGTATATCAGCATGCATAATTTTTTTTTTCTTTTTATTTTTAACACACTTATTTTTGGTTTCTGGTAAATAAAAAGTTTAGAAGGGGATTGAATAGATTGTTACAAAATTTAACATTTTTCAAACGTAGCTTATTCATGGTTGGGAAAATTGCTAGGCAGCATTCTGGTTCCTAAGCCCTAATTAATAAATTTTTTTTTTTAAAAAAAAATTATTTAAAATTTCTTTATTTTTTTAAATACAGAATAATTATAAATTATTTAATACTTTAACATCTAATATTAAAATATTAAATATTAACCTTAAAAATATCTAGAATTTGAACAATTTATGGCTCAAATTAATATGAGGTCGTTTTGCGTAAAATAACATGTTTAAAAAAAAAAAACAATAGCTAATCGGTGTCTAGAACCTTAAGGGATCAGCGCCTAGGCGGCAGACTAAACCACAAATTATGGTGATACACTATGCGCAGTTGGTCGGCGCCAATAAATCGGTGTCTAAACGCAATTTTTGCAACACTGATTAAATCTAAAATGATAGGCAAGGGAGTCTTAGAAATTTTGTAGCGTGGTTTTACTCAATTTTTGCAACACTGATTAAATCTAAAATGATAGGCAAGGGAGTCTTAGAAAGTTTGTAGCGTGGTTTTACTTTATTTTTTGCTTGTTTATTTTATTTTATTTTATTTATTACTTTCTCTACTCCACAACATAGGAGTTAATTTTATTTGGGAAGAATGGAAGATTATTTTTATTTTAAATAAAACAATTAAAAATTTAATAAAATGAGGAAATCAGAAACTCAACTAAAAATATGAAAGGAATCAAGTGACAAATTAGAAAAAATATAAATTATCAGTGGTTGTGTTGGAATTTGAATAGTAATAAGCAGTATTTTAGGTTAGATAACAAAGAAAATAGAACAAATAAATGGACTTTAGCTGGTAAATTGTATGAGACATGTTTTCTATTTGGAAAACTAATTGAAAACTTAGTTGAAACTTGAAAATTAAGAGAAAATTTAAAAGTTATTTTATTAAAAAAAAATTAATTGAAAAGTTAGTTGAAAGTCGAAAATTAAGAGAAAATTAAAAAGTTATTTTATTAAAAAAAGAAGTTAAAAGTTAAGAGCACGATTAAATTGTTAATGACTTTGTGGTCTGGTGGCATGAAATGACTCTCTAACAGAGTCAGATTAAGCTGCAAGCTAATTGCAATTAAAAGTGTTTGATAAAAATTAACAATAGATAAATGGATAAATAAAGAAAAAAAATAGACATCATTGAAAAATTTATATAATTTATAGATATACATATTGTAATTAATTAGTGATAATAATATTATTGTTATTATTATTTTAAAAAATTAACACATACTCTCAGTATATCTAAATCATATTATTTAGAATGAGAGCGAATATAAAAACTATTAAAAGCAAGAAAAGATATGAAAAAAATAGGTAAAAAAGTGAAGCAATTTTAAAAATTTTATGTCAAAAAATTATGTATTATTGTTGCAGGGTAAATACAAAAAAAAAAAAAACATATTATTTAGAATGAGAGCGAATATAAAAACTATTAAAAGCAAGAAAAGATATGATTATAAGCAAGAAAAGATATGAAAAAAATAGGTAAAAAAGTGAAGCAATTTTAAAAATTTTATGTCAAAAAATTATGTATTATTGTTGCAGGGTAAAAAAAAAAAAAGGAGGAGCAGGCCCTGTCTTTCCATTTTATAGGTTCGAGACATGACTAAAAAAAATAGGTTCTCATGACTAAAAAAAATAGGTTCTCCTGAAGTTAACACGTGCTTTTATATTTAAAATTTAAATTACATAAAGAAAAAAATAATAATGTCAAATAACTTAAAATAAGATTCACTAGTTTTTAATAATTTTACATACACAATAATAACGATGAATTTTTTTTTTAATTAGAGGTTATTTTTAAAATAATTCTAGGGATTGTCTTATATGCAAAATAATCAATAACTATTTAAATAAGATTATAAATTATTAATACAAATTTATAAAGCAAAACTTACAAATATGGACTGAGCTAAAACAAAAAAAAAAAATATTTTGGCAGTGGAAATTTAATTGAAAAACTAGTTGAAAGTTGTACTTTATAATTAAGATTATAGGCACTACGCGCTAGTCGGGACTTTATAATTTAATTTGAGTATATCGTCTCCACTTTTCCCACTCATGGCTGTGAGTTGTTAGACTACTATAATCTCATAAATTAGTCAACTACATATATTAGATGGTTAGTTGTGTACATGACTGGAGGAATATAGAAGAGAAGAAACCGAGCAGGTAAAAAATACAACTCGGACGAGTTGGGCCCCGACAGCCTAGTTGAGCGCAAACTAAGTGGAGTTAGTCGCCCAACACGGGCCTAGGGTGCCTAGTCGGTCACCAACTAAAAATCGCCTAGGGCTGAAATCGCCGGCATAGGAGCGCTTAGCCCCTAGGCCGATTTTTACAACACTTATATATATACAACACTTACATAGAAAAGAACTTGATTCGCCAAGACCTTGTGCTCAGATGTCATGTAGTGATTTCTCCCATGTGGGAGGTCATAAGATCGAGTCTCAGTAGAGGCAGTAGCATTCAAAAAAAGAAAACGAACTTGATTTTAATTTTACATAAGAAAGAAAAAAATAGATAAAATTCACTTTTAGGGAATCTAAAATGATTGATGTCCATCTTCTGTTTGGAGTTCTGCTATAGCATTTTTCTTTTATAAGCACGTTATACTTTCCAGAATGGCTCATCACCCCATCACACTTCTAATTCTTTTATTGCTGGAACCACTAAAATGAATGGACAAATTGAGAAACTTTTCAAATAAATTTAACTATCTAGCTTTTTATTTAGATATATACTACTATACCAATTCATGCCGTTGATATGATGAATGTATTCGAATTCTAATTTCCCCCCTATACTAGCATCTTGCATATGAGTATGCTAAACGAGGAGCGCGCTTAGTTCTAGCTGCAAGGAGAAAGGTAAGTCTACAAGAAGTAGCGAACAGGGCGGTTGAGCTGGGATCTCCGGACGCCATAGCCATTCAGGCAGATGTCTCCAATTTAGACGACTGCAGAAGAATAGTTGATCAAACCATAAACTGGTTTGGCTGCGGTGAGTCTTTGCTGATTCTAGTAATTGTTGTACTCATGCTTTAACATTCTTATTCTAACCCGTAGTTAACATGTTAGAATTAATGGATGCACTCTCACACATTTTTTTTTTGTTAATTATGACTTTGGCATGTTGTTTATCTGTAGTGGATCATCTGGTTAATAATGCTGGGATGACAACATTTTCATTGTTTGAAGAGGTTGAGGATGTCACTTCTCTCCGGTCTGTTATGGTACGTGAGTGACAATCATTGGAAGAAAATTTTATTATTGATCAATTACTGGGCAGAGGTCGATGAAGGGCCAAGTCCAACACATACCAGTTGATTAGAGGATTGTTGGGCAAAGGCATGAAGGGTTAAGTCCAACATCCCTATACCTCTCGAAAATGTGGTGGTATGAGGAAATAAAGTTGCGTCTTTGCTATGAGTTATAGCATTGATCCTAACAAAAAGTTGTGAAGTTAAGGTTGGTGGGTGCTGGGGGAATTGTTGGGCGGAGGCGCGAAGGGTTAAGTCCAACATCCCTGCCTCTTGAAAATGTGACAGTATAATAAAATAAAGTTAAGCGCCTTCGCTATAAATAGTTATAACTTTTCACATATAGGTAAGCGTTTGATCTTAATAAAAAAAACTATACAGATAAGATTGGTGGGTGCTTGAGGAAAGGGCGGCGGCCGATGAAAGGCCAAGTCCAGCACCCTGACATCAATCTTATGCTTCTTAGGCGTAAGAATCCAATTAAGTTCATATAACATTCTATTCAAGAAACATTACATATTATATTATGATATCTACAACCGAATACTAGTTTACAGATAACAATTAGGAATTGAAGAGCTCTATGATTGATTTTGTGTTTCAGGATATCAACTTCTGGGGCTCGGTTTATATGACTCACTTAGCTGCTCCTCATCTCAGAAGGAACAATGGAAGAATCGTCGTGATTTCTTCATCAGCTGGATGGTTGTCTTCTCCTAGAATGAGCATTTACAATGTAAGCATTAATGATTTGTTCACTTCACAATTCACATATATGGTGATGGAATTCATAAATTGGCTACAATATAATGCCACGGCCCTCTCTCTCATTATATTGCAGGCAAGTAAAGCAGCAATGTCTCAGTTTTTCGAAACGTTAAGGATTGAACTCGGGCCGGACATCAAAATAACTTTGGTAACCCCTGGATTCATAGAGTCAGAACTTACTCAAGGGAAGCACTTGAATAAGGCAGGCAGACTAGAAGTTAGTGCTGATATGAGAGATGTAAGTTTTTCATCTTTCTATACCTAGTCCTCCGTCTAACAATTTCTTCCCACCCCGCACTTGCAAGGTCTTAACTACACCTATCAGCTTTAACAACACAGGTTTTATTCACTCTTACCGGGACTTGAGGCTTTAATGGCACTTTCTAGCCTTAACTACACTTATCAACTTTAAATTAACTACACAATTTTTACTCACTTTTGCTCGACTCTAACTGCACAGCTTACCACTATACCTAAAGCTATAGTTTGTAGCGAAGGCACAACTTTATTTCTTTATACCGTCACATATATTTTCGAGAAACAGAATACTAACTTAGTCCTTCAAGCTTCCACCCAACAATTTCTTCCCATCCCGCACATACGAGGCCTTAACTGCACCTGTTAGCCTTAACAACACAATTTCGCTAGGACTTGAGCCTTAAGTGCACTTGTCAACCTTAATTGCACAATTTTTACTCACTTTTGCTTGTTAGGCCGGATCAAGCTTTTACCACTATGCAAAAAATTATAGCTCAAGGGCACAACTTTATTTCCTTATACTGCCATATTTTCGAGAAACAAGATGTTGGACTTGTCCTTCACGTCTCTATCCAACAATCCCCTAACCACCTAGTAACTGGACTTGGCCCTTCATTAGTCCCTGCCTAACACATAAGTTTCAGGTTAAATAGTTGGTCTGCTCTTTTAGTTCATTTTATTGCAATATGTGCAGGTACAAGTGAACATTATGCCAGTAGGGAAGGTGGATGCGTGCGCGAAGGCGATCTTGAACAGCGCTTGTCGGGGGGAGAGGTACCTGACCGAGCCGGCGTGGTTCAAGGTGACACGGTGGTGGAAGGTGTTCTTCCCAGAGGTGGTGGAGTATATAAACCTGCTGCTATACATGACCTCTCCAGGAAGTCCACCCCAAGACGCACTGGGGAAGAAGATATTAGACTATACCGGTTGCCAGAAAATCATCTACCCAGAGACAATAATCCACGACCAGGAGGGACCAAAGACCGACTAGTATGCTACCTAGCTAGCTGCTACCTAGATGGCATAGTAACAAGTGTGTGATCGATCGAGGAATGAATTTCTAATGTAATAATAATATTAGGTGTGTGTGGTGTGTTTGTGCTTGTTGCGTTGTGAATATATATCTGAATAAGAAAGCTAGATAGATAGCTTCTGATCTGTGACATTTTGGATGGCACTCCTTAATGTATGGTAGTAATAAGTAATGTGCTATTGTTGACTTGTTGTCTATGCATCTTCTCCGTCTGTATATGTAAATGGCCAGTTTCACAAACGCCTAATTTTTATCAAATACCTTATCAACATTATTCAGACATTTAGTTTAACGTTAACTTTCCTTTTCGATCTTTTTAATTATTTGCTTAAAACAGATGATTCTGAGCATGCAGAGTATTTTCTCTTATGATTAGAGATGGTGGCAGCTGGTTAAAACATAGTGAGCCAGTTGCACATTTGGGAGGAAAGACTGATTTCTTTGCCTACATGAATGTTGATGTAGATACTGAAAATTTGAACCCGATAAATGGACAGATAGAATTATTAATGGATCGGCGTCGAGATTGATTATTGGACCAATTTAATTAATTGGGTCGTAATAATTAAATTAATTTAATGAGTCCAATTAGTCGAGATTGATTATTGGACCAATTTAATTAATTGGGTCGTAATAATTAAATTAATTTAATGAGTCCAATTAAATTTGATGTTGGGCTATTGAATTAATTAATTGGTCCAAGCTCATTTCATATTTGAATTTGAATTATAATTATAATTTAAATATAATATAATTTTATTATATTTGAATTAGATAATTATAATTTAATTTGAATTTGAATTAGATTATACAATAATGAACCTGGACTTTATTTTGAGCAAGGTTCATTTTTCTAAATAATAATTAACTAATTAATTAATTAAAAAGAGGAGCTTGTTGAGAGATTTTGGTTAGGCCTTTTAGTATAAATAGGGCCTTCATTTTCATTCTAAAACACAACAATTGAAGACTTGAGGAGTTCAGAGCATTTGAAGAACTTAAAGACTTGAAGGCTTTGAAGGCATTGAAGAACGCTTGACAACTTGAAGGCTTGAGAGCTTGAAGGCATTGAAGAACGCTTGAAGACTTGAAGACATCTTTTGAATATTTTGCAGGCAATTTGAATCCATTGCAGGTACTTTGGAGCTTTGCAGAATTGATTGTCTCGAAGATCTTGAAGTCTTTTGAAGGCATTTGAGGATCTTAAGGCGACTTGAATTCATTGCAGGGTTAATTGTTTCTAAATTCTTGACGTTTAAATCCATTGCAGGTACTTTGGAGCTTTGCATAATTGATTGTCTCGAAAATCTTGAAGTCTTTGAAGGCATTTGAGGATCTTAAGGCGACTTGAATCCATTGCATGTGTTTTGAAACTTTGTAGGGTTAATTGTTTCTAAATTCTTGACGTTTGAATCCATTGTAGGTACTTTGGAGCTTTGCAGAATTGATTGTCTTGAAGATCTTGAAGTCTTTTGAAGGCATTTGAGGATCTTAAGGCGACTTGAATCCATTGCATGTGTTTTGAAACTTTGCAGGGTTACTTGTTTCTAAATTCTGGACGTTCATTGCTGAAAGTCGCGCCACTTGAATCCCAGAAGCTACGCCGTTTGAATCCCGGAGGCACGCGCCACTTGAATCCCGGAGGCTACGCTATTTGAATCTCGGAGGAACTTCAGTAGATAACGTTAGTGAAGAATCAGAGGACTACACAGAGATTTTGTACCTGCACATTGAATTATACACACGCTGTACACGGAATTTTGTGAATATATACAAAGCTTACTTTTTTGTGTTTACAGATTTTGGCACGCCCAGTGGGACTACTCTGCCTCTCATCTCTCCACTGTTGATTCGCGAGCTCTATAAGGAAGGAATCTAAATGGCATCAAGAAATCCCTCCTCCAAGATGACCTACGCTCAGGCTACCCGCTCCAAGGCATCATCCGTGGCTGGTTCCGGTGATAGCCAAAATGTGGAAGGAGAAATGACTCGGAGCCGAGTGAGGAACCTAGGAGTGCAGCTGCACGGGGCCCAAGACATCGCTCGTCACATCGTTCGAAAGATTGACAGATGCTCCACCATGTCACGAAGAGCTATACGTAACAAGGGGTCATCCGCTACATTGGAGGTTGTTGGCAACAAGAATCCTACAAGCGAAGGAGCTCCCAGCAACAAGAATCCTACAAGCGAAGGAGCTCCCAGCAACAAGAATCCTACAAGCGAAGGAGCTCCCAGCAACAAGAATCCTACAAGTGAAGGAGCTCCCAGCAACAAGAATCCTACAAGCGAAGGAGCTCCCAGCAACAAGAGTCCTGCGAACCCTACTCCCTCGAATAAAACCCCAAGCAGTGGAAGCTCATCACAGTTATCACTTTTGCGGAGAACCTCACCGGAATGGAATCACATCTACACAATCATGCCCGCTATGACAACGAACGCAGCTTCGGTGGAGGAACAACTAGCAAACATCGCCGAATCTCTCGAGGGAATAACCATGCTCATGCATGATCAAGAAAGGAGGATCAATGTGCTCAGCGAAAAAGTTGAAAGCGGAAGAAACGACGAAACAAGTCAAGCTTCCGAGAAGCAGCCTCAAACCCAAGAAGATGAGATTGATGACGAGTCACCGTGTCATCAAAGTAGGCCAAGAATGGAAGAGACAATCTCTCGACCACCACCCACTAAGAAAAGCATTCCAATTTCTGAGGGCATGATACATGTCGAGCAGTTGAACGACTACATCATGGGAGCAATTAAAGGGAAGCTCGAGGGAGGACAATCTTCATACACTTACACTAAGCCGTATACTCAGAGAATTGAAGAAATGAAGATGCCGCTGGGCTACCAACCTCCCAAGTTCCAACAGTTTGATGGAAAAGGCAACCCAAGGCAACACATCGCCCACTTTGTTGAAACCTGCAATGATGCTGGAACATACGGAGATCTCCTCGTCAAGCAATTCATCCACTCTCTAATTGGTACACCGACTTGGAGCATGGTTGCGTTGACAGCTGGAACGATATGGAGCGCGAGTTCTTGACCCGCTTCTACAGCACAAGAAGGATCGTCAGCTTCTTGGAACTCACCACCACTCGCCAATGGAAGGGTGAACGTGCAGGCGCTTTCATCGAGAGATGGAGGGAGTTGTGCCTCAACTGTAAAGAGAGGATATCCCAAAGCTCCGCAATTGAAATGTGTATCCAAGGCATGCACTTCGAGCTCTCTTACATCTTGCAAGGAATCAAGCATAGAACATTTGAAGAACTATCCAGTCGTGCTCATGACATGGAATTGAGTATTGAAGCTAATAAGGGACTAAGCATGTCAAGTATGCCCAGCTCATCAAAGGCACTTGCAAACCAAGATGCCAACAAAGGGAGTAAGTTCTTTCCAAAGCAAGAGAAAAAAGAGACGATGAACGTGATGACACGACCAATGCGGGTTTTCACCAAAGTGGCTGAGAAGCCCAAACAAAGATCATTCCCTGGCCCATCAAGGGGAGCTAGAAATTTTTTTTTTGAAGAGTGGCAGGAGAAACAATATCCATTCTTAGATTCTGACGTTTCACCTATGTTTGACGAGTTGCTGAAACTCAAATTAATTGAGTTGCCTGAGATGAAGCGCCCCGAAGAAGCTTCTAGGGTGGATGAACTCAACTATTGCAAGTATCATCGTCTCCTCGGACACCCGATTGAAAAGTGCTTCGTTTTCAAAGATAGAGTCATGGCGCTTGCTCGAAATTGGAAGATAGAACTTGCGGATGCTAGCGCAAGCACAAACCAAATTTCATGTGGAAGGTTTGCTACATTACTTATAGAAGACGATGAGAATAATGGGGGTAAGCAACATAAATGCACACTTCCATTTAGAGTAAAGCATGCTGACGTGCAGTACTTAAAACCATCACAAGTCGATCCTGCTAGTCATATTAGACCATTAAAGAAAATGACAAAGCAATGGGTTGAGAAGAAGTCGGCAAGGGACCCTGTCCATGACTCGAAGAAGAAAGGACTTCCCAACAAGCCTTGCCTGAGTAGAACATACATTCTTGGAACTTGCTTGAATACCAATGAAGAACATGTTGAAGTGGGAGAATCTTCATTCCCTTTGATTGAAGGAAGCAACGAGATCTACACTCGCAAAGCCGCGTCTTACACTACAGAGATAATTTTCAAAGATGAAGATCTATTGCTCGGCGGTACACCACATAATCGTCCATTGTTTGTAGAAGGCTATGCCCGCGAGCAAAAAATCAACAGGATTTTGATTGATCAAGGATCGACTGTGAACATTCTGTTACTCCGACCGATGAAAGAACTTGGCATCTCTACCAATGAGCTCTCTCGAAGCCGCCTAATGATTCAAGGTTTTAATCAAGGTGGGCAAAGGGCACTAGGTACCATCAGACTCGATCTCAGGGTTGGAAAGTTGAATTCAAGTACCCTGTGTTGTGTGATAGACGTAAGGACATCTTACAACTTGTTGTTGGGCCGGCCTTGGATACATGAGAACGGAGTAGTCCCATCATCATGGCACCAATGCCTCATGTTTGAAAAAGGCGGTGTGATAGAAGAGGTGGTCGCTGATGAAAGTCCATTCACCGAAGCGGAGTTGTACTTTGCAGACGCAAAATTTTACTTGAAGAAACATGTTATTGTTGAAGAGACTGACAAAAGCAATGTTGACACACCTCCCGATCCGAAGTGGAAAGGCAAACAAGTCATAGACCAAACTCATTGCAATAAGGAACTTGTTTTCCCGCTTATAAGAATTGAACCATTGAAAGCTCCCCCAGCCAAACCGCTTGGAGAAGAAACCAAAGATAACGATGTTCGGGATGGAATAGATGAAATGTTGCCCGTTAAGCGCACTAATGGCTTTGACCCCAATGCTTTTAAACTTCTAGCTAAAGCTGGCTACAATCCCAAGGAGCCGCAGAAGTTGGGGAAGCTTATCCCAGAAGCCGGCGGTAAAGGCTAGTCAAATCAGCAGGAACCGCATGCACGCAAAGGATTGGGTTATGTTCTATTCGCTAAGGTGGAGATAATTGTTTCTCCTAAAGGGCATATATGTGAAGGTGGAGATGGTGAGAATAGTCTTTTCTCCCAAAGGGCATATATGTGAAGGTGGAGATGGTGAGATAAGTCTTTTCTCCTAAAGGGCATATTCGCCAAGGTGGAGATAGTCTTTTTCTCCTAAAGGACATATTTGTGAAGGTGGAGATGGTGAGATAAGTCTTTTCTCCTAAAGGACATATTTGCCAAGGTGGAGATTTGTTGAGTTATCTTTTTCTCCTAAAGAGCATATTCGCCAATGTGGAGATAGTCTTTTCTCCTAAAGGGCATGTATGTGAAGGTGGAGATGGTGAGATAAGTCTTTTTTCCTAAAGAGCATATTCGTCAAGGTGGAGATTTGTTGAGTTATCTTTTTTCCTAAAGAGCATATTCGCCAAGGTGGAGATTGTTGAGTTTGTCTCACATATGGATTAGGAATATGAGTTTGTCTCATACTAGGAGTAGGAGTGAAACGGGTGGACCAAGTGTACAGGGATTAGATGCTTATAAATATATTGGTTGTATCTCTAAGGGGTTGTGTCACCTCACTATGAATAAGAGTATTGTTTCACTCCTGTGGATGTAGGCACTTTGCCGAACCACGTAAATCTTGTCTTCTTTATCTTTTATGCCATTATTATTTTTCTTGTTCTTGTTAATGTCAACAATATTGATTCTGATAAATATGCGGATCCAAACGTAGAGTATTTTGGTATTAATTTTATTGATATTGTGCATGAGGGGGAAGGGCGCAATAATAAATTCAATGCATTAATATTGTGCCGGATTCTGGGGCATGCAAGATGGGCAACAGCACACGGCCTCAATTTTTAGAGGGTTTAATATTTACACCGTTCATACTTATTTGAAATAAAAATCATATATTTTACAGTAAGAATTGTGATTTTTGCATTCAGCTGGTGCTACACCGTTTATACTTATTTGAAATATAAAAATCATATATTTTACAATATTGGTTTTAAAGATTGCGCTTATATTTTTTGTAGGATCTCATTTATTTATAAGAATGGGGCCACAAAATAAAAAAAATCGGCCTTGCTTCAATGTAGAAGTAAATTATTCGGATGGAGGGACTTTTCGTGGCAGTGATGAAGAAGTAGAAGTTGACCTTTTCCCACAGTTTTGTCCAAACACTGATATGAACTCCCCCACCTTTTGCATTGGAATGACATTTGGGACTAAACATGATTTTAAAGAAGCCATTTACAATTATGCTTTCAACCATGGTAAAAATTTAAAGTTTGAAAAGAATGACAAAATAAGATGTCTTGCTAAGTGTAGGGAGAGTGGATGTCCTTGGTCAATTTCTCTTAGGTGGATCCAAGCTGAGAACTGTTAGAGGATTACTTAATTAAAAGACTTACATGATGGTTGTTCTTGGGCAAATGATAACAAAATAATAAATTCTAGAAGGCTTGCTAAGAGGTGGAAAAATGAAATAAAAAAGTCACTTTGACTGGAAAACAAGCGAGTTTAGAGAAAAAGTTTGCACAAATGAAAATGTTACTGTAAGTGCCCGGCAAACATATAGGGCTATATCACTTGCTAGATCTGAAATCAAAGGGGACCTTGAGAATTATTTTAAAAAGTTTTGGAGTTATTTCCTTGAAATTCAAAGAACAAATCCAAACACAACATCCATAGTGAAGCTAAATTAAGTGATTTGGTAGATGAAAGTGGGAAAAAAGATTCGGATGGCATATTTGTTGGGAGGCTTGTAGAGATGGGGATGGATTTAAGCATTGTAGACAAATTATTAGTGTGGATGGTCGCCATCTTAAAGCAAACTATGGAGGTTACCTATTCACAACGACTTGTATGGATCCTAATGATGGTATTTTTCCAATTGCTTATGCAATTGTGCAGGGTGGAAAACATAGAATCATGGACATGGTTCTTACAATTACTCAAACATGATTTGGGAATTACAGAGGTGTCACAACACTATATAACATTCATTTCAGATAAACAAAAGGGACCGATTCGAGCTTTTCACAATGTTTTACCTAATGTTAGCCATAGATTTTGTGTGAGACATTTGTATGCAAACTTAAAGGTTGCTGGGTTCCATGGGAAAGCTATTAAGGAAGCACTATGTGTTGTAGCTAGAGCTTCAACAGTGAATGGTTTTACTGCAGCTTTGCGACATTTGAAAGGCAAGGATATTAAGGCATTTGAATGGTTGGTAGACAAACACCCAAGTGAATGGTCAAGATCTCACTTCAATGATTATGCCCACTATGATGTCTTAGTAAATAATATTTCGGAGTGCTTTAATTCTATGATACTTGATGCAAGGAAAATCCAGTAATATGTTGTTTGAAGATATTGAGAAAGATTGTGATGCCTAGATTGTTTAAGTGCAAAAAGGCAAATTATTGTATGGACCATGGTCCACACAATGTTATGTGGACCATAACAAAAAGTAAATTTTTAATATACTAAATGTACATTATTTTTGTACTGAATATACATTATACAACATAATGTACACTTAGAACAAAAATAATGTATATCTCCTGTATACAATATACATTATTTTTGTACTGAATGTACATTATTTTTGTAGTAGACAAAATATGGTTCACACAACTTGCGTGAACCATGGTCCACACAACTTGCGTGGACCATGGTCCACACAATAATGGTTCTGCAAAAAGCAAGCCACTACTGGAGAGAGAGAAGGCCACTTGAAAGGATTAAAAAGCCCATTGTTTTAACAAGTGAGAAAATGTCCAACATCTAATAAGTGTGACTAAAATGTGGCAAAATTTTTTATGGTATATATATATATATATATATATATATATATATATATATATATATATATATAGAGAGAGAGAGAGAGAGAGAGAGAGAGGTCCAGGTGCGGGTATAGTTCGTGCGGTTGACGCACCTTAAGCATTAAAATTGCGCACTTTAAGTACAAAAATCACGCACCTTAAGCACACAAACCACGCGCACTTAAAGTTTTAGGCTGACGCACCCTAATTACACAAATCACGCACCTTAAGAACACAAACCACGCACCTAAGGTTTTAAAATGGCACACGTTAAGTTTCACCACTCACGCACCTTAAGCATACAAATCACACACTTTAAGAAGGAAAACAATCCACCCTAAGAAGGAAAATCACGCACCTTAAAGTTCAGGTTGACTCACCTTAAGTTTCAACAACTACTCACATTAAGCACACAAACCATGCACCTTAAGCACAAAAATCACGCACCTTAAGCACAAAAACTACGCATCTTAAGTTTCAACAACTACTCATATTAAGCACACAAACCACACACCTTAAGAACTAAAACCATGCACCTTAAGCACACAAACCACGCACCTTAAATTTGACATAGATGAAAAAATTTGTAAACTGTCACTACATTTTTTTTTTAAATCTTTTAAATCCTGGACATTGATTTAAGCAAGATCAACGACTCAGATTTAACCGCACAACCTCACGGGAACTGAATTATATATATATATATATATATATATATATATATATATATATATATATATATATATATATATATATATATATATATATATAGAGGAGTGATCACATGTGGTCATGTTGTTAGGTGTGGTCATATGGTCAATTATAGGCCATTAGATTAGATAGATCCAATGAATCATATTAATCAAGATTTTTTCAGTATTTTCGCGCACATTCTCCTACCCAGCGAACTGTAAGGGTAAACTCGTCATAAAACACCGGAATAGGGGAAATCACATTGTTGTGTGTTTTATTACACTATTGGTGCATGTTGTCAACACTGTTGGTGTATTCTGGAAGTCGGCCGCTATAAATGGTCATTGTAATTACCATAACACGGAAATACACCATTGGTGTGTTTCACTGTGGTGTGTTTTATTACACTATTGGTGTATGTTGTCAACACTGTTGGTGTATTCTGGAACCCGCCCGCTATAAATGGCCACTGTAATTACCATAACACCCCCACCTACCAAAACGCGCGAAAATTCTCAGAATTACCACTGCCGTTAGATTAAACTGATTCAACGACCCAGATACGACCACACGACCACACCTAATGACATGACCACATATGAGCGTTTTTCTATATATATATATATATATATATATATATATATATATATATATATATATATATATATATATATATATATATATATATATATATATATATATATATATATATATATATCTACAATTCTAATAAGAGCCAATAATGTTAGACCCTTAACTGGAACAAAAAAAAAATGTCGGTCCTATTGTTTCTTAAAATGAATGGTTCATATTATATTATTGTTTCTTAAAATGAATGGTTCATATTATTTTTATTTTAGTATTTTTTTATTGATTTTCCTTATTTACCCTCTATTATATTATTTTCTTCTCTTAAATAACCTAAATTCCGTTAGCATAAACTTTAGTAACGGAATATTCCGTTAAGTATTTATTATTTTAACTTACACATTAATTTCTATAAGAAAAAGTCTTAGTTTCGAACCACATCCCAATTACAGTTGGCATAATTGTTAAACATATACTACGAATATGTTAAAATATATTTAAAATATATATAATATAAAATTTAACATAAACTTTGTTCAAATAATTAGTCTGCCTAAATACATAACATTCAAAGTTAAGCATCAAAGATTATAAATCAAGAACTTTAAAAATCATTTGATCAGAAAAAAACTTAATATTCTTCTGATTATTTAGATCAGAAAAAAACTTAATATTTCAATTATACTTTTGCATTAATATTTTTGTATGTATTTTTTTTTTTAAATCAATGATTGCATTATTGTTAATGAAAAGTATATACGCCACTTTATTACTCTTATTAAACTAAATAAAGTAGTAGCTACAACAAAAAAATAATACATATGCATTTAATTAATTTAGAATTAGATGTCTATAATGCCTTTATTTAAAAAAAAAAAATATTCATTATAAAATTTAAAAGTAGATATAATTTCATTAGTTATATTATCTTTATTTTCTACAATTCAAAGATTCATTACCTTCAAATTTATCAATTTATTATATTCACTGCATTGTCCATTGTCTTCTTTTTACATTATCTTGTAATTAAATATCAAAGTTATAATACAAAATACATTATATATATTTATTTACCAAGTATTTTATACAAATATAATAAATATTAATATTTTGTTCAATACTTTCACATGATAACCTACGACACACATTTCACAATGCATGAAACATGTAGCGGAAAACTACCACTACCAAATATCGATTAGAAAATTCAATAAATATTATCTTGCATTTATATATTTTGAATTACCGATTTAAATAAACAAATTCAATATTTATTTACATATGCATGAACATCTCCGATATGCATGTCCACCTTGCAAGGTGGACACAGTTCCATAGCATAATTTGCCCACTTTATTGCTCTTAAACTAAATAAAGTAGTAGCTACAACAAAAAATAATACATATGCATTTAATTAATTTAGAATTAGATATTTTCAAAAAAAAAAAATTTAGAATTAGATGTCTATAATGCCTTTATTTAAAAAAAAAAATTATTCATTATAAAAAAATTAAAAATAGATATAATTTCATTAGTTATATTATCTTTATTTTCTACAATTCAAAGATTCATTACCTTCAAATTTATTAATTCATTATATTTACTGCATTGTCCATTGTCTTCTTTTTACATTATCTTGTAATTAAATATCAAAGTTATAATACAAAATACATTATATATATATATATATATATATATATATATATATATATATATATATATATATATATATATTTACCAAGTATTTTATACAAATATAATAAATATTAATATTTTGTTCAATACTTTCACATGATAACCTACGACACACATCTCACAATGCATGAAACATATAGGGAAATACTACCACTACCAAATATCAATTAGAAAATTCAATAAATATTATCTTGCATTTATATATTTTGAATTACCGATTTAAATAAACAAATTCAATATTTATTTGCATATGCATGAACATCTTCGATATAATATTGCGTTGATATACTATGAAATACTTATTTAAAAATAATCATTGGGCATTATCCCATTCGCGCAAAGCGCGTAAAAAAACTAGTGTATATATATATATATATATATATATATATATATATATATATATATATATATATATATATATATATATATATATATATATATATATATATAGGGAAGGGTTCAGGTGCGGTTGATGCTTCCCGTGCGGTTGTGCGGTTGGACGCACCTTAAGCATTAACATGCCGCACCTTAAGTACATAAATCACCACGCACCTTAAGTCCACAAACAAAGCACCTTAAGAACAAAAATCACTCACCTTAAGTACAAAAACCACGCATATTAAGCACAGAACAAAGCACATTGAGCACAAAACTCACACACTTAAGATTTTAAAATGTCTCACATTAAGCACAAACACACGCACATTAAGTACAAAACCCACGCACATTAAGCACAGACCTCACGCACATTAAGCACAAACCTCACGCACATTAAGCATTAAACTGACGCACTTTAAGTATTAACTCACAGACTTTAAGTTTCAACAACTACTAACATTAATCACTAACCTCACGCACCTTAAGCACAAACCCCACGCACATTAAGCACAAACTTCACTCACCTTAAGAACAAATCTCACGTACCTTAAGCACAAAAGCCCACACTTTATGTTTTAACAACTATTCACATTAAGCACAAACCCACGCACATTAAGCACAAAACTCACGCACATTACGCACAACACTCACGCACCTTATATACAAAACTCACGCACATTAATCACAAAACCACTCACCTTAATTTTGACCTAGATACAAAAATTACAAAATTACCACCGCGTTTTTTTTTTTTTTTTTTTTTTTTTTTTTTTTTTTTTTTTTAAATTTTGGTAATCTTGAACGTTGATTAAAGAGAGATGGATGGCTCAAATTAAACCGCACAACCGCACCTGAAGCGCTCACCCGCTCGAGAACTGATTTCTATATATATATATATATATATATATATATATATATATATATATATATATCGTTTATATTTATTAATTATTGTTATAATTAATTATTTCCATTATAAATTAATCAAATAGAATTATTGTCAATAATTCTATGAATACTTAATACAAAAAGATTTTAACAAAGTAAAAGTTTTCTTGTCTTATTGTTTGCTTACTGTCCCAAGTCTGACCAGCTTTAGTTTGGTATGTGGCTCTATAAAGCTCTATACTACACTACCCATTAGCATTTTGGGCAAATTATGCTATGGAGCCGTGTGTACTATATGTATGGTGGACACGTTGTACATTCATAATTTCTGTATTGTACATTCATAATTTTTAAATTGTAGATTCATAAAATTTATAATGTAGATTCATAATTTCTATAGTACACATTCATAATTTCTGTACTGTAAATTTATAATTTCTGTAATATAGATTCATAATTTCTAAACTGTATAGTTATCAAATTATGAACATATAGTTATCAAATTATAAATCTACAGTACAGAAATTATAAATGTGCAGTATAGAAATTATGAATTTATATTATAAATTTTATGAATCTACAGTATAGAAATTATGAATTTACAGTATAGAAATTATGAATGTACAGCGTGTCTACCATGGTCCAGGGCATAACGCTCCAGCATTTTGTGTATAGTCCCTGTTTATGGAAAAAGCTCTTAATTTGGGTAATTCTTAGCATATTAAAGCCTACTAAATTACACAAATGTTTATATTTAGGGTCAGTCCAAACCTCGAGCCTTGAAAATAAACAAATTAAAATCACCCGAAGAAAAAGCCTTTAGTCAAACTCAAAGAAGCCGCCACCCAAACTGAATTTATTTATTTCACCCGAAGAAAAAGCCTTTGGTCAAACTGAAAAAAGCCGCCACCCAAACTCAATTTATTTATTATTATTAGATCCCACTAAGATTTATGAATGGGTGCAGTGTCAAATGTACAAAGACTTCTATGATCTTATTTTATTTAATTAATTATTGAGATTATATGTGGAATAATAATCTATCACCAGCAACATTTTTATTTTTTTTGAAAAGAATGTAGATGAATCATTAATATTTTTAAATTTATTTAAATTAACATTTTGTACATACTTTGAAAATGACTTTTTTTTTTTTTTTTATTGAATCCATGAATTTGAAAAAACTCTATATATATACAATTTATAATTCTTCATCCATTATATTTTATAGATCTTGTTTACTTATTTATTGATTAAATTATATTCTTCCTTGACTTATTTTTGTTGTTATTTTTTTATAATTTTAAATTCAAAAATTCATACTTAGTATTACGTTTGAATTTTTAATATATAAATTTAAGAAAATTTATGGTGTCGAATGACCCTCATAGTTGGCCCTGGCCATGTGCAAGGCCAAGGCAATGGTACATGACCCCTAATTTTTTTAAATATTGTATATATAATCTATTATTTTTAACCTTAATAATTATGTTAAAATCAAACACATATAAGTTTTAATTACAAGTGAAAATAAAATTTTAAAAAAAAATTGATATAGAAATTTTGGTGAATAATTTTGTATTTAAATATATACGTAGAATGTGATTTTCAAAAAAAAAAAAAAATATATACGTAGAATGTCATTTTCAAGTTAGATTTTAGATTTTTCTTTTATTGAATTTCTATGCATTATATTTTGACTAAATATTTTTGATATTTATTGTATTTGATATGATAACCCCAATACTGAACTAATACAATGAATCCAATACATGTGGGAAAAATTATATATAAACACCTAACCTAGTTCACGATCCCTACTTCATTAAGGTTAATTAAAAGAGTTAGTGCAATCCTAAAGTAAATTAGCTTTGTCTTTTTGAATGTTATCATAGTTTATTAAACAATCTTTAAAACGGTAATTGAAAAGACAATAATCTTTCTTATCTCCTATATATCGTAGGAATGTAGGTATTTTTAGGTCCTTGTTGATACATTTTATTCATAATCCTTTACAACTTTGTAGTGACTTTTCTCGACAGACATTGTGGGGATGATTCATATTTGAAGAATTGACCAAAGCACGGGATAAGTATAAATGGTGTGTTTGGTTGGTGGGAGAGAATCTATACTCTATATATAAAAATAAAATTCTTCATTTTAATTTTTCGTCCAAAACAGTCCGATACTATTAAGATTTGCGTAATATTGTAAAATAGTGTAATACAATTCTTAATAAATATATTGCTTCCTACTTTCCTATTCCCGCCCAAAACAATCCTATATTATTAAGATTTGTGTAATATTGTAAAATAGTGTAATACAATTCCTACTAAAATATATTGCTTCATACTTTCCTATTCCTACTACAATTCCTCGTTAAAATTCCTATTCTAATATTATAAATTATAAAATAGTGTACTACAATTTCTAATAGAATATATTGTTTCCTACTTTCCTATTCGTACTACAATTCTACATTAAAATTTCTATTTGTACTACAATTCTACATTAAAATTCCTATTTGTAATACAATACGACAATATTAAAATTCATATTTCTATTCAACAATATTATATTATTCCTTTTCCCATTAAAAATTATATTCTCTATTATTAGTTTTATAATTCCTTGTTAAATTTACTAAATTTCGAACTCCTATTAAAACTTAACTGCCTAGCTAAATTATTAAGATTTAAATAAAAAATCCTTAAAAATATGCATGCTTTATTTCCCGGCTTGTATCTTTCGGAAATCACATAGAAGAAACCTAATTTCATAAATAAACCAAATTAAAATCAAACTCAATCTCTCAACTCCATGTTGTACTCAAACACTCCTAAATCACCTATAAATATAGCCCAAAACCCAACACTCCATCACCAAGACTGAAACAGAAGATTGATGAAAAGCAATTTGGAGCTTGACTTTTCAATCAGGTAAAATTTATATTCTCACGTTTTTCTTTATCAGACAAGCTTTTTATCTGCCGGGGTAAGAAAAAGACTTGCAAATAACAATACAACTGCAACGAATAAGGAAAATTGCCCGGTTCGTTAGAGTGGTATTTTCATCGTCCACTGGAAATCAATCATTTCTAAAGGTTAATGCTCCATTCAGGAACCATACTGGCGGTAGCTTTATATCGTCAATTGTTGCCGGAGATTGTCCATCGCTTCACTACTCTCACTGTATTTGCGTAAATTGAAAGAGAAAAGGCAAAACTGAATGTTCACAGCAGATGATTCAATGGATTAAATCCTTACTGCATGGATTGTATGGTTGCATGTTCACCACATGGTTAATTGCGCACTACCCACAACAAATATATACATACATACATGTGCGTGTGTGTGTGTGTGTGTGTGTATATATATATATATATATATATATATATATATATATATATATATATATATATATATATATATATATATATATATATATATATATATATATATATATATATAGGGTCAGATTCCTGTGATAACAGAGCTTCCCGTGCAGTTTACACCATTAGGTACCACACAGGGTTCGAAAATGCACCATTATGTGTGGTGCATTTTTTTTGGTGTGTGGTGCATTTTATGACAGAGTTTTTTGCACTTTTAGTCCCACGACTATAGTGGCACTGGCAGAATTGATTCACGACTTTTGAACCTTGCAATTTTAGTCCACGACTATTGATTTTTTTTTTTTGCAAAAATGGTCCTTCCGGCCACTTTTCCGTCAAAATTTCACCGGAAAAAAAAAATTCTCCATTTTTAGTCGAGTTAAAATTGACATTTTACTTATCTCAAAAAATTAAAAGAAAAAAATTAATATTTGACTACATACAATATTACTGGGCTACATACTACTGCCCCAGGCGGCGGAGTTCCTGGAGCAGGCAGGGCTGTCAGTAAGCGGCGGAGCGGTCGTGGCGTTCCCTGGGCTAGTTGGGTTATCCGGCAACAGCATTGGAGTGGTACATGTACTCCGCCGCCTGGGGCAGTAGTATGTATCCCAGTAATATTGTATGTAGTCAAATATCAATTTTTTTCTTTTAATTTTTTGAGATAAGTAAAATGTCAATTTTAACCCGGCTAAAAATAGAGAATTTTTTTTTTCCCAGTGAAATTTTGACGGAAAAGTGGCCGGAAGGACCATTTTTGCAAAAAAATCAATAATCGTGGACTAAAATTGCAAGGCTCAAAAGTCGTGGATCAATTCTGCCAGTGCCACTATAGTTGTGGGACTAAAAGTGCAAAAAACTTTTTTATGACATTCCATTGTGGTGCATTTTCGAATACTGTATGGTGTATTTATGCATACCTAATGGTGTAAACCGCACCGACCGTACGGGAAGCCCTGTTCTCATTTGAACCAATATATATATATATATATATATATATATATATATATATATATATATATATATATATATATATATAATAAAGTTCAAATGCGGCGGTTTTCCCGTGCGGCGGTGTGGCGGAATTCCAAAATACACCAACAGTGTTAACAATATGCACCAACTGTGTAATAAAAACACACCACAATGAAATGCAATAAAACATCACAAAATGCACAACAGACTCAAAAAAATACACCATATAACTCACCACCCCAATGGTGTATTTCTGAACAGTGTATGGTGTTTTTACTCACACCTAATGGTGTGTGTTTGGTGATGCAGGGCTCTGTTTACTCTATTTTGTGTGGTGTATTTTTCTAACGTTGATGGTGCATATTTGTTGAACTATTGGTGTTGCTGCACCATAAGAAATCGCCGCACCGTAAAACACTGCCGCACCTGAACTCGCATATATATATATATATATATATATATATATATATATATATATATATATATATTCAACTCATTGTGGAGAGTGAACAATCTCGCAACATATATAATAATGTGTGCATATGTTGTGAACATCACTTCAACATACATGTATACATATATATCATGTATAAGTTATATAACATGCACAATTTTCAATTTCACAGCCTTTTTTACTTTATCAATTTCCCCATGATAATAATTATAATAATTATTATTATTACTATTTTGTAGTGACTTTCTCAACTTTAGCATAGCTTTAATGTGGTTCAGAATGATACATTTTAAGATTAACGGTTTGATGGACAAAAGAACTTGGTGATATCAAGCAAAATAAATTATCATAAAATATATACCTAATAATTATTATGGTAACTAAGGAATTAATTACACATATATTAGTATAATTGACTAATAATTATTATGGTAATTAAGTTAATAATTACTCTAATAATAGTATAATTACAATTAAACATGGATAGTTAATTTTTTTTTTTAATTATTACAGTTAATTTTATGATGATCTCTCTCTCTCTCTCTCTCTCTCTCTCTCTCTCTCTCTATATATATATATATATATATATATATATATATATATATATATATATAATATGAAGGTATGAAAGTATAATTGCACAATAATAGTGTAATTACCTAATAATTATTATGGTAAATAAAAGATTAATTTCACAAATATTAGTATACTTGATTAATAATTATTATGCTAATTAAGCTAATAATTACAAAGATAGTAGTATAATTACAATTAAACATGGGTCATTGGATTTTTTTATATATAATAATTACAATTAATGCATTCATATATAGAGGAAGAGAAAAATAAAAAGTAAAGACGATATGGTGAAAAGGAATATACTTAACGTATAAAAGTATAATTGCACAGATAATATAATTGACTAATTATTATTATGGTAATTATGCTAAACATGGATCGTTGGATTTATTTTTATAATAATTAAAATTAAATTATTTATTCTTTTTTCTCCTATTTATTTTAGTAATAATATAATTACATAAATCATATTACATATCGATTTTTTAAGATAATTGCACACAAACGAGTCATATATTATTCAATTAATTGAGTGATACTTTTACACTAATCTTATAGTCAAATAAATGTACATTTTCAAATATTAGAATTCTTTATAATTTCATCTTTAATTTTATTATCTAAATATATAATAAAAATTTTACCCGTGCATTGCATGGGTAATTGGGCAATTATTTGCTTGAATTCAAGCAAGGATAACATCAAAAAGCATAATCGATCCAACCCATTTAATCAATTGCGCAATATAATATTTGTTATTATAATTTATATAATTATATATCAATTCAAATATTCTTAAATATTATAACAAATCAATTTCATGCAACGCAAGGGTGAAAATACTAGATTTTTAAGAATATTTGAATCGACATACAATTATATAAATTATAACAACAAATATTATATTGTGCAATCTATTTAATATTAAAAATACAACAATATTAAAATTTCTATTCCCCTTTTTCTGTCACTACTCAATATTGAATCAATGATATTTACTTTACTCCAATATATTTATTTGACTTTGTTATTTAGTTTTCATTATTTATAAATAAACTAATTTGTTTTTTTTTTTTTTTTCCTTTTAAGAGTTGATGTTATCAGATTCAGATAAAAAAACAGTTTGCTTTGGTGGAGTTGGAGAAGTTGCTTTCTTCGTGGGGAAGAGCCTGAAGGACTTTTTAGAAATGCCAATTCCAAACGAAACTAAAATAGGTTTGAGTGAAAACTTATTGATAGATGAATAGTTGGTGTATGACAAGGAATCGTTGAAGACAAAACATGAAACATTGGTAACACAATTATTGACCGACGAGCAAAAGAATGTTTACGACTCTGTGATGAATGATATTGAATCCAATGGAGGTGGATTGTTGTATGTGAATGGTTACGGAAGAACAGGCAAGACGTTCGTGTGGAGAACATTATCGTCAAAGATAAGGAGCCACTGTGATATTGTTCTTAATATTGTTTCCAGTGGAATAACATCTTTGCTCTTGACGGGAGGCAGAACGACGCATTCTAGATTTGCTATACCACTCTCCTTGAATGAAGATTCCATCCGACATGCAATATATTGCAAGGTAACTAGTGACATTGCTAAGCTTATAATAAGGAGCAAATTAATAATATGGGATGAAGCACTGATAACGCACAAGCACTATTTTGAGGCTTTGAACAAAACCATAAGGGATCCATTGAGATTCACCAAACCGGGTAGTGCTGAAAAGACTTTTAGTGGAAAGACAATATTTTTGGGTGGCGATTTTAAATAGATCCTACCTGTTATTCCGAAAGCAACAGGACTAGTAGTTGTTGGAGAAAATATTAATTCTTCATACTTGTGGACAAATTGCAAGGTATAGCAATTTTGTCATTTTGAAGATATGGTTTGGATCGTTTATGTTTGTTGGTGTTATCATTGCTTGAATTTGAGCAAGTAATTGCTCAAATTAATAGTTAATGTGTAGATGTACGCATGTGGTGCTGCAACTATTGAGTAAATTATACACACATTTTAAAAAGGGAAAATGCACATTTTTAGTCTTACCACTATACACATGTTTAGATGTACGCATGCGGTGCTGCAACTATTGAGTAAATTATACACACATTTTAAAAAGGAAAAAATGCACATTTTTAGTCTTAACACTATACACATTTTAAGAAGGAAAAAATGCACATTTTGTCTTACAACTAAAGACAGTGCTTGAATTATCGACCTTGCGATTACATCTAAACTATACACATGTTTAGATGTACGCATGCGGTGCTGCAACTATTGAGTAAATTATACACACATTTTAAAAAGGAAAAAATGCACATTTTTAGTCGTAACACTATACACATTTTAAGAAGGAAAAAATGCACATTTTGTCTTACAACTAAAGACAAGGCTTGAATTATCGACCTTGCAATTAAGAGCGACATTTTTCACATTCTTAATTTGGAGTTAGAATTGCTAAAGGAAGGGCTTGAACCTTCGACCTTGTGGTTAACAGCCACACACTCTAATCAACTGAGCTACTCCAGCTATATATCAATCATACTTTGGTTTCTTTATACACACATTTTAAAAAGGGAAAAATGCTCATTTTTAGTCTTACTATTTTATTTTTTTTTGTAATAAAAAAAAAACCACTTAGACAACTCAATTTAGAGTTAGAATCGCTAAGGGAAAAGCTTAAACTTTTGACCTTATGATTAACAACCACACGTTCTAACGAACTAAGCTATTCTAGCTGTATATCAATTGTACTTTGTTTTCTTTATATACACATTTTAAAAGGGGAAAAATGTACATTATATTTTTAGACTTACTAATTTTTTTAAAAAATTTTAATTGAAAGCCCACTTAGACAACTCAATTTGGAGTTAGAATCATTATAAAACGGGCTTGAACCTTTGACATTATAGTTAACAGTCACACACTCTAACCAACTAAGCTACTCCAACCATATATCAATTGTACTTTGGTTTCTTTATATACACATTTTAAAAAGGAAAAAATGTACATTTTTAGTCTTAGTATTTTTTTTTTTAAATTTTAATAGAAAACCAACAACTCAATTTGGAATTAGAAACGGTAGAAGAAGGGCTTGAACCTTCAACGTTATGGTTAATAGCCATACACACTAATCAACTGAGCTACTCTAGAGTTAAGTCATATAGCTTTAATTTTTATTTTTTAATTTAATGATTTTATTGACATTACTACCTAGGTTACAATTTTCATCATTCTTGAAACAATTTGATAGTGTAACATTAACCTCCCATCTTTATTGAAAAACGTTGGTAAACAACATATTAAAATAGCCTTGTCACAAGATTGGCATATCACATTGTCGAAGAAAGAATAGTTAATGGGACACATGAAGGAATCAAAGTTCTTATCCCCCGAATGTCTATCACTCCTTTTGATATGAGGTTGCCCTTCAAGTTCCAGCGTAAACCATTCCCGTTGATGCTTGCATATGCCATGACTATCAACAAAAACCAAGGTCAAACACTAACTCACGTTGGATTATTGCTCAAAAAATTGGCTTTTAATCATGGACAATTGTACGTGGCTTTCTCCCAAGTCACCCATTCTAATGGCCTGAAGGTGTTAGCTCTAGACAAGGATGGACACGACTGTGTTGCGACTACCAATGTCGTCTACAAAGAGATTTTCAATAATGTGTAAACACAATCAATGATATTAAGTTTTTTTTTTTTTTTTTTTTTCAAAATAACAAAATTGCTATATATATATATATATATATATATATATATATATATATATATATAGACAAAAGTATAACCTTTATACAAATGAATTATGATAGCAATTAATTACTATAACTAAGTTGCTAGAGAATGAGCACATTTGTCCATTTTATAAAAATCCTACACAATAATATATAGAAATCTCTAAAGGTACAACACCGCATGCGTACATCTACACATTAACTATTAATTTGAGCAATTACTTGCTCGAATTCAAGCAATGATAACATCAACAAACATAAACGATCCAAACCATATCTTCAATTGCCCTATATAATACTCCGTATTTGATGTTATGATTTAAATATTTGTATACCGATCCAAATATTCTTAATATATTATAACAAATAAATCCATTATATTTCATGTATCGCACGGGTGAAAATACTAGTTAGGTGTAAAAAGAATTGTAATTCGATGGGGGAAGAATAATGTGGAAATAAAGTGGTATTTTAAATTGAAGTGTTTGGTTTGCAGGAATATAATTACTGAAAATTTCAATTTCAATATTTGGTATACATGGGAATTGAAGGGGAATAAGTAGTATAATGTTCAAAATGTCCATACTTATTAATATTAATAATTAACAACAACAACAACAACAACAACAATAATATTAATAATAATAATAATAATAATAATAATAATAATAATAATAATAATAATAATAATAATAATATTATTATTATTATTATTATTATTATTATTATTATTATTATTATTATTATTACTATTATTATTATTATATTATTACTATTATTATTACTATTATTATTATTATTATTATTATTATTATTATTATTATTATTATTATTATTATTATTATTATTATTATTATTATTATTATTATTATTATTATTATAAATCCTAAATCACCAAATTCATATTTTTTTTTGAAATTTTATGTAACACGTTGTAAATATAAATCCTAGAATTGCATAACAAAAGAAATAAAATAGATAAGGGAGTTTTGAGAAAAAAAAAATTTGATTGAGGTTGGACTACTAATTGACGTTCTGTGTTGAGAGTAGAAGAAAAGACACATAATAATCAAAAGAGATATGTCAAACATCAATTTTAGGTTAAAAAAAAAAAAAGACGAGGGTAATTTTGCCTCAAAGTTATTTTTTTTCTTCCTACAATTCATGAAATTGAAATACCAAGGGGGGCATGGGATTATAATTCCATGAAAATGAGGAAATCTCCAACCAAATGAACCTTTATAATTATATATATGGGAATTAGATGAGAATGAAATTGTAATTCCTCCAACCAAACGCTCAGTAACAAGTAAAATTAACACTGCTGAAAATTTATGTATTTCTGATCACTAAAAAATGTTATGAACATACATACATACATACATACATACATACATACATACATATATATATATATGTGTATATATATATATATATATTTTTTTTTTTTTTGAAACCAAAGTGAATATATCATTAATGTAGAAAGCCTGAAATACACGCAGGGGGTATAGCAGACCAAGACCCCGAGCCAGTCGATGAATCAGTTGCCCGTGCAAGGACATGAGCCACTTGATTCGCTGATCTCTTGACATGGCGAACAACAACGTTCCCGATGTCTCTAGCAATCAAAAGACATTGCTTCACAACTAAATCTACGTACGAAAAACCCAAATTGCAAGAATTAAAAGCATTACAAAAAACTAAACAATCAGACTCTATGATTAGCCTCTCGTGGCCCATACCGCGTAGCCACGAGAGCGCCTCTTTAACCGCACAGGCTTCGGCCATAAGTGGATCCCGATCACAAACTAGTCTACCATTTTTTGCCGCCACGAAGCCACCATCATGATCACGGATTGCTGCTCCATAAAATACATCATCAGCCAATATTGCCGCATCAACATTGCACTTTAACCAACCTCTCATTGGGGGTTCCCAGAGTGTACAAGGCGCAGCTGCATGTTCCCTAGGGAGCACTGGCGCATAAGTTACAGTCCATGAAGAAATCAAAAGATTTATGTGATTACGTAAGGCCTCCATAGGCCACTCCTTGCCGCGCCACACACAATCATTCCTTGCCATCCATAATGACCAAACAATGGCAGCCAACCGTATAGCATCATCCTCCGTCGCGCTGGTAAGCTTTGCTTCAATAAATGCCGGAATGGATTCCCCATGCAGCACGTCGTCCCTTTCCCAAACCTGCTTCGCAATCCAGCATTCTCCCAACAGATGTTCAGTTGTCTCATCAAATTGTCGACACAGTGGGCACCCACCACCTATCCAAATGTGCTTTAATTTCAGATTTTCACGGACCGGTAGAATCCCCCGTACACATCGCCATAACAGATTACGTACCTTAGGTGGGACTCGAAGATCCCAAAGTAGCTTCCAAGCACGGAACGAATTCGCATTACCTGTCTGGTTGGTGATCGACGTAAGGCTTCTGTACCCGTGGCGAACATTGTACTCTCCGCGGATGTCCCCCCTCCAACGCCAGGTATCGGGTAGATGTATTGATATGGGGGTTGCAAGAATTCGTCTCACATCCGTTTCGCTAAAAAGGTCCCGAAGAATTTGTTCATCCCACTGCCCATTTGCATGCATCAATCCGTTGACTGTAGCCTCCTTTAATTCTTCCACACGTTCAGTATCCAATTGACATATGGATTGATCAGCCACCCATGGCCAATCCCAAAACTTTGTGGTCCGCCCGTCACCAATCCGCCGTGCAAGGCCCTCCCTCAAAACATTCTGTCCTGCTATAATACTACGCCATATATAGCTCGGGTTGTTACCCAATTTTGCCTCCATAAAGTCGCACCTCGGATAATATTTCGCCTTCAAGATCTGGCCAACCAAAGAAGTTGGTGTGGTCAAAAGGCGCCACCCCTGTTTGGCAAGAAGCGCAGTATTAAAAGCCCGGAGACTTTTGAACCCAAGGCCACCCTGACTCTTTGGTACACTCAGTCTTGCCCAACTCAACCAGTGCACCCCACCAGTATTCGCGGCCCCACCGCCCCACCAGTACCGATTAAACAGTTTCTCAATCCTGTCGCACACCCGAGCCGGTAATAAGAAAATAGACATCGTAAATATTGGCAGAGCCTGAGCAACACTCTTAATTAAAACTTCTTTACCTGCTTTAGAGAGAAATTTATGCTGCCAAGAACTCAGTCTTTCCCGTACCTTATCCTCAATAAAGCTGAAAGTGGCAGATTTATTCCGACCCAGGACCGATGGCAGTCCCAAGTAACGACCCAGATCCCGAGTTTCCCGAACTCCTAAACACGCATTGATCACGCCTCTCACTTCTGTTTCCGTATTAGCACTGAACATAGCACTGGACTTGTCAAAGTTGATTAATTGCCCCGATGCTGCGCTGTATGTGTCCAAACAGCTTTTCACAGTCTGGGCCTCCGCTAAAGTAGCCCGGAAAAACAGCAGACTATCGTCCGCAAAGAGAAGATGAGTCACTGCCGGGGCTCCCCGTGCAACACGCACCCCATGAATGGCGCCACATCCCTCCGCCCGTTGTAGCAAAAGAGATAAACCCTCTGCACATAAAATGAAGAGGTAAGGAGATAGCGGGTCCCCTTGGCGGATCCCTCGAGAAGGACAAACAGTTCCCACACCATCGCCATTTACCTGAATAGTGTACCGGACCGTCGAGACGCATAACATCATTAAATCAATCCAACTTTGATCAAAACCAAGGGCTCCCAACATACCTTCCAAATAGTTCCACTCCATCCGATCGTATGCCTTGGCCATATCAAGCTTGAGGGCCGCCCAACCCATTGCACCACTGGTTTTCCGCCACAGAAAATGTCCAACTTCCCCGGCAACAATGATATTGTCGGTGAGTAATCTGTCGGGAACAAAGGCACTTTGTGACGGCGACACCACTGACTCCAAAATACCCTTCATTCTATTGGCCAACATTTTGGCAATAACCTTATAGGCCACATTGCATAATGCAATTGGGCGCAAATCAGCAACTCTTTCCGGGACTTTTTTCTTGGGTATCAAAACGATGTTTGAATCGTTAAGGCCCGAAGGAAAAGATTTTGTATTAACGCACTGTAACACAAAATTGGAAAGATCATGGCCCAACACCAGCCAAAAATGTTGGTAGAAAGCCGGTGTCATTCCATCCGGACCTGGGGCTTTTTCCGGGCCATGGAGAAGAGTGCAGTCTTGACATCCGTCATTGAGAACGGTTGTCGTAACCAAGCATTCATCTCGGCACTAATTTTATTTTGAACCCGATGGAAAATATTAGAAGATGTGTTCTACGCTTGGAAAATATTATTATAGTACCTTAACACCTCCGCATGCATTAGCGTTCCCTCCTGTCATATACCCTGCGGATCCTTCAGTTTTGCCAACGAGTTACATCGCTTCCGAAACGATGCCATTTTGTGGAAATACTTTGTATTCGAGTCACCCTGTTTAAGCCATAATTGTTTGGACCGCTGCCTCCAAAATAATTCCTCCTGATTTAGAAGTAATTTCAATTCCTCCTGAGCTGCAAGATACTGCCGAACAGCTTCCAGAGAACGGTCTTCTTGTAATTGTTCTAATCGACGACACAACATCCCTATTCTCCGCCCGAATCGCTGCCTATATTCTCCGCCCCATCGTCCCAGCTGCTCCGCACAAACAGCTATGCGCTGCTGAAAATCAAGGTCGGCAGATTGCCTCCAGGCCACCTCTACAACATTTTTACAGCCCTCTTCCAGTAACCATCCGGATTCAAACCGGAAAGCTTTCCGGGCCTGTCGAACTGGTTGCGGGTCTATGTCTAAAAAAATAGCATGATGGTCAGATGAAGATGTCCATACATGGCGAACCACAGCTGCTTCATACAAGTCCATCCACTCAGTTGTGGCTACAGCACGATCAAGCCGTTCTTCCACCCACATCTCAGTGCCTCGTCCCCGCTCCCAGGTAAATCGAGGGCCAATCATCCCTAAATCAACAAGCTCACAGTCATCCAGAGCCTGAGTGAAGCCATCGATCAGGGCAGTAGGTTGTGGATTGCCACCTCGTTTTTCCGCCTGGCTAGCAACATCATTAAAATCCCCAAGGACAGTCCAGGGAAGATCAGAACGGCCCCTAAGCTGTCGTAGCAAATCCCATGTTTCTTGATGCTGCCCACGATCGAAATTTCCATAAAATCCCGTAAGACGCCACTGCGGCAATTCTGATGGCGTGACAACAATATCTATATGGTTCTTAGATAGGCTAAGAAGACTAGCCATAGTAGAGTCCCTCCATAACAGTGCCAAACCCCCACCTCTTCCCTCCCGATCCATGCATAACATTCCCTCAAAACCCAATCTCACCCTCAAACGTTCCACCTGACTAGTGACAGACTTTGTCTCTATTAAGAAGACAAAGTTGGGTCGCAGACGAGCCACAATGCCCGTCAATTCTCGAACTGTCTGGGAGCCACCCATACCCCGACAGTTCCAACTCAACACACTCATTGTGTCGGGCAGGACTGGTTCGCCAGCCCCGCTATATCAAAATTTTTTGAGTGTTCCTCCATCACAACATCCTTGCCCGTCACATCATCCACCTCCTCACTGCCTTCCCGTCTTCTCTTAAGATCGCCATGTAGGCCACCGTTCTCCTCTACGACCGCCAGTGCCACTGATGGCGACACCTCCCCGGGGACAGCCACCATTGTTTTTGCCCTTGATGGTAAGAGCCATTTGGCACCAATCGGTTTGACCTGCCGGCGTGGCCCTGCTTTCATCCAAGCGCCGAACGGGTATTCATCTGGCTCCACACCCTCCTCATACGCCTTCTTACAATGCTTATCTATATGCCCCAGAATGCCACAACAGAAACAAAAAATGTTGAGCCTTTCGTACCTAAAGGTGATCCACAGCGTTGATCCGTCTTTCCGGATGATCTTCATTCGGCGTTTCAGTGGCACGTTTACATTCAGCAGAACACGCATCCGATAGTAACTTCTCCAGCCTCCTCCAAAATTGTGTGGATCGGTAGCTGCGAATGTTCCAACGTAGTCGCCGATGCGGGTGATAAATTCCGTCGAGGCGAAAATCGTAGGTAATCCATGGATTTGGATCCAAACCGGAACTTTGGTAAGATCAACCTCCTCCGGCCTCACTCCCGGTTGAACCTGAGCGCACACCAGCAAATTGTTTTCGAAGGACCATGGTCCATCGTCGAGAACCCGATTCATGTCCTTAGGATGGGGAAAATGGAACGAGAAGAGATTTTCCTCGATCAGAGTCACGTGCATTCCCATAACCGGACGCCATGACCTGTTGCATATGGTCGAATTTGATCGGTTTGTCGGTGAGGAACCGTCCGACCAACTCCCACTGCGGATCGTCCTGATTCGTAACCTGAATCTCCGGCGCTGCCAGACCACCGCACTCCTCCTCCGCCAATGACAGGTCTGCCCATCTCTCCTCGATTTGGTTAACCATCAGGGAAGATCTTGCCTCCATGTCGATGATGATACAGAATATGATCCACGTAAATAATGAAAATTCCAACGCAATAATACGGTGAGCATATCGATATCTGGACTGATATGCCATGAATAAATACCACAAAAGAAATCCAAGACCCTAGATTACTAGGGAGAAACTCTCCTAGGCCACGCTAAGAGAGAGGGCCACATATATATATATATATATATATATATATATATATATATATATATATATATATATATATATATATATATATATATATATATATATATATATATATATATATATATATATACACATACACACACACACACACACACACACACACACACACACATATATATATATATATATATATATATATATATATATCATGTCAATGCACAAAAACATTATATAATAGTGATTTCAGTATAAACAAATAACATTTTTCTTTTTACATAACATAGTTCCTTTGGAATTCATATTATACATTAAGGTAAACTCCATATAGAAAACTCTTCCAATAATATAACTTTATTCATAAAATTTCAATTCAAAATTTTGTTTAAAGAAAATTAAACTTTTCGATTTATTTAGTGTGACGGGGAAATTTTGGAGCCACTATTCAAGAGTATTCATTAAATAAAATCCTACTCTTTTGTAGGGCAATGCAAATTCTGACCTATCCGAATAAATTGACCGGTCCAAAATCCGAAGTTGGGGCTAGTGCGGGTATCCAAAACCGAAGAAAAAATTTGAACAGTATCTGATATTCTTAGCAGATGTTTGTGCATTGATATGATATATATGACATGATATATATATATATATATATATATATATACACACACACACACACACACACACACACACACACACACACACACACACACACACGTGCGTTGTTCAGTTCTCAAACCCTAGACCATATTTCGATTTCCCTTTAATTTGCTCAGTCGCGACCTCTCCTTCTCTGTTCTCACATTCTCTCTGAGCTCTCAGTATCTCTTGAGTCATGAGTTTTATACTCTTATCTTCTCATAATCTCGGCCCTTATACACTGAAAGTCTAGATTTCGAATTTGTCTTGCTGTTTGTGACTTTGTGGTTGCTGGTGGAAGCCCAAAACTCCGGTGAGGCTTATTTTTGTTGAGATTATTGATTAGACTCATTAGAGAATTTGAGCATTTGTTGTATGTCGTAACCCTAGTTTGTGTTTATTATATTTTCTTTTAATTGAGATATGCTTAAGGCGTATGTGAAAATTTAAATATTATGAAAAATCTGACATATGTGATATCATATATGACTATGTGAAGTCGAATTTATTATGGGATTAGGGTTTGCCACTTTGCCCTGATCTAAAATCTATGATGCGGATTTTATTTTTGTGATTGAGATTCTATCCTAATTTTATATCTGGTTAGTGTTAATCTATGTTTGCGATATTCTGTGAATCTGTGATAGGAATTTTATTCTGTTATGAGATTAGGGTTTTCCGTAATTAGGGTTTGCCCTAATTTAATAAAATTTAAGGAAGCCCTTAATTGAATATATTATGTTAAATGTTACTGTGGAAGCCCTAAATTTCCGTACATGAGCCAAAATAATGAACTTTGAAGTGAAAGTTCTAATAATGAATTATGAAAAAGGAAACTAATGTTATTTATGGAATTATGGACCTTTAAAAAATGTTGTTGATGGAATTATCAATTATGGACTCTTAATTTGGTGATTTGGACAAAAAAATATGAATATACATTCGGACTTATGAACCAAATCAACCAATGTTTCTGTCAATCTAGGATGCGTTGAAGCCCAATGTGTTAAACGTCTAACTTGGTGATTTGGCATGTGTAGAAACCCAAAATTCTAGAATGTTCTTAAATACTTAATTGTGTGTGACTGTGTGTTATGAGTCTAACTACACTGACACATATTTGATCTTATTTTTCTTACTGAATTCTAATACCCATCTGTAAAGATAGAAAGTATTAGTTTGCCTGGTTAACCTCTTATAGTATATAGTGAGGAACCTACTTGGGTGGAAGCTGAAGCTATGGAGAGAAATCAATCTCAGCCACAAAATATGTCTCCTCCTTAATCTGTTCTCGCAAAGAAAAGAAAGGAGTTTGAAACCAGATCCAAAACATGGGATCATTTTGAAAAGATCAAAGACAATAATGGTATGGTTATTAAAGCAAAAGTGTATTTAGTGTGCCAAAATATTTACTTGTGTGTCAAAAAAACATGGCACATCTTCCTTAAGACACCATATGCTTAACTGCCTACAGAATCCCCACTCCAAAGATGTAAGATAGTCACTCCTTTCATTTCATCATGTGGCTAATCCTAGGTCCTAGTGCAACTAACAATCCAAATTGTAATGAAGGGGTCTTAAGTACTTGGGTGTTCAATCAAGAAGTAATTAGGAGGGCCCTAGCAGAAATGATAATCATTGATGAGCTCCCTTTCAGATTTGTAGATGGGCAGGGGTTTAGAATCTTTATTATTGTTACTTAGATTTAAAGTCCCATCTAGATGGACTATAAGTAGGGACATTTATCAAATATTCACTTATTAGAGGTTAAATATATTGAAAATGTATAGGACATGATGTCAAAGAGATAGTACTACAACTGATACTTGGACTTCTGTCCAAAGGATAAATTATATATGTATAATTGCACATTTTATTGATTATTAGTGGAAGCTACACAAAAATATTATTTCCATTGTCTTTGTTACCTCACATAGGAGAGAATATATTGCTAAAACCTTAGAAAGTTGCTTGCTTGAGTGGGGGTAAAAAATGTATTCATTGTCACTGTTGACAATGCTTCAAGTAATGACACTACTATGGGTTTCTTAAAAAAGAAGTTGATATCTTGGGGGTCTCTCCTATGAAATGCAATTATGTGCACATGAGATGCATTGCACATATTTTAAATTTAGTTGTGCAAGATGGGTTAATGGAGGTTGACATTTCTGTGAGGAAGGTGAGGGAGACAGTTAGATATGTGAGAAATTCTCCTGCTAGGCTTAAGAAATTCAAGGACCGTTCTGATTTGATAGGGGTGGAAGCCAAGTGTTTTTTTTATTATTTTTTTTATTATTTTTATTATTTTTTTTATTTTAACTCTAGATGTGCCAACCAGATGGAATTCAGCCTAATTGATGCTAAAACATTCACTTACATATCAAAAAGTTTGTGAAGCCTATGAAGAAAATGATAGTTCATTTAGCTCTGATTTAGGTGAATTTGTCCCTTATTTTATTAAATGACAGTGAGGATTTCTGGTTCCCTGTATGTGACTGCTAATAGTTTCTTCTTTGAAATTTCTGATTGTCTTACTTGTTGTCTGATATGTTCTTATTTTGGTGTATTAACAGATATCATACAGTTAAATTACCATGGAGGAAATAATGTTATTTTATTTAAGGCTGATTGGTGGGATGTTTATCATTAAACTAGATTCAAAGTTGACAAATTTGGGTTTCCTCTTGTCAATATTACACGAAAGTTGCAAACTAATGAATCATATGTTTTAGCGTCTCAAGCTGAGCATGTTTACTATGTACGCGATATTAAGGAACGTAATTGTAACACCCCCTTTTTCTAAAATCTAAATCCCGATATAAATCAAAATTAATTAAGATAAAACAGGGATAACTTAGATAACTAAAGTAACCATCCAAAACGATAAGCTAAGGGGATGTTACTGCCACAGTCACCACTCACGGTAACTGCACATGCTACAAAAAGAATTACGAAAACTAGAGTCAAAAGCTCTACAAAATATCATAACATGGGGAACAAACCCTGCTGTCTACGCACTAACAAAAGGTAGTTTGAACTACAAGTGTCAAAATTACTACTAAGGGTAGGGACACTAATCTAGCAACTACCATAACTAAGCTACGCACTAAACTATCATCGTGCGCTCTCAAGTACTGGGCCCACCTGGAAGGGGTTATAAAACAAGTAGGAAAATAAACCCGTTAGCAAATTAATGCTAAGTATAAAGCCACTCAACCCTGTAAAGTACTCTAGATATAGATTTGGAAAATGGTTGACATTCAAACACAGTCTCATGTATGAATATAAGCAGTCAATACACTTAGTCAAAGATCTCAACAGATATACATAAACACTTCTATATGCTCACAACCTATAACTCATATAAACATGCTTTAACTCATAACTCATACTTGAACACATTCACATGCTATACACAGATATAAACCAACTATAGTCTATTGTGTACTATTCACAATCATACTGATAGATAAGGCAATAACTGAAGTTTAACAAGTAAAATCATGCTTTCATGCTAACACTTATATAATGATGAAACTGTACTTCTTAAATGCTCTAAATGAAACATATGCAAAGTCCTGATACAAGTAAGGATATGATGCTATAGATATATAGATAGATATGTATACTTATACTTTCGCTCTTATTAAAAGAAATACTTTTTCTGTGAAGGATCTTTGTTGAGTCACTTGACTCGTTTTTCTCTTCTTTCTTTCTTGTTTTCTTTCTTCTTTCTCAATCTGTCTCATGATTCTCTTTTCTCTTATTTCTTTCATTCTGGGTATGCGAGGCAGGTACTCCGCCGCAGCGAAGCCCTAGCAAATGGTGCATCTCTTGCAACCGCCACATCCGTATCAACGGAACCTCAAACTCGTGGGGGAGGTAGGACCTTCACGATTCGTAAATGGACCTATCCGGGCTCGACAATCTAGCCGGTCTAATACTCATCTCGCCCACGGAATCGGTACTCGTGGTTCTTAATCTTTCTTTCTTTCATTCTTTCTCTATGGAATCAGGTATCGTACTTTCAGTGTACACACCCCCTAACTGGGATTCCATGCCCAGCGGGTAGTATCCAACCTAGTAAGTTGGGAATATCGACCAAGTTACTTCTAAAACAACTGTCGGTCCTCTGTGACTGTTTCATCTTGCCGGGAATCTTGTCGGATCTTTTCACTATTTTGTCAGTTTCTATACCGATCTTTTCTCTTTTCTTCCGAAAGGACATAGTCCTAAAGGGGACCTCCAAAACAAGGGGTTTTCCTCACCAAATAAATAGTAAATATATATAATCTCATGCAATTTCTTTTCTCATGCGAATAAACTAGATGTCATGCAAGCTTCTCAATGCACAAATACAACTCTTATAAATTCTCTTTCACGTTTTGGAAATCAATTTATCATGCAAACTTCTCAATGCAAAAAGATAGAGATTTTCCAAAATAGATATAAGGTTTTGAAATATGACTTAGGCCTTAATTAGAGCCTTTATTGTACTTAAAACTTTAAAACATGCTAAAAATGCTCTTTTACTGTAAGATGGAAATACACTGCCTCAAGCAAGTGCAATCAATAAACTCAACAATTCATCTAACGAAGGTTTACGACAATTTATATCCTGCACCACGGCGCGCGTTGCATTGTGCGCCCAGATGCAAAACGACGTCGTTTAAATTTTTATTTATTTATTTTTTTTTGAAATTTCGCTACCCTGGCAGTTAATTTTCCTTAAAAAAATCTCATGTTAAAAAATGTACATAATGTTATACTAGAATACACATAATTGTATACATGAATGTAAATAATTATATAACAAAATACACACTCTTTTTAAAAATATAATACACATAATCTAACATAATACATAATAAACATAAACTTTTAACATAATACACATCAACTCTTAACATAATACACAAAAATTTCCTGATTCGGATGTACATAATTGTATAAAAAAAATGTACATAATGGTATAAAAAATGTACATAATAAAAAATATACATAATTGTATAAACAAATATACATAATCATGTCAACTTCCTACCGCGCCTCCCAAAACGACGTCATTTTGGGTAGCGCGGGACGCACAGTGAACTGTGCATCATGGTGCAGGGTATAACGATTGCAAGGTTTACACAGGGCAACCTATCACAACTACTCAAACATTTATATAAACGGATGTTAAGAATTTCCCCTTGACTCATATTCACAGCCAACATAACACAAATTTCAAATTTCATGCTTCTGCTAAACATGCTTCTACTTGAAATTAAACGAAACAACTCATACTAGCGCGTCGTTACAAGCCCAAGCGTCCGAGCCTTAAGGGCCTACGAATCCCGGTCCGAAACAACACATGGCTGAGCCTCAGAGGGCCCGGCCTTCTCGAACTTGGCCTGGCAGGGCTTGGTGACGGGCCTTGAGAAGCCCCATCACTTGGCTCCGCCAAGCAACGGCCTAGAGTGACGGTTCTTGCCTAGATCCGTCACTCAGGTCCGTTGAGCAACGGTTCTAGCCAACAGATCTCCCCTGGATCCGTTGGTTAGGGCCGCAAGGCCAACTTGGTCCACAGACAGTGTGCACTTCTTGTGCACCAAATGTTTTCTTCTCCAAAAATCTCAACTCAGAGCTCAAACAAACACTTATAGACAACCATGAATAAATCATATAACATCATCAACACACAATAAACTCATCAACAAGCATTCACAAACATTTCTAAGCATTTAATCTCAAGAAATCTAACATTATCAGGCTAAAAAAATAGATTTGGGAATCCATGGTTTATACCTTTGAGCTCTAGCCTTACAGACCATTAACTTCTCTTCTATGACCTCAAGCTTAGTCTCCATCTTCACCATCTAGGGCTCCAAGGCCACCAAAACAACAACAACAACAACAACATACACAGACACAAACATAATATACACTTAACATAAGAGAGGAAAAAGCAGAGATGGAAGATGGAACGTCTGGGAAAGATGAATGGAGGAGATGAATGGTAGAAACACTTACTGTAACTTCTTCTTTCTACTAGCAGATTCCTAAGGCTTGGAGTGAAGAGGCAAAATGGAGGGGATCAGGAGAAACAAGATGATATTGTTCTATTTATATGGGTGCAAAACCCTAGGTGAGAAATCATTGGCTGAGGAGGGAAAAAGAGTAAAATGGCTTGTTCAAAATATCAGGCTTCTCTTTCAAAATCAAGCTAAGGCATAAAAATAATTTTACACAACTTTGAGGTCAAAGTAGATTTTCTATAAGATAGTTTCTAATTAAATCATTTGGTTCAGGTTTCACAGGTTTCACTCAGATTGACTTTTTGGGTCAAAACTTGGTACATAAATATACCCGAAACTTAGGATTTTCGAAATAGGATACTTCTTGGTGTTGAATTCATAAAATCACGATTTAAAATATTTAATTCATACATCGATTTAGAAAAAATTTCGGAGGAGTAAAAATAATTATTTTAGATATTTATAAAATAGGATTTAGGAAAATAATTTTTTGGGTTGTTGTCAAGACAACGTCTTGTGATTTTTATGATCTCACTGATGATGATGTAGGAGATGAACCATATTAGGAAAATGAAAATTTTGGCTTTACCATTCAAGGTTTTAATTTGGAGGATAATAATAATGTTATGGTATTGCATAGGCCTGATTTGGATGCTGCAACTGTTGATGTAAGCTCATCAAATGTTCATACCATGGGTATCGAAGAAGATGAAATTGATAGTGATGGAGATGCTTTTATTAATGATGATGATGATGAGATTCCAATAACTGAAGATGAGGAAAGTGGTGGTGATGATGATGATGATGATTGAGTATTATATTAATTTTTATTTATAACTTTTGAATTCTTTACTTTTCATATTTTGAGTTTGAATGGTTAATTTTAATAAATCTTTTTAAAATATATTGTTGGTACTAAACATATACATGTTTATTTATTTTTTTTTAAAAAATTGATATGAAAAATTAGTAAAATAAGTGATAGTGAACTTAGCTGTCACATAAGAACGTTTAAAAATAAGTGATTATACAATGTATTTTCACAATTACATTCATTTCACACAATGTCTATCTATTTAATTATAGTGACAAAGTCATTCTAACAACTAATTACTCGTCAAAATTATCATAAATTAGTGACAAGACATGAAATCAGCATAATTATTGTCACAATTTAGTAATTTTTGTTACAGAATTATATAGCGTCACAAATATTTGTAACAATTTCATCACAAAAAATGACAATATTAGTGACAACAATATTTTTTTCTCACAATATATTGTTTCTCTAATGGTAGTAACCAATTGTATTTTTATTGACAAAAGAAGTTGTCACGAATATTATCAACAAGAGTGACCAACAACTATTTGTCACAAAAAGTACAGAGATTTGTGTCAACATTGTATTTTGTCACAATTACATTTGTTCCCGCCATAATTATAATGCCGCCAAAATGAACAAATATTTAGTGACAACAAATAGTGACAACGCATGTTACGACACTATTATTCTAGTAATACTGTAATAGTGACAACTTATTCGTAACAAATACTTACTTGTCACAATTACCATATTATCCGTGACCAAAAAAAAAGTTATCACAATTATCCCACACAATAGTGTCGAATTCTTTTTTTTTTTGGTCAGAAAAAGTGTATTATTTGTGACTAAATTGCGAAGTGTCACAAAAGATTTGTCACTAAATGTCTTTATTCTTGTAGTGTGTTAAGTTGATGTGTTCCAATCGGAAATCAAAATTTGATAAATATTGGGGTGATCCTGATAAGATAAATTTCATAATCTTTTATGAAAATCTATTGGACTCAATGGATAAAATTGAATACATGGCATACCAGTTCACACAATTGTATGGTGATGTAAAGGGAAAATCTTGTTTTGACAATGTTATGAATGATTTGAAAAAATTATTTGATGACTATGTGCCTAGTTTTTATGTTTTTGCTAAGATTGTGGAAGCTCGTGTTTGTGCACAAGACTTGATGAGGTTGCCAAATCAACCAATCACAGTGAAAGAAAGTCTAGATGAGGTAGAGAGATTAGAAAAAGGTAACTCATTTTACTTAAAGAATTTTTTAATACTTCATTCAAATTGTCTATTTGTTTGTATTTGCAGAACTGATGAGCGGCAGTGGACCTGGTTTTTCACTTCTCCCAATTGTTGTAACTGTTACTTCTCTTAATTTATTGATTTTTTCTTTGTGTGTGTGTGTGCGCGTGCAATTGAGCATTTGACATTTTGACCTAATGTTTGAAACAGGAAATGGTTGGACAGCTGCCAATTGGCAAAAGGGCAAGTGGCTGGGTAGCTTTTATTAGTTGCTATCATTCTGCACTTTGCCAATTGCCATGAGGCATGAGCCCATGATACACAAGCACACAGTCCTACATGCCACACTGCAACATGTTTAATTTGATTTAAGGCTCCTAAGTCCTAAGCTCAGATGGAAAATTGGTAATACTATATCTCACTCTCTATCTCTTATCTATTTATAATTTATCTCTCTGCCTCTATCCCGATTCCTAAGTACTAGGCTACACGTTATTTGGTTATGATGATGCTTCCACCAATAGTCTGAAAAAAAAAAAAAAAACCTGTGGGTTGGTATGTTGCATTGGGTAGTAGAACTCAAGTAGCAATTTACCCCCATTCCTTATCTTGACATGAAAGCTAAAGCATTCTTAGCTGAGCCATAATTGATCTTTTAAATTGTTTTTAAACTGATGGAATAATTATGACCTGGTTCAGGGTGGAGTGATACGAAGCGGATCAGGCCCGGAGCATCGGACCCGACTTGACCAGGCTAGTGGCCGAGCCGACCGTTGAAGGGTCGGCCGCCTTAAGGTGGGCCTACTCGGGGTCAGCCTCCTCCGAGGTCGGCTACCTCGGGGTCGGATGCTTGGCCAAGCTCCGGTGCAGAGAGGTCAGGGTGGTTCCTTCATTATCACGTTTATTGCATGTGTTCCATGTGAGTCAAAGCAGGCTCTTTCTCCACATCCATATGGCGCATGCGCGAATTGTGCGAGAGTGTGTGGCTGCCATCTATATGGGGCTGTGGGAGATGTAAGACATGTTGTATGGGAAGCTAGGTCGTCAGTTTACCTCATTTAGTATCCTGGAGTGGATGTTGCCAGACTATCTTCTACCTCGCCGCCCTCATTCCTCTGCCATGCTTGCTTCCATCACTTCACTTGTAGATGATTTTCTTGTGAGTACTGAGTGTGCCCGTGTTGGGGTGACATATTTCATTGCGGTTCCCTCATATCAGGTAGCAGGCTCAGGTGCTGTCGAAAGTGTGGATTTATCATACACCCTCGATTGCACTTTACCTTCAGGATTTGGCTTTTCGGGCTCAGCAGTAGCTTCTGCAGCTCCCCTCTCCTAGAGTTTCATTTCCTTTGTAGTGTTTCTTAGCCTGCTTTTATTTGTCTTTCTTTGTCTTTGGTACTACTGAAGCTATTCAACTTAGTGTTTTTTTCTTTCACATACGTTGCATTATTGGATATTTCTTCGTAATTGTGACTCTTTTGATGTGCTCTTCTCAGCCTCTGGTCCAGTTGCCCCTGTACCTACATATCTTTTTTTTTTTTTTGGTGTGTGAGAAGGATACGAGCTGGGCATGTAAGTTGCGACGCAAACCCCCATGCCCAAACCACCAGATGCACCTAGACCGCCTACCCTGCTATTCAGGTCCAGTACGCACATGTGGGTTACCTCCAGAGCAACGCAAGCCCACATGCCCAAACCACTAGATGCGCATGGACCGCCTAACCTACCATGCAAGTCTAGTACGTGCATGTGGGTTGCCTCCAGAGCAACGCAAGCCCATATGCCTAAGTAACCAGGTGCGCTTGGATTGCCTGCCCTACATTGCAGGTCCTATACACACATGTGGGTTACCTCTAGAGCAACGCAAACCCACATGCCTAAGTAATCAGGTGCGCTTTGATTGCTTACCCTGCCCTGCAGGTCTAGTACCGGCATGTGGGTTGCCTCTAGCGCAACGCAAACCCAAATTCTTAAGAACCTGTGTGCACATGGACCGCCTTCCCTGCCTTGTAGGTCTAGTACGCACATGTGGGTTGCCTCTAGAGAAACGCAAATCCACATGCCTAAGAACCTGGGTGTGCATGGACCACCCTTCCCTGCCCTACAAGTCCAGTACACGCATGTGGGTTGCCTCTAGAGCAACGCAAACCCACATGTATAAACATACATAATAGATATGAGCAAATAATTTAGGAAATAAATTGAACTTTATTAAACTAGGTTTTAGAGCACTCATGAAGGTAATGTCTTTCGGTGCTATATGTGTTACCTTGTAGGGTAGCCCATTCTTATCTTTCTTTGCCTACTTGTGGGATTGTTTTAGATTGGTCCAAACATTTCTCCACATGCTATCTCATAGCATTTGCAGGCTAAGTGTTGGTCTCCTTTCACCACCCCCACCCCTCTAAGAGTGTGGAACTTCAGACACAGGTGTGTCATCGAGATAAGTCCTCCCAAGCTAGTCAATTTGGGCCTCCCCAATATGATGTTATGGGCGCACACCAATCTGACAACTATAAATTCCATGTGGATCTCCCTAATGTTTGGATACGTGCCGATCTCGATAGGCAGCATGATCGACTCGTCAGTTTCAATTGTATCCCCAGTGAATCTAGGTAAGGGGGTTTTCACGGGTTTGAGTTGGTCTTCAGAATGACCCAACTTTACAAACACATCATGCTACATTATGTTGGCACTACTCCTTGTGTCCACCAATACCCTCATAACCAGGACTCCGTTGATAGCGATCAAGATTACAGTGGCGTCCTTAGGAGTGGTTCTTCTCGCTGGGAGGTCATTGTTAGATAACTAAATCGGCTTATGCTAGGGTTTCTTTAGGGCCGGCTTGTCATCTACTGCCCCCACATACCCTTCATAATTATCTCTTGGGGTCTATCCTCCGAAGATCACGTTGATCACTGGGCGTTTACCCTTGTTCCCTATATCTTCATTTGGTTTCTCCTTCGCGCTTGGAGGTGGGAGGGTGTGCCCCATCGTGTCTCTCCCCTTGGCACTCCTATTCTCTATCCTGTCCCAATCTATAAAGTTCCCCAATTGGCTCGCCTGTATCAGCTCTACAATTTCTTTTCTCCATATGTGGTAGTCGTCAGTGTCATGACCATGACGATGATGATACCTGCAGCATTTACACCAATCGGCTCTAGGCGGGTCCATGCGAGGTCCAGGCGTTCTTACTATTTGACATTCCTCGACATAGGTGAGTATGTAGTTTGGGGGCGGGGCGGTCAGAGGAGTTAATGGTGTTAACAAGGGTGCACTAGCTAAAGGGGGCGAAGGTATCCAAGGCGGGGGCACTCGTGAACCTCCATTTATAGCTGGGGGCCTGAGCCCAAGATCGGCTTTCCCCCTCCCCTATATACCCCTTCCGGAAAGATGGCTCGCCACCCGCTTAGGTTTTGATGGCCCCTCCTGTGACACCCCAAAAATCCATACTCCAAACCATGAATTAATTGAGTAATTAATTCTATTTCTTTTGAGGAATTGATTCCTAAAATCCTAATTTTTGATACTCAAGGACTAGTATTTGACTAGTCAATCTTTAAGTTGTGTTGTACCTTGTGCTTTGAGAGGAGTTCCCTTGTTCCTTACACTTTCTAAGAGTTAGTAAGGGTATCCTTGTCTTTTCACCAAGAGTTAGTTTTGTAACCTAAACCTAGAAGACTTCCTCATCTCATTCCCTTACATTTCCTAGAAAATATCTCTACCTTCTCTCTAGAAAACAAGAGTAGCTTGTTCTTCAAGCCAAAAGAAGCCTTTGTCAAGATTCCAAGTTTTGCTTCCAAGATTCAATCTTTCCTCTATTTTGGCATCTAGAAGGGTAAGATCTAAGCTTGTCTAGTCTTTTTGGTTCCATCTTGGTTGTCTTTTTCTTAAAGGTTGGATCTTTATGATCTTTTGGTTTGATCTTGAAGTGGGTTTGGCTAGTGAGCTTAGTGGAGAGCTTGTTGTGGTGTAAGAAGAGTCTTTTGGTCTTCAAGAGGTAAGCCATGCTCTACAAAACCTATTTTGCTTACCTATTTATGATTTCTTGGCTTCTACTTGTTCTTTGATAAGAAATGTGAGAGTTTATGCATTTATCTTGTGATATTGCATATCTAGAGCTGGTGTTTAGGATTCCTTTGTGCCATTGCTTGGCATTTTCCTTGGTTAAAGTCATTTTGTTGTGTTTGGTGAGATTTGGCATGTTTTGGACTTGAAGTTGTGTTTGGAGGAGAAAATCCCCGAAGGGATTTGTTGTGGTGCAGGGACGTACCCGCGGGCGGGGCACCACCCGCCGGCCTACCCGCGGGGAATGTGTGCCCTGCGGGTTGTGTACCCGCGGGCGGGACCACGGGTGGGGCACTACCCGTGGGTCCACCCGCGGGGAACATGGTGGTGTTGTGGTGGGATTTGTTCCCCGTGTTTTGTTTGTCTCGGTCTTTGATCTTTTGGCCTCCCGTTGTTCTTTTATGGAACTATTTGAGCGTCTTCTTGATGTTTCGTAGGACTAGAGCTTTTTGGTAGGTATCCATGTAAGATCTTTGGTGTTGTGAGTCGTGCTAAGTGTTCAACATTGTGTTTCGTTGAACCGTGTGGTGTCTTGTGTGTTCCTCGGAACTATCTTGAGTTTCCCCGTTGTTGAGCTTGCTAGTTATTATCTTAATGCTAGCGTCGTTGTTGTTGTTGGGTGGTGACCCGTCTCTTGATTGAGTGTGTTTCATACCTTCTCTTGCAATCCGTTGTTCGTTTCGTGTGAGTGGTCGTGCGTGCGTGGCTCTACCTGGATTGCACGATTAGTGGTATGGGACACTAGTCACCAAGGTATTGCAGTGGTCCTCGTGGTGGCCGTGACGTGATTTTATGGAGTTGTGGCTGAGTCCACGTGATTGGGGGATAACATTGTGTTATCCGGGCATGTGTTGCCGTGAATTGGTGGGTTTTCGTTGGTGGTCTGTAGGTGGGGGACGACGGTTCCGGCGGAATAAGGTTGGACTTGGCTGTACAGCGCTTTCTGGAGGTAATGATTGGCACCGAAGGTACAAGGTTGGGGGTAGCCATAAGGTTGGAACAGGGCGTAAGGAAGGCATATCAACTCGTGATGTGTGATGTCACGAGGGCTTGTGAAGCCGGTGTTGTGGTGAGTTCTCTTCTCTCGTGACGCGTGTAGTCACGGAGGCTTGTGGTGTTTTGGCATGTGTTGCCGTTGTGTGAGTCTTTATTCTTGTGTGTGGTTAGCCTTTGTGGTTGGGATGTGTTCCCGGTTTTATCCTTGTGAGTGGTGAGTCTTGTGTTGTCTTTTGATCTTGGCTTTTGACTTATATATATGTATTCCGTTTCGAAAATGGTTTTCATATTATATATATACCTATTTATGATACTTAACGGTATTGGTGGGTTACCAGCATCTTTCGCTGACCGGGCGTCGCCCCGATGTTTATCTTTGTATCTTTCAGGTGATGCGTAGTCGAGCGCGATGTCTAGAGCCGGTAGCTTAACACCTGTATCTTTAGACAGTGTTGTTGAGGCCTGTGTGCCAATGTCTTTAGATTGTTCTAGTTTGTTGTTTTTGGGATAGTAGATACACTGCAGATTGTCGCCTTAGCGTATACCAAGTGTGGTATACGTGGCATAACACCCCGTTTTGGATTCCTTTTATCTAGTTATCTTTTTATCTTCCGCTGTGCTAGTGTTTTGTTGTTAATCTGCATGTGTTAAGACTTGTTTTTAAGTCGTGTTTTTGGGGAGTGTTACAGTTGGTATCAGAGCCTAGGTTTAGAGCCTAGGAAGAGTTGAGTCTAGACATTCTAAGTGTTTAAGTGTGTTTTGAGACCTCTAAGCGGCCTTAAGGAGTTAAGTGTTAGGCTTAGGACTCTAGGTTACGCGGTGAGATGTGTGTTGTTTTCTGTCTTGCTTGCTTGCTTTTTGTGGTAACCTTGTTGTTGTAGCAGAAGTGCGATGCCTCCTCGTCTTCGCGCCCGCTCCCAGAGACCCCGACCAACGAGCAGCTCGCCCAGAATCTCCATCAGTTGACGCAGACGATGCAGTCTCTCAGTGAAGCTCTGTTGAACAACAATCAAGCTGCGCCGCCTGTTGGGCACCGCGATGTGGGTCGTTTTGTGTTTGGACATCGGCCGCCTTCCTTTGCTGGTGAAGAAGACCCTGTAGTCCTTGAAGAGTGGCTACGGGTGTTTGATAAGATCTTTACCGTGGTGGGTTGTCCCGAAGAGAGGAGAGTAGAACTGGCAACGTTCTACTTCTGCCAAGAAGCTGATCTGTGGTGGGTTCACGAGAGTCCGGCCTTTCTTGAAGAACCTGGGTTTGATTGGACCGCGCTCAAGAACAGGATGCGCGAAAGGTTCTACCCAGCGCATGTGCGAGCCGCCATGTTTGATGAGTTCCTTCATCTGCAGCAAGGACCCCTATCTGTGGTGGAGTACCACAAGAAGTTCCTAGAGCTGGCGCGCTTCGCGAGGATGTTGGTGCCTACAGAGCTTGACAAGGTTGAGCGTTTCGTTGCCGGTCTGAATTATGAGGCACGAAAAGCGTTGACGGTGAGTAGGCCTAGTTCCCTCAAGGATGCGTATCTGTGTGCCGCGGCTCTGTTTCGTGTTCAGCAGCTTCAGAAGAGTTCGCTTGAGTTGGCTAGGAAGAGAGTTGAGAGTGGTGGTTCTTTTGCTTTCAAGAAGCCCCGACCGAGTTTTCCGGCTAGAGTTGTGCCATCTTCTTCTCAAGGACCAGTTAGGGTGGAGCCTTCGGTTCAAGCTAAGTCGGTTGGTTGTCGCATGTGTGGGAAGGTGCATCCGGGCCAAGTTTGTTATGGCCAGGCGTTTAAGTGTTTTCGCTGTGGGGTTGTTGGTCATAGAGTCGCGGAGTGTCCTCAGCTTGTTGGTCAGAGAGTGTTGCCGCCACCCCCGAGAGGCGGAGGAGCACCAGGAGGGAGTTCAGGTCACGGAGCTGTCGGAGTTAGGCCGCCGGGGAGAGTTTTCGTGATGGCGCGTTCGCAGGCGGAGTCGGAGGGTCTGGTGGGGGAGGAGTTAGCAGGCAACCCTTGTTTTCGAGCCTATCCTTGTGTCCCCGAGAGCTTTGTGTTCTTTGTTGCCTTGGGTGATCTTGTGTTTCGCAGTGTCTCTGTGTTCTTTGTTGCCTTGGGTGTTATCTTGTGTTTCGTAGTTGTCTTTGTTTGGCAATCCTTGGCTTGTTTCCCTTGCTTGTTTTTCGTTGGATGCTTGGTATAGACTCTTTTCTTGCTAAGTGTTTTCTTTAGTTGGCATCTTGTTTCGTGGTAGCCATCTATCCTTGAGTTATCTTGTGCTTAGCCCAATTCTTCCACCTTTGTACTTGGTTGTTCTTACAACAATTCCTTGTGTTTTTCCCTAAATTTTCCAAGTATTCTTTGATTTGGAAAAAAATAGCAATCCCGACCAAAATCTTTCCTTTTGTAGCCTAAAAGTTAAGCCTAATGTTTCTTTGTAGCCTTTGAGTTTCAAACCTTAGCCAATTTCTTTTCTACCCAACCTCTAAACAACTTGAGCCAATTATCTTTCTTAAAACCTAACCAATTTTAATTCCTTTTAAACCTTGAAATCCCACTTTGTTCAAAATCCCCAAATTTAATCATCTTTTCTCCCAATCTCACCCAAATCCCTAATTTCTTTCCCCAAAATTCTCTTCATCTTTTTCCTTCTCCCTACCTGTGAGCTACCCGACACACCACCCCACTCCGTCGCCCAGCACCACCTGCCCGTCGCACCACCGCCTCGCCACCGCCGGAGTTCGCCGCACCGCCGCCGCCGCCGATCTGCTGTAGCCGTGTCGCCGAGCAGCCGCGAGAGAGAGAGAGAGAGAGCCGCGAGAGTGTGGTAGAAGATGAAGGAGAGTTGTGGGCTTTGTTTGTTGAGTTTTGGATCATCTTCCACCATGCCTAGAAGGTCAAGTTTGGCTAGGAAAGCGGAATGGGTGGATGCCCACTACCTTGTGCTTGAAGGTAAAGCTTTTGATCCGGAATCTTCTTCAAGTTCCTTGTTGGATTTGCTTAAGTTTCAAGGTTTGTTGGATGGTTTTCTCGCCATAAGGGCCGAGACTTACCCGAGTTTGGTGAAAGAGTTTTACCGTCACATGGTTGTGACGAAGGATGGTGAAAGGCTTGAGATCACCTCTAAGGTGAGAGGTGTGAAGGTTGTGTTGTCTGAGAAGAGGTTAGCCCAGTTGTTGAGTTTGTCTGCTACTGGAGTGGCACAGTATAGTGGCCATTCTTGGATTAGTACGGATGCCATGGGGTACCGTGACTATTTGAGTTATCTGTTTGGCCGTACGAGTGGTTTCACTCAAGCTTCGAGGCCGGAAAGGAAGTGGTTGTCTGCGGAACAAAGGATCTTGGTTATGTTGGTGTCAGATTGTTTGTTGCCCAATAACAACAAGAGCAGTTTGTTGGGTAAGTTGGAGTGTACCTTTGCTTTCTGTTTGAAGAAAATGGTTAAGTTCAATCTGCCTGCTTTGATGATGCAACACATGGTGTTTTGCCGGGATCACAACCGGAAGAGTTTGCCGTATAGCATGGTGCTAAGTTGGATCTTGGTTAAGAAAGGTGTTAGTGTGGTTAGTTGTCCCTCGAAGGCTGTGGGAAAGATGGTGTTGGATACCGCCAATCTCCGGAGTTGTAATCTTTTTCTGTTGGATAGTGGTGAGTACATCACGCTTGAAGAGGTTGCTAGGAAAGCACCTGTTGAGAGAGCAGAGTTAGCTGCTGAGCTTGAGGTTCATGCCGGGAAGTTGAGCCTTGCAGTCCAGAGTTTGGGTGGTGACGAAGAAGTTGAGGAGGAAGCAGATCAGGAAGAAGAAGAAGGAACACCGGAGACAGCCGAAGCTGAAGTAAGTGAATCAGACGGTGAGGAACGCCGTAGAAGGGAAAAAGTTCGCACCAAGAGAGGGCATGATGTCGCCTCTTTGCTTCGTCAGCAGAACAGTTTGATCACCGAAGGTTTTGCGTTTGTGAGGTCGCAGTTTGCCGCAGTGCATCAGAGGCTTGATCGGTTTGAAGCTAGTTCTAGTCACAGAGATGGAGCCGAAGAAGAAGAGTCTGAAGAGGCCGAAGAGTCGGAGAGTGTAGAGTTCTAGTGGTGTTGTGGTAACCTCGTTCGCTTCTTCTTTGTTGTTTCTTAGCCTTTGTAGCTTGGTGTTTGGTTGTTGCGTGCTTTGTGTGCTTGCTTGCTTTGTTTGTTGCCTTGTTGTTTAGCTAGTGTGTTAGTTGGCGTTTGGGTTAGTAGTTTAGTTCTTGGTTGTTGTCTAGAAGTTGGTTGTTGTGTTGAGGTTAGAGTTCTTGATGCCAATCTATCCGTTTGTTGATCTCTTGCCTATCCTTGGATTCGTAATGCCTTTTTCTTTGTTTTGGAACCCTTGTGAGAACTTTTGGAGTTTTTGACCAAAAGGGATATTCTTGAAACTTCTTGTCACAATTTTGTTTCCTTGTTACCTTTCGTTTTAATTCGTTGTACCCAAGTTTCGGGGACGAAACTTCTTTGAAGAGGGAGAGGATGTGACACCCCAAAAATCCATACTCCAAACCATGAATTAATTGAGTAATTAATTCTATTTCTTTTGAGGAATTGATTCCTAACATCCTGATTTTTTATACTCAAGGACTAGTATTTGACTAGTCAATCTTTAAGTTGTGTTGTACCTTGTGCTTTGAGAGGAGTTCCCTTGTTCCTTACACTTTCTAAGAGTTAGTAAGGGTATCATTGACTTTTCACCAAGAGTTAGTTTTGTAACCTAAACCTAGATGACTTCTTCATTTCATTCCCTTACATTTCCTAGAAAATATCTCTACCTTCTCTCTAGAAAACAAGAGTAGCTTGTTCTTCAAGCCAAAAGAAGCCTTTGTCAAGATTCCAAGTTTTGCTTCCAAGATTCAATCTTTCCTCTATTTTGGCATCTAGAAGGGTAAGATCTAAGCTTGTCTAGTCTTTTTGGTTCCATCTTGGTTGTCTTTTTCTTAAAGGTTGGATCTTTATGATCTTTTGGTTTGATCTTGAAGTGGGTTTGGCTAGTGAGCTTAGTGGAGAGCTTGTTGTGGTGTAAGAAGAGTCTTTTGGTCTTCAAGAGGTAAGCCATGCTCTACAAAACCTATTTTGCTTACCTATTTATGATTTCTTGGCTTCTACTTGTTCTTTGATAAGAAATGTGAGAGTTTATGCATTTATCTTGTGATATTGCATATCTAGAGCTTGTGTTTAGGATTCCTTTGTGCCATTGCTTGGCATTTTCCTTGGTTCAAGTCATTTTGTTGTGTTTGGTGAGATTTGGCATGTTTTGGACTTGAAGTTGTGTTTGGAGGAGAAAATCCCCGAAGGGATTTGTTGTGGTACAGGGACGTACCTGCGAGCGGGGCACCACCCGCCGGCCTACCCGCGGGGAACGTGTGCCCTGCGGGTTGTGTACCCGCGGGCGGGACTACGGGTGGGGCACTACCCGTGGGTCCACCCACGGGGAACACGGTGGTGTTGTGGTGGGATTTGTTCCCCGTGTTTTGTTTATCTCGGTCTTTGATCTTTTGGCCTCCCGTTGTTCTTTTGTGGAACTATTTGAGCGTCTTCTTGATGTTTCGTAGGTCTAGAGCTTTTTGGTAGGTATCCATGTAGGATCTTTGGTGTTGTGAATCATGCTAAGTGTTCAACATTGTGTTTCGTTGAACCGTGTGGTGTCTTCTGTGTTCCTCGGAACTATCTTGAGTTTCCCCGTTGTTGAGCTTGCTAGTTATTATCTTAATGCTAGCGTCGTTGTTGTTGTTGGGTGGTGAACCGTCTCTTGATTGAGTGTGTTTCATACCTTCTCTTGCAATCCGTTGTTCGTTTCGTGTGAGTGGTGGTGCGTGCGTGGCTCTACCTGGATTGCACGATTAGTGGTATGGGACACTAGTCACCAAGGTATTGCAGCGGTCCTCGTGGTGGCCGTGACGTGATTTTATGGAGTTGTGGCTGAGTCCACGTGATTGGGGGATAACATTGTGTTATCTGGGCATGTGTTGCCGTGAATTGGTGGGTTTTCGTTGGTGGTCTGTAGGTGGGGGACGACGGTCCCGGCGGAATAAGGTTGGACTTGGCTGTACAGGGGTTTTCTGGAGGTAATGGTTGGCACCGAAGGTACAAGGTTGGGGGTAGTCATAAGGTTGGAACAGGGCATAAGGAAGACATATCAACTCGTGATGTGTGATGTCACGAGGGCTTGTGAAGCCGGTGTTGTGGTGAGTTCTCTTCTCTCGTGACGCGTGTAGTCACGGAGGCTTGTGGTGTTTTGGCATGTGTTGCCATTGTGTGAGTCTTTATTCTTGTGTGTGGTTAACCTTTGTGGTTGGGATGTGTTCCCGGTTTTATCCTTGTGAGTGGTGAGTCTTGTGTTGTCTTTTGATCTTGGCTTTTGACTTATATATATGTATTCCGTTTCGAAAATGGTTTTCATATTATATATATACCTATTTATGATACTTAACGGTATTAGTGGGTTACCAGCATCTTTCGCTGACCGGGCGTCGCCTCGATGTTTATCTTTGTATCTTTCAGGTGATGCGTAGTCGAGCGCGATGTCTAGAGCCGGTAGCTTAGTACCTGTATCTTTAGACAGTA